>NC_079324.1:61302329-61947595 GCF_029931775.1 Euleptes europaea | reverse complement strand
TGGATGAGTTGGCCAGTCTGCCTAAACCTCTAAAGGGAAATAATTACGGTACTTTGTAATTATCACACCGGATAATATCCACTTTGCATCTGAATTCCAACTCAGCAGCTTCAGACTTTGAAACTTTGGTTTTTGCTGAAGGGTTAGGGTGACATTTGCCATCGGCATGTGGGAAGATTGACAAGTTCATTCTGCTTGTCTACTTTTAAAGGCTGATTTGTGTTTGTTTCTTCTCTTGCAAAGAAACAGTTGGGTCCAGCCAATGGAAATGGCCGAAGGGATTTGCTGGACCTCACAGGTTGGCTGCCAGCTTTTCTTTTCTAGTTTGGCTTCTGGGCCTTTCCAACTGAATGACACACCAGTTTATACCAGGCGAAGCTTTTCCCAAACTTCACTTCCCTGCTGGGAAAAGTGTCTCTGGCTCAATTTCTGTTTTGCTATGAAGCACTTAAAGGCTCAAGAGCAGAGTCGGGGGAAAGTTGGCAGCCCCATTTCCCGGTGTGGCTAAGAACATATCAAAGGAATTTCTCATGAGCAAGGCCTTTTTTTCCTGCCAAGTCAAGACACGTGCACCACACAAATTCTATTTTTGTTTTAATAAGAGAACCAGATGAAAACCCTGAGACCCTGGCTGAACCAGCTCATCGCATGACATTTCATCTTATTTCCATATTAATACATTCGGGGGGAGGGGAAACTCTTTCGTAGGAATTTTCCATTAGAATTTCAAAGGCGGATAAGTGGAGATTTGGAATGAAGAGATATTAACGTGCTGTGGTGAGAAGAGAGGCCAAAAAGCTCCTTAGGAAGAATTATGTGGATCAAATGTGCAATGCGAAATGGTAGAAAAGTAGCTATACACTGTGGTGAGCAGAAAGTTAGGTGCTGGTAATAGCTGCTGTGGGCCGTCTCTGTTAGGAGGGGAACCCTGAAAGGTGTGGAAATACATATAGGTGGCTTCAAATGCCCTTTCTTTAACTCCCCATGTATTGGTTTGGCCTTTTTAAAGAAGACGAAGACTTCTTGGCCAAGACCCAGAAATGAGAGCCCCAAATGACTACCATTAGGTCAGAGTAGGCAAGTGATCTAGTAACAGTATGATTTATTTATTTAACTTGTTTAATTAATTTATACACCACCTTTCTTCCCAATGGGAATCCAAAGCAGCTTATATCATTCTTCTCTCCTCCATTTTATCCCTACAACAACCCTGTGAGATAAGTTAGGCTGAGAGAATGTGACTGGCCCAAAGTCACCCAGGAAGCTTCCATGGCACAAGTGGGGATTCGAACCTGGGTCATCCAGAAACTAGTCCAGCACTCTTAACCACAGCACCACACACTGTTCACAAGTTATAGTGAGTGCATGTACAATCCACATACAGTGTATACTTCTTTTTCTTTACATGTGTATTAAGTGTGATCCTGCATGGCAGGGGGTTGGACTGGATGGCCTTTCTAAGTACCAACCAGGGCCAACCCTGCTTGGCTTCTGAAATCTGATAAGCTCCAGCTAGTCTGGAGCTACTTCCCCTTGGAGATCACCTTTAATTTTACACCCCCTCATTTCCCCCCCTTGATTCTTCAGATTTCCCCAGTTTTAGAGCAAAACCCAGCCTCTTAATCTATCCCCTGTTCCTGCCCTATATGAGGAACAGATTGTTCGGAATGTCCTGGCCTACTCACTGCCCATGCTTGCTGGAGGGGGTCTCCGTGGATGGTTGCTCTCGACTGTGACGGTGGAGTACCTCTTCCTCCCACCCTCCATCGTTTTGGTGTCTGCTATCATGGAGATCCAGGGCTTCAAGCACATTTTGGAGGCTTGTGGGTAATTATAGCGGGGCGGGGGGCTAATGATAGTGGGGGAATACAGCCTCCTCTAGAACTAGAGGAGAAGAATTATGCACTGAACGATGGATCCGGTGCACAAACAGTGGAAGGCCCATTTTGTGAATTTCCGGGGGCATTTGGCTGGGCACAAGATGGGGCACTGAGAGACCTTTCGTCCCATGGTGAAAATGAGTGGGTTTAGTCAGGAATAATCAAATGGCATAGGCTTGAAAATATGTTTTTTTAACAGAACTGGATTGAGAGAAAGTGTGGTATAGTGGTTGAAGTGTCAGATTAGGATTTGGCAAACCCAGATTTGAATCCCACTCTGCCATGGAAGCTTACTGGGTGACCTTGGGCCAGTCAAACACTCTCATCCTAGCCTACCTCACAGGGTTATTGTGAGGATAAAACAGAAGAGAGGAGAGGAGAAAGATGTAAGCCGCTTTGGGTCCCCATTGGGAATAAAGGCAGAATATAAATAAAGTAAGTAAATGAATAAAATTGTGGCCTGAGAATGCTGCCTAGGGAGGTGAGGACAGCATTTAATTTCCAAAACAGGGAAATTCTGTGGCAGATGGTTAATTCTGCAGTTGCTGGTCATTAACTAAAGTCACTCTTTATGCTCTCAAAGATGCCCTTTTACACTACTTCATATCATTTTTTAAAACATGGGGCATGACCAAGAGTGGCAGGAAGGTGGCACTGAATGGGAGAGGTTAAATTAGGCTGCCAGTCTCCAGGTGGGGACTGCAGATCTCCCAGAATTACAATCTCCAGACAAAAGAGGTCAGTTCCCTTGAAGAAAATGGCTGCTTTGGAGGGTGAAGTCTACAGCGTTCTACTCTGTTGAGGAAAGAGTGCCTCTGAGCATGCACTGCGTTCCTTGTCCTCCCCTCTCTCCCCAAAAACTCTTCCAAGCAGGCTGGGGCTCTCGCGAGGAAACCCCCTCCCTTGTGACTGGGACACTGCTTGTGCACAGAACTGCAGTTATCCCTCAAAGCGGAGCTCCGTTTAATCACCTCACGAGAGCGAAGGGCCAGGAAAAAGCCGAGGGCCGCTTATCCCGCTCGGACTTGTCGTGCCTTTTTCTCCCCTCCACCAGTCACCGCTCCTTCTGCGCCTCACCAAACCTGCGCGATCAAGGGGGAAATCCCGAACTGCACCTCGACTCTCCCCCTTGGCCTTGCCAGAACGGAACTGATGACTCAGGGCAGAAAAGCGAAGCCACACTACAGACATGTGCACTTGGATTCCAGGGTGAAGCTCCCGCCCCACCCGAGCGCGGCTAAAAGTAAAAACAACGTGGCTGTAGCGGCCTCAAGGGGGACCGCCCTCTTCTCCTCCGAGACCTGAACTGGCCGAGCCAGGGGAGCTTCCTCGGCCTCCCACACATCCTGCAGCATCATCCGCCCGGCGCAGGTGTGACTGCGCCCAGGGCTGGCCCGCCCACCTCTCAGCTGGGCAGCGGGGCTACAGCTGGTGTGCGACGGCATGCCGCCGCGTCTCTGCAGCCCGGCTCCTTCTGGCTGTCGGCTGGCCAGTTCCTCACCTCTCTGCTTGGGGTCTTCCCTGCCCTCACGGACCGATCAGGGTTACAGGGCATCTGGGTTAGTCCTGGACAGCCCGGGATGGGGGCTGTCCCAGGACAGTGGCGGCGACCCCCCAGAAAATACTTCGCGACCCCCTTGGGGGTCCCGACCCCCAGGTTGAGAACCACTGGACTAGACAGACCATGGGTCTGATCCAGCATGGCTTCTCTTCTGTCCTTCATATACTCCTGCAGGAGTTGTTGAGATCTGGGACGTTCTAGGGCCAGATGGGAAAACTCTGAGGGCAGGATTGGTCCCCACTTCCCAGCTTCCCTGCTCTACTTCAAAAGATCTGCTTTTCGTTGCCTCTTAATTGCAACCTGCCACCATATAATGGGTTGCGGAACCCTGCCAGGGAAGCCAGGTTCAGGGCGGGTGTGCTCTTCACCCCGTGAAATTCACCAGGCTGTGGTGCCATACCAGTTGCCTAGCAACCCGCCCGCAAATTCCCATCCTGCCAGAAAGCATTTCTGTCAGCATCTTGGACAGGATCCTGAGAGGGAGGATCGGGGCGAGGGAATAAGGGTGCTTCAAGAGGCATGGCCCACGCAACCTGCTGGGGGTGGGGGGGATGTGGCTCTGATTTCTGCAGCCTCCCAGAAAGATGTCATTTGCAGAAGGGACCAGAAGAATGTTTTAAAATAGATATACCGAACTTATGTATAGACCGGAGTCTTCTGTTAGGCAATTGCAGGAGAGCAAACATTACAGGAAAGTGGACTATGCTGTATTGTACAAACGGTTGCTACTACGTTCTGAAAGATATAGGGGATTTTATTGCTAGCCCTATTTTTCTTGGTGAAAGAGATGGGATTGTGGGAATGGGAAAGAGAGGAAGGGATTTTAAATCTTCCTTTCCATTTCAAGCGTGCTCCACAATGGAAAGGGTAAAATTATGGCAGCCAGAGTGACTGATAGTCAGAAATTGCTACATCAGTAATACTATTAAATTAATTACTATTTGGTTGGGAGACCACCAAGGAAGTCCCGGGCTGCTACACAGAGGCAAGCAATGGCAAACCACCTCTGTTTGTCTCTTGACTTGAAACCCCTATGGGTTGCCATCAATCATCTGTGAATTTTTGGCCATTTCCACAACCACTCACTACTACTATTGGTTCAAGTTGGGGGCTGTAAGAAATTATGGCAGAGTAAACCATCTCCCCAATCCAAACCTCTGCCTCCAGAATGGTATAAACTGCTAGGGGCCTGTACAAGCTAAATTCCTCATCTCCTTGAGTTTTGCTTGGCCCTTTAACTGCCTCTCTGCTTCCCTTAACCTTCCATGCCCTCTGGAGCATGGTGATGCTGTTCAGTCCTCATCAGACCATTTATAGGAATTCTTTTTAATTCACAATGTAATGGTTTTTCCACATGCAAGCACAAACCTGAATCCTGTCTGCAAATCAATCCTTTCCATTGCCTTTGTAGTAGGCACTCAGTCATCAAGTTCCATATTAGAGAGAATTATTAATAATAAGATTAATAATAATGGAGGCAAACCTAGGCCTTTTGCAGAATTTAAATGGTATATTTCTGTATGATATCACTTCTGACTACAGGGGGGTGGGAGGCATTTTAAATGCTCCTTCCTGCGTATATTAACAAATATCCACCCCTGTATCTAGGACTTCATCAGAAAGCGCTTAGCATAGCTTTCTCAACATTAATTCAGTGCAAGGAGGTTAATTTTTGTAACACAGGAGAACATTTAAAAATGTTGTCTCCTATCAAATGCTGGGGGACAGGACAATTCCTTGTCAGTTTCTATAGGCGGCAGCTGCCACTGGACAGAATGCTGGGCAAAATGGAAATGTGGTCTGATCCAGCAAGGCAGTTCTTATATTCTCAAGGTGCAGAATATTTTTGTTTACATTGGAGTGTTTCCATCCAGACAGAGCATGTCAAAAGCTACGTGGTGGCAAGACACTGCCGAAAGCACAGAAGGAGCTATAACAGATCTGACTCCCATCTGCAGTTTTCGATCTAAGGAGAGAGACTTTGGCACTTGTGTTCTGGGCGCTTCGTGGGCCCACAGATTTGTGCTTTAGCAAAATGCTTACAACTGATACATGACAACCCCCAAATTCTGCCAGGGAAGATGGAACAAAGATGCTAGCTCCATTGGGGGTTGTATTCTCCTTGGGGCAGGGACCTGTCTTATCTCATTCAGCTCTTTATTTATGGGATTTCTATCCTGCCACAAGGCCTCAAGAAGCCCTGCAGGTGGCTGACAATTATGACATAACAAACAAAGGATATAACCACCAACCCCAAAACTAGGGCTGTTGAAAAAAAAATCAGTAAAATTTGGATTCGGCAAAATTCCGCCTGTTTTAATTCGGGAAATGCTGAAGTCCGAACTCCCCTGCTTCGGATCCGTGGAATTCGGCACAAGATTTGAGTTCGGGGAAAAATTCGGCCGAATAAAGTCATAAAAACTACATTCCAGCCATTCCGTGGCTGCAGGGGGTGCATTTTTGGGGGTAGAGCCCGCAAACTTTCAGCGTAGCTTCAAAGGAGCCTTCTTGCAAGAACCCCCAAGTCTTGTAAAGATGGGATCAGGCCCCCCCGAAATATAGGCCCCGAAAGGGGTCCCCCCTTAATGTGCATTTTTATTCCATTTACAGCACACATTCGAGCCATTCCGTGGCTGCAGGGGGCGCATTTTTGGGAGTACAGCCCCCAAACTTTCAGCGTAGCTTCAGAGGAGCCTTCTCGCAAAACCCCCCAAGTTTTGTAAAGATGGGATCAGGGCCCCCCGAAATATGGGTTCCCCCCTTTTCCCTATAGGGATGAATGGGATCAGCTGATCCTATGCATCTAGAGAGCGACAAATCCAAGGCAAAACCTCCCGTGCTAACCATTGCAATGCAAAGCAACACGCGAGCTGTGCATTGCATGCTATTAATTAACTCAGCAAAAAGGGAAAAAGGAGCAGGTGACTTGGACAGTGCAAATGTATTGTAAAAGTCAGATTTTGCAAAAACATTTTTGAGCGAGCAGCAAAACAGACCGTGCAAAACAACAACAACCCAGAGTTTGTATTTTCTGCCCTGCTCCTTCTTCTCATGGTGGAGGGACGCTCCCCCCTTATGCAAACGACCCCTCCAAACTCAAGCAAGTCTCACCAGCACCACCCCCACCTCTCCAACCAATATGGCGCCGCGGTTCACCCCCCCCCCAAACAGGGAAAAAATCCAAGATACAGGGGATCTCACGCAAGCCGCCCCGTTGCACTCAACCCCAGGCTAGGGGCAAAAACAGGGAAAAACACCAAGGAGGAGGCGCGGCCTGGGTGCCGAGCGGAGAGAGACTCGCTAGCCGCCGCACAGACTCAACTTTAAACTTTAAAACTTTAAAAGCAGTACACACACTCCCACAGAGGTGAGCAGTCACACACCCCTCGGCAGAACCGGCAAAAGCCTCCTTTGGCTTCCACCCCCCCAAAGAAACTGCCCCCCCCCACAGACTCTGTTCCCCCCCCCCCACATACACACGGGAAAAAATTATAGATTAAAGCCCCAAAAGGGGTCTTACTGTGGATGTCTTCTGTTCCATTAGGAGGGACTGGGAGGACTGGGTAATCCAATACGATTCCATTTAAACACGGGAGGTTTTGCCTTGGATTTGCCGCTCTCGAGATGCACACAGGATCGGCTGATCCCATTCATCCTCTGAAGCTACACTGAAAGTTTGGGGGCTCTACCCCCAAAACTGCGCCCCCTGCAGCCACGGAAAGGAGCGAATGTGCACACGCACCCCCCCCCACGGGGATTTCTCTCTCACACAAACAGATTCTCTCTCTTTCTCTCCCCGGGCCGCACAGCAGCTGGGCTCACGTGCTCAATCGCGACTGATTGGCCAGAAGAAGACCCTGCTTGGCCACCGATTGGCCGCTGGAGAATGCTGCTTACTAACTGACGGTTATGCTGCTGCGCCGAACCCCGAATTTGCCAAATTTATTGGCCGAACACCCCGAACTTGTTTAATTCGGCTCCCCATTTTCCCGCCTTTTTTGAGTTCGGTTCCATCCGAACTGAAAACCGCCAAATCGGGGGAAATTTGGCTGTTTTTCAGTTCGGGACAAACCGAATCGACAGCCCTACCCAAAACAAATCAATTACAGTTACAAATCAATAGTATTATAACCATTTTTTAAACTGACATAACAGCATCAGATGCAACAGAAGTCAATCCTTCCCAGGAAGTTGCTTCTCAAGTTAGCTCGGCCTGGGTGGGGGGAGACTTATAGATATGCACATACACACAATCAAAAAGCCTACCAACATTAGCAAACAATTTTCAGCAACTTTCTGTAAGAACGAAGTGGCTCTGTTGGGCTTCTTTGTGGGGGGAATTCATCAAGGAAGGTACCACTGTTCCTTATTCCCTGAGGACCTGCCTATAGGTACCTCCTAAGAGTAACTGACCTTTCCAGGACACATCCTCAGCGATCTAAAAGTAATCATTCTCCAATAAAAGTTTGCATATTGTAGAATTTATAAAGACTTGGAATTCCCAAGTCAGTTCACGTGTTAAATCTAGGGAGACTGCCAAGAGTTGCTCTTGCAAATGGACTCTGTGCTTTTCTGGATTGCATCTGAACTTTGCAAAATGACACTTCACTCTGTACTCCCTGTATTTCATGAACCCTCTGACCTGCTGTATAAAATTTATTTTTCCTTCATATATACATCTATTCTATGCATCTGATAAAGTGGGCTCTAGACCATGAATGCTTATGCTATAATGAAAACTTGTTTGACCTTCACATGTTATAAGATTCGTCATCCTGCTCAGTTCCTCTTTGCTAGCAGAAGTAACAATGGGTGCAGAAATAGCAAAACCTCACATTAAATATCGAAAGAGGAATTGAGCCCACAAGAGGGTAATGACGAAGATGTAGCAACACTAGATGGGATGGGTTCAGGGGAGGGTAATTAAGATGTTTGGGGGGGGTGGAATACAAGTCCTGCAAGTAAATCTTGAAGGAAGTGGGATGTTTAGCCTGGAGAAGAGAAGTCTGGGAGCAGGGATGTGACTACAAACTTCAAATACCAGAGAGACTCTCACATGGAAGAGGACAACAACTTGTTCTCTGCTGCTCCAGAGGGTGACTAGACCGGACGGACTTAAGTCACAGGAGGAGAGATTTCAGCTGAACACTAGGGGAAACCTCCTGATCGTAAGAGACAGGGCCCATGGCTTCAGCTTGGCATAGCCTGAGGTGGGGCAGGTGCCAGGGCCCATGGCCTCTGGCGGGGGGCCCTCCTGCTGACTCCCCTCCTCATGTATCTCCTCTGATTCCCGCACTCACACCCTGCTGCTTGGGAGTGCTTTGTTGCCTCTGCTTCCAGCTGCATGTGTTGTCTGGTGCTGCTGGAGAAGGGCATGTGGGTGTTGCACGAAGCCTCAATGTTCCTGGTGGCCCCAGCAGTTTCTAGCTGCAACCGCTATCCAACACCATTGGGGGAAGTGGTAACTGCAGATAGTAAGAGAGCTTGTAAGTGGGCAGAGGAAGGATGCACAGGCTGATGGAAGCGGGTGGGTGGGCATGAAGGGGGCATAATAGTAGGCAAAAGGGGGGCTTAGCACTCTCTGTCCAGGGTCTCCGAAAACCTGGAACCAACCCTGGTAAGAGAAGTTCAACAATAGAACCAATTACCTTGATGGGGGGGATTTCCTTCCCTGGAGTTCTTAAAGCAGAGGTTGGACTGTCATCTGTCCAGGATGCTTTAGTTTTGGATTTCCTACACTGAGCAGAGGGCTGGACTTGATGGACCCTTCCAGTCTATGATTCTTTTGTGGTCTTGTAACTAACAAAGCCCTGACCTGGATGGCCCAGGCTAGCCTGATCTCGTCAGATCTCAGAAGCTAAGCAGGGTCAGCCCTGGATAGTATTTGGATGGGAGACCACCAAGGAATACCAGAGTTGCTGTACAGAGGAAGGCACTGGCAAACCACCTCTGATAGTCTCTTGTCATGAAAACCTCAAAAAGGGGTCGCCATAAGTCGGCTGCGACTTGACGGCACTTTACACACACACACAACTAACAAAACTGGATTGTACCCTTGCCTTTTGTGGTCTGGGTTTCTTTCCCATTGACAGAGCTCATGGAATCCAAACAGTCTCTAGTTTGCTTATGTACCACATCAGTCTCATTTCAAATAGACAAGGGGTTCAAAGCAGGGCCCTGCTGAGTCTAGTGCGTAGGGAAGCTTTGCACAAGAGCAGAGATTCTCTGAAGTCATCTGGACCAAGGCTTATATTGCCTTTGGATATGTCATTCTATCAATCCCCATATACATCACCACCACCATCATTATTACGATATCGGGCAGGTTCTCTGGAGAGGCGGCACAAACCTCTCCTAAGTAAATAGTGGAATGGATGGCTTGGGCCTATCACAACAGCAGCAAAACTAGGCCAGCTACAAACAGGATCGAGGCTTCTGCGTACTTGAGGGACTCCCCAGCTGTGCAGAACAATATGACTTTGTTGATCAAGTAAAGGAAAAAAATAAAACCCAAATGAGCGGGTGAGGACTGAGGATGCTCCAGGAGATGGAGAACATTATGAACAATTGAGAGTCAGCTTAAGGGGAGAAAAGAACAAAGGAAGCATATTCTGGGGGAGGAAGTTTTCGTCAGTAACCTATTTCACACTCACTTGTTCACACACAGTACTGTGAGGACCTCCCTGCTTGCCACCCCAACAAACCTGAAGGTCCTGTCCTTATTAGCAGGACAGCAAAATTGGGCCACCCACAGAGAAATTAAGGGTTCCAGCATCCTTGGGAGACTCCTCAGGTATGCATAAAAATGGAATTGTATAATAAAAAAGAAAACACGCTCCCAACAAAATGTGCCAATGAGGACACTGAGAATATGTGCATTGCCCTCAAGGGGCTTGAGACATTAAGTTGAAAGGGGAGAGGTAGAAGACAAAGAGGGAGGGGGAAATTAATCTGTTCAAGTCCTATCAGTCCTGGAAGACGAGACATCGGTTGCAGCAGTCAGGGGGTGGCTCTCAATTGTTTAGTCCCCTTGCAATTCCTCATGGTCCCCCAACTCATGGTAGCAACAACAACAAGTATTTATGGACAATATGGTTCATAATTGGTATTTAAATTCTGCTGAGCAGAAATGCCCAAACAGATGCTAGCTAGCTTGACAGACATCAGAATGCTCATAATCCTGTAGCATCAGCCCTGTTCTGGATCAGAAAAGTCAGCCCTTCTAACCCTTCCTGGTTCTTTCAGGTGATGGATAGAAATGCAGTTCCAGGAAAAGTCCTCCTGGGACAGCACAAACTGGTTGAGGATGACTCACACATTAGCATTCTGAGAGGCAGAAGCATCCTTGCCAGTGCGCTTGTGGTGTAGTTTCACATTCACGCTTGGCCTGCTCCATTCCACTTGGTGTTTTAGAGCAGATTATCTTGCCCAGATAATGACTTCTTGGCATGTGTCGCAACCCCCTCCCCCAATCGGTTCTTAATGTTCTAATCTAGTAGGATTCCAGGGACTGTCCCTATTCATCAGTTTCATAAAGGAGTAACACGTTGCCGGAAGGGAAGGCAGTTCTTTGGCCTGATAGTCTTTGTACCTCCCAAGAATGTTCTCTCCATTTACTTATGTAATTTTTTTGGCCATTAGCTGATTTATTTATCACAGTGGCTGCAAAAACCAGAGCTAATCAAGAATTGCATCACTGTCAGGAATTCCTGTGTTGTTGTATTTAAGTGCAATATCTAAAACAGCTTTCTTTTGAAATTCAGACTTCCCCCAAATAGGTCTGACCATGATGACTTTTTTTAAAGTAGTTTTTGCTTGGAGAAGGGAGGTGAAAGTTCATGGTGGCATTTGTGATCAAACATCCTGGAAGCCAGTAGTGACTGCATGGATCTAGACTTCAGGTCATCCGCCCAAATGTTCCTATAGCATTGCAATCTAGCAGAAGCAGTTGGGAAACTACCTTGTTGAAGTTGAGTTAGACTCTGACCCTTGAACTGACAGATGTTTTGGCCCTGAAGAAGCTGGGGACTGAAGCTGTCACCTTGTGCATGCAAAGTATATGATCTGTGTCTAAGCCATAGTCCTCCTTTCACAGCTGTAATAGGGGTCTTAATGGAAAATGGCTGAGAATCCAATCTAAGACCATTTAGCTATGCCACAGTGCATCGTCCAAGCCAGAGCATGAGCATTTTAAAAACTCCTTGTTGCTCTGGCAGTCATCATGCTGGGTTTGGAAATATCAGGATTTGGTTGGTTTTTGCGGGAGCAACTCCTGCTGGCACAGGAAGCTCTCCAGGGTCCTGCAGCAGTTTCTGACCAGTTGCCTATCAGCTGCTCCCTGATACCTGGTACTATTTTTGCTAGATTTCAGTCCAGCAGCATCATAGAGACCAACAAGAGTTTCAGGGTATAAGGTTTCAAGCATAAAAGTCTCTTTGTCAGATTGTACCCTAAGCTTTGACGCTTGAAAGCTACAGAGGACTCAAATCTAGCTGTTCTACTGCAGACCTACACCTCTACCCTCTGAAACTTGGTCCTATTATTGTTATTGATACCTGATACCATTAAAAGGTCAGCTCTTAACCAGGGCCCCGTAGACTTGCAACTTGGCTGGGTCAGGAAAGGGACTTCTAGTGTCTTTGTATGAATCTGATAACAAGTTGGAAAAGCATTAAAGGGTCCCAGAAGTTGACACTGAAAATGCCAAGTTCTAAAGAGTCACAGTAGCAGCCCAGCTCCAAGAAGCTCAGGAGCACTCCAGGCTACTTTGGCTAAAGTCTCTCTTTCCTGTAGTTATTTGGCCACTCTTTTCCAGCTCCCTGGATCCTCCAGGACAACCCTATGGCATTGGGCTAGAAAGTGAAGCATGCTGGATAGTTCTCTAGTGAGGGATATTGGCCTTCTTGATCAACCTGAAATGATCCTCTTAACCATTGCTTCCTCTGCTTCTGAAAAAAAAAGATGGTTTCCTCAAATTGTAGGCAACAGATATTCCTCAGATGTTACTGCCATAGCTACCTGCTTCTATTTGTGTCCCAGCTCAGCCATGATTTTGCCAATTCCAATGAGTAGAAGAGCAATGAGTAGGAGGTATGTGGTTGCTAAGCAACCAAAGGATGTACCCCAGTCACCTAGAAAGATGTCCTAAATTTGCTTAGCAAACACAAGCAGCATGCTAACTTCAGGCAAGCGAGGGTATCAGCTGGCTGAGTGATCCTGGGCCAGTCACTCATTCTCTCAAAAGATTCCCTCAAAAGATTGTTGTGAGGATAAAGTGGAGGAAGGAAGAGCAGTTCATGCTGCCCTGAGCTCCTTGCTGGGAGAGGGGTAAAAATGTACTACATAAATAAATAAATTTAAAATCAGTAACAGAATTGTGCAGGGAGGTCATAAACAAAGAACTTTTAATTGGTAGAGGGTTTCCCTGGTGCGTGTGCATAATGTACACGCCCCCCAAAGGGTGCTGTTTTCATATTGCTTAACAAATCCTTTGTGGGGTGACTACAACATGGCATTTAAAACTCGTCCACATCTCATTTTAGTGCATCTCATCACAACCATCAACGTAATTCCCCTTCCTCTCCCCATTGTCAGGGAAGCAAAGCAGAGGTCCAGCCAGGTTTGTTGTACAGCATGTCAGAAGCCATGAAAAATAAAATTTGGCAACAGGAGCGATTCCTATTTCCTTGTTCTAACGTGCCCTTTTCAAGCAAAGCAGCCGTCACCCAAAAAGAGTCCTTGTTATATTTAGCTTCCAGTGCCTTATGTAACATCTCTGACGCACACCGCTTTAAAATTTACAAGCTGAACTAGCAGTGCTCTCTACCCAGACCGCAAATATGCAACCTCAAATTCACTTTGATCAGCCTATGATCAGCCTATGCATGGATCTCTTCAGCTATCAGGGCTCCACTCAGAGTTATACTGTTCTGCCCAGTTTCTGCAAAAATTTACCATTTTTCAGAAAAAGAAATAGATACATTATGTGCTTTAAGGAACAAAAAAAAACTTACATGTTCCCCAGAGCCATTGGCTGAGCTTCTGTGATGTCTCATAATGCTGACAAACATTCCAGCTGATAAAAGAGTAACAGCGGTTGCAGAGCACTGAACCCTTGATTGTTGTGAGGAATGCGTAGGGTCCGTTTGAAAGTGGATGACCCTCTAAAAGGCCTACAAATGGTGATAGCTGTCCACTCCCTGGGCTCAGGATGTGAACCACATAAGGAAAGGATAGGAGATCCAAACTAGAAGTGTAGCAGAGGGTAAAGGTGGACTAGGCTTTCCCGAAAACCACATCTTTAGAAGCCCACATCCTCACAGAGGTGTTTGGGAACATGATATGTATATCAAGTCTTGCTGAAAATAGACTCTTTCTTTGCCCAGAAGTACTTCGGGTCAATATTGTCAGCTCTCTGGCACACACCAAAAACTGTCCCCCAAACCAGCCATTCCTTGTAATGATCATCTCTGTTCTGGAACCACCCAGAGCTGTTCCATGATGTCCATTAAGAAAGGATTTTGGAGGGGGAATGAGAGAGCTCTCCCCCACCAAAAAGCACCACCAATATCAAAATATTTGCTGTTCCCAGTTACTCATGGCACATTATGCATAGCAGCAAAGAATTTAATCTTCATTCGTCAAATGGCTTTCCAAGCTCCTGCTTGGCAGAAGCCTCTGTGCTTCTTCCAGATCAAGAGGGCCCCTGAATCACTAGCTGGGATGGGAGAAGTGCTTCTGTGTAATCACAAGGGGGTATTTGGTGCCATCCCGAGGAGTGCCAAGCGTTCGGTGCCCAAACGACACATTAACAGAAGAGGCAGAAGAGGGAGATATAGAGAACCCTCGTTGCCCTTTTCAGGAGACAGCTAGAACTCTCCCTCAGGAGCTAGGACAGGGGTTCATCATTGTTCAACCATGTCTCCTCTCTCAGGTACTTCACTGACTCCTGCTGAGGATCAGTGATAAAGCACAAGCTTCCCTGCATGCCAGATGGCTCTCCCACCTGCAAGCTTCCCTTGTAATGTGCAGCCGCAGGAATGCTCGGTAGTCTCAAGGATGTTCTCACACTTCACATGAAATGTCATTGAAGAAGAACAGGCCTTGGTCAACCCTCTTTTAAGAGCACTGCAGTAGAAAAGATCAAAAGTCCAGTAGCACCTTAAAGACTAACAAAATTTCTGGCAGGGTTTGAGCTTCCGTGAGCCACAGCTCACTTCTTCAGGTACAGCTGGAATGTGATTCCATCTATCATTAAGTAGAGACGAGTGAATTAGTCACACAATGGCAATGTAAATATCAAAAACAAGTAAATGACATTAGCAGGCGTGATTGGATTCAGTGTGATATGCAGAGGGATAGCAGGTGTGGAGAAATCAGCATTGTTAATGAGACAGGAATCCCAGATCTCTATTAAGTCCCGGAAAATGCATAGTCTTGAGCTTCATTATTAGTTGTAATTGAGCAGCCTCTCTTTCTAATCTCCCTTTGAAATCCCTTTGTAAGAGAACTGCTACTTTTAAATCAGCAACTGAATGTCCTGGAAGGTTAAAATGTCCCCCCACTGGTTTCTGAAAGTTGTAGTTCCTGATGTCAGACTTTTGTCCATTCAGTCTTTGTCACAGGGATTGGCCTGTTTGTCCAATGTAGAGGGTGGAAGAGCATTGCTGGCATGTGATGGCATAAATCACGTTGGAAGATGAACAGGAATATGAACCTGAGATAGTATGGCTGACAGTGCTGGGCCCAGTAATGGTGCTGCTAGGATCAATATGAGAGCAAAGTTGACACGTTGGTTTGTTGCAGGCCTTGGTACTGGAGCCCATGCTCCTGTTATGTAGTTTATATTTGCAGGTGAGTGCACTGAGTGTGTGTCTTAGAGCAATTCCCAGAATGCTCTGCAACAGAGGAAGTGGAAGCTGATGCATGTTTTGGAGAGAGTGGACAGGGAGAAGTTTTTCTCCCTCTCTCATAATACTAGAACACGGGGTCATCTGCTGAAGCTGGAGGGTGAGAGATTTAAAACAGATAAAAGGAAGTATTTTTTCACACAACGCATAGTTAAATTGTGGAACTCCCTGCCCCAAAATGTGGCGACAGCTGCCAACTTGGAAGGCTTTAAGAGGGGAGTGGACATGTTCATGGAGGAAAGGGGTATTCATGGCTACTAGTTAAAATGGATACTAGTCAGTATGCATACCTATTCTCTCCAGAATTAGTGGAGCATGCATACTATATTGGGTGCTGTGGAACACAGGCAGGATAAATGCTGCTGCAGTCGTCTTGTTTGTGGGCTTCCTAGAGGCAACTGGTTGGCCACTGTGTGTGCCGACTGCTGGACTTGATGGGTCTTGGTCTGATCCAGCAGGGCTTTTCTTATGTTCTTATGACCACTCCAAAAAAAAAGCCATGGTCTCAGATGTCTATGAAGCAAGTTGCTTACATCTGTGCCTCCTCTCAGCAACTGCAGGCAGATAAATTCATCTCTTTCCATGGAGCTGAAGCCAACCATGGCTGCTGGCAGCGGTCACATGTGAACACATATTAAGCTGCCATCTAATATTGTCGAAAGCTTTCACGGTCAGAGTTCATTGGTTATTGTAGGTTATTGTGGACTGTAGTCTTTGTTAGTCTGGACTTTGTTAGTCCGGACTAACTTTGTTAGTCTGGACTAACAAAGACTACAGTCCACAATAGCCATGCAGATTAGCCTTGGATTTCACACATTAACAGATCATTTCAGGATACAATGGTTCCATATTAACATACCACACCCTCATTAGCACATTATCTTGATACTTACAGGACAATGATTAGCACATTACCTTTGATACTTTTTGCAGGACAATGATTCAGCTCAAACACAATCCCTTTCTGACTATATATTACTCTTCCTACACACTTGACACTGAGAGACACTGCCCTTCAGTGTTACTCCTCTGAAGATGCCTGCCACAGCTGCTGGTGAAACGTCAGGAAAGAAAATACCAAGACCACGGTCACACAGCCCGGATAACCTACAAGAACCACTGCCATCTAATGATTCAGACCCTTGGTCCATCATGCTGTGGTCCCACGCTAGATGTGAAGACAATGCAAAACTTCCCAGTTTGAAAATCATGGCTTCAGGGGTTTGGAAGCTTGATAGATCCTGAAAACTGGAGGGGGTTGTTAGGGACCCTGGAGCATTGCCTTCTCCAGAAAACCAGATTTCTTCCAAGACTCCTGTGAGATGTTACATTCTTGTGTAGCAAAACAGAGGAGCAAGTACTCTTTCCTTTTGATGAACAAATCTTTCTGGCAGTTTGTCTCTTCTTCTCTGGATCTCCTGTGCAGTGCCAGAGAGCAATCTGCACATTAAAAGATTCGTGCAAGAACAGCAAACTGCTGGCCTATGGGGGGGGGGGGGGGAGAGAAGAGGAATGGCTCCATCCTGCTGCAAATCACACACACCCTCTGCCTGGTGACTGACAATGACAATTATACACAATTGCACCTGTTTGTACAGGCATGTCCTGTGGGACAGCTCTTCAAAGAGCACCCTTACACAAGAAACCAGATTCTGCCTGCGTATTCTCCATCCTTGCCTGATAATTGGGTGTTTCTGATTTTACAACTCTTGCCTTTATGACAAAGATTTAGGCACTTATGTTTAACACACCAACAATGTTGCTGCATCTAGTGCACAGATGTTTCCCCGAGTCAGCCCTGAATTGCCATTTTCTTGGCCACAGGTTATTATTAGTGGTGTTAGGAGTGTGGTGTGGCTGCCTTGATTATGATGGATGCATCTATCACTATAGTAGGGCCTAAAGCATTGCTGGATAAAAGTCAGAGATTTCAGCAAAGAATCTTCACGTTGGCCCTGGCCTTCAGAACGTGACATCCATCAGAATTCTAGCAGAGGGGCAGAGTGACAACCAGGAGCAGTTTGGAACAGGTTGGGGTGGCAGAGAAAGACAGGGACTCGTCAGCCGGCTGAAGGTGAATCGCCTTGGAGTGCTGAGGCTCTCTATGGGAATCTGATGGCAGGGCTAGTAGATTTCCTGCAACCTGTAGGAATGTTAATTTCCTTCCAATGTGCTGTTCTTATATTTTGTAAATCAAATATTACAAAGACACCATAAGTCTTCAGGAAAAGTAAACCCTGTATTGCTATACCTGGATGTTCCCCCACTTTGGGGGCTGAAAAAGGATGAGATGTCACTGTAGCGGTCTAAGGAGCAGCATCACATAGTGTGAATCCAGGAAGACACTGACAGAAACCTGAAGAAAAGAAAACCCAACTGCTGAATGCCCTGCAGACCTGCTACCACACAAAAATCAGTTTTACCAAACATTTGGGCCTTCTCAGCTGTGGTGCTAACACTTTGGAAATCCCTCACAAGGGAGATTTGTCTCTCTCCCTCTACCTGCGTTTTCCACCAGTGGGTGAAGGCTTTTTTTTTTTTTTTTGCATACCCTCCCCAATAACTGTTATTGACCCTCCTCCCTGGTTTAAGTGTCATATAGTTACATGTCTTTATTGAATTATTTTATATATTATTTCAAATGCTGTTTAATGTTCAAATGTTTTTATGTTTTCATGTTTGCCACCTTGGAAACCCTATGTGGGTAGAAAGGCAGCATAAAAATATTTTAAATAAATAAAATAAAATTTGAAATGTAGAATATAGGCATGTGTCCATGATTAAAACAGGGAACACCTTTTGCTCTTATACTCCAGTGTGGTGGGGTGATTAAGAGCAGCAGACTCTAATCTGGAGAACCAGGTTTGATTCCCCACTCCTACACATGAGTGGTGGACTCTAATCTGGTGAACTTGGTTTGTTTCCCTGCTCCTACCCATGCAGCCAGCTGGGTGACCTTGGGCCAGTCACATTTCTCTTTGAACTCTCTCAGCCTCACCTCCCTCACAAGGTGTCTGATGTTGGGAGAGGAAGGGAAGGAGATTGTAAACTGGTTTGATTCACTTTAAAAGGTAGAGAAAATCGGCATATAAAAACTCTTCTTCAAAACAAAGTATTTATTTTCTCCATCGCTTCCCTGAACAAATGGGCCAGCATCCTCTGTGCCACTGTGAAATAAGCCCAGTTCCTACTCCCTCTCCTCAGGGATGGGTATGGCGCTTCTGGGACTCCACACACACACACACACACACACACCTGTCAGTTGTTGTACAGGCTGCATCAGAGAATATCTGTGTATGCTCATTCCTTACCAGATAATGTTAGAGCTATCTATTTGCAGAAAGGGGAATGTCAATTCTGCATGACATCCCCCTATTCTGAAGGACTCAGAGAGGTGGGTACACCCAAAACACGTTGGCATAATTATTCAAAACTGAGCTCAGCACCTCTCACAGCATGCCAGTATAACACGGTCTGTGTTTTACTAGCATAAGCAAATGTACCCCAATCTAGTTCATCAAGGTAGTTTTTCACAACCTCTTCATCTCCAGGGTGTGTTAAGAATGTTTATCAAGACAAGCATTGCGGCATAAACAAATCTCATGATAAGACACTTAAAACAATTAGGCATATTATATTTCAGCTGTGCCCTTTAGAACCCTGCCTTTGTGACTACCATGGGCATCAGGAGAGCAGTTTCTCATTGTGGAGGGCTGCTGCCAAAACATAGCAATAATGCTTGAAAAGCAGTGATCTGCAAAATGCAAAAAATATGCTTCCTTTTGATGCAACTCAAAGGGTCAGAGAAACATTTGCAGATGAAGTAAGCAGAGACAGATCACTCATTTCCACTGGAATTTGAATAATGTTCTCTTACTTACATAGTGTTCCCTTTCTGCCTCTTTGAACCTGAGCTATTATAGGCCTCTCCTATTGCTCTGATTTCAGTGTGGGGGAAATAATCATAACTGCTGCTATAGTTTCCCCTAATGACTCACTCCATAATTTTGCCTTCGACTTCTTTTTCTTTTTTCATTATTGCTTTTCTCATGCAAATTTCATAACTGGCTCCCAGCATGCAGAAGCTCCCTGGGTGCAGCCTATTTTCCTCAGCTCATCCAATATCCAAATTCTTGTTGTGTTTGAAACGGCATAGCCCTTAACAATCTGGTAGGTCTTGAATATACCAGGAATACCAAAGGGGCCAGAATAG
Organism: Euleptes europaea; assembly: GCF_029931775.1. Taxonomy (NCBI): domain Eukaryota; kingdom Metazoa; phylum Chordata; class Lepidosauria; order Squamata; family Sphaerodactylidae; genus Euleptes; species Euleptes europaea. Next base: position 61,928,032 of record NC_079324.1, on the reverse strand, counting down.
CCTGGATGCTGCCCTTGCAAACATGGCTCACCAAAGGCAAGATTTTGAAGATAGGTGAGGATAGAGGAAAGGGACACTTGCCAGGGAGAACTGCCAGGCAGGTGGAAACTCCTTCCCTTTCTCATCAACCTTTTGTGCAATTCCTCCACTCCAGACCAATCCCCAACTCCATGGGAGGGGGAAGGTGAAAAATCTCCTGGGAGATCTTCTGGGGGAAGGTTTCAGGGGAGAATGAGTGGACGGGGAAAGGGCTAAGCACTGCCCTCCTGCCCAGCAATTCTCCCCTGTGTTTTATTAGCATGATCCAACAGATCTGCGAAGCCCATTTTTACAAGGTGACATTCAGCTCCACCTTCAAACAAGTTTTCTCATACATACCTCTCAGGTCACCCAAGGTGAAGTTAGGTTTGAAAGCATTTTTACATCACTCGAAACACACACAGGCACTTTAAGGTTTTGGAACAACTCTGAAGAAGCAAAGTGGTTTGGCAAATTTCCAGCATGTTAGGGAAAATCCAATGATGGCCAGCACCCATGCCATCACCAACATATTTCTTCATTCGCCAAGCTCCCATTAACTCTTGTAACTATCTTAAAAATGTTGATGATTTATTTATTTTTAAACAAAGTGATGAATGATCATATATACTCATAAATGCATAGATGTGTGTAAAGTGCCGTCAAGTCACAGCTGACTTATGGCAACCCAGCAAGGCGCTTTCAAGGCAAGTGATTGAGCAGCGGTGGTTTGCCATAGCCTTCCTCTGCAGAGTCTCCCTTGGGGGTCTCCTTCCAAGTACCCACCCTGCTTAGCTTCCAAGATCTGATGAGATCAGGCTATACACCATGTCGCCTCCCAAATGCATAGATCAGGGATGGGGAACCTCAGGCCCGGGGGCCGTATGCGGCCCCCGAGGACATTTTTTGTGGCCCTCGGGAGCTCCAGGGCCCTGCCGCGGAGGGGCAAGGCAGGGTAGCCCTCCCTGAGGGTGTTTCTAGGGCCACGGCTTGCAGGTGCGCTCCGGTGCCCTTTGGACCTCCTCTCACCAACTGACGGCTGTTGGTCGGCGAGAGGAGGAGGAGGGATGCTTCCCCCAAGGCTGCCCCCTATAGCCACCAGAGCACACTGTAAGCCCCTCTCGCTGCCTGTCAGCTGTTGAGCAGCGAGAGGGAGGGGGGAAAGAGGCCCACGGCTCCCGGCGGTACAGCATGCGCGCAGGAGCCGATCAGGTTTCGGGGGGCCTTTTGTGGACTCTGGGTGGGGAGGGCATGGAGCCTGGGGCCAGGTCATGTGGGGCCGGCATGTGTGTGTGTGTGTGTGGGGGGAAGGCTTTTCTCTCTCCCTCTCTTTCTGTCTCTTTCTTTGTCTGTCTCCCTCGGTCATTTTCTTTCTCCCCCTCTTTCCATTTCTTTCTCCCTCTCTCCCTTTATCTCTTTCTCTGTTTTCCTTCCTTCCTCCCTTGCCGATCGACCACGGACTGCGCCCCCCTGGCGCCTCGTTTGCTCGGGCCCACTGCTGGCTGCCCTCCCGCCTGGGAGGGGGGAGGACCGGGGGAGCGGGGACACCCTCCAGGCCTCCCCTGGGGTTACCAACCTCCAGGTGGTGGCCGGAGACCTGGCAACCCTAGCCTCTCCCCCCCACACTCGGAGACCTACACCTGGTATGGCCCCCGAATGATGTTATAAATGTGCAAATGGCCCTTGGCAGGAAAAAGGTTCCCCACCCCTGGCATAGATCCTTAAAAATATTAAAAGGTGGGCAGCTTGCACGAAGCGTGAGAAGAGATGCAAAATAAAGTTCCTTGCTCAGCTTGATTTTTTGAATGCATCTACGGCAATTGGGATACCAGATTCACACCCCAAGTGCTGTGACCACTATTAAGAATATTACACCTGTTTTCACTCTTCAATCCGTAGTAGAGGCTTTGCTCTTCCCTCTTTGTTTGGTTGCAAAGAAGGGCCTTCTAAGCATCCCCCAAGTTTTCAAACGTGTTCTTCAAAGAGAGTCAAATTCTCCACTTCTCTTTTGCTATTTAATGCTTCAAATTGATTTTAGAAATTTGGTCACAACTGTTGTTTTTGTATGGTGTATATTTTTATATGTTTTAGTTGCATTTTTACGTTTCCTATTTTACCAGTGTAAAATCAGATCTGTCTTGACCTGGGTGGCCTAAGCTAGCCTGATTCCATCAGATCTCAGAAGCTAAGCAGGGGAAGCCCTGGTTAATATTTGGATGGGAGACCAACAAGGAAGTTCAGGGTTGCTACGCAGAGGCAGGCAATAGCAAACCACCTCTGAACATCCCTTGCCTTGAAAACTCCAACAGAGGTTGCCATAAGTTGGCTGCAACTTGACAGCCAAACAAACAAACAAACAAACAATCCCTGAGTTTTGGGGATACTGGAGATTTGAGAATGGACCCGGGGGAGGGTGGGGGTTGGGGAGGGATCTCAACAGGGTTTAACTACTGCTGGTAGGTCTAGTTTGGGAAATGCCTGGAGATTTGGGGGTTGAGCCTTGGGAGGGTGGGGGTTTGAGGATGGGAGGGACTTCAGCAAGTCATAATGCCATAGAATCTGAGTCCACCTCCAAATAGGGATGCTAGCCTCCAGGTAGGACCTGGGGATCCCCTGGAATTACAGCTTATCTTCAGACTACTGAGATCAGTTCCCTTGGAGAAAATGTCTGCTTTGGACAATGGACTGTATGAGTAGCAATTATAGGTAGCTCCTATCTTCTCTCAGAGGAGGCGGGGCATGTCATTTTTTGCAGATTTTGTGTGTGTTCTTGCATTGTGTGACCATGAGTGGGCGGAGCCATGTGTTTCAGCTGCTGGCAGGCAGGGGTGTGTGTGGCCAAGCCCTTATCTTTATGAACTAGAGGACGAGTTCATTCTAGTGTTTTTTGTCTGAGAGCGCATTACCGTGTCTGGGGGGTGCGGAGGCAGTGTGGTTAGGTTGCCAGAATCCAGGGCTGGAGTTTACTATGGAGAGCGGGTGCTTACGCATACGTGTTTCAGGCGCCTGGAGCCTCCCCTCGCTCTTCAGAGAGAGCCTGAGAGAGGAGAGAAGCCCCAGACATAGATTTTAAAACGTGTTTTATGAGGGGTGAAGCCTATCTCCTCCCCCCCCAGCAGAAAAAAAGAACTGTTCTGTGCCCTTTTCGTTATTTTTACAGTGCCTCGTAGCTAAGGCAGGCAGACAGCCCAGGCAGGCATGCTACACAGTGTGCTGTGTAGCCAACAGTCCCTCCCCAACCCACCAAACGCAAGCGACCCCCCTTCCCCCTCCTTACACAAGCCCCTGCAGTCCTCAAGCCATATGCTTTTTAAAGTTCTGTCTCCTGCGGCACAGGAGTGCTTATACAGCAGACCCTCCCCCAACCCCTCCAAACACAAGTTCCTTGCAGGAACTTTTGAGAAAGCAGATTTTTGCCCAAACTAACTTCTCCATCTCCAAAAGTCCGCTAGCTGTTATCTCACTCTATGCTGCTTATCAGCAGGGCTTCCTGTTTTTCACAGCAGGAGTTCTCTGTTGGACACACACACATAGAGAATATTTTCCCTTTAGACAAACCACGGCCGTTTCCTTTCTCTCCAAACAAAAACGGCTGTAGGTGATACAGTTTTTTTTTAGGCACGTTTTTGCAGAGAGAGAGAGAGAGAGAGAGAGAAACGTGGTTTCATAGTTCCTGTGTAGTATAGAGTGTGCTTATTTAACAGTTCTTACCAGCAGAGCTCTCACGACAGAAAGAAAGCAAGAAGCCGTTTGCCACAGCCTATGCAAAGAAGGGGAGGGGCTGGTATTAGAAAACGCCTCAATTTCCTACCACCTGATACCCAGTTAAAGAATCTGATAGGCTACTTCCAGGGGAAAGGGAGGGGTGGAGTATGCAGCTTAGCCGACGGGTTTCGAGGGAGAAGGGAGGGGGAGAAGGGTGGGGGGAGAAGGGCAGGGGAGAGTTCTCTCTAGCTTCCCCCTTATCTTTATGAACCAGAGGACGAGAGCCAGCCAGTTTACCTCTGCCATCTTATGGCACGTAGACATTTTTTACAGTCTGGGAGGGGGAGTGGTGGTGGGGGAGTGGGGGGGGGCTGGCTGAAGCGGGACGTTATGCAGCAGGGGTGTCTGAAGCCATGTGCCGGCAGATTCCAGGAAGCAATCTAGCTGTCTTTGAAAACAGCCACCGACCTCCCAGTGAGATAGAGTTGGTTCTAGGGGCTGAATGAGGAGGGCTTCGCTCTCAGACTCTTGCTTGCTTTAGCTGGTCCCCGTGAAAAAAACCCACAGAGGTAAGGTTTTGAACCAGACCCCCGCAGCTTTTTTTTCTTTAGGCAGGATGGCTAATTCATGTGAACAAAACACTCACAAGGACACACCACCCACGCTGCCCCAAGAGAGACTGAACAGGGCCTCCTGGGGTTTTTTTGCCCCACATGGGTGTTTTTTTTTTTAAAGCACAACCCCCCAACAGCTCGCGGGGAGAGCCGGCCAGAGTGGTGAGCTTTGGCACAGAGGTCAGGGCCAGTGAGCCTGGGCGCCCTGCCAATTTTCATGGCATTCGGAGCTGGTTTTTAAAAACACACCGCCGACCCTGCCGAGTAGGCTGTTGTAACCTTGCCATGCTTGTGTCAGTGGGAGGGTAGCAAGTGACCTATCGCAGGATGCGGTTAGGGGAGGGGATGAAGGGACTGTGATCCCCAAGGGTCTGCGGGGTTGCAGGGAGGAAGGGGGGTGCAAAAAGCACCCCCGATCGAAACAAGATTCTGATTGGGGCGTGATGAGTCCAGGTCTCGGCAGGCGGTGGGGGAGAGAGGGCCTCCAAAGTTCAATAGGGCAGAGCGGGGTGCAGCCCAACCCGCGGAGGGGGTTGGAGGCGGGGTGGGAGGCCCGGAGAGCGGGCTTAAAAAGGGAGGACAAGGCGGTCTTCTTTCTGAGGCATGCTCGAGTGCTTTTGCAAACAGAAGGGCACAGAATGGACATGCGCTGGAAACATCCATCCACCCAGCATGGTCTTTGCTACCTTTTCAGTGCCGTGCAAAGATGGGGTTGTTTTTTTACAAATGCATTTCTGAATATGAAAAATTAACATGAATTACTGTATATTTAATGTACACAGGCATCAAACACACGATTACATGCTACAACTATGTTTTAGGATGAAATGTTTAGCAATATAAACTTTAATTTTAACAGGGGGTGTAGCCACACTTCCAATTTTGCAAAATCTGCAAAAAATGACATGTCCCGCCTCCTCTGAGAGAAGATAGGAGCGACCTATAATTGCTACTGTATGTCATTGTACCCCACTGAGGTCCCTATCCTCCTCAGGCCCCATCTCCAAATCTCCAGGAATTTCCCAACCTGGATCTGGCAACCTTTCCTCCTACCCCCCACTGGGGGACCTAGCAACCCCACTTCCAAAACATCTATTTTCTCCTGAGAAACTCATCTTTGTAGTTGGTAACCCTCGTAGGTTCACTATTTCCACCCAGCTGTGCAAGACATATCCCAAGAAACTGCACTGAGCCTGATGCAGTTTTCTAAGCTTCTAGGTAGCCCCAGTGCAATCAAATTTGGCTAATATTTATAGGATCCCGTTATGAGTGTCTACCATTAACCATGATGAATCTGCCAAGAGGCAATTTGTGACATGGAAAGAAAGGCAGTTCACCTTCAAACAGAGCTTCTGCTCTTGCTAGAAACCACAAGCCCATCAAAAGCCAGCTGAACCAGCAAGAAGGGCAGATGGGGCTTAGCTAATCTCCCATTAAAAAAAAAATCGGTTACATTTCTTTGTGTAATGAAGCCGGTGGCAGCATCAGCATCTTGGAAAAGGCATTTTAATTGCATCCACGCAAGAGGCAGCCAGCCGGCCTCGCTTGCAACTGCATTGACATTGCCCCGAGTCAGCACAATGCACAAGCAGATTTAAAAATTCAGAAAAGTCAGCTGGCAGAGTTCATCCTATCCTGCCACCCCCACTCCTGGCTGCCTGGGGACCTACATGCTACCAAGGAGGGGAACGACTAGGGTTGCCAGCTCTGGGCTGGGAAATACCTGGAGATTTTGGGGGTGGAGCCTGAGGAAGGCAGGGTTTGGCTGGGGAGGGACTTCAATAGGGTATAATGCCACAGAGTCCACTTTCCAAAGCAGCCATTTTCTGCAGGTGAACTGACCTCTGTTGCCAGGAGATCAGTTGTAATAGCAGGAGATCTTCAGTTACCACCTAGAGGTTGACAACCCCAGGAATGACATGGCAGGTGCTAAAGAAATGAGGAGGAAGGCAATACACAGGGCCTGAGGGTGCCTGATGCAGGAAGATTCGGGAAGAGGCTGAACTTCTCCCTTTTACTGCATAAACACGCATGCCTTTTTCATTGGGTGGGTGTAAGTTCATGGTGATTTCACAGCCACCACGTCTGGGTGGTGACACTCTAGGATTCATCAAAACTCTAGGGTTAACCCATAGAAATTTTGGCAAATCCTAGAGAGCTGCCCCTGAAATCACGACATCACTTCCTGGTTTTGCCAAAAGTAACATCATGTGCTGGCATAATGCTGGCGCACCACCTAATTTCCTACATTTCCCCCCATCAACCTTTGAGATGCTGGTGGGCAATGAGGGGTATGCCCAGGAGGTCTCTTGCCGTAGAAGGCGTTTTACTTTTAGTTCTTCTACCTACTGGCAGTTTTACATTGTTCATTGTAATCTGTGTTTTTTATGTATTTTATTGTGTTTGTATTGTAAGCTGCCTTGAGTTCCTGAAAGGTAGAAAGGTGGCTAATTAATGTTTTGAATAAATGAATAAACATAAATAGTGGGAGACCTGGCACTGCTATCAGGAGACTCATCTGTTTACCTCTGTTGCTATATTCCAGACTTTTTTGTTTCATCTGGCATTCCCTCAGTGATTCTTCTTTCCTACCCTGTGGTTTAATAGTTGTTTTAATTTTTTTGTATGTGTATTTTATCTTTGGTTTTAATTGGAATCATAGAATTGTAAAGTTGGAAGGGACCACCAGGGTCCAGCCCCCTGCACAATGCAGGAAATTCACAACTACATCCCACACACACACCCGTGACCCCTACTCCATGCCCAGAAGATGGCCAAAAACAAAAACCCTAAAGGATCCCTGGCCGATCTGGTCTGGAGGAAAAATTACTTCCAGTCCCCAAAGTGGCAATCGGCACTACCCTGGGCAGGCAAGAAAGGGCCACGGGAGTCAAACACTGATGCAAACCTTCCTGCCCTCCCTCTCATGAGCTGCCTAAGGTCATACAATCAGCATTGCTGACAGATGGCCATCTAGCCTCTGCTTAAAAATCTCCAGGGAAGGAGAGCCCACCGCCTGTTCCACTGAGGAACAGCTCTCACTGTTAGAAAATTCTTCCTAATGTTTAGCTGGAAACTCTTTTGATTTCATTTCAACCCATTGGTTTTGGTCCAACCTTCTGGGGCGACAGAAAACAACTCAGCACCATCCTCTATATGACAGCCCTTCAAATACTTGAAGATTGTTATCATATCCCCTCTCAAGTCTTCTCCTCTTCAGGCTAAACATACCCAGCTCCTTCAACCTTTCCTCATAGGACTTGGTCTCCAGACCGCTCATCATCTTTGTTGCCCTCCTCTGGACACATTCCAGCTTGTCTGCAGCCTTCTTAAATTGTGGGGCCCAAAACTGAACACAATACTCTGGGTGAGATCTAACCAGAGCAGAGTAAAGCGATGCCATCACTTCGCGTGATATGGACACTATACTTCTGTTGATACAGCCCAAGATCGCATTTGCCTTTTTGGCTACAGCATCACACTGCTGACTCACGTTCAGTGTTTGGTGTACTAAGACCCCTAGATCCTTTTCGCACACACTACTGCTAAGACAAGTCTCCCCATCCCATAGTTATGCATTTGATTTTTCCTACCTAAATGCAGAACTTTACATTTATCTGTTGAAATGCATTTTATTAGTTTTAGCCCAATTCTCCAGCCTGTCAAGATCATCCTGTATCCTGGCTCTGTCTTCTACTACCCCTCCCAATTTAGTATCGTCTGCAAAGCATCCCCTTTATTCCTTCATCCAAATAATTTATAAAGATGTTGAACAACACAGGGCCCAGGACAGATCCCAGAGGCAGTCCACTAGTCACTCCTCTCTCCAAGTGGATGAGGAACCATTAACAAGAGCTTTTTGGGTGCGATCTGTCAACCAATTACAGATCCACCTAACAGTAATAGGATATAAACCATATTTTCCCAATTTGTCAGTAACAATATTATGTGGAACCTTATCAAAAGCTTTACTGAAATCAAGATAAACTATGTCTACAGCATTCCCCTGATCCAGCAAGGTAGTAACTTTCTCAAAAAAGAGATAAGATTAGTCTGACTAATCAGTAAATTGTTTTAATCTAACCGTTAATTTTTTTTACTGATTTGTTTGGCTTTAATGGTTTTTAAGACATGTTTTCATTATGTACGTTTTTAATCTGTTAGCAACCTTGGTGGTCCTGACGAAGGCAGAAAGGCGGAATACAAATGTTGTAAATAAAGAAATAAAATATATTAAAGATAAACTGGCAGACGTTTTTCAACACAGGCATACATAGTTTGTTGCTGTTCAGATAAGCCTTCCCAACACTAAAATGCACAAAGATACATATGCTTGACAGCTGGGTTCCAGAAATGTTTGTCAGTGATGAAAAAACCCCAGCTCTTCCATGCATCTATGAAGTAAACTAGTAAATTAGTAAATAAATAAAGTCCCATGAAGCGAGGAAGGCCAGCTGTGGCACCGTCTGACACTGAGCATGAATGGTCCTGCGTGGCTCACCTGGTCCCAGCATTTGGCCATGACTCTCCGATAGACTGGTAGCTCAGTCTACTGAGCAAATGTTTTCTAGCCCTTACTCCAAGAAGTTCAGGGAAGTGTACATGGTTATCACAATAATCCTGTGGAGCAGGTTAGGCTGAGATTATGTGACTGGCCATGGTCACCTAGCGAGTTTCATGCTAGTGCAGAGATTAGAAGAACCCAACTCACCTAGATCCTTATCCAGCCCAAAAAATTATATCATATAGGCTCTGCTGTATACAAGAGGAGAGAGCTCTTTCTTCTCTTCCAGAAGTGATATCATGAGGGAAGGGTCCTGACACCTTTATAACCCAAACTAGAAAGGCGATAGTGTAGGATCTGTGTGCGTATGTTAGGACAGACAGACAGGCCTTTTATTTGTTGTTGTTCAGGGTAGTTTCCTGGGTACCATATGGTTTGTTGACTCCGGTAAAAATGTGGGCCATTGCTATAGAAACCCTTATGTAACTCAACTGATAACCTAAGAAAAGCCAGAAAATAGAAGGATTTCATTCCCTTGTTCCTTTGCAATGTTTTCTTTTTCTTCTTTCTTTTTGCATCATTCTGTAAAGGCTTTTCCAGAACCTGGTTTCCTTTGCAATCTTATTACTCCTTTTTATCTATAAAAAGTTTGGCAATCATTTATTCTGTCTTCAGATGTACCAAAAACATTTAACCTTTGCCACCCTTTGTGCTCGACACTGGACTTTAACTTCTTTATTTTTATCTCGTGAGAATCTTGGCTGGAGACTCACAATTAAACCAATCAGTCAATGTCAGCTGAATGATATCATATCTGAGGCAGAAGGCCAAAGTCTATTTACTGATGAAGATTGGAGACCCTATCATGTTTTTACAGGATATTCACCCAGGGTCAGTTTCTCCATTCCTGAATACAGCTGATCTTGTTGCTTTGGAGGCAATTTCAGACATTACCTGGAAGTAAATTCAGGTTTGCCTCCGTTTGCACTCCATAGGACATTGCACACAGTCATGGATCTCTGATGAGTGTACCTGCATGACCTTCATCTTTGCAAATGTGCAACTGTCCCATTCACACATTACATTTTTAGGTGTACGTTTTAAAATATCAGGTGAGAAATTACCCTAAGAAGCATCACACAGTAATTTAAATGCATGGTGATGTTCCTTTAATCTTGCTGTAAAATATCACCCATATACATATTTAATAGCAGAATATAACACACAGCACTTAAAAAAAAATGAACTTCATTGTCAATTACTAGACACCCTGAGAACTAATATAATACATGGTGATAATTTTAAGTTTTTTAAAAAATCATCAAAATGCACTCACGATGCATTTATCCATCTTATTTAGCCTATGATAAGATCCCAAGATCCCAATGCACTCAAGATGTGTTTATCCATCTTAATTAACCTATGATAAGATTGGAAGAGCACATGCTTTGTAGGTAGAAGTTCCACTCCTCCTCCTAATGAAGCTCTGTGGGGGGGGGGGGGTTTAGCATAAGAAGTTTACAAAATTATGCATGGCATTGAGGAAGTGTATGATACTGCCCTGACCTGGATGGCCCAGGCTAGCCTGATCTTGTCAGATCTCAGAAACTAAGCAGGGTCAGCCCTGGTTAGTATTTGGATGGGAGACCACCGAGGAAGTCCAGGGTTGCTATGCAGAGGAAGGCACTGGCAAACCACCTCTGTTAGTCTCTTGCCTTGAAAACCCCATAAGGGGTCGCCATAAATTGGCTGTGACTTGACGGCAGTTTACACACACACACATGATACTCTATGATGTTGATGGGCAAACGATTCAGGAGAAACAAGAGGAAATACTTCTTTTCCTCAATTAATAATTAAACTGGAATTTACTCCCAGTTGACATAATGATGGCCACTAGCACAGGCAGCTTTAAAAGAGAGTTAGGCAGATTCATGGAGGTCTTTCAATGGCTCCTAGCCACAACAACTAAAGGGAGCTTCCATGTCTAGATGCTAGTGCTAGGAGTCAACAGCAGGGCCTCTATGCCATTTGTTGGCCCTACAGGGCAGCTGTTGTCGTGAGCCAGGATGTTGGACAAGACAGACCACTAGACTGATCCAGCAGAGAACTTCTTATGTTCTTAACAACTGTACATCTATTTTGAATACATGAAGGGGATTTATATTATATGGACCACTGATGCTCCTAGTTCAGTGTTGTCTACTATGAATTCCAAGAGAAGAACTCAGTCAGAATCTTTCCCAAGATCTGTCATCTGAGATTCCTCTACTGGAGATGCCATGGATTGAAAGGGGCCTTCTGCATGCAAAGCAAGGGCTCTATGCTCTGTTATGAGAGGCAGTGTGGTGTAGTGGTTAGGACCAGTGGACTCCAGAGAACTGGGTTTGATTCCCCACTCCTCCACATGAGCGGTGGTCTCTAATCTGGTGAAGCAGATTGGTTTTCACACTCCTACACATGAAGCCAGCTGGGTGATCTTGGACTAGTCACAATTCTCTCTGAACTCTCTCAGCCACACCTACCTCACAAGGTGTCTGTTGTGGGGAGAGGAAGGGAAGGTGATTATAAGCCGCTTTGAGACTCCTTAAAAGGTAGAGAAAGTTGGCATATAAAAGCCAACTCTTCTTCTTCTTCTGTGTCCCTACTTTGATTGGTGAACGCATGAAGCTGCCTTATACCAACTCAAACTATTGGTCCAGAGTTGTCTGCTCTGGCTGGCACAAGCAATTCTCCGGGGTCTCAGGCATAAAAAGGCCTTCCCTACCACTGACTATCTAAAATCCTCTCATTGGAGTTGCCAGGGACTGAACCTGGGAACTTCTGCATGCATTTCCTCCGCTCATCTTGGAGACAGTATGTGCAAAATATGTCCCTCTTTTGACATGACTGAGCCGCCACAGTGAACCACTGTGCATCTGAAATAAGGAGGCTGGGAGTGACATTACTTCCAGGTCAGAGGATGCGTCTGCCAAGTACGATGGCGCCCATCCCGTTTTGTTTTTTGTTTTTTAAAAGAGGATTAACTGCTGCAAAAAGGGTTATGTACTGCCTGTAAAATCCTGTGTTGCGTCTGACAAGCAATTACTGGAGAAAGAGATCTAGGCTTAAACTGACTTTTCATCTGACCCAGCATGGCACTTTTACATTTTACTGTATGACAGTTGTAAACCTTTGTTGAAATCCAAACAGATTGTTAATAGGACCATGTTAATTCATATGAATAGTCAGTACCAGTAGAAAGGTCACAAAGTATTGGCTACTCCCCACCTTGAGCAGCCCAGAATCTTAATACAACTTCAAAGGAGTGATTGGATGCTGAGTCAAAGAGAAGAGAAGGCTGCAGAGCATTGAATCATCAGAGAATTTCCCTAGAGGGGCCTCCTCTCCAAAGAAAGATCCATTTAATGGATGGAAGCTGACAAGAACACAGCCCAAGGTGACATGTCCACCAGCATGAGCAGTGGTTCTGGTTTCAAGCCTTTTAAATTAAGGATATCACTATCAGCTGATAATGCAAGGATGGGTCAGGGGGCTCAGAGGGAGGTTTGTGTAGGATCACAATCTGGAAAACCCAGGGGATGGAGCAAACAAACAGGGCTGCCAAGATGCAGATCAGATAACGGACATTTATTACATAAAGAAAATGTTGCATAATGATCTTAAAAGCTGACCCAGTTTTGCCCAGATCCATACAAAGAAGCAGTTTTTAACTCTGGAGGAATGAATAATATGACAAACACCCTCTTTGGTCTAACCAACCACATAGAAATTGAAACTGGTGCTGCCTTATTTCCTCATCTCTCTGAAATCAAGAAATGTGTGCTCAGCACCTGTGCATGCGATATCATGTCAGATCGCTAAGAACTAAAAGCTCTCTTTCAGCAGCGATTCCGTTTTGGCCTCAGTCACAGAAACTTCAGAAATCTGTTCATTCATGCACCTTTGGACTAAACATTATATAACTTCAGCGTCACGCGTGAAAATCTGCCAGTTTATACTCAAACATGAGCTAACAGAAGGAAGTGAGAATGAAAACAAGTAAATACAAGGGCGGGTAGAATAAAAGCAACTCTTTACACGCCTGGCCACCTTCCTCTTCTTTTTATGGTAGCCATCATGGCTATTATGGAATGATGGAATAGATTCATCCCAGGAGGAATGAAGGAGTCATGGACTTGATGGTACCCTGCTTAGTTATGAGCCCAACTTCTGTGGGTCAGAAAATACCAAGACTTGCACCTTTATTGGACTGTGGAAGAACAAATCAGTGTTCCAGTGACAATCAGAAAGCAGGTCTAGCTTCTATCCAAAACCAATGTACTCCTTGTTGGCACTGCCATTATCAAATTCATTTTCCATTCTGTTTTCCAATGCTAAGTATTAAAGCTTTCACCATAGAGATGCCATGGCATAGAACAAGGGTGCTGAAAATCAGGGACCAACCGTTGCAATCATATTATGCCCATCCTAAAAGCTCTTCCTTGGCTGATGGTTTGTTTTGAGGCCCAATTCAAGGGGTTGGTACTTATTTTTAAACCTTCATGATCCCCATACCTGAGGGACCTGTCCCTTTACGAACCCATGCAGCAATTCAATTCTTCCCAGCAAGGTCTTCTTGCCATCCTGTAGCAACCAGCTACCGCCCCAAGTCAGTCCCCCCTCCAATCTTTGTCCGTCTACTTTGGAACAGCCTCCTAAAAGAGGTGGCCTCCTGGAGGGACTGTAAGATCATGGTTTCTTGGAAAGCATTTGGACAATGCTGAGCAGGATTTTTTTAGGGGAGCTGCTGGTGCACAAGATGTATAGGTTGCCCATAGAAGGCAAAATGCTGGCTATCTTTTGTAGCTATATTTTTAATAATTACAATTATTCTTTTTTGTTAATTTATTGTTGTAGATGTTGTTGTCTTCCTCGGGTCCCAGATGTACTGGGAGAAAGGCAAGCTCAGAAAAATTTCAAATGAGTAAACAATACCTATGCAGATACGGGTGTGCTGGCAAACAAAATGGGAGGGGCAAATCATGGTGGTTGTACATAGCCAGACACACTGGAAGAAAGCCAAGTCCCAGCAGTGCCACCCATGTCACAGGGGATTGTCCAAGAGTAAATGATAGGCATCAGCTGTGCCCATCACTTTCTCCCACACCAATGGAGCCTCAAGGACTCCCCTTGGTTGCTTCAGTCCCAGTGCTGAGCAAAATGTGGTGGTTGCCTGTCCCTGGCATAGAACAATACCGGCCTCCATGGATTTCAGTTTACCACTGGAAGTGTGGGCTATGTGTGACTCTAGGCTTTTTCTGTCTCTCTGCACCACCTAGACTGGCCTGCAGTAACCCTGTCGAGGACTGGCTATTCCCCGTATAAATTCTGCAGGCTGAGAAGTTGGAGCTTCTCTGCTCAGTGGGAAGGTTCTTTTGTCCTTCTTCTCCCAAGAGTTTGTATCCTGTTTCCTTGGCTCCTGTCCTCTTCCTTTATTACAGGCTAGGTGTGGGTGTTTTTTAATCGACTTCAGATTCTACCTGGATGATCATTGCCTAATGCTGAGATGCTAAGCATATCGCACTACTGATACCAGCCAGCCAAGGCTCAGAAATCCAGGAGGAAACAGCTGTTAATTGGGCTGACCCCTTGATGAAGGGATCTTTCTTTTCTTTTATCACTTCCTGCCTTCTTTTATCAATAATGTAATAATTATTTTCATTTTACAAAACAGAATAAACCGTAGCCATAAATACACTTCCCCTTCCTTCTCACCATGTTGCTTGTTCACATTATTAATTATCAAAACATGATTGTTATGTTGATATCATGTATGGTTTTACATTTATTTGTCCGTCTTCTCTTTAATGGATGGCTTCCCTTCCCCAAAAATTATTATTGGCCACCAGTTGTCAACCAAATGAACGTTCTTTTGCCTTCCTTCTTGTGGCAATTTGCTGGTAATTATAAGGTCCCAAACTTTCCGAAACCTAATGTGCTCCAATAAAGTTTCTGGTTTTTCCATTGTTATGTAATGATGAGGCAGGTGGCTATTAATAACTTTTGAATTAATTTTAATGAAAATATGCCACATCTCCATGAGGTATGTAGCCAAACAACATTAGCATAAGATTACTCCCTGACTTGTATAATAAAGTTCCACCAAACTGAGAATTCACCATGTGATTGATGTAAAAATTGTACCTTACCTCTTCAAAGGTCAAAGTAGCATCTACGATTCCATACAGGTTACATTTTACAACTAGCAAGCACATGGTTTTCCTGACTACTTCAAACACATTAACTGTTTTGATTCTTAATATCTGGCTATTGTCAGAGTTCATAAACATTTGTCCTTCATTTGCAATTTTATAATCTGGAGTCTTTTTTAGCAGTCTTTGATATGCTAATTCTGTACCTTAACAATATATTTGGACAGCAAGGCATACATACGATCCAGATATATGCCTCCTAAGAACTTGTCCAACAGGGAGGTTCAGACTGCCTAATCAATGTTTCTCAGTTAGAGGACTCAGATCAGAGGCAGCTTTATAGAACCAAGAAGAATGCTATTAATCCACTGGGTCACCTGCAATACCACCCCCTGGCCATCTGTAGTTGTGGGGCTGAGTACAGAGGAAAGCAATCAAGCAGTTTCCCTCTCTGCAGTCTACCAGAGTTTCAGACAGTAGGGGGGTTGAGTCCTTGGATTGAGAACCATGCATGCTCCCAAAACCTTCTTTCAAAGGAAAACATTTGGAGATGGTTACCGCATATGCAAAATTGATGTAATCCACCATTTAAAATAGACATGCTTATAGGTATTATGAAGAGTTGGCCTATTCAACATGATCTGATGGCCACAGATTAGGGTTGCCAGGTCCCTCTTTGCCTCCAGTGGGAGGTTTTTGGGGTGAAGCCTGAGGAGGGTGGGGTTTGGGGAGGGGAGGGACTTCAATGCCATAGAGTTCAATTGCCACAGCAGCCATTTTCTCCAGGTGAACTAATCTCTATCGGCTGGAGATCAGTTGTAATAGCAGGAGATCTCCAGCTACTACCTGGAGGTTACTTCAAAAAGAAGAACCTAGGTTGTTAGAATGATAGTGTTATAGCAAAAACAACCTATTATAATGTAAATCAAGTTGCAGAATCTAAGTTATAAGTTCTATTGTTATTACCCTCCTGGACAAACCTGAGGGAAAAACTCAGTTCCCAACCTCCAGGGTTGGCCTGGAGAAAAAATCCTCTGTTGCCACCCTCCAGGAATGACCTAGAGAAAAAAGTGTTTGCCAAACTCAAGGGCTTCTCTAGACTGAAAATCAGTGGTTGCCAACCTCCAGGGCTTGTATTTTAACAAAAACAACCTGTTGCAATTTTTACCAGGTTTTCATATCAAAGTTGCACATTTAATGATATTTCTGCGCTATGTATTCTTACTACTACTATAATGCTAAACATAAACCAACTCAATATTATACATACAAAATCTCCCACATACATGCAATACAAATACTGCATAATAGATCAGTCATCATACAAAATCTCAAGGTCAGAGGGTACAGTCTCCACATGTGACAAGTGAAGTCCATGAAACATATCACTATAACTTCTCAAGGTAAATGTTCATGTCTACTATTATTTTTTCCAGACATGCCCAGAAAAAAGCTCTGGGCAAACTGGGAGTAAAGAAATCTTCGAAAGAAAAGAAAATAACTTTACACATGGACATGTCTGGAAAAAACAATAGTAGACATGAACATGAAGTTATTTTATTTTCTTTACAGGTTACCGGTTGGTTGTTCGTGTTTCGAAGATTTCTTCCTCAGAAGATGCACATGGATTCTTAATATAAGCTCGAGTTTTACTCCCAGTTTGCCCAGAGCTTTTTTCTGGGCATGTCTGGAAAAAATAATAGTAGACATGAACATTTACCTTGAGAAGTTATAGTGATATGTTTCATGGTCTTCACTTGTCACATATGGAGACTGTACCCTCTGACCTTGAGATTTTGTATGATGACTGATCTATTATGTGGTATTTGTATTGCATGTATGTGGGAGATTTTGTATGTATAATATTGAGTTGGTTTATCTTTAGCATTATAGTTGTAGTAAGAATACATAACGTAGAAATATCATCATTAAATGCTCAACTTTGATATGAAAACCTGGTAAAAATTGCAACAGGTTGTTTTTGTTAAAATACAAGCCCTGGAGGTTGGCAACCACTGATTTTCAGTCTAGAGAAGCCCTTGAGATTGGCAAACACTTTTTTTCTCTAGGTCATTCCTGGAGGGTGGCAACAGAGGATTTTTTACTCCAGGCCAGCCCTGGAGGTTGGGAACTAAGTTTTTTTCCTCCTTAGGTTTGTCCAGGAGGGTAATAACAATAGAACTTATAACTTAGATTCTGCAACTTGATTTACATTATAATAGGTTGTTTTGCTATAACACTACCTGGAGGTTGGCAACCCTACCGCAGACTATAATATCTATTAGTATCAAGCTAATTTACATCAATATGTTTTCAACTAAAAAAAAAAGTAGTGCCAGCATTGGGGGAGGATTAATATCTCAGAAGCAGAGCACGTATTTTGCATTCAAAAGGCCCTAGATTTAATATTTGTAAAAGGATCTCAAGAAACAGCAGCCTTATAAGAGTATTAATGTCCTCATGTACTCTGAATCCACAGTATCCAGTAGGGTTGTCAACTTCAAGTTGGGGAATTCCTGGAGATTTGGGGGTGGAGCCTGGGGAGGGGAGGGACCTCAATAGGGTATAATGCCACAGAGTCTGTCCTCCAAGGCAGGAGAACTGATCTCTATCATCTGGAGATAATTTGTAATTCTGGGAGATTTTCAGGCCCTGTGTGGAGGTGGGCAACCCTAGTACTAAAGAAAAACCATTATAACAATACAGGCCTAAGAAAAATGCTTTGTTAAATTGGGGGAAGGGGAATCCACATTTTACCATCTGGGTGTTCATGAACAACACCATCTCTTACATTATTAGAATATTATTATTGCAATATTTTTCCCCAGAGAATTATATGCAGAGGTGGCCTAACAGGTGAATATATAGGGCAGAACATCAGAGGGGATGGAACATGGGAGCAACCTTGCCATTGGTAGATATTCTCCTTACAACCAGGAAGAACAAGAGGCAAAGGAAGGTTGGTTGGAGAACTTGATGCTATAAGGAAGTAAAGAGGAAGGAGGCAACAGGTGAGAGGGGCAGCAGGCATTCTAGGGAGGAACTGGGTGAATAGCAGATTCTTTAAGATCCAGATAGGGAGTTGTGGGCTGCAATACTGGAAAGAAACTTGTGGGTCATAAGTATTGAGGCTATAGAGGGTTCTCACTTACATTTTCCCAAACGTTGGTTGTACATTTCTTGAAAAGAAAACAAAGACACAGAGCAGAGATGCTGCTGCCATGGGCATTTACAACTCTTCTGTTGTAGGAAGCTGGGTGGTCCCATTTTGTCATGGCAGGGAAGGTCCACAACTCCTGCTAGAGTATCTGCTTTGCACGCAGAAGGCTCAGTCCCTGGTATCTCCTATAAAGGAATCTTGGGTAGCTGGGGATGGGAAACACCTTGCTGTGCGTGAGTTCCTGGAGAGCTGCTGCCTATCACAGCTGACAGCACTGAGCTACAGTGAGATTGATATAACACGGTTTCATATATTTGAGAAGAAGGTCAGTGGTTGTTTCAGACTGTAGATCAGGTAAGGGTTGCCAGGTCCCTCTTTGCCACCGGTGGGAGGTTTTTGTGATAGAGTCTGAGGGACTTAAATGCCATAGAGTCCAATTGCCAAAGTGGCCATTTTCTCCAGGTGAACTGATCTCTATTGGCTGGAGATCAGTTGTAACAGCAGGAGATCTCTAGCTACTACTTGCAGGCTGGCAACCCTAAGATCAGGGTTCCCCAACATGGTGCCAGCCAGTCCTTCCCTTGGCACCCACCAAACATTTTAGAAAGTGGGAGGGGCCACTGTAAGGCAGGGCATGTTATTGTCTTCCCTCATTCACTAGAGGATGAAGACTGGTGTTGCTCCACCTTGTTCTGTATTGTTGCTATAGCTTTTTTTGCTAATGCAATAAAGGCTTAATGATGATGATGACTGGTAAGCCACTAGGCTTTCTTTAGTCAGAGTGCAGTTCCATTCCCCCTTAAGGATTTCCTTCTTTCCAGGAGGTATGAGGAGGGAAGTATTCTGATTGGCTCTACCTCCTGAGGAAGCTGTTTTCGGTTTGGCTCGGTTTCCTTTGGAAGCCATTTTGGGGTGGCACTAACCACTCCCTTGCAAAATCCCAAAGGTGTGCACAGCCTCAAAAGGTTTGGTGACCCCTGCTGTAGATGACCACCAGCATCTCCAGCAAAAGGATCCGAGTTAGCAGATGTGTGCCTTTCACTGCCTGAGATCTATCACTAGTCCGAGTAGACCATGGTGGACCATGAGTCTGAGTCAGTATAAGGCACGCTCGAAGGTTTCTGAGTTGTTTTGTAATCCCTGAAGATAGTTTCAGAGGGTAGCCTTGTTGGTCTGCAGTACAACTAGATTCCAGTATTTGACAAAGGGAGCTTTGTCTCTCAAAAGCTTATACCCTGAAAATCTTGTTGGTCTCTAAGGTGCTGCTGGACTCAAATCTAGCTGTTTGGTAATCCTGTTTGATTCAGTATTTCCTGGCTGT
The DNA here is from genome assembly GCF_029931775.1 of Euleptes europaea. NCBI lineage: Eukaryota > Metazoa > Chordata > Lepidosauria > Squamata > Sphaerodactylidae > Euleptes > Euleptes europaea. The sequence goes on along the minus strand of NC_079324.1, from coordinate 61,908,516 downwards.
TTTAGCACAAAACTACAATGCAAGTTGTCTCTGGCAGTTGCCAAACCAGCTGATGACCCAGATCTCCCTGGTTTTGACTTGTTCTTCCAGACTTGCTTCAAGGTGAGCTGACGGTGCAGTTTTCTTGGGTGCATCATCCCGGCCACACCAGCCTGAACTCTTGTTCACTACCTCCGCCAGCCATAATAACATGTTATGGTGATGATGATTATATAACTGCTAGTATGAAGCATCCAGTCTGGGTACGTCAGAAGGCTTTTTGCCCTGCAGGAGGAAAAGACTGACTTCAGTGGAAGAGAAACAACCCCTTGACAATTAAGAGAGTAATCAGTATGCTAATTAAATGACATTCAGCCAAGAGATTATGACCAAAGGGGGGGGGCGCACATTCTTTCTCCCTGCCAAAGAAATTTATCAACACTCAGCTGATTTTTAATTGCTTTGGGTTTTTCATGGCTTCCCCATAACTTATTTCTACAATATCCAGATTTTTTAAAAAAAGTATAAGTCTGTAAGTGATGGGACAATTAAAGTATGATTTTCTTTGGCAAAACTGCATAGAATTTGAATTCTTGCCTTGGAGAAAGCAGCCTTGTCACAAGATGATCCATCTGTGAGTCTTTAAACAGCCACAGAATCTGATGTTATTTTGGTACCAAAAGCTAACACCACTAACTTTTCTGTGGAGCTGAATAAGCACAGTTCCCCATAGATCTTTCCTCCTCTTCTTCAAAGCATCCCTCCCGGAACCATCAACTTTTATTATTATTATTTTGACCTAACTTTGTTTTTTTTATTCAGAGCTGATATTGTATGGAAATAAAACTTGATTGACTGAGCACAATTCCTTTTAAACAAGGGGGGCTTTTCAATTGAAATGCCATGGGGTTAAACATTTGTTACCATTACTTGGGAGACCAACCCCTCTCCCCCAAGTCTCTCTCAAGTACAGAGAGATCCTTAATGTTTACATTTTTACACGCTCCAACTTTTGGAGGGCAATCCTGACGGACAGATGTCTTGTGCCCGAAAGCCCTCCCATTGAATAACGCCTAGGACGTACGTTAAAAACAAACAAAAAACAGGGGCGCTCTCTGCACATGCCCCGGCGCGCTCTTTTTCCTTCACAAATCTTATTGCTGAGAACCCGCCCACTGAAAAGAGTGGGGCTAATTCTTCCTTGATGTCTTTTAGAGCTTAAAATTAAAGTAGCAGCGCTCTCCTTTTCCTAGTTCTCCCCCTTCCCCGGGTTTCTATACCTGCTTCCCTCACGAGCCCCTCCCCCCCCCCGCCCCCGAGACTGAGGAGAAATCTAGTTCTTTCCCCTCGCGGAGGCGGAAGGATCTGCGCCGCTCGCAGCAACCGCCGCGCGCGCGCAAGAGGGAGAGAAAAGAGAGCGGCCGCTGCTGCTGCTGCGGCGGCGCGTGGCTGCCTCCTCAATCTTCCCGCTCTCGCTCGATAAAGAGTCCCCGCCCGCCGCCTCCTCCCGTATCCTTGCGCCAGGCTGAGGAGGAGGAGGCGGCCGCCGCCGCTGCTCCGTGAGGGAGGGGAGAGGCGGCCATTTTGTTCGGCGCTGCTGGTGCTGCTGCTGCCGGGGCTGTGGGTGTTCCTGCTGGGGCGGCCGAGCGGGGGAGAAGCCGGGACAGCGGGCAGCCGGCTCGGGAGCGGGGAGCCGCGCGCGGAGGTCCGGCGGGTGGGCTCGGCTCCCTCCTTCCCCTCCGCGGCCGCTGAGAGGCGATGGCGGATATTGACAAGCTCAACATCGACAGCATCATCCAACGGCTGCTGGAGGGTGAGGGGCGGCGAGTAGAGGGAGGCCGCGCGGGGGGGTGGGGCCCTGAGGAATTGGGGAGGGGGCCCGTCGAGTGGGGGGGGGTTAGTTGACGGAAGAGAGCCTTTGACGGCGGGGTGTGTGTTTCGGGATCAAAAGCATATCCCGATTTAAATTGGCACGCACAATTTTGGGCGCCGAGCCCCCTCCCCTAGAGGCTTTTCAGTGGGGCTGGGTTGAGATTTTTTTTTTTGGGGGGGGGAAGCTTAGGAGATCACGAAGTATTGAGTGCACTGGGCGGGGGAGGAAGACTTTCTAAGAGGGGTGGGGGGAGAAAAGCGCATTGGGGGGGGGGTCTTCAGATGCTCCTGGATGCGCATCCGTAACCTCATCCCCATATATGGATTTTTTTGGGAAAGGGAACCAATCGCCTAGGGGTGTCGTTGGCGGGCATCTTAGACTTTTGGGGGGGGGGAATTGAGAGCATTAGAGGTCAGAGTGGGGGGTGGAGTGAGGTTTGAGGGCTTCCTTTTTCTCTCACCCCCCCCCGTCTTGGTTGGGGAGTGGGTTTTGTGCAAACCCAGAGGATGGACTGGAGTGTCTTTGGGGAGTGGGTTTTGCAAACCAGAGGATGGACTGGAGTGTCTTTGGGGAGTGGGTTTTGCAAACCAGAGGATGGACTGGAGTGTCTGTCTTTGGGGAGTGGGTTTTGCAAACCAGAGGATGGACTGGAGTGTCTGTCTTTGGGGAGTGGGTTTTGCAAACCAGAGGATGGACTGGAGTGTCTTTGGGGAGTGGGTTTTGCAAACCAGAGGATGGACTGGAGTGTCTTTGGGGAGTGGGTTTTGCAAACCAGAGGATGGACTGGAGTGTCTTTGGGGAGTGGGTTTTGCAAACCAGAGGATGGACTGGAGTGTCTTTGGGGAGTGGGTTTTGCAAACCAGAGGATGGACTGGAGTGTCGGATTCCTTGGGGTGTGGAGGGGGGGTGTCTCTTGGTAGACTCTGCCTCGGGGGAGAAGGTTGTGGACCAGCACAGGCATTGGATGTGGGAGCTGTAGGCGCCTCTGCAGCCCCCCCCCCCCCCGCCCAGGAAGGAGGAAGGGTGGGTGGGGGGCGATGAACATGATTTAAGAGGGGTGTGGGGCTTGGCTGCTTCTGAAAAAAACAGTGCCCCAGTGGGTGTTGTGCATTTGAGCATGGTTAAGAGTGCAATCCACTGGCGGCTACCTAGCACAGAACCTTTTTCTAATTCCATAAGGGGTGGGGGACAGCGAAGGTAAGTTTTCTGTGAAAAGGTTCCTGTGGGAAGGAGAAGAGTGTGTGGAAGATGTTTGGGAAGGGGTGTGTGACAAGGGTGCCCCCCCCCAGCCTCCATTGTTAGTAAAACTTGTCTGTGTATCTGGAAGGTTTCAGTTCTCATCTTACCTGTCAGCCCAGTGTTGGCTTTGCCTTTGGGGGGCGGGGGTTGGGGGCAGGAACGGCCTGAAATGTCCATATCCAAGATGGAGGGTCCAGAGGTGCTTTGTTTGTGACAGAGTTGTCTTCCTGATGCCTGCCTTGATTTTGTGCAGAGTATACACATTTTCTTATTTTGGGGTCGACATGGGGAATCCTAGATTAGACATGCATGCAATAATTTATTCTGCTGTTTTTCTTGTAGTAAAAATATAGAAGTCTTGAAAAGTGTGAGTTGGTTCTCTTGAATTATTTTGCCCTCTTTCCTACAAAGGTAGAAGTCTTTCTCTAGAAAGAGAAATAAGTTGGCTAGCTTCCGTCCTGACTCTGTATGATTGCTGGCTTGGGGAATCATGGGGGTGTGAAAATGTTATTCACCCTCCTGTGCCTGTCTGTTATGGCCACTGTCTTTAAAAATAGGCTTCAGTTCTTCAGGCTGGAGTGAATTCTGCTTGCAAACAGATTATAGATTGAATCCAAGTATGACATCAATGTGAAGTGTGGATTATTCTAAAACATGACATTAGGTTGCACTGATGTCCTCCTAGCTTGAATATATTTGCCTGTCCTGGTGCTCGGGTAGTGTGTTTATATATCCAGTATGTCTTGTTCCATATATCTTGGGATACGCTTTTTTTTTTTCTCCAGTTCTGGGTCCAGAAGGCTGGCTGTAGGTTAAAGCTGCTCACTAATCTTGGTTGGGTGAAGCAGCTGATGATGGCAAATTCTTCTTGTGAGCAAGATCACATTTATCTGGAGATGGAGACTATACTAATCAAGCTTTGTCTGCATCCATCCAGGACTTATACTTGAATAGAATCAGTCAGGGAATTAACTTTTTTTTTTTTACTTGGTGCAAAGTAATCTACAACAATGTCTGAGCTTACGTACAAAAGCTGGGTACCCAAGGTTGGGTGAGCTTAAGTACAAGCCATATTCTTTTGCTGTATTCACTCTCATCTCTTTTCCCACTTTTTGTAAGATACTCTTTTAAAGTTCCTTTCTTTTGGCTTGCTGATGAAAGGAAAAGGAAGGGCAGCAGATAGGATTTGTGAATTCAGGATTGGCTAAAGCAGCTCAAAAACAAGCTGTTTCCAGTGTTCTGGTGTTAGGCTTTTTCTTACCTATCTAATAGATAGTTGAAACAGGTACGTTGTCATTTGTCTCCATTGCTTTAATGAGCTTAAATTTCAGATGCCAGCAACATGAAATCAGTGTAGATTGATTTTTAGTGTTAAATTCCCGTATAAATAAGCTTTGACTTGGCAGTGTAGGCATAACTTCAGGGGACAAATGTCACATGGTATAACACCTGCTAGAGATAATAGAAATCCAATGGTAGTTAATTCTACACTTGTATTCTTGTAATCTAAAAATGATGAATTGAGGGATCTTTTAAAAGGAGGTTTCACTTAGACTTGATTATCTGTACTTGGAAGTATTATAGCTTTTTTTTGCAAAAAGCATCTATTCCACACTGAAATCTTTCATACATAGATTCAATTAGCCACAAAAAATATTAATGATGTAAGGCACATCTCTGCCTTTGGTTGCCTTGCTTCTTGGACAGTTTTATTTCTCAGTTGCACATCCTATGCCTTGCTCTTCCCTGAAGAGCTTCAACTGGCTGACATGTGGCTCACAGTTGGTCTGTCTTGCACATCTCCCTTGATGTAGGCTCTCACATATCCACCACTATACTGCTGCTGAGGTTATCTGATGAGAACAGTATAATTGTTCAAAGCTCACAAAAGTACTAAAAATTCCTGTAACTAAGAAGACTTGAAAGTAAACTTAAATCTCCAAGTACCGTAACTGCCAATCTTGAAAATAACAGAAAGATCGCCTTCAGTAAGATCGCTGCTTGGACTAAGCGTACAAAGTAATTTTCCCACTGTAAAGAAGGGAGGGGACTGCTTTGCATTACTGGTCCAAGGACATTAGTTTATTCATGACTGAACTGGCATATCAGTCCAGTTCTCTCCCAAGTTCAAGTCTAATCCCTTTTATAAGCTGTAGTGTGCACAGTTAGTTGACTATCCAACAGCTGGCATGGCACACCACTGTTTTGTGTGTCTGTGAAGTCCTGCTAATGCTTGTTCAGTCCAAGGTCCTTGGAGGTTCCAAGCAGGTAGGAAAGCTTTACAAAGTCAGTTCCTTTCTGTAGGATTATAATGACCACAAGTACATGTGGGTGGACAGACTAGTCTGAATCATCTCTAAAAAAAACTTGCTGTTTTCAAGTTCTGGTGAGAGCTTTTTCAGGGAAAGACATCACCATACTGATCATAGTGTGGTGACATCTTTCAGTTTTTCTTAATCTGCTTTAGAAGATCAGCTAAACTTAATTTTTTTTAATTAGCCTGGGTACTAACCACAAATAGATGCTGATGCTATGCAGGGGATTATATATATATAATCCATCATGCACACATGTACCCATTCCAACTCCACTTTCCTTCTGTCTGTTTACTTTTTCTTCCAGGGTGCCTTTTGGAAGGCTGTGGCAATCCAAAATTCTATCTTTTTTAAAAATGTCTTCATATACAAACCACCTTTTGGGAGAACCCCCCCTCCAAATCAGATTGTCATACACATTGGGTTTGCAGGGCTGTCGATCGTAACCAGGGCTGGACTTGTTTTACAGATTTTTAAAGATAATTAGGGGAGCCATACTGCGTATTAGACAGAAGCTAAGTATTAAATAGTGTGTTTAGAGATGCTCTGTGTTTCTTGGACATTGTATTTCTCGCAAGAACTTGTCTCTTTAGCCACATTTGCAAGTGGTAGGAAACTCTAGCAATGACTTTTCTAGTGGGAGAAGATATACGTACACATCATTTTATTAGATGTCTGTCAATCATGTTATACAGAGTGCTTGCAATTTCCTACAAGCAGTGATATCTGTGTATGAAATGCATGGTGATGACCCCCTTAACAGCACTGGTAAGCATAAGAAGACTGCAGCAAGCAAAGATTACTTGTTTATATATGGTAGTTCCCCAGATCCCCGCCTGCTGTGTAAATATTTACGTGACCTGTGAGATCAGCTGATGCAGTTTATTTCCCATATTATATGCAGCATTTCTGCAAGTGCACTTGAGGCATTTTACAGTTTGCAATGTACTTCAAGACATGGTACAAGAGGAAAATAAGCATATCCAGGTACCAACTCTTACATCATGGTTATATAGTGTTCAGGTGGAATGGCCCCTGCAGGAGTCAGTTCTTGGAGCCAAAGGCAGTCCCAGCCAAGCCAACAGGAGGATCACTTCCTCCTGATGCAGCAGTCACTTCTTGTTTGCAGATGTTGGGTTACCAGAGGTGCAGGGTGGAGCTTCTTCTGCTGTGGCACCCACCTGTTAGAACTTTTTTCTATCTTCAAGTTTTTTCTCAGGGTGAACTCAAACATACAAATGCTGCATGCCCAAAGTACTGTATTCCACATCAGTGCTACCAATTGATTCTCTTGAATGTATGAGCTGAGTTAAACACCTGTGGTTCCTTAGCAATAATCATTTAATACATGTTGTGCTCACCTACTTTCATTAGGTTAATGTGTAGGTTTTCTGAATTTGCTCTCTTCAGATGGGATTCAGCGTTACTGGACACTCACTTCTGACTCTGTATCCATCAGAGTTAGACCGCTGCATCAATTTGCAGACTGTCTAACATTTTGCTGTGTTGGGGAGGGGGTGTCTTGTGTGTGATCCAGGTCACTCTTCCAGGAGGCTGTTTTCTCAGCTCCTGGCTACTCAGACCTTGCTGCATGTGGAAGATCAGAGTGAGAGCTGAAGCCGTGGCTGATGCCTTAGTTCAGTATCATTTGTGAATAAAGTCTTGCCTTCAAGCTTTTAATTGCCCTTTAAAATATTACTTCAGTGCATCGTGTCTAATAACTGGTAAAAGGCTTAATATGTTTCCTGTCTGCAGTGGCTGTAAATGTGGCAGTGTGCTTCAGTTAATTGTTTAAAAGCAAAGGTTAAATAACTTAATTTTGTGCTATTGACTTTTATAACACAATAATCTTGTATCATGTTCTATTAAACTTCTGTGTTGCTGCTAGACACTTGGCATTTCAGGTCATTTGCTTGTGAGCTTAGGAGGTGAGTTGGGGGGAAATTGTGCTTTGGAAGATGAATTCATGCACACTTACACGATGGGGGGGAGAAAGCTTATATGGTTTATGCTTCATTACTTGTGCTAAGCATTTTAGCTGAACCCTCAGTCTAGTGGTACTGGTAATATCATCAATGATTCTATCACCACTGACAGTAAAGAATAATTGACCCATGGGTTGCCCAGGCTACAACCTTTGCACCATGGCTTATCTACTGGAAACTGCCAGCATTCATCTGATACTGATCTTCAAAGAAAACCTTCTTTTAAAAATGCAATCCTTGAGCCATTCAAAGCTGCCGGCACAGGTGGCTTCTGCTTGCTGTATAGGACATCAGTGCACAGTGGTAGCTAGACTGAACTATGGCAGTAGCGCATGCTGCTTCCTATACAACATGCTTAGATATATTGGAGAAAGGGCTGCTGAAGCTCATAAACAAGAGGCCATGGACATGGCTGATGGAGCTTCCTGGCCTGCAGGATTAACTGATATGTAGCTTTACGGGAAATCTAAGAAATTAAAAGCATGCTTTACTGCAGGCTTGGTTTGAAAGCCGCAAGGCTTCCAGAGTTCTTTGGGCTTTTGTTTTCTGGTGTGAAGGTGCCACAGAACCCCCTTCATGGCAGTGGTTGCTGTTTCTGGTAGCTTTTATGTAGATAACCCAAATAGTGTCTGGTTGGCTACTTTAAACCATGTGCATCATGGAACCGTATGCATAGCTCTCGGCTGAATGCCTCTGGGGAGCTGTCCACAGGCTTAGCTCAGGGTGAGACCATCATTGCATACTGCTGTGTTCTAACATAACATACCTGCCTCTTTGAGCAACTCCAGTCAGTGGCAGTTCTCCATCTTGCCCCAACCCATCAGGGGGAGCAAGGTCTTGCATCCCTACAATATCCATTTTGGGTAATGAGCTCTAAAAAAATGCTGATTTTTTTAAAGCGGTGGGATTGTAATAAGCTGTGAGGCACCCAGAGGTATCAGCTTGCTGGAAAACTGTCACCCGTGTGTTGGGATAGAACTGTGCTCAAAACAGCAATTCTTGTGTCTCTATCCCAGCATGTATCATCCTGCTAGCATAAAATACTTTGTGTGCTGGCACAGCTTGTCCTAAGTGGTTATTTTATAGATCAGCAGATTTCAGGATTGAGCCACAATTCTGACAGGCAAACAGCCTTCCAGTTTCCTTCTGATTACTCTCCCCCTGTAGGTCTGAGTTCTGATTTGATACTCTGTTGCCCAAGTGATTTTAATTTTTGTGGCACGGTGTCCTCACCGTACTCTGAGAGCTGAGACATTCTTAGATTTGGCCCTTTAAGAACTGTAATTATCACACTAGTGGTAGCAATTTAAATCTGCCCTCTCTGGGAAATGACACACTTGAGCTAAATTTACAGGTGAGCTGTATAAGGTTGGAAGCTGATGGTCAGGGCTCCTTGGCATTCCTGTGTTTTGGCAGCAAGGGCAAAAAGGATTGATATTTATGTGTAGCATTCATCTAAATATGACTGAACGGGCGGTATCTGTCATACATGGGATTTTAAGGGGTTTTTGTGTTGCTGAAACCTAGCAAATGTGATAGACATGTTGTAGATCAGCAGTCTTCAACTGTGAGTCCGAAATCTCAGGTGGGTCACAGAGCCCTACTTGCTTGGCTGTGAGCTGTTATACAGCAGCCCTCCTCCCCCCCTCTTTTGGAAGGATCTGCTGCTGCAGTCTGGTGTGAAGATAGGTGGCAGGGTGAAAAGAATCCTACCGTGGCTCTGATCTTTGGCTTCTTCTTTGCTGTGGTACACCACCTTGTGTTGGTTGATGTTTCCTGTCCCTAGTTCTTTTGGCCTATTGTCCACACCATAGCCTTGGCACAGAGGAAGTCATAACTCTGGCTTCCCTTCTGGTCATGTGCCTTCTTTCACTTCTTTTTGCACCTCAGTGTTTAGTGGGTCCTGGGTTTGGATAAAGTTAAAGACCGCTAGTGTGCCATAACCTTTGTAACTGAGACATGTGCTGGTGAGGTGTATTGCAGGCAAATGGGATTAAAGTGGAATTAGTATTCTAGTGCTGAAAACTTCCTATTTAAGTCATTATAAGTAACCTGCCCTTCAGTCATCTCTAAATTCCTATGTTGGGCATCTGTAACCATTCTGTTGTATGTATTATTGTTTTGGAACTCAGTGTTTCTGTCACTGGTTTTTAAGCACTAGGTTTTAAAGTAAACACTTTTTTTCTTTTCACAGTGAGAGGATCAAAACCAGGTAAAAATGTCCAACTTCAAGAGAATGAAATAAGAGGATTGTGCTTGAAATCTCGAGAGATCTTCCTGAGTCAGCCCATTCTTTTAGAACTTGAAGCACCACTTAAAATATGTGGTAAGCATTGAGCCTGGCTGTCTACAAATTATGCTTTTCAGTGAATTGATAATTACTTGGCAAAATGTCTTGGGTAGTAGCTTCAGCTGATGCCATCTCCTCTGTGAAGATGGGAATCCCATTGAAACATGGCTGTCGAAACACACTACCGGTCTATCCTATGCAAGTCAATGCATAAGGGCAAAACTAGACCCACAATGCGATGTAGAAAGGAGGTGTTGGAAATAAGAGGGCATCCCAGAAAGAGAGAAGCCTAATCTTAGGCCAGTCTTAATTATCATCTCAGGGTCTGGTGCTGATTCTGCATTTGGAACAGTAGAAAGCAGAACAAATGGGAGGAGAAAAATTACGTCATAGGTGACTGGTTTCAAAATCTGATGAAAAGGGGATGGTTTTTGTGGAACAGTGACACAGATCATATGGTTGCCCTAAGAAAACTTGGTTTACCCGAGGTAAGAAATCCAAGTTCAACATTGGTAATTGCCATTGCCTTTGATCCACTACAAATTATTTTACTGCCCTAAATTCACCATTGTAAAATTGGCACAATGGGCAGTAACCCCTTTCACAAAAGAATGTGATGTTCAGTGCAAAAAGATTTAAGTAGTTTCTGAGAAGGAACAGGCCTTAAAGCCTGAACTAAAACTGCAAGTGAAATTCCCTCTTGAAGCCAACTTTGCTTTTAGGATTTGATTTGTGGTGTTTCTGGTTTGAAAGGTCACAATATTCCGAAGTCTTGTGTAGTCTCTGGCACCACTTACTAGGAAAAGTGTTCTGCAAAAAATACACTAAACAAAATAGAAGAAGCTTATAGGACATTTGCTGATACCATTTAATTTTCTGAAAGCTGCTGTTTCCTGTATTCTGCAAATCAAGTATATAAGTACCTGTTGTATCTGTTTTGCTTAAATGAGGCTGACACAAAAATGGCTCTCGTTTCCCCCCTCCAAAGGTGACATCCATGGACAATACTATGACTTACTTCGACTCTTTGAATATGGAGGCTTCCCACCAGAAAGCAACTATCTCTTCCTTGGTGACTATGTTGATAGAGGGAAGCAGTCTTTAGAAACCATTTGCCTCTTACTGGCTTACAAGATAAAATATCCAGAGAATTTTTTCCTCCTTAGAGGGAACCATGAATGTGCCAGCATTAATAGAATTTATGGCTTCTATGATGAATGTAAGTACTTCTGGGGTGTCTTGGGGCCTTGGGAAAGGGTGATTAAGGGCAAACTGTGTGCTCGGCTTACTACAAAATAATTTCCAGGCCTCCAGCTTTGGCAATGAGCTAAGTATTAATGGTCATTCTGAATTCCATACCTGAGAAGATTCTTGGCTGATTTGGGCAGGTGGTAGTATCAGTGTTCTTCTTGGGCACTCTTTGGAGTATAGAGGCGCACATTCAGTGGCTTAGTACTTTAGTCCCCATCTAGTTGCTTCTCTGCCAGGCTCCACTTATGTATCAACCTCGTATTTCTAAAATGTTCAGTTTGTGTTTTGCAAATACGAAGCTGGACTCTTCCTTCCTTCTTTACACAGCAGTTGCGCATGATGAGATGTGTAATGGCTTGGGGCAGTGTGTGATCTTTCTGCTTCCTGTTGCTTTACTTGTCTGAATTTGCTGCTGATCAGTTCCTGGCTGTGTGTCATTAGGTGACGTAGATCTCTGACTTCAAAATATATTTGTTTCAGTTTTTGGTAAGAATCTGAGCCAAGAATTCAGGGTTTGCTGTGGCCCAAGGCTGGTGTTGCTTGCTTCTAGTTAGTGAAGAGCGCAATTAAGTCAACTGGCTTAAAAACTCACTTGTCTCATACCATAAGCTAAGTCCAAGTTTCATATTGGGGTGGGGGATTCACTGTTTTCCACAGCATTAGAATTCAAATCCAGCATTTTACTTTCTGAAGATATTTTTTAGGACTGATCTCTGTGGACATTGATTTTCCAGGGAAAATTGGGATGGGGGGTTAACTGTGTTTGTCTTTAAAATGCTGCAAGTTTTTATATAGCATGAGGTTTCATCAGATGTGTGTGTTGGGTCCTTATGAGTTGTGAACAGCAGGGTCCAAAGGGCTATGAATTGCAGCGAATACAAGGTGGGATGTAGTTGAGTAAAAACTCAAATGTAATGAAGAGAAGTACAGAGACCATTCACAACAGAAGTAATTGGTGATGACACAATTTCCCAACTTTTGTTAACATAGTTAACCCCCTGAAAAATACGTTTTGACTGGGTTGCATTGCCTCTTGTGTTAATATCGAGCTGCTTTTTGAGGCCTCGGATCAGTGAAAGAATTGCAAGCAAAGACCCTCATAACTGGAATCCGTTGTGGGCCTTAATGTGGAGGGTGATTAAACCACCACCAAGTGACAGCCCTGACCTGGATATCCCAAGCTAGCCTGATCTCATTAGATCTCGGAAACTAAGCAGGGTCAGCTCTGGTGAATATTTGAATGGGAGACCACCAAGGCAGTCCAAGGTTGCTACACAGAGGCAGGTGATGGCAAACCACCTCTGTTTGTCTCTTACCTTGAAAACCCTACGGGGGTCACCATAAGTTGACTGTGACTTGGTGGCACTTCACACACACAAGCTACAGCACCTTTCTTCTTGCAGCCTTACAGTGTAGAGATGGCTGCAGTTCATTTTGTGGTACTTCTAAATGGTCAGGACTCTTATAACACTCTGTGTGGCTTCCTAAGAAAGTAACTAGTGTCTTGCCAAAAAATCTTGGTAAGATGCTGTACAGCATTTGACTTCTCTTTTGTGTTCTCACCCTCCCATACTTGCTTAAGTTTGTGGTAGATCCAGCTTGTATTTGTTGGTGGCTGCTCATGCTTTCTTATAAGTAAATTGCCTGCTATATTGGAAAGGAATGCTGCTAGGAACTTAAGAACCCTCCTATCCTCTTTGGTATTACTTCCAGCAGTGGCCAGCCAAATGCCTGCAAACAGCCAAGCACCTGGTACTTAGAGGTGTACTGCCTCTGAATATGGAGGTTCCATTCAGCCTCTGTGATTAAAACAAATCTGCTAAAGCTAATGGCTACCTTGTGGCAGTGAATTGCGCAAATTGGTATTGCTTTCTGTCTGTTCTGAACCTATGGCTAATGTTGTTGGATGTGGTACCGTTGTGGTCATTATAGGAGAGAAATTTTTCCCTCTGAGATTGGTGCTGCCCTCTGAAAGAAGTTATCCATTCCTGGGTTGAGATAATAAGCTGTACTCCATATGATCAAATTGTGGTCTGTGTGGACCAAGAAGCCGTTGTTCAGTCAAAGAAAAATTCCTAGTTAGCTTCTAGGTCCCCTCTCCAAGTGTCACTGTCTACCACGATTATGAATGCAGCATCTCTAGAGAGGAGTTGGATCATGAGGCATCTGGTCTTGTGCCATTTGGGGTTAAAGCTAGAAGGCCATGGTTGTTTCACTAATGCCTAAGCTACACCTAGGAGCAAGGTATGTTTCTTCCTTCTCACCCTCAGACCACTTGTTCCTATCCCCTTATATTTTCCTGTGCCATTGTTTTAAGTAAGTTCACACAGTGAAATATGTTTTCCTAGGTAAAAGAAGATACAATATAAAGCTGTGGAAAACCTTCACAGATTGCTTTAACTGCCTACCAATTGCAGCCATTGTGGATGAGAAAATATTTTGCTGCCATGGAGGTAAGTGGTTGTGCGGGTCTAAAGCGAGGATGGCGCAGTCATTTTGGGGAAGCTTGCCTTTTCTGGTGTTTTTTCTGCACCATAGACTGCTTGAAGGCCCGCAAGCACGGGGGGGGGGGGAGGTGCCGAGTCCAGAGCTGATGTCGCCTCTCTCCTGTCTTCTTCCCCCTCCCTCCCCCCTTAGAGGAGAGATGAATTGTGTAGCCTGGACTTCCCAGCTCTGATGACTTCTTGCAGCTACAGTGACAATAGTGCTTGGTAAAATGGCTTCCCTCCTGAAGGCCCGGCATGGGCTCTTCCTTGCAGTAGCTGGAAGTGGCTTTGTCTTCTTGTGTGAACTGGATATGCTGCCATACAGAAATTCCCTGCATGTGGAAAGCTAGCATGGCAGGGGAAGGCTAGACTAGAACTCCTTTCCCTATTGTGTTTAGTTTTCAATGAGCAGAGAAGTATTTCTGTATGGTGCAGTATTCATTTCCTGAAGCCGCCACCTGCAGTATGGAGCAGCCCAGGCACAAATCTGCCCCTTGGTGAGAACTAGAGCCTCTGTTGATCGTGTTTTAATTTGGTAGCTGTCTAAATTCCTCCACTGAAATTAGATGGTGGAAACTGGTAATCTGTGTCTTGCTTGCAGATAATTACAGGTTATTTAGACAGTTCCCAGTACCATATTGTATAAATACTTACGTTCCAGTAACTTAGCATCTCCCGACCCATTTTGAATTTTAATATTTGGTCTTGCCATTCCTAGACTATAATCTAAGCAGCTGTAAAGTTTTTACTTGGACACAACATCCAGCTTCCTGTGCTGGAGGCATTGAGTGGGAGGGTACAGCTGAAGAGAACAAACTATTATGGCCTTCCAGAGTGTGTAGGTCACTTCTCTCTAATTTGAGGCAGCTGATTCAAACCAGCTAGATGTCCTAGTTCTGAGCAGCTAGACTGTCATGGTGACTGACCACCCTGATGAACAGCTTGCTCTCGAGATGGTAGGAGAAAAGAGGTTAATGTAAGCCTGTAACCTTCTGAATGCTCCCTGTGCTCAGAGGGACTGGGAAAGGGTCAAAGCAGGCAAGGACTTAGCTATGCTGAGCTCAGCTGTGCAGGATGAATGAATCGTGGACTCATTTGAACCCATCGCGTTAACCAGTCCATGAGGTTTTTCCTGCCCAAATATCACTGTGCTGATCGCATGTGGCATGTCAGTTGTCTGAAAATCACTCCTCATAACTCTACAAAGACTTCCCTTACCTAGTAGTAAGAAGAGCCCTGATAGAGTAGACAAAGGGACCAGTTAGTCTAGCATCAGATTTCCAAGAGTGGAGCTCCCTAATTTCCGTGTGTATCTCTACTGTCCGGTATTACTGCCTCTGAACATGGAAGTCTCATATGGCTAATGGGCGTTGGTAGATCTGTTGTTCATAAATGCATAAACCTTTTTAAAGTCAGTGATGTTAGTGGCCACCACCACAACTTGTGGCAGAGTGTTCCATATGTTCTTTGTGTAAAGTGGAAATTTTCCTGCCCAGTAACAGCCGCTGAACACCTTAATAGGGTGGCCCTGGGTTCTAACAGTGGGGTGAGGACAGTCTCTCTCCATGCCTTGCATAAGCCTGTGTCATGTCCCCTTTGCTGAACTACAAATCCTCAAACTCTTTTAATTTTTCGTTTTAGGGAAGATGCTTCAACCTCTTTATTTGTCTAGTACATTAGATCAGTTTTTGCTTCCATTATCTACTCGAGAGTTTGCACTCCTCTTATTTTCCTCATTTAGGCTGCTGTTCACTGTGGAAAGTTTCGCATTTATGACTTTCTCAGTTCTACTCATCAACCACACCAGCATTTTCTAGAGCAGGGCTTCTTAATTTTTTTCCATTTGTGACCCCTTTTCACCCAAGAAATTTTTACACGACCCCAGGTATAAAGGTATATAAAATAGATATACAAACCAAACATTTATTTTAAAACAATTCTTTGGTATACATATAATTTTACCATTTACTGTTGCCAAATTTTTCGCGACCCCCACCTTTAGTTATGCGACTCCATATGGGATCGCAACCCATAGTTTAAGAAGCTTTGCTCTACAGCTGGCTCGGGTCGCTCCTAATCTGTGGCGTGTGTTTTCTGACCATCTGTAATTGTGGTTCTGTTTAGCCTCAAGGCTTCCCAACAAAGTTTGCCCCGTCTCTCCCTCTCCTCTCGGGTTTTAGGTGGCCTCACTTTTAAGTGATGTCACTGCTGAGATACTTTGTCTCTGGAAATTAAATGTGATCATTTCAGACTTCCTGCCAGACCTTGAGCTCCACTCAGCATTGGGTCACAGGCTGCTGCCTGCCTCCTGGTCAGCTCCATGGTGAATTTGCTTGCCACAGGGGATCCAGGCAGGTGGCTACTTAAAACCTGACCTAAACATGCTAGTTGGTTGAAGCAGCCTGGTGACACTTGGAGGGTCTTGCATCTCCATGCTGTGTTGCCTAAAGCGGAAGAGCACAGAGGACACTGCCAGTCTGTGGCTGTCTGCTGCCTGGCAACAGAGGTGCTTGTTGACTCTGCGGGTGGGCCCTGCCTCCAGCCCTTCTGTGTTCAGGTGCAGGGGCTACAGAGGTCGATAAGTAATCCCCTACAGGGAAGCCAATCCTGCTGGTGCTGTGCAGATACTGCTGAGCCTTGGTCTTTGGCATGATAGTCTGGTCATTAATCTTGCTCGGTCAGGATGGCTGCTGCTTCTCTCTTTAAAGAGCATGCATTAGGCTACTAGTTGACATGAAACCGTCAAAGCTGCCATATTGCTGCAAAATACCATACTGTTTCTTGCCCACGCCCCGTGTAAAATATCTGCACAAAATGCCAACTGGCTCCTTCTCAATCCCCCAACAGGCCTGTCACCAGATCTCCAGTCAATGGAACAGATTCGACGAATTATGCGCCCCACTGATGTGCCGGATCAGGGCCTCCTTTGTGATCTGCTGTGGTCTGACCCTGACAAGGATGTCTTGGGATGGGGTGAAAATGACAGAGGCGTCTCTTTCACATTTGGTGCTGAAGTGGTTGCGAAGTTCCTTCACAAACATGATTTGGATCTCATATGCAGAGCTCACCAGGTAGTCCATGTACTGAGAACCCGCCCTGTCGAGGGTGCCCCTGGTGGGAACCCCCTAGGACCCACAACACAGGGAGGGGGTCTGTTCCATGTGGTCCGCTTGGGTTGGAACATCTGGTTTGCTTTAGTAAGTTTAGCACATGGACATCTGGCCTTGGTACCTTGAATTGTGAATGAAATTTGTCATTGTCAGATTAGAAAGGGTGTGTGGTTTGATGGCTGACATAATGGGGGGTGGGGGGTTCCAGCGCTGCTTGTGTGGGCTTGGAAGTGGCTGTCAGTGGTTTGCTCTAGGGTGCTCATCTGTGGTCCACATATGTGTCACTCCTACAAGCTGCCTGAGAAAGGCCCTGGATAAAACGGAACGTCTTGCTGAAAGCTACATGATAAAAACAACTGGTGAGGTTTGAACCAGGGGCCTCCGAGTCCCGACATTAGAGCAGTCAAAGTGATGGTTGTTGGCTGTTTCTGGTTCCTGCTCTCTTCATTCTCTTCCATTTCCCCACTCCAAAAGCTAACAGAACCCTTTTGCTTTATAGGTGGTTGAAGATGGGTATGAGTTCTTTGCAAAGAGGCAGCTGGTGACTCTGTTTTCTGCCCCCAATTACTGTGGGGAGTTTGACAATGCAGGCGCCATGATGAGCGTGGATGAGACTCTGATGTGTTCCTTTCAGGTATGAGATGGCTGTGGGTGGGGCACCTTGTTGCTCTCTCTTCTTCAGAACTGGCTGGTCTTCCTTATTCTAAAGCTGCTGAACCGTCAGCCCTAGCTAGGCTCTTTGGAAATGCATTCCACTTTATTTATATGATTTATTCACGTAATACCTGGCCTTTCTCCTCAGTGGGAGACCCAAAGCAGCTTATATCATTCTCCTCTCCTGCTATCCTGTGAAGTAGGTCAGGCTGAGAGTGTGTGTGACTGGCCCAAGGTCATCCAGCTCTCTTCCCTGATAGACACACCAGTTTGCAATGGAGGAGAGCCGTTTTAATCTGTCCACCTTGAATTGCCCTAAGAGTGACGCCTCATTTAAAATGGGTGATCTGAAAGGAGATGTCAAATATTACAACCTTTGGGAAAATTCGTCAAGCTGGGGAGGGGCCATGGCTCAGTGGTAGAGCATCTGCTTGCAGAAGATCCCAGGTTCAATCCCCGGCATCTCCAGTTAAAGGGACTAGGCAAATAGGTGATGTGAAAGACCTCTGCCTGAGACCCTGGAGAGCCGCTGCCAGTCTGAGCAGACAATACTGACTGATGGACCAAGGGTCTGATTCAGTGAAGGCAGCTTCATGTGTTCATCCAGGCTACTGCTGATCTTTTGAAGCCCTAAAAGGAATGGGTGCAGGGTACCGCTGCATACTTGTTGCATTGAGGTGGTTTGGTGGGGTCCTGCTCCAGCTGGCTCTCCACTAGTGCGAGGTTGACTTCCTGTGTGTGGCACCTTGCCTGATGTGTGCTCTTCCCGAGGATGCCTGTATAGCTCCTTCCCAGTCAGCCTTTAAGAAACCATATAAGACCTTCCTGTTCTGTTAGGCCTTTGGGGGTAGTTCTGAGTTTTTCCACACTGCCGTCCCAAAGATGCTATGGGTGGGCTGTGAATGTGCAACTTTGATCTTCTGAAAACCTCTTTGCGGTTTTGTGTTTTCAAGTTGTAAGCCACTGTGGCATGCAGGCGGTGCATGATTTAAATGCATCTGGGAGCTGCTATCTCTCCGTCTCAGGCACTAGCTTTGATGCTGACCAGTCTTTTTAGCCGTGCTTGCTGGGAGCACCTTTGCTAAACAAGTGTTTTTCTTGTTCCAGATCTTGAAGCCTGCCGAGAAGAAGAAGCCCAACGCTAGCCGGCCCGTAACGCCACCCAGGGGTATGATCACAAAACAAGCAAAGAAATAATTATCGTGGCTACTGCCTAGTTGGGACTTGTATTATAGTATATAATCTCCATTTTTTTAAAAGAAATACGGTAACCTGTATCGGTCAGCTTGCTAAAACTAGATTAAAGTGTTTTGTGTTTTTGTTTTTTTGTTTTTCATTTTTGATGGATGGCATTTGCTGGTTGTAACAGCAAATGAGACTTTCTCCCTTCTCAAGAAGAGTTTTAAGAATTCTGTGTTCCTTTGGAGAGAGGCCCCCCCCTTCCCAAGCACCCACCCACCCATCCTTGGTGTTCCAGCTGTGCCCAACGCAGCAACATCTCCTGTCATTCCGGGCACTGTACACCTCGAACCCCTCGTACAGACCTGGTGGGGGTGGGGGGTGCCTGCGTTTCTTTTAGGACCTAAAGAGGCACTATAGCGTGCCACTGAGCTAGGAAACTTGTTACTGTCAAACTACATACTGTTTATCCAAAACCACTGTGAACGTCTTTAAAACCGTTTAAGCAAAATAAAGGGATTGCTTTTTTTTCTTGTCATGTACCTGCGAGTGACGTTGCTGTCAGCATTTTTTGAAAACCACTCTCGACCTTTTGCCAGTCTCACTGGTGTGTGTACATAATATTTTAATTCAGGCACACTTTTTCCTTTTCTCCGTATACTTCGAAAAAAAGATATTAAAGCCATTATTTTAAAGGTTTTGTCTTGTCTTTTCATGAAGCCAAAGTGTGAAGGGGGAACGTGGCGTTGGCGCTGTCTTAAGTCAGGTTTTTTCCCCTTGCAGATCAAAGGAAGACTTGAACTAGGAAAAAAAGTAATGTTCTGTATCAGCCGGGGTGCAGGATTAAAGCATTTCGATACACTTCCCCAAATTCAGTGTTGAAGGCGTGCTACTGTAGCCAGTTCAGAAAGCGGGAGCCTGTGGAGAGCTGCTCAGAGACTTGCCTGAGAATTAGAATTACATTAGGAGGGTTTGTTTGTTTTTTCTCTTGTGCACCCGAAGACGTGCTCGGCAAAGTTTAGAAAGGAACCAACTGCAACAGTGAACACTCTCTGTTCACCTGTTCCCATGAATCTCACAGGATCCTGTTTGTTTGTTTTTAAAAACTGTAATCTTTTTGAACAGATGACAGTGTACAATACTTTGTGGTAAATGCTTATTAAACAAACTTGTTAAATCTTCTCGGTCTCAGTTTTATCAGCACCCCACCCTGTGCAGAGAGGAATGTAATCCTTAAAGGGATGGTGGCCCCCTGAAGGGAAGGTGGCCCCCTGAAGGTCTGCCGTGGCAGTCTTTTTAGGCATGCCGTCCTTCTAGCGGTGCCATCGAGAAAGAGGCATGACCCAGGAGTTATAGCTCCTCTAAATGGTTGCTCGAGTGACTGTTCAATTGCCACAGCAGCTCCTTGAGATGACACAGCAGGACATGTGTGTCTGAACAGCTCTCAGACTGCCCGAGTCATGACTGGCTGAAGAGCCTGAAATGTTGAATCTGAACAAAGTGGAATCCAGTGCTCCAAGCCAGGAGGCTTCCGATTATGTTAGAGGAAGGCCAGGCTTTCTCTCCAATAGCTTGTTGGCAAGGTGAGGTTGGTACGGTCAGGTGTGCTTTCAAGGGGCCTTCCCCATTGGGTGATACAAGGGCCAGGTACAACAGGCCTCTAGTGCCCAATTGCCCATAGACAAGGCCGCTAGTAATCCAGCCACTGTTTAG
The DNA here is from genome assembly GCF_029931775.1 of Euleptes europaea. Classification (NCBI taxonomy): domain Eukaryota; kingdom Metazoa; phylum Chordata; class Lepidosauria; order Squamata; family Sphaerodactylidae; genus Euleptes; species Euleptes europaea. Next base: position 61,888,442 of record NC_079324.1, on the reverse strand, counting down.
CCTACTGAAGGTAGTTCTGATCAAGAGAACCACAACTGTCGTTATTGGCGATGAGTGGATGTGCATGCTACATCGCTGGCCTGCAGTGCCCTTTAAAGCTGGCCCTGTGTTGCATGGCAGGACCTGCTTTTGTTGAGTGCCAAACCTTTTCTTGATACCCCCCAATTCTGGGTGTCCACAAGGTTTGAATTGACTGACTTTCCTTGGGAGGTGGTGAGCTCTCCTTCCATGGAGGTTTCTAAGCAGAGGCTAGATGGCTATCTGTCAGCAATGCTGATTCTATGACCTTAGGCAGATGATGAGAGGGAGGGCATCTTGGCCATCCTTAGGGTATGGAATAAGGGTCACTGGGTGTGTGGGGGGGAGGCAGTTGTGAATTTCCTGCGTTGTGCAGGAAGTTGGACTAGATGACCCTAGTGGTCTCTTCCAAGTCTATGATTTTATGACTGCTTTAAACGAGTGGGGAGGGATATGTACCTGTTGATAGAAAGCCCCCATTTTGAGCAGTCTTACAGCCTACCTCTTGGGTATCTACCACAAAGGTCAGTGGAAGGGGGGGGTACTGCAGGAGCCAGGGAGGTGCCCAGTTGGCCGCTGGTCCTTTTGCATGGCTCTTCCCTGCTGGCCGCTGGTTTTCTTCCTGGGTTTGAAATATTGATGAATGCTGAGGAGTTCTCGGCTCATGCCTCTGGTTGCATGTGTGCTAATGCATGCCGGGGATATCCACCCTCTTCTAATTCATGCCCCTCCTGGAGTGAGTTGCAAGCTGTATGAGGTCAAGGGGAGGGGAATATGAGCAGGACACAGTCCCTGGTCCCTCTGAGCTTCCTATGTGGGTCAGCATCACTCGCCAAAGGTCTACGGAGTTGATGTCTGGCATGGCAGCTTCTTCTAGCTGTCCCAGGCAACACACTGGGTCCAATTTTTCCCTTGCTAATATTTGGGGGGGGTTTGGAAATGTTGCTAGCAACAGGGTGGCTGCCCCAGTGCTGACGCAGTGCTGCTTTCTCCAGTTCTTAAATTGAGGCTGATGAGAACATGACCTTAGGCAGATCATGAGAGGGAGGGTATCTTGGCCATCTTCTGGGCATGGAGTTGGGGGTCATTGGGGGAGGTAGTTGTGAATTTCCTGCATTGTGCAGGGGGCTGGACTAGATCAGGGCTTCTTAAACTTTTCCCACTTGCAACCCCTTTTTGCCTGAGGAATTTTTATGCAACCCCAGGTATATAGGTATACAAATCAAACATTTAATGATAATAGATCATAAATTTATTTAAAATCAACTCTTTGGTATACATATAATTTTACTGTTGCCAAGCCACAGTTTAAGAATCCTTGGACCTGGTGGTCTTTTCCAACTTGTATGATTCTAACATCACGGGGGAGAGGCTGACCTAGGAGGCTTTCTCTGGTACACATCCTTATGAGCAGCCAGGCTTGTACAAGAGAAAGGCCCCGTTCAGTTGAGAGGGTGTGTAGCCCCCTGTGCACGCACAGCCTTGGAGAGCCCCGAACCCCCCACCCTCTGGGGCTCTGCCCTTGACTTGGTGGAAACTGCAAGGAGGGAGAACCCAGACCGTCCGGCGGGGCAGGGGGTGGGGGTGCGTTGTAAGCAAGTTCCTCGCCGGACAGCCGCAGGTCATCCGCCCTGGGAAAAGCCACCAGCCCTGGTCTGCGTCAGTGTTTCAGCAGAAACCAAATATACAAAGCAGTGCGGAAATTGTATAATGTGGGCTGCGAAACGAGGAATTTCCCCGTTGAAACCGGACTGCCACCTCGTGAGTAAGCCCCAGGAACCTCGGTAGGGCGGCTTTCGCAGAGCACGTGCGCCGGTTGAGGCTGCTGGCGGTAGCCTCGCGCAGGCCGGTGTTTTGGAGCCTTCCAGTCTGAAATACGCATACGGTCCCGGCCTACCTAGCAGGGGCGATGCACGGAGCGCGAGAGGATGCGGGACAAGCGTTTTCTACACACGGAGGCGCTTCGTGGCTCAAGACGCAAACATGGCATGCCAAGCGAAGGCCAGGCTCCCTGCCCGTGCTGGCTTGCAGCCCCCGCTGCAAACAAAAGCGACGTCGGGAAAGTTATGGAGGAAAAAAAGTCGAGGCGAGGCGAAACCCAGCAACTGGGCCGTTCTCTCCTCGTTTCCGCCCGGGGGGGGGTGGAAGCTGGTTTTGCAAAAACTCCCTCCAGGCGGAGGAAATTTCCTTTGCAAAACAGGAAATCCAGGGGGAGGCGGGAGGAGCCCGTCTGCTGGGCTGGAGCTCCCGGGGAAGCACGCAAAACCCGGCCAAGTCGCCTCTCGCGACTCCCCGGGAGGCTTGGACCGGGCGGCTTCCTTGGTGGTAGTGGTGGTGGGATCGGGCTCTCTCCCCGACCCGGATAACGGGGACCGGGCCCTCTTCCCCGCCCACCTGCGGGTTGGCCCCCTTTCTCGCCCTGCCTCTTGCGCCAGCGGAGGAGGGGGGCGGGGAATGAAGGGGGCGGCGGCCGAGCAGCCGGGCTGGGGAGACGCCAGCCGCTGACCGGGTCGGACCTGCTGCCGGGACCCAGACACGGTACCGCTGCCGGAGGGGGGGGGGAGGATCGGGGCCTGGCCCGCCGAGCGAGCGAGTTGCGGCGGGCGGGGGAGGGGATGCAATTTGGAGATGGGGAAGGGGAGGAGGGGCCTGTAGGCCCCTATGCAGGGCAGAAGGGGGGCTGCCTCAGCCCCCCACTGTGGTCTTTGTGGGCAGCGGGCAGGGGGTGCTGGAGTGGTCCCGGAGGCCTTTTCTCTTCTTCCTCTTAATGAAAAAGGGCTCCCCTTTTGAAGTGGAGGGAAGGCAGTGTTGCGGGGGGGTGGGTGGTTGCATCCGAGGAAAAAGGGGGCAACCGGCCGTGAGGGTTGGGGGCTGCCTGCCTGATGGGAACTAGGATCTTGCAGGGGCTAGAGAAGCCGGGGTCTTGGTTTGGCACCAGCATTCAAAGCTCCAAGGTTAAAACAAGTCAAAGAGTTTTATTTAAAACAAACCAACAATAATACCAAACCCCCACCAGCGGCAGCATTATGCCAAACGGATCTCTTTGGGATCAGGAAAGTGTGTGTGTGTGACCCAGGCCCTGAAGTGAGGGGTGGGGCGGTGCTTTTAGCTAACCAAAAGGGTGGCTTCAGCAGCACTTTTTAAAAGGGTCTTTCCCGCCCCCACTCAAGGACTTTTAAGAGAGTTTGCAAAACCAGCTCTGCATTTGTATCCTCTCTGTCTGGCCTTTGGTGGCATGCCTTCCAAAAAAGTGGTGGTGCTTTTGACCATGAGATCAAATGCTGATCAGATGCCAAAACTGGAGATGGTCGCTTTCCAAGTCCCCAGGTCTTACCATAGAAACCAGATGGGGTTGGGGGTTGGAAGGGCAACTGGATGTTAAGCCGGTAGTTAAGCTGGAGGATCCGTTTGTTCCTTCCCCTTCTGTGGTTCTGCAACAGCAATGGTGACAGTTTGGCTGTGTTCATGCATGAACGGGCTGCGCTGAGAAACTGCAGCTTGCATGTATGAATGGCCGCCCCTCACTTCCCAATCTCACATTGTCCCAGCACAATGAAGACGGTTCACACATTCAGATGCAAGCTGTGGAGAGAAGGAACTTCAGGGCATGTCTGTTGGATCCGTGGTAAGGAGGGAGCATGCAAACAGAAACACATAACATATGAAGCTGCCTTCTACTGAATCAGACCCTTGGTCCGTCAAAGTCAGTATTGTCTACTCAGGGCAGCAGCGGGTCTCCAGGGTCTCAGGCTGAGATCTTTTCACATCACCTACCTGCCTAGTCCCTTTAACTGGAGATGCTGGGGACTGAACCTGGGACCTTCTGCATGCCAAGCCGATGCTCTACCACTGAGCCACAGTTCTTGGGTGTTCAAAGGCCTCACACCTGGGTCTTGCCAGCCTTCCAGGAGGTGTGGAGAGAATTTTCCAGCTTCATCCTCACAGCAGCTCTCTGAGGTCATGTAGGGCGCAAGAGAGCATCTTTTCCAAAAAGCCACCCAGCAAGTGTTGTTCTTGAGCAGAGATCTGAACCCAGGTTTGCCGTTCAAATCAAGCTCTTTCTCTGCTGTCAGTTTTCAGGTTCTGTTGAGCACAGCTGCCTGAAGAAGGGTTCTATGTACTTCCAAGACTTCTAGTGCTATAGGCAGATGGAATCTCTTAATGCCAGATGTGTGGTTGTGGTGGGCTGGAGGGTTATTCAGCAGTGGAGCAAACGTGATTTGGGCATGCTCAGAAATGGGGAGGGGCCGTGGCTCAGTGGTAGAGCATCTGCTTGGCATGCAGAAGGTCCCAGGTTGAATCCCCGGCATCTCCAGTTAAAGGGACAAGGCAAGTAGGTGATGTGAAAGACCTCTGCCTGAGGCCCTGGAGAGCCGCTGCCGGTCTGGACCAAAGGTCTGGTTCAGTATAAGGCAGCTTCATGTGTTCAGTGATGTGCTACCCTTAAGTGTCTGTGTTTTGCCTTTTTGAAAAGTGAGACAGCAATAAAGAGATGTGCCACTAAGAACGTGCAGAGAGCCGTCTGTTTCCTACTGTGTGATCACAACTAGGGTCCATGTATTAGTGTGAAATATAGGAGGACAGATCTAAAGGTCCTGTCCAAACACTTTGATAGGAGGTAATGAGAACCTCCTTCCTTGGAGACCTTTGAGAAATCTGTAGTTGAACAGTTTTCTAATGGTGCCTTGGGAAGCAGCAGGCCTTCGTGGAAACTGGTCAGGGGGTGGTTCTTTGGAAGATGGAATCACAGAAACATAGAGTTGGAAGGGACCTCCAGGGTCATCTAGCCCAACCCCCTGCACAATGCAGGAAATTCACAACTACCTCCCCCCCACACACAAAATAAGCTATCTAGAATCTCTGGGCCAATCTGCCCTGAAGGACAGTTGCTTCCTGACCCCAAAGTGGTGATTAGCATTACTCTGGGCATTTAAGAAAGGACCACAAGAGCCCTTCCTGCCCTCCCTCTCATGGTCTTCCTTAGTTCACAGAATCAGATGAGCCTCAGCAGCTCACACTTCCTGCTGCCAATTCAATCCCTAGTGAAAGAGTATTCCTGTGATTTATCTTGTGCCATCAACTTGTCTGGTGCTCTGCAGAGGTCAAGACCGATCCTTGCCCCAAAGACTCTGCCATCTAAACTCTGACAAAAGGAAGTCAGTGAGGGGAAAAACAGGGGACAAATGTTACATGTGCTTGTGCTTCGTTTCAGGAGGGGTGGGGTGAAGGAGGGGTGCCAAAGATTTCAAGGTATGTGCCTGGGATTCCCTCCTTGTTCGTATGGGTGGGTGGTGAAGGTCAGCTGTGGCCAGTGCCCCATGTTCGGTGAGCATGTCTCTTCTTAGAACATGGGGAGGGGCCGTGGCTCAGTGGCAGAGCCTCTGCTTGGCATGCGGAAGGTCCCAGGTTCAATCTCCAGCATCTCCAGTTAAAAGGATCAGGTAGGAGGTGATGTGAAAGACCTCTGCCTGAGACCCTGGAGAGCCATTGTCAGTCTGAGTAGACAATACTGGCCTTGACGGAATGATGGTCAGATTCAGTATAAGACAGCTTCAGGTGTTCATGTCCCAGGACACTTTCCCAGTGTTCAGATGTTCCTTGGTTTGCCCAGGGATGTTGAAGGAATCTCTAGTAAGGCAGAAAAGTTTGCAAAACTTGGATAGTCATTGCTCAAGGACTCTGAGCATAAGGAAGTAGGACAGAGTGGAATCAGAGGTCCTTTTCAGTCTTTCCCAAACGGGAAGTAATGCTTATTGTGTAAGTGTTGAGCAAAGATTGTGTTGCCTGATGTGACGGGGGGGGGGGGAGAGGAGATTGCCTCGTGGTGTGCTTTGCTAAGTCATGTTGAATCAGGTGCAACAGAGGTAATCATGTTGGGCAAAGCTTCATCCGATCATAACACTAACACGTGGCCATCACCCACCCAGCCTCCCTCTTTCTTACTCTGCAGACCTGCATTTTATAGCGTGGTGGAAAGTACCATCAAGTGACAGCTGACTCATGGTGACCCTGGAGGGTTTTCAAGGCAACAGACGTTCGGAGGTAGTTTGCCATTGCCTGCCTCTGCGTAGCAACCCTGGACTTTCTTGGTGGTCTCCCATCCAAGTACTAATAGGGTTATACTACGACCTTAAGCAGATCATGAGAGGGGAGGGCATCTTTGCCATTTTCTGGGCATGGAGTTGGGGTCACTGGGGGTGTGGGGGGAGGTAGTTGTGAATTTCCTGCATTGTGCAGGGGGTTGGACTATATGACCCTGGTGGTCCCTTCCAACTCTATAATTCTAGGGCCAACCCTACTTTAACTTCGAAGATCTGACAGGATTGGGCTAGCCTGGGTCATCCAGGTCATTTAATAATATACATATAACCCCCAACATTAAAACACAGAAATAAAACACAAAATATTTATATATCAAAACACCACAGCTTTGAATTGGCTTTTTGCGAAGAAAAGTGGTCTGAAAAAGGTAGTCTTCAGATCTTCCCTCAGTGCCCTCCGCCTGGCAAATTTGTACCTCTTCAGCTTTCCCAAGGCCTTTCTGGGCTGTGCCAAGTGTTGCCAGCTCCAAGTTGGGAAATTCCGGGAGCTTTAGGGGATGGAGGCTTGGAAAGGGTGGGGTTTGGGGAGGAGAGGGGCCTCAGCAGGGTATAATGCCATAAACACTACCTTCCAAAACCACTATATTCTCCAAGGTAACTGATCTCTGTCATCTGGAGATCAGTTGCAATTCCAGAAGATCCCCAGGCCCCACCTGGAGGTTGGCAACACTGACTGTGACACAGATTCTTTGGTGTGGACTTCCTGAGGAAATGCATAAGGTTTCTTTCCTGCTGTCTCTTTAGAGGCTGTGTAAAATAGTTCTTTCATACAATTACTTTTATTTTAAAAATTGTGACAGGCTTTTAGAATTTTTCAATGCACCAGCTGGAATTAAAGCAATATGGCTGTACTTTGTGTGGTTGTTAGCCTCATTGAATGTATGGAGAGAGGCAGGTATAATTCTTTGAAATAAATAAAGGAGAGCACCTCAGCAAGAGGCTGAAGGGGAGTCAGCCAGAGAGAGCTTTTTCTCCCTCTGCCAAAATACTAGAACTCGAGGGCCTCCAATGAAGCTGATGGGCAGCCGATTAAGGATGGACAAAAGGAAAGACCACTGTACGCAATCATAGAAATAGAAACAGAGTTTGGACCACCAAGGTAATCTAGTCCAACCCCCTGCACAATGCAGGAAATTCACAACTACCTCCCCCCCCCAAACCCCGTCACCCCTACTCCATGCCCAGAAGATGGCCAAGATGCCCTCCCTCTCACGATCTGCCTAAGGTCATAAAATCAGCATTGCTGGCAGATGGCCATCTAACCTCCAGGGAAGGGAGAGCTCACCACCTCCCGAGGAAACCTGTTCCACTGAGGAACCGCTCTGTTAGAAAATTCTTCCTAATGTCCAGACAGAAACTTTTTTGATTTAATTTCAACCCATTGGTTCTGGTCCAACCTTCTGGCGCAACAGAAAACAACTCAGCACCATCTTCTATGAGTACTTGAAGATGGTTCTCATATCGCCTCTCAGTCTTCTCCTCTTCAGGCTAAACATACCCAGCTCCTTCAACCTTTCCTCATAGGACTTGGTCTTCAGACCCCTCACCATCTTTGTGATTAAAAAAATGGAATTTGCTGCCAGAGGAGGCAGTGATGACCACAGGCATAGACCGCTTTAAAAGGGGATTAGACAAATTCAGGGAAGAGAGGTCTATCAGTGGCTGCTAGCCATGGTGACTGAAGGGAACCTCCATGTTCAGAGGCAGTCAACCTCTGAATCCTAGTGCCAGGAGGTAACTTCAGGGGAAGGCCTCTGCCTCTGTGCCCTGTGGTTGGCTCTCCAGAGGAACTGGTTGGCCACTGTACGAGGCAGGATGATGGCCTAGACGGACCCTCAATGGTCTGATCTAGGAGGGCTCTTGTGTTCTTTTGAGCTGTTGTTGTGTACCTTAGCAGGCCCTGGAGGTGGCCGTGATGGGGAAAGAGGGAACCTTTCCCCTGCTCCCATTGCAACAGCTGAATCTCATCCAGCTGGACTGTCGAGGAGGGTTTGAGGTTTATTGACTCCTCAGTCAGATCCGGCAGAGGAGGATATTCCCGTTGCTCTTTTCAATGCTTTTGCCAGCACCTTTGCTGATAAAGTCTTTCTCATCCGGACTTGGAGGCCGGTTTAGTGGCAGATGGATGGCTTGAGGGTGTCAGAAGAGCTTCCTGCTCTGTGATGCTTGGACTGGTCCTGCCTTCCTGGAAGATGCGGACAAAGGCCTTGGCATGGTGATGGCTGTGCCGTGCATAGGAGGCCCTTGCCCTTCTTGGCAGGTTAAGTCTTGCCAGGAGAGGCCAAGAGTCCCTTTGGCTAGGAGGGAAGTTTACCAGTGTGGTGTAGTGGTTAAGAGTGTCAAACTAGTATCTGGGAGACCCAGGTTCAAATCCCCACTCATGTCATGGAAGCTTGCTGAGTGGCCTTGGGCCAGTCGTATTTTCTCAGCCTAACCTACCTCACAGGATTGTTGTGAAGATAAAATGAAGGCGAGGAGACCAGTGTAAGCCTGTTTGGGTCCTCATTGGGGAGAAAGGAAGGGTACAAATGAAGTCAATAAATAAATATGATCTTACTGGACCATTTAGAGCACAGGTTTTGGGTTTTCCAGTGAATCCTCCTCTTCCATGAGAGCAGGGACAGAACAGGTCTGTCAGGGAAGTAGAGTCATCTGTGAGGGAGGTGAAATGTGATGTTCCTCACAGCCCTTACTTGTGCCCTTCTGCTGTGTAATATTTCCTCCAAATGAGGAAATGTTCCAAGTGAGAGATGAGGCACAGTCACCAGGAGAGGTCACCTTTGGAGGGTGGTCACTCATCCTTCAAGGTCAAGGCTGTGTGTGGAGAATGGTTAACCAGGCTGAATCTTTAACGTAGTACATGTGTCCAGACCTCAGATTCTTTAGCAAGGCATGAAGCTAGTTTGTTTGGGAATCTGGCAAACAGAAAAGGGAAATGTGTTTTTGTCAGTCTGGGGACATCCTTGCTTGCTAGGCTGGCCCAAACCATTGGAGTACATGAAGATGGCATTCCACCACCAACACCCTGCGCACTTTGGGCGCAACCCACCAGAAAACAGCTTCTAAACTGGCCTAATTGAACGGAATGAAGGTTGGGTTAGGCTGCACAGAGATCTGCAGCTTTTCAGCAATTCTTTTTTTTTTTTAATTTTACCTCCTTTCTACCCCACCTTTCTCCCCAGCGGGGACACAAAGCAGCTTATATTGTTCTCCTCTCTCCATTTTATCCTCACAACTGCCCTGTGAGGTAGGTGAGGCCGAGAGTTTGTGACCGGTCCGAGGTCACCCCGTGAGAACATAAGAAAGGCCCTGCTGGATCAGACCAAGGCCCATCAAGTCCAGCAGTCTGTTCACACAGTGGCCAACCAGGTGCCTCTAAGAAGCCACTAACAAGACGACTGCAGCAGCACCATCCTGCCTGTGTTCCACCGCACCCAAAATAATAGGCATGCTCCTCTGATACTAGAGAGAATAGGTATGCAGTATGACTAGTATCCATTCTAACTAACAGCCATGAATACCCCTCTCCTCCATGAATATGTCCACTCCCCTCTTAAAGCCCTCCAAGCTGGCAGCCATCACCACATCCTGGGGCAGGGAGTTCCACAATTTAACTATGCGTTGTGTGAAAAAATACTTCCTTTTATCTGTTTTGGATCTCTCACCCTCCAGCTTTAGCAGATGACCCTGTGTTCTAGTATTATGGGAGAGGGAGAAAAACTTCTCCCTGTCCACTCTCTCCAAACCATGCATAATTTTATAGACCTCTATCATGTCTCCCCTCAGCTACCTTCTTTCCAAGCTAAACAGCCCTAAGCGTCTTAACCGCTCCCCATAGGACAATTGCTCTAGTCCCCTAATCATTTTGGTTGCTCTTTTCTGCACCTTCTCAAGCTCTGTAATATCCTTTTTTAGGTGTGGTGACCAGAACTGTACACAGTATCCCAAGTGTGGTCTCACCATAGATTTGTACAAGGGCAGTATGATATCAGCAGTTTTATTCTCTATTCCTCGTCTAATTATGGCCAGCATGAAATTTGACTTTTTTACAGCAGCCGCACACTGGGTTGACGTCTTCATTGAGCTATCCACTACCACTCCAAGATCCCTTTCTTGGTCTGTTGCTGCCAGCACAAATCCCATCAGTGTATATGTGAAGTTGGGATTTTTTGTCCCAATATGCATCACTTCACACTCACTCACATTGAATCTCATTTGCCATTTTAATGCCCATTCTTCCAGTATGCAGAGATCCTTCTGGAGCTCTTCACAGTCCGATTTTGTTTTAACCACCCTAAATAATTTGGTGTCATCTGCAAACTTGGCTACTTCACTGTTTAACCCCAACTCCAGGTCATTGATGAACAGGTTGAAAAGCACCGGTCCCAACACAGATCCCTGAGGCACCCCACTGCTTCCACTGCAGGGTGGGGATTTGAACCTGGTTCTCTCAGATTCTAGTCTGGTACTCTACAGCTACACCGCGCTGGCTCAGCTACTAGTCTGGCAGCCCAACGGGGACGGCTCCCCCAGGACTGCCAGCACCTGCTCCTTCCCACACCTTTACTGAGGTCTGGATCAGGTGACTGGCCCTGGAACTGTTTCATCTAACATTAAACTTGGAAGTGATTTACGGGCCACTGTAGCTGTGTATAGCGACATGCACGGCCACAGGTGTGTGTACCAAACAGTTCTCCTCTGAGCAGTGTCAACAGAGAGCCAACTGCTTGCTCTGCGCTGAGCCTGATCCGTTGCAGTCCGTGCTGGATTGAGCAAGTCCCGTTCCTCCCCTTCATTCATAAAAGTGCCCTGAATGTGAAGCTCCCCCTCAGATGGAGCCGTGGTTTCCCAGCGACATCCTGCCCTGCACCCTCCCGTAACTCAGCGTCCGTGACTGCCTGTGGTGAGGTGAGGCTAAACCGAGAAGAAAGGGGTCCAGCTGTGACACTAACCCGAACCCATAACAAATGTGCCTTGGCTTTCCGAGGTGGTGATGTTGACTATAATCAAAACCAGACAGTTTTTTTTTCTGCCCCCTGTGGCTTGTTCGTTCAGGACACGGGGACTGGTGTAGGGTTGGGAGGGAGGGAGCCTGGACACGCCATCTTCCTGCAGTGTAACAGCAAGTCTCTGTGTTTTGCATAGGACAGGACAGGAAACCTCAGAGAACTCTGTTTTCTCCTAATCCTTTCCTGCAAAGCAAGCAGTGGAGCGGCCCCGTTGCCACTGGTGGTGTTTGTGCCCCACTGTCTTGTCTTTTGGGTTATTTCTTTGCTGCTGCGGAAGACAGCAAAAGACCCTGCATGCAGACAGAGAACAAGAGAGACGGGGGAAGGGGGCAATGAAAGGTAAATGGGAAGAGGCTTTTTGGATGCATTTTGTGTGTGTAGGCCTCAAGAAGAATGCTGCCCTTGTTGGTAGACTGTGGCTACTGCTAATGGGCATAGAGAGCCAGTGTGGTGTGGTTAAGAGCGGTAGTTTGGAGCGGTGGAGTCTGATCTGGAGAACCAGGTTTGATTCCTCACTCCTCCACATGAGCGGCAGAGGCTAATCTGGTGAACTGGATTTATTTCCCCACTCTTACACACGAAGCCAGCTAGGTGACCTTGGGCAAGTCACAGTTCTCTCCAAACTCTCTCAGCCCCACCTACTTCACAGGGGGTCCGTTGTGGGGAGGAGAACGGAAGGTGATTGTAAGCCGGTTTGAGTCTCCCTTAAGTGGTAGAGAAAGTTGGCATATAAAAACCAACTCTTCTTCATTTGTCCATTACCTTGACCAACTGTTCTGAGGTCACCGAGTGCCATAGCACAACATGCCAGGCATAAATCCAACTCTTTCTGTACCAGAGCAAATTGGAGGTTTTTTTTAAAGTGTATTTGACATGCCTAATCTACGTTTAAAATGCCCCTGCAGAACCCTGCGAGGTAGGTCAATAGCATTACCCCATGTGGCATAAGACAAGGAGAGCTCTCCTGGGATAAACAAGCCAGTCCAGCACCCTGTTTTCCTTCAGTTGTCCATGTGCCAAGCGCATCTGGTAGGCCCACAAACAGTAGTTTCAGAATGATTCAACAGTAGTTTCAGAATGATAACAAACAAACACTTTATTACGGCCTTGCCAGAAATGAACTTCAAACAGCATACGGGACTCACCGCCACAAGCTTAGATGGCTTTCAGTAAGGATGGTGCTGAGTTGTTTTCTGTAGCCCCAGAAGGTCAGACCAGAACCAACGGGTTGAAATTAAAAGAGTTTCCGTCTAGACATCAGGAAGAATTTTCTAACAAAGCGGTTCCTCAGTGGAACAGGCTTCCTCGGGAGATGGTAAGCTCTCTTTCCCTGGAGGTTTTTAAGCAGAGGCTAGATGGCCATCTGTCAGCAATGCTGATTCTATGACCTTAGGCAGATCATGAGAGGGAGGGCATCTTGGACATCTTCTGGGCATGGAGTAGGGGTCACTGGGGGTGTGGTGGGGTCTGGAATTTCCTGCATTGTGCAGGGGGTTGGACTGGATGACCCTGGTGGTCCCTTCCAACTCTATGATTCTATGATAGCAGTAAGGACAGCTGCATAGAAACCTGTGTGTTCCGAGGCAAGCGCCCTTCTGAATGGCACAAGGCAGCTGTTGTCTTCTGGCCCCTGTTGTGAACTTCCCAGAGGCATTTGGCTGGCTGCCATTGCAGCCTTGGCCGGATCCGGCAAAGCTAGGCCCGAGCGCTTGCGTTAGGTTGAACAATAGTAACTTATCTCTAAACAGCGTATGGCGGTCCGTAGCTTAAATCGTCCTAAGTGGGCAGCTGAGAGTGGAGTGGTTCTGCGATCCATGCTGGTGCTTGAAGGAGGCCCAGAACCAAGGATCCAGGAGCCCTTCATCTCTCCACTTGGTTTATCTTGCTTGCCTGGCTGGAGTGTGATCAGATCAGTTAAGGCTGGCTGTAAAGCAGAGCGGAGGAGGGTCTCCAGGCAACTAGTGAAGGGGTACATCTGTCTATGTCTCCTCAGTCAGGCCTTGCTTCTCTTCCAGCAATGTAGCCTTGCTTGAATGGCGGGGACACCCATCTTTGTGCCTCCTTAATCATTTCTGTGCACTGCGCCTCAAATCAGTGTGTGCGGCCTAGACGCAGGAATGTTTTCTGGCAGATTGCTTACTGTATTGCTTACTGAAAGCCAGTGTAGCAGAGAGGCCAAAAGGCAAATCCTGGGTTCAAATCTTGCGCCCCTAGTCCTCGCCCTCAAACTCCACAAAGGCCCCAAATGTTGTTCCCTCCTTTCTTAGGTAGCACGTTTGCCTGCGGCGTTTCTGCCTACAGAACACCCACTCAAGGGGAAATCACATTCTGTACAAACATACAATAATTAGCAAGGCTGGTATTACTGCTATTTTGATTGTGCTGGGGGGGGGGGAGCTGAGGCTATTGCATCCCTCTCCCCAGTTTCTATAAGATGGCCTGTATGGTATCAGTGCAGTAGCGCTGAGACCTCTGGGTTAGCTGCTGTCCTCTCAGCCCCCTTCTACAGTCTGGCAGATGAGAACACTGGTCTACCTCGTAGGGCTTCAGACAGTTAAAATGCTGCATAGAAATTCAAGGATTCTGTTTGCTGCTCCCTCTGGTTGCAGACACGGGAGAAAAGTGGCGTCCTGAGATCTGCGCACAATATGCACATTAAGTTGGTTTAGTGTGTGCTTTTCACTGTGTGAAGCTGATTCTGCTGTGGCTGCCATTAGGGTGGCCAAGTGGGCCCCACGCGGCCCGGCTCTCCTCCTGTGCTGACCCTTGAGAGATGGAATTGCATAGTTTGGGTGCTCACACGTCTATCTTTGGAGGACTGATCCATGCGCTTCCATTCTCCATGCAGCATGATGTACCTTCTCAGGCTGGGGTCCCCAACCTGTCTGAGACAGTGGGCACCTTTGTAGTTTAGAGGCAGGGGGGCGGGTGCCACTACAAAATGGCTGCCATAGGAGGCGGAGCTAAGCTTACACACAAGAGGGATGGGGAATATAGACACACACACATGCAGGAGAAGCCCGGGGGTGGGGGAATAACACACACAGAGAGATGACTGGGGGGTTGAATGCTGTGTCCCTCGCCAGCCCCCACCAACTCACAGCTGATCCATGGGTCCTGTTTACAGGATCCTTCTCTGGTGAGTGGTGGGGAAGAATGGAGGGGCTGTGGCAGTAGAGCATCTGCTTGGCATGCAGAAAGTCCCAGGTTCAATCCCTGGCATCTCCAGTTTAAAAGGGACTAGGCAAGTAGGTGATGTGAAAGATCTCTGCCTGAGACCCTGGAGAGCTGGTGCCGGTCTGAGTAGACAATACTGACTTTGATGGACCAAAGGTCTGATTCAGTAGAAGGCAGCTTCATGTGTGTTAAGACCAAAGTGAAAAGCTCCATTATTTGTATGAAAGCTGTCACTTGTTCTGCCTTCACAATGGGCCTTCCTGCTTTCCTGAAGCACATGGCAGGCGCTTGCTTGGTCCAGATACCTGTGGGCACCACATGAAGGAACTCAGTTCCAAAGGCTGATCGGGCTGGGAAGCAGGTATTGTTGTCCCTTCCAGTTAGAGGCGTAACCAGAGCAAAAATTATTCTTGTTCCACCATCTGAATGGCATAAGACAAGCTTCTTTCATCGCGTCGTTCCCTGGCAACTACCAGGCGTTCGGTGGTGCTGTTCTTAGCTTGTGCCATTCTGGGGTTGCTTCTGCAGCTTGTTTCTCCCGAGTGATGCTCGCCTAAGCGAGGGCCATGTCTGCGTATCTGAAGCATTTCACAGTGGTGGGCGACGATCCTGCGCAGTGGAACAATGACTACAAGAAGTGGGAGGAAGAAGAGATGGAGGAGGAAGGTGAAGGGAAGCCGGCCGAGTTGGCCATCAAGATGGATCCTGCTCCCCGGCCCCCCACGTTTCGGGAGGTGATGAGAAAGCTGTTCCAGTCACACCGATTCCAGGTACGAGGGAGGGCTTGCAATCAGGAGTCTATTTTGCACAAATGAGAAGGGGTGGGAATGCCAGGTGAGGACTGCATTCTGGGGAGCGGCTGGGACTCAGTGGTAGAGCCTCTGCTTGGTATGCAGAAGGTCCCAAAGGGACTAGGCAAGTTGGTGATGTGAAAGACCTCTGCCTGAGACCCTGGAGAGCCGCTGCTGGTCTGAGTAGACAATACTGACTTTGATGGACCAATGGTCTGATTCAGTATAAGGCAGCTTCATGTGGTCATGCGTTGTTTGGCGCCTTCACCACACTGGGATGTATCTTCCTATGTTGAGAATGGGAGGTTTCTGTCTGTGAACCTTCCTTTAAAAACCTGAGTAGCCTTACCTGGCTGTGAAGCATTTAGCTTTAGCCTCAGAATGGCCTTGCGGGGCAGGAGGGATGCATTTTGGAACATTCCCCAACATTAAAAAATTCCCTGCAAACAGCAAGCTAGCAGAGAAGGCTGAGAGGGACACAGAATCTTCCTTCTTCTTTTCTGTTTGCCTGAGAGATCTTGTGCAAAAATAAATTTGAAGTTGGGGTCTGTCACCTGCAGTCCATTCGGCCACCTTGGTGCTCCTGCCGTCTCACCCACCTGCATGTGCGAACCAGGCCTTGGCCACAAACCAAGAGGACAGTCCCCTTGGCCTGAGGACCTCAGCGCAACTTTCAAGGACCTCGGGCTGTGGCTCAGTGGAAGAGCATCTGTTTAGCATGCAGAAGGTCTCAGGTTCAATCCCAGTTAAAGGACCTGGCAGTAGGTGGTGTGAAAGAGACCCTAGAGAGCAGCTACTGGTCTGAGTAGACAATACTGACTTTGACGGACTGAGGGTCTGATTCAGTAGAAGGCAGCTTGACGTGTGTACTCACGGCCACCCCAGGAGCCTGTGGTGGGGCAGAATTTTTTTGAAATGAAACAAGTAAAATGCCAACAGTCCTCCCACCACCAGGAACACCCCTCCAATCCCTTCCACTGTTGACATATTGAACTTGACTTCAAAGTCTGCTCATTAGTGTCAGGATTTTAAAAATATGCTTGATCAAAGTTAATGCTCAGCTTTCCCTTTACGGTCTAGATCTTGGTTGTCTGTTTAGTTATCCTGGATGCCGTGCTGGTCCTGGGGGAGTTGCTTTTGGACTTGAAAATCATCCATCCAGACAAGCATGAGATTGCACCTGAGGTAAAAGGGACCTTGAGGCCTGTGTGGTCAGGGCGGTGTGCGTGCGGCAGGCACAGAATCCACGATCATTTCACGCAGGGAAAGCAAGCGTCCCGTCCTTCACAACTGTGGAGACACGACCAAGGCCTGCTGAAACCTCAAAAGTCAAAGAGGTTGTTGAAAACGGTTTCCAGGGGGTGGGACTTTGGCATCATTGCGCTGCTCATGAGTAGCACAACCAGAACAAATTATGCAGACCATCAAACATTTGCTCAATTTGCATAATGTGTATAGGTTGCAGGTGCTCACCTTGAATGGCCTGGGGGCAGAGCTTTCTCAGCACACTCTTCCAGTTTACAGCCTGAGCCCAGCCCCTGATGCCTCTCTGCACTGTTGTCTTTGCTGCTCCCGCAGGTGTTCCACTACCTGAGCCTTTCCATTCTAACGCTCTTCCTGGTGGAGGTGAGCTTCAAACTTTTCACCTACCGCCTGGAGTTCTTCCATCATAAGTTTGAAGTCCTGGACGCCATCGTGGTCATCATTTCGTTTATTCTTGACATTGTCGTCCTGTTCCTGAAGCACGATTTTGAAGCGTTTGGGCTCCTGATCCTGCTCAGGTTGTGGCGAGTGGCCAGAATTATCAATGGTAAGTCTTGAAGAAGGATGACTTTTAGCAGATGGAAGTATGTGCCAATTGCCCACACCCCATTGGCAGTAGCTCCAAGAGAGGTACATTCCACATCCAAGAGTGATGTACCCACGTTTGTTAGCTTGCAGTCTGCACCCAAAGGGCTATTTCAAAATCAATCCCCCTCATAGCCTTGGGGTCTTTACTAGAGATCCTCACCAGCTGCTCCAGTTCCTCTGGGCCACCGCTATGAGTGGCTCACAGATCCTTCCAATCATGCCCCAAGTCCATCCTATTCTTCTCTTTGCTCTACTGAGATTGGTCTACAGGACCACTCCAAGTGTTAAAAAGAACCGACTAAGTTGTGTATACAGGACACGATCATGGGTCCCTCTGGATCACAACAGTCTACTTGGACAACTGTCTACAATGGCCCTCCGGGTCTTCCCCAGTACCTGTTCCCAGAGACCTTTTTCCTGAAGATGGCAGGGCTTGAACCTGCATGCAAAACAGGTGAACAGATCTGGGCTTGGAGCTGTAATGCAGACTCCACCCCTGCCAAGGATTGCTTCCCCAGCATCAGTTCTCCTATCTATAAAAGAGGTAGCCAGCATGGTGTAGTGGTTAAGAGTGGTGGCTTGGAGCGGTGGACTCTAATCTGGAGAACTGGGTTTGATTCCCCACTCCTCCACATGAGCGGCGGACACTAATCTGGTGAACCAGGTTGGGTTCCCCACTCCTACCATGAAGCCAGCTGGGTTACCTTGGGCTAGTCACAGTTCTCTTAGAGCTCTCTCAGCCCCACCTACCTCACAGGGTGTCTGTTGGGGGAGAGGAAGAGAAGGTGATTGTAAGCTGCTCTGATGCTTCCTTAAGTGGTAGAGAAAGTCGGCATAAAAAACCCAACTCTTCTTTACTGATGGTTGTGAGGATCAAGGCTGTGAAGCACTTCTGAAAGGGGTCGAGGAATGATCCTTTGGGTTCAGCCCAGAGGCTTCCTTAACTGTCTACCCTCTGAATTCCTCCCCAGGAATTATCTTGTCGGTGAAGACGCGCTCTGAGCAGCAAGTGTCCAAGCTGAAGCAAGCAAACCTGCAGCTCACCACAAAGGTCCAACAGCTGGAGGGCAGCTGTGCCGAGAAGGTAAGGGACAGCCAGTGGTGACCACGTGCAGTGGAAACCTCTGGGACTTGTTATAGGAGCAGCTCTCTTCGTTCACTGGATTTCAGCAGCATTGAGTTAGGACTAGTTGTAGGTGGAGGGGGGGAGTTCTGCTCTTCCCTCTCTCATGAGCCTCAAGAGAGGAAATGAGGACCCCTCCCCTTTTCCCTGGTAAACGAATGGAAGGAATCAAAATCAAGAGTTTCTGTCTAGACATTAGGAAGAATTTTCTAACAGTTAGAGCGGTTCCTCAGTGGAACAGGCTTCCTTGGGAGGTGGTGAGCTCTCCTTCCCTGGAGGTTTTTAAGCAGAGGGTAGATGGCCATCTATCAGCAATGCTGATTCTATGACCTTAGGCAGCTCATGAGAGGGAGGGCATCTTGGACATGGAGTAGGGGTCACTGGGGGTGTGGGAAGGAGGAGGTAGTTGTGAATTTCCTGCATGTGCAGGGGGTTGACTACATGACCCTGGTGATCCCTTCCAACTCTATGATTCCATAAATAAAAAATGTATAAAAGGAATAAGGGGATGTGGTGAATGAGATCAGTAAACAGCCCCAGATTAACTGGGGGCTTTCTCCCCCCCTCCACTCATTAGTTTACAGATGCGAGACCACCTTTTAAGACGGGTGGGGTTCACTGTGTTGGGCACCCCTGATATTTCTCAACGGCCGGTTGGCCTGCGTCATCTCAGACTCCAGCTTGTGCTGTAGAGAGAAAAGGGCAGTCGGGCACTGTGATTTATGGAGCTGCTTTGTTCATTGTTGTAGCACTTCGACACAGAAATGTAATTTTCTTTTTAATCCTGTGTTGTGAATCCTCTTGATTTATTAGTGCAGGCCTGTTTTTCCTGTTCTGTGTCATCGTTTATTTGAGAAACCGTTTTAAAGTCTGTAATGACCTCTGGCTAAATGAGACAGCGTGACGTCTGTGGAGTAACGAAGGCACCTCTGGGCTAGGGAACGCAGCCTCCCTCGGATCAGCTGCTGCCAGCCCCGACGCAGGAAACTGACAGCCCTGTTTTCCCCTTCTCCAATAGGAGCTGGAAATCGAGAGGTTGACCAATATCCTGAAGCAACACGGCCTCCTCGGACAGCCACGATAGGCAGCCCAATCCTGCCCGGCGCTCCGCTCCGGCCCAGAGGAGCTCACCGTCTCCCAGACTGCGATGTTTCGAAGACAGCCTTTTTGTACATTTCTCTGCGTTGGGTGTAGGTGGAGTCGACCTTCTGGAGACGTTTTTCAGTTCTGTCAAGTAGGCCTCTCCAGTAGGCAGCTGTAAAATAGGGCACGCTTACGCAACCATTATCCCAACCTTTAATTGTATAGCTGTACAGTTTAAAAAAAATGGCAAAAATTATTTAATAAAGTCAAATCCATGTAGAAGAGTGAGCCTGATTCAGAGTGAGCCAGTTGCAGTACCCAGAAGAGAGGTCCTCAGTGGAACAGGCTTCCTCGGGAGGTGGAGAGCTCTCCTTCCCTGGAGGTTTTTAAGCAGAGGCTAGATGGCCATCTGTCAGCAATGCTGGTTCTATGACCTTAGGCAGATCATGAGAGGGAGGGCACCTTGGCCATCTTCTGGGCATAAAGTAGGGGGGTCTCTGGGGGTGTGTGGGGGGAGGTAGTTTGGAATTTCCTGCACTGTGCAGGGGGTTGGACTAGATGACCCTGGTGGTCCCTTCTATGATTCTATGAGGTCTGTGGCATAGGGAGAGGGGCAGACTCTTCTTTGGAAAGCTGCCAGGGACTTTCTTCTCCAGCCTTTGGTTTCTGGAAGGGTTTCCTTGGAGCATCTAGAATACCTCTTCCTCCTGCTGTCCACGACTAACTGCTGTTCCCTAACTCACTTCTATCGGGTGTGGGGGGGAAGAGGTGGCAGGGCAGCAGGGATTCAAAGTACATTTCCTATGGCTTATCAAGGTAGCCTCCAAGTTTTTTTTTTTAGTACAATCAGTTTTTGAGTTTCTAATCCTAACTGTTAGACAAACAGTAGGAGTGAAATAAATTTCAAAAAAGGTTAAAAAGCAAGTATGTTCCCCCCCAGGCTGCATACTCCAGCTCACCAAAGGCAAATTACCTGACAACAATTTGTACTGATAGCCAGAGAAGACCTCTCGCACTCCCTTTGTCTCAGTGCAGGATTCTAGTCTGCCTTGGTGAGCTCTGGGAGCTGGAGGGGAACAGGTGGGGCTCCAGGCCCTGCTGAAGATGGACCTCTCTCCTTGTGCTCAAAGCTGCCAGCATGAGAGTTGCATCCAATACATGTATTTTAAGACATGGTACAGTCTTCTTGAATGCTTGTACCACCTCTGATGAGGGAGGGGGAGCATTTGGGGGCAAGTGACCCCATGTCAAAAATCACATCCCCCTGGAAAAGGATTTGCACAATGTGGAACAGGAAAGCCCGTTGGACTCCACACAGTGGCCGCTTCCTCTTAAATATGCACAGGTAAGCAAGGAAACTGGTCCATGGTGGCCTGCTGGGCAGAGGCCTGCAGGCAGCCCGTGCTTTCTATACAGAAGCTTTTATTCTGGATTTTAAAAATGGTCATAGTCGCAGCAAGGAACCCGCCCAGCAGTACTTGTGTTCCACAGGCCTGGCAGATGAGAGAGGGTTGTGTTGCTTAGAGGGTAGATTTGATGGTGGGGCAAAGGCAGGCTCCGTGTCAGCATTGTTTTCACTCCCTGTAGAGAAAGGAAACAAAAGCCCTGGAGCCAGACGGTCTGGTTAAATTGTCCACGCTCTGTAGGAAAAATTGGTAGTGGAGTTTCTTACAACGACATTCGATAAGTAGCCACCTCTTCTGCAAACAGAGAAAATGAAAATGAAGGCCCAGATGTATGGTGGGGCTCCAGAGCAGTGTTTGACAAATCATTAAAAAAAAAAACCACCCAAAAAGAGCCGGCATATGCTACAACTGGATTAGGGGTGTTCCGGCAGGGGGAAGAGGGTCATCTCGCTTCCCACACAGGGCTTCCTCCTTTAACATTCTCTGCAGATTAGAACATGGGGGCTGGTCCCATATTTAAAAGGGAGGGGGCTGGGGAGGAATCGTCTCCCAGTGACAGCAGGTGAAAGGACTTG
This sequence comes from Euleptes europaea, assembly GCF_029931775.1. NCBI lineage: Eukaryota > Metazoa > Chordata > Lepidosauria > Squamata > Sphaerodactylidae > Euleptes > Euleptes europaea. Next base: position 61,867,308 of record NC_079324.1, on the reverse strand, counting down.
GTTTGTGAGGCAGAGTCACGGTTCCTCCCCCTTAAAACAAAACAGGCCGAGCTGCTCTTGCTCTGTACTTACTTTAAACAAATGGAAAGAAAAAGTCAAACGGCAATTTGGCCTCAACGGTTGGCCGAGATTTGTAGCCTGGCTCAGCCGGTGCAGAAACGTCGACAAAAGTCACGGCGCTTAGGATCGGAATAGTCCGTTCGCTTCCTGAATCGACCTGCAAGAGACACACAGCCGGGCCATTATTGAGACAACTGATCCCAACGTGATGGGTGAGAGCCAGTGTGGTGTAGTGGTTAAGAGCGGTGGACTCGAATCTGGAGAACCGGGTTTGATTCCCCGGTCCTCCACATAGGTGGCAGACTCTAGTCTGGTAAACCGGGCTAGTTTCCCCACTCTTATACATGAAGCCAGCTGAGTGACCTTGGGCTAGTCAAAGTTCTTTTAGAGCTCTCTCAGCCTCACCTACCTCACAAGGTGAATGTAGTGGGGAAGGAGGTTGTAAAGCAGTTTGTTCTCCTTAAAAGGTAGAGAAAATTGGCATATAAAAACCAACTCTTCTTCTTACCCACCCTTCCCAAATCTGCTCGTCAGCTACTTTCACTCATGACAGCTCCAAGAGAGTTAAACTTTGCAGGCTGCAGCAGCATAGGCCAAATTTTGCTAAGCACCAGAATTACAAACTATTATGCCCCAGATGCAAGCTATCTGGAAGAATATATTAAAGGAGAAAAGAGCAGAAGAGCAATTGGAAGCAGGCGTGGGATTCTGAGCAACTGTTGAGCAACATTGCTAGAGAATCTCAGCTTTTAGGTATGCTTTCTGGGGGGGAAAAGTTTCCATCATGACTATAGGATTCCACAATGCTACCTCTAACTTAAGTGCATGGAAATCTGAGAAGCTGGAAGGCTGGCTGTACTGAGGAATATCTGCAGTAGTCAGGGAGTGAACCCAGGGCCTTCTCTCTCTCTCTCTCTGTACCTGTTTCTGTGATTCGCAAGAACAAAGTGCTTTCAGTTTTACAGCAACATATTGACTGTCCTGGTTAAATCATGATGGGTAGCCGTGTTAGCCTGTCACTAGCAGTAGAAAAGAGCAAGAGTCCAGTAGCACCTTAAAGACAAACAAAATTTCTGGCAGGGTATGAGCTGTGGCTCAAGAAAGCTCATACCCTGCTACTAGACTCTTGTTCATTGCTACTGGTTAAAGCAGGAAAAGAAAATAAACTTCCAGGCTAGAGGGAAAGCATACACAAGAAATGATGCCATGAAAAATGGCAGTCCAATAATCCTGTGTTTCCTTCCTCCTCTGCAATGAGAAGTACAACCTACCAGTTCACTAGGAAGCACCTCTGCCGGTCCCACCTCAAAACAGGACTGCCGTCATCTACACCATTTTGGTGTTGATGCCAACGAGTCATTCCACACACCCACGCCCCTGCTTGCGGCCTCTTCCTTCCTTGCCCACTGAGGCCAGAGAGTGCCCTTATGAGTTTCAGAGTTCTTTTCTACAGAAGAGGAAGAATGCTCAGTAGCCCCTCCTGGAGGTTATAAAGCTTCATGCAAAGTGTGTTTGTGGCAATCGCTTCAATAACGCCGCTGAGATGGGCTGAAGTGTGAAAAATGTCCTGGCCGTACTGCAATGCACCACACTTCCCTTAACGAAGCAGAAAGCCCAGTTTTAGTAACCATGCAGGTCCTGTGGGTTGTGCACGCAGACACCTGGGCTTGAGCTACTTTTGCTCAAAATGTATCCAAACCATTTGGGGAGGGGCCATGGCTCAGTGGCAAAATATCTGCTTTAAGAAGAGTTGGTTTTTATATGCTGACTTTCTCTACCACTTAAGGAAGAATCAAACCAGCTTACAATCACCTTCCCTTCCCCTCCCCACAACAGACACCCTGTGAGTTAGGTGAGGCTGAGAGAGTTCAGAGAGAGCTGTGACTAGCCCAAGGTCACCCAGCTGGCTTCATGTGTAGGAGTGGGGCAACCAACCCAGTTCACCAGATTAGTGTCCGCTGCTCATGTGGAGGAGTGAGAAATCAAACCTGGTTCTCCAGATTAGAGTCTGCCGCTCCTAACCACCACTCTTAACCACTATGCCATGCTGGCTCTCCCAGAGTGCTCCACCCACCTGTGGCAAGGCCGCTGTCACCACCGTCACTGTGAGGCTTGTGATTCTGGCTTGAGGGTTAAGCAAAGAGCCGTATTTAGTCCACTTCACTAAGATTTCGAACCACACGGGTATTTCACAGCTGCTCTGAAGAAAGCAGAAAAAGAGACAGGACTCAGGTACGTGCAAAGGAGGCTTGCTCAGGCCAGTTCCATCCATGCCGCACAGCACACATCCATCACCAGCCCAACTAATTATTAAAGCTACTGCACACCTTGGCCAGAATCCAACCCAGCTAAGCATGCCTAAGCCCATTGCTTCCAATTGGCTTAAGGGCACTTAACCGTCTGCTAGATTTGCGGCTGTTGCGGTTTCCCCTTGGCTGCTCTATAAAGGGGTAACTTGGGCTACTGGCGGATTCTGAGTCAGGGATAAAACACGGGACCTGGGACAGGGAGAGCTGAGTTCAAATGAGGCAGCGAATAAATAAGAAAACTACATCTCTCTGTGCTACAGCTAATGTCGTGCAACACAGGCTCCCCGCCCCAGCTCAATACTCGGCCTGTGGGGCTCAGTGGGAGTGCCATTTGCATTTCTTCTCTGAGGCCCCAAAACGTGTTTTGTCCCGGGCAACTGCTGGAGGGAGAAAAGTGACAGCAGGAGCTGAGGAGCGGGGGGCACAGCAAGGTGGGGCTTGCTTTTTAAAGGTCACCCAAGCAAGGTCTGGCAATAAGAAAGCAGTGCCAAGCCAGGCCTAGTTGCTTTTTTTGGAATGTACTGAGATTTTCAATAGACCTGTTCAGTATTCTTCAATGTACATTTATTGTTTAGGAGTTATATTCACTCTGGATTAGCCCTGATCTCTCTGTATGTACACACACACTCAGTGGGGGTTTCCACAGGGAGACCATCTTGTGTGGTTTCCTCATTGCTGGTGTAGCTACTGATAAAATATAGCAGCAATGGGGATTTCCACATGGCAGGCATCCTTGTAGTTTCCCTGGCTCAGTCCCCCAACAACCCCCTTTCACCTGGGCTACTACAGTGAGGGGGGGAAAGTATTTGATCCCCTGCTAAATTTGCCCGTTTGCCCTCTGATGAAGAAATGACCAGTCCATAATTTTAATGGTAGGTTTATTGTAGCTGTGAGAGACAGAATAACAACAGGAAAGACCCCAGAAACCCAGAAGACAAAAGTCAGAGATTGATGTGCATTATAATGAATGAAATAAGTATTTGATCCCCTATCAACCAGCTGGGTTAGGGTTCTGCTGTCGACAGAAGCAATCAATCCATCAGATTCCAAACTAGCCACCATGACCAAGACCAAAGAGCTGTCCAAGGATGTCAGGGACAAGATTGTAGACCTGCACAAGGCTGGACTGGGCTACAAGACTATTGCCAAGCAGCTTGGTGAGAAGGTGACAACCCTAACCCTAACTGTCAACCTCCCTCAGTCTGGGGCTCCATGCAAGATCTCATCTTGTGGAGTTGCAATGATCATGAGAAGGGTGATGAAGCAGCCCAGAACTACACGGGGGGAACTTGTCCATGATCTCAGGGCAGCTGGGACCATAGTCACCATGAAAACCGTTGGTAACACACTACGCCGTGAAGGACTGAGATCTTGCAGAGCCCGCAAAGTCCCCTTGCTCAAGACAGCACATGTACAGGCCCATCTGCAGTTTGCCAATGCACATCTGAATGACCCAGAGGAGAACTGGGTGAAAGTGTTGTGGTCAGATGAGACCAAAATCGAGCTCTTTGGCATCAACTCAACTCGCCATGTTTGGAGGAGGAGGAATGCTGCCTATGACCCCAAGAACACCATCCCCACCGTCAAACATGGAGGGGGACATATTATGCTTTGGGGGTGTTTTTCTGCTAAGGGGACAGGACACCTTCACCGCATCGAAGGGACGATGGACGGGACCATGTATCGTCAAATCTTGGGTGAGCACCTCCTTCCCTCAGCCAGGGCATTGAAAATGGGTCGAGGATGGGTATTCCAGCATGACGATGACTCAAAACACACGGCCAAGGCAACAAAAGAGTGGCTCAAGAAGAAGCACATTAAGGTCCTGGAGTGGCCTAGCCAGTCTCCAGACCTTAATCCCATCGAAAATCTGTGGAGGGAGCTGAAGGTTCGAGTAGCTACACATCAGCCTCAAAATCTTACTGACTTAGAGAGGTTCTGCAAAGAGGAGGGGACAAAATACCTCCTGAGATGTGTGCAAACCTGGTGGCCACCTACAAGAAAAGTCTGACCTCTGTAATTGCCCACAAGGGTTTTGCCACCAAGTACTAAGTCATCTTTTGCAAAGGGATCAAATACTTATTTCACTCATTATAATGCACATCAATCTCTGACTTTTGTCTTCTGGGTTTCTGGGGTTTTTCCTGTTGTTATTTGGTCTCTCACAGCTACAATAGACCTACCATTAAAATTATGGACTGGTCATTTCTTTGTCAGAGGGCAAACGGGCAAATTCAGCAGGGGATCAAATACTTTTTTCCCTCACTGTACATCATTTACAATTTTGTGGGGGGAGGGGCTGTGGCTCAGTGGTAGAGCATCTTTTTGGCATGCAGAAGGTCCCAAGTTCAATCCCCGGCATCTCCAGTTAAAGGGACCAGGCAAATAGGTGATGTGAAAGACCCTGGAGACCCGCTGCTGGTCAGAGCAGACAATACTGACTTTGATGGACCAAGGGTCTGATTCAGTATAAGGCAGATTCATGTGTTCAAAAATTGGCACTAGAATATTGTTACAGTACTGTAACATTATAACAATGGGTGTGAAAGGTTCTCTGAATTCCCAGCATTCATTTAAAAAAGCCCTATCTCTTGAGGATATAAGCCTTTCCCTTTATACCTTCATAAGACAGACTTACTTTTTACAAAAAAACAAATATTGGGAATTCAGAGAACCCATTACACCTATTATTATAGTGTTATATTGCTATTAGGCGGTGCCTTGACAGGGGACCTTTACCTTTATATTGCTATTACTATATTCTAGTGTTAATTTAAAAAAAATTAAAAGCCCATCCTTCCATTGATGTGGAGGGAGGCTGCCATGGGGACAATATCAGATAAACTGGCTGCAGCATGGACAGGAAAATCTCAATTTTCCCATCCACATGGTGGCCATAAAGGCTTTCCTGTGATTTTTCCCAAAACCTTGGTACAAAGTAGATTTGAGAAATATTGGAACAAAGCCAGGGAAACTCTAGGAAGTGCACAAATGCACAATGATAATATATCTAAGCAGGGGGGAAAGCCCTTAACAGTATTGCATCTGGAGCAGGTAACCCGTGTGGAAATAGCCCTTTTTAAATCTGGATCTTCATTATTTGACCTCAGATGGTGAACACATGAAGATGCCTTGGACTGAATTAAACCTCTGGTTTGTCAAAAGCAGCACTGTCTACTCTGACTGGCTGAACAGGGGACTTTCGGCAGGCAAAGCAGAGGTTCTAACAATGAGCCACAGCCCCACCCAGCTGAGAGGAAAGGGTTTCATTTTGTTCATTCATTTCCTGCTTGAAAAAAGTTATCTTTTAAAAAAACAAAAAACGAGAGGTGCTCTTACTGGTTGGCTGATGTTGTAAACAATCTGCACCCAGTCCAGTCTGTTCTGGGGCTCAGAATTTCCAAAAGAAGCCACACAGTCTGGGAAGTTTTGCCCCTTCAGCACATTCAGGAGGGCTGGGGCCAAAAGCAGGCAGTCGGCATCTTTGGTAATTCTGCCACAAAAGAAACCACCGAGTCAACAGACGAGATGCCGGCTGGTCGCCCTCTGGAGAGCCGGTGCGGTGCAGTGTTAAGAGCATTGGACTCGGCACTGGAAGGCTCGAGTTTGAATCCCGACTTGGCCATGGAAGTTTGCCGGGTGAGCTTGGGCCAGCCACACACCCTTAGCCTAACCTGCCTCGCAGGGCTGTTGGGAGGATAAAAAGGAGGAGAGGGGAACGATGCAAGCTGCTTTGGGACATCAGAGGGGAGAAAAGCGGGGTATAAATGAAGTAAATAACAAATGACAGACCGTTGAGGACACGGTATGGAAATCATTTCAAAATTATCATTCCAAAATGATCAGGGGACTAAAGCAACTGTCCTATCAGGTGCAGTTGAAACAGGGCTGTTTAGCTTGGAAAGAAGCCAGTTAAGGGGAGACATGATAGAGGTCTATCAAATTATGCATGGTATGGAGAGAGTGGACAGGGATAAGCCTTTCTCCCTCTCTCATAATACCAGAACGCAGGTTCATCTGCTGAAGCTGGAGGGTGATTCAAAACTTTTAAAAGTCTTTCTTCACACAACGCATAGTTAAATTGTGGAACTCCCTGCCCAGGATGTGGTGATGGCTGCTAACTTGCAAGGCTTTAAGAGGGGAGTGGACATTTTCATGGAGGAGAGGGCTATTTATGGCTACTAGTCAAAATGGATACTAGTCATGAGGCTTTCCTTTTCTCTCCAGGGTCAGAGGAGCATGCCTATTGTATTAGGTGCTTGGGAACACAGGCAGGATGGTGCTGCTGTAGTCGTCTTGTTTGTGGGCTCCCTAGAGATACCTGGTTGGCCACAGTGTGAACAGACTGCTGGACTTGATGGACCTTGGTCTGATCCAGCAGGTCCTTTCTAATGTTCTTATGTTATTTGTGCTTTCATGCCACTGAATGCAGCAATGGGGGAAACAAAAGAGATCCAACAAATCACTTCCATCAGGTTTTCTGTTTACATGAGTCACCTATTATACTTCATGTATTCCAAACAGGTTAACAGAAGGGCAACCCGGCAGGCCAAGGGCAGCCAATGTGAAACTGCCAAAGCATGTTTCAAGACAGAGGTGGCAACTAATTTTGACAGAAGGCTGCCTGGGGGGAGGCTTGCAAGCATGCAGCAAGCCAGGCCACAGCTGTCCCCTTGCTGCCAGGAAACTGCTGGAGAAAGAAGTACCAGCGAGGACAGGAGAAATCTCTCTCCCTCCCTTGACCACCTGAATCTCCTCTTTCTTCAAAAATCCCTACAACAAGGGTTCCAGGCAGGTGACCCCCACAAGGGCAGGAGCGGCCGGACTGGATCACATCTGCGAGGTAAAAGACTTACCCACCTGTATTGGCTATAAGATGGCGGCAGCCAATGAGCACAAAACTGTGTATGCTGCAGGGCAAGGCAGTGGCACCGTCAACATAGCCTGGCCTGCATCAAAACAGGGTTGGGAAGCTGCATTATTAAGTTATTTCTGCCCTCACCGTAGCCGGCAGCCAGACATCATGTTGTACCCAAATAATACAGGAGTTCTGATTCCTTCCACCGCTAAACAATCCTGAGTGGATGTGCTTTTCAACATGGTGAGCTGGCCATCTTCATTCATTGTCTGGATGATTCCAGAGGTAAATGCAAAGAGTTAAGGGGAAACATACAGATACTATACAGACCTTAAATCAAAAGAGTTTCCGTCTAGATATTAGGAAGAATTTTGTAACAGTTAGAGTGGTTTCCTCAGTGGGACAGGCTTCCTCGGGAGGTGGTGAGCTCCCCTAGAGGTTTTAAAGCAGTGGCTAGATGGCCATCAGTCAGCAGGGCTGATTCTATAACCTTAGGCAGATTGTGAGAGGGAGGGCATCTTTGCCATCTTCTGGGCATGGAGTAGGGGTCACTGGGTGTGTGTGTGTGGGGGGGAGGTAATTGTGAATTTCCTGCATTGTGCAGAGGGTTGGATTAGATGACCCTGGTGGTCCCCTCCAACTCTATGATTCTATGATTCTGAATCTTTGATGAGTCTGGCAAGGGATACTGCCAATTTCAATGTACAGAGTTCCCACTCTGGGAACACCAAACTACTCACATGCAGCCCACGAGTGAGCTGACGAGACTTGAGCCAGCTTCCTGTGAGACAGATGTGGCAACAGACTTCAAGGTCTCTGCCCTGCCTGGGAAAAAACGCAGCAGGCTGGAGACCTCTGCCCGTTTCCAGCACCAAACATCCAAGGTTCAGGGAGGCCAGGGGAGACCAGCAAACACAACAGTACCGCCTTTGCTGCCAGCACGGCACTTTTGAGTCGGCTTTCCTGCAACTTTCCCCAGGATAACAAGGAGCCGTGGCCACTTGGAGCAAGTTCCCAACCGAAGTCTAACCCTACGGTCACCAGTTCAAGACAGAACACAAACTTTCACAGAGAAACCTTTTGACAGCATTCTCGGCTGGGGCAGGAGAGGGGACAGAACAGCTTTGAATGTGCCTGTCACTAGAAAGGCATCAGCATTCGTTTTCCAGCCACACAGAATTTTGCAGGGCTGTTGAAAGCCATCCTTAGGTCGCGCAAAAGGATATCCAGGAGATCTAAATCCAGCTTTGATGGGCAGCCCAACTACATAGCCAGGATTCCCACTCAGAACAATCGGTTGAGTGTTTTGCTGTTAAAAACAAACAAACAAAAAGCAAGCAAGCAATATATCACTGGCTTTCTATCAGCTATTTTTTTTTAACACAAAGCAGCTAATATGAAAATTCTCCCCTAGGAATATAAATACCTACTCAATCATTGTTTAATAAGCACTGAAATTAAATAATTGCTTTCATGTTGTTCTTAAACTGTTGCTTTAACTGCATATAGGCAACCAACGGCAACCAGCAGTTTCCAAAAGAAGGGACAGGAAGGAAGCTGGGAAACCGGGGCCCTTGAATCGGGGGATGCATGATCCCAGCCTCTGCCATTCTCACCACCCCTTTGTATAAAGAACCACTATTTTAAAGCCCGGCTTTCCAAGAAGTCACAAAAAGTTACCGGAATGAAATGGATTTCAAAGCTTTGCTGGATGAAACCAACGGTGACGGTCGCCAGGACAAGAGACACAGCCACGCTGGTGATTTCACCCATCTCTGTGAAAGTAATCAGATACCTCGCCTAAAAACGAAGAACATTTTGGGATTAACTGGTAAATGGCTCTTCTACAAACAATCCTCCCCCCTGTGTATTATTTATATAGCTCCCCCACTTCACTGAGTGACTCAAACCAAAGTCAGGCTCCTTCCCCAAGGAGTTTACACTCTAAATTTTGACTCAAGGGCCAGAGTGGGGGAAGAAACAAGGGTCACCAATGAGCAAAAGCTGCTAGAAATGCTTTGGCTTCATTGCAGTTGGCCATGAGAAGACGAAGGGCAAAGCCAAAGGGTTCCTGGGTTTGAAAGTGGGTTTTGCCCCTGTAAGGTCACTGGATCCACTGGAGGCGGCACCCGGCCACAGCTGCTGATGCAATCTCCCTTGCCCCCTTTTTATCTCACTCTTCCTCCAAAGAGCTCAGAGCAGTGTCCTTGATTCGCCCTTCTGAGGGTTATCCTCACAACCTGAGTGGCAGATTATAGCCTGAGAGCGTTTGACTGAGTCAAGGTAGGCTTCACAGCACAGTGGGGATTGGACCCTGGAACTCCCTGTCTCATGCGCTCACCACTGCACCATGCTGGGTCCTCACATTTTTGAAGAAGAAGATATGCAGCTGCTTCAAGCAGCATCACCTAGGATGGGAGCAAGGGGTGGAAGAAATGCCCACGTCTGCATTTCTTGATGAAGCTGCCTTATACTCAATCAGACCTTTGCTCCATCAAGGTATTGTCTACTCAGACTGGCAACGGCTCTCGGAGGTCTTATGTAGTGGTCTTTCACATCACCTGCCACAACTGGAACCTTTTAACTGGACATGCCGGGGATTGAACCTGGGACCTTCTGCATGCAGAGCAGAGGCTTTTCTACTGAGCCAAAAAGAGGGCCCAATGAAAAGATTCAATCACAGAATTACAGGTGCCTGGCTTCTGATGTTAAGCACAAGCTTCTCCTCTAACCTTTTCAAACTGTGCAATGAGGAAAAGGAGATCCCATGCCTACCTCAAGAACCACATTGCTGCACATCTGACCCTGCAACTTGGGAAGCAACAGACCGGTACTCTCAAGGCGTGTGCGCAATCTTGCAGGGTCTTGCAGGGTCTGCACGGTTATGGACTGGACAGTGACGTTCACCTGAAAAAACAACCGAGAATCCTCAACAGGCACCCAAACAGCGACTTCTTTCTTTATATGGATTATACCACCGCCTACTGTACGTGGCATGTTTATAGTTCACCAATTGTATCAGTTTGCAAACTGTGTTCTGGGGAACCCCGGAGTTCCTCCAGGAAAAGACAGATGGGCTTCCTGGGGAAAAGCAGCTTGACACCTTTCCCTGGTGAAGCAGGAGAAAGCAAAGGAAGGGAAACTGCATCAGGCCTGGAAGTGATGGGTGATGCTCTAGAAACCCCCAGCTCTCTCTTGCCTTTATCACAGAGATTCTGGGGTTCCGAGTGTGTTGCTCATCACTTCCGGGTTCAACGCAATTCCATGCACACACTTTCTTCCGCCGCATCAATGGGCAAGTGAGCTCTGCAATGCCTGGTTTGTCAGTGGCGGAGGGAGAAGGAGTGGGGAGGAGAAGCCCAAATGCCTCCTCTCTCTCTCATACAATACACACACACACACACAGAGATTTCCTGCTAGCAAAAGGGCCCAGGTTCAAAGAATTCTTTTTGTAGTGGCAGATCCTACTGGGGAAGAGAGGAGGGTTAGGAAGGAAAGGTTTTAAACACCCGTTCCTCTTGGTTTGTGGCAAAGCTCATGCAGTGTGGAAACTCGAAAGGCGAGATGGAAGTGAGGCATCCAGAGCTGCTGAAGACTGCCAGGGCTGGGTTAATATGTTGGCCACAAGAAAGGGATGGGCACGGATTTAATTGTAGGCTGTGTATGACAACGTCATGGCATATGAACCTCCATGCAGAGTTGTGGATCTTAAAACACTGGTGGTATTTTGCCCTCCAAAATCAGAGGGAGCGGAGGCAGCAGCCAGGGGCCCCTCCACTGACCACCCCAGCTTCCAAATGTCCCCCCAGAGGCCAGAAATGTGACCATTCTTGATCAAAATCCATTCACAAGGAGCACATGCCAGTCTTCTTCTTATGTTTCTTGATGCCATAAAACCTTTGGCTGCTTCAACTGCTATTTTACATTGCTTTGGAACACTTGTTTTAAAAAGTGCCCTATAAATATAAAAAAATGCCAAAGATTCTTCCAGAGCATGGCAGATATATTTAGAGAAAACATTTCTCCAATAAGAAAGAAAGAAAAATGGTATTAAAAAAAAAAAACCCTCCCCATAGTATAAATGTCTTAAGAGGAGGGTGCATTCAGGAACAGCACTGGAATGGCTTAGTCTGCTCCCCCAGCCATTGTGACCCCCCCCCCCAAGTGCTGAACTGCTAAGAATCAAGCCTTTGCGTAGCCCCATCCCTGGGACCTGCTTCTTGGTCATAAAAGAATGTGAGCGTGTAGGGAGCAGCACTTAAAATCCTGCATCCTTTTCCTAGGCAAAACAACTGGTGAGGAGACAGACAGGTGAAGATGAGTTCCACCCCTGATCCGATGGGAAAGATCGCCCAGCTCTCAGGATGCCCCTCCTCCTCTAAGAGAAAAAGTCCAGTTACCCCATAGCGCAAAGCACTTCACGCCCACAAAGAAATTATATATTGGAAATAAAGAGACAGACACTTACCTTTTGACTTGAGTTTGGTACCTAACAGGAATAAAAATATATGTATCAGTTTCCCTAAAAACAGCAAATGGCTACGCCTCCATCCTGAAGTCCCACACTAAAACTGATCTTTCCTGAGATCCCTTTATGTACCATTACTCATCTTGCTGGGCAAAAAGGAAACCACCTGTGCTCCTGCCTCCTCTCCTCCCTCCCCCGGCTTTAACGCCAGCCGTCAAGGGAATCCCAAAAACCCTGGCTTACCGCCAGAAAAACCCTGGCTTACCGCCAGAATGCTCGAATTGGTGTAGTATTCCATGCCAAGAGCCGGAATGGTGGTGCATTCGTTTGCCTCGATCATCCGGCTGCATTTCACAGCCTGGTTTACAAGGAACCCTGCAGCAACCACAGAAGACAAGAGAATCACCCAAAGAGGTTCTGAAACTGGTAGGCTGGTGTCAGTGAAAACAATGGCACAGATACGATATAAAAGTATACAGTACATCTGACAAAGGGAGCTTCGACTCTTGTAAGCTTATACCCCCCAAAATCTTCTTGGCCTCTAAGGTGCTACTGGACTTGAATCTAGTATTAAAATTTTGTCTGATCTTTCATGTGCAAAGGCCTTCACAAGGAAAACCCACCACCTTCTCTATCCGTTTGCCTCTTCACACCTCTTTCTCCCTTCACCCAACCCAATTTTGGAGTTGTCAACTACCATCCTCTGATCATGCCAAAACCCACCAATAAACAAAATAAAAATGCTAAACTGTAGAAATAACCATCCCACCCACAAAGGCGCAGCCAAACAACGCATTCCAGAGGGTTGGCCATGTTACTCTGCTATACCAAATCACCAAGAGCTCTATGATGCCTTGGAACAGCTGCATGATGCCTGGCAGGAGGGGTTTCTGTGGCCTGGGGCAACATGCCCCCCGCCAAGGGGAGACAACCAAAGCATCTGGCATTGTCCAAACCTACACACTGGAACGGAGAGATCGTAGCAGAGAGTTCTCTCTGACCTGCAGGATTGATGTCGGCACACTGGGAGAAGAACAGCGGAGCGGGAAGCCACAGAAACCCATCTGCTGTCTGTATCGGATCTCTGTACTGTCAACAGAAAACACACGGGTTTAATTTTCTGCATCTGATAAGCGACAAGCTATATCTCAGCACTGATGAATTTCAGCCTCACATCTGAACCTTTTATAGCACCATATTTGTGTCTGTCTGCTTTTTATAACTGTTCTAAAGTTACAGTTGACATAATAAGCAAGAAGCTTTTCCCTCTACCTCATATCTGCTGATTTCATCGCCATTAGCAGCACTCCGGGTTTCCGATTCAACACTTGATGTAAAGTCTGTTCCGGTACTAGAGGGAATTCCAACATAGCCCTGGAGCAATTGATCAAAATTTTCCGAAGTAGGTATTTCTGGAGGTTGGAAGGTCAGTGCGGCTTTGTCTGGAAGGGGGGGGGAATAGTGGGACATGTCATGTTGTGCTGCAGGCGCGGTACTTGGTAACTGTATTGGACTACAATTTTTGTAATACAGCTTGATCTTTGCTGTTGTTTTCACCTAATTAGCCAAAGGTCTCTGTGAATGCAGAGCAAACAGACTGATACATCCTTCTGTGGTCTTTCAGACACACTGGCTGCATTCAGACATAGCAACAAGCTACAGTTTGTTCTTACGGGAATTCTCAAGCTGAATTCCCCTCCCTTGCGTGCAGCTGGGATACTGGAGACCCCCTGGTCTACAACATATCAAAAGTTTGTCATGATGTCCAGCTTGCGGGCAAAACAACAAACTGTGCTTTGTTCTCCAGTGTAACCCTGGTTTGGAATCCTTGGCTGTAGGCAAGAGAAGAAACCACTGTTTGTTGTGACATCCAAATCAGATGAAATGCCAAACTGGTTTGTCAGGAATCTGGAAGTCTTCCATATCGGAGGATCTGTGAGGCTTGTTGCTGCAACCACAAGCAATCTTTTGTCAGGAAGTCTGAAGAGAGCCACACAGTTCAAACATGCAGATGGCAGGTAGGTTTCCTCTCCGGAATGGTATTCATAGGGGTGATTTATTTTCCCACTTCAAAAGTATTCATTAGCCATATATCTCTTCCTGGCTGATGTTTTAAGTGGGGATCAATTTACAAGATGAGATTATATTCTATATCACTATGAATGCTCATAGAAAAGGGACAGCAATGCCAGGAAACAGGATTAGCAGGATCTGGAAAACTGGAACAGAAAAGAACACACATACCTTTAAATCTGATTATGTTTTACTGATGTTTGCTTTCGTTAAAGGCCCAACGACTTCAGGATAAAGTGGCCTATAAATCTAAATAAGCAGATTAAATCAACTTTATTTGTCAAACATAGAATCATAGAGTTGGAAGGGACCACCAGGGTCATCTAGTCCAACCCCTATGCTTCAAGTTACCAGGCTGAGAGACCTGCCACTAAAAAAAAAAGTTCTGCTCAGGTTAAATTCCACTACAGACCACACCTCCTGCAATGCTACAGCCATGACAGTTTGTCTGCATTTTTGCCCAAAGTACTCAGGATGGGGGAACTGCAGCTCAGCTCCAAATACATGGAGAAACTCTTCTTCCTTCAGCAGCATCACTCGGGAGGATTTTCGAGCATCCACACAAGAACATTTTTACACCCAAGGCGGCTCCACTTACAGTTGACGGTCTGGACGCAGAAAACACTGGGGTTGACCTTGTCAGCTAGTTGATAGGTCCTCTTGGGAGGGTGTGCTGATGTGTCCATTGAATAAAGAGCTTCTTGCTGGCTGCAGAGCTGGCTGTCACCTCTCCAAGAGAAAATAATAAAAGGGGAAAAGCGTGAGCTGTTGATACACAGTTAACATGGAACAGCAGCAAGAAGATACAAAGCTCCCTTAATCCAACTCAAGGCTCAATGTGGTCCCTTAATCCATCTGGCTCAATGTGATCTTCTCTGAACGGCACCAGCTCTTGGAATGCTTCAGGCAGACAAGAGGATGGATCCAGCAAGCTTGTTTTGCTCAATTATGGCCAATTCTCTTCCTTAGTACAGGCCCCATTACAATGGTTTTTGTCCATGCAGGTCCAATGATCCCAAACACTGTCTTTCTGGGGATTAAAGAGGACTCCCAGTGGGAAAACTGGTTGGGTCTAGCCCAAGGGTCTTTTCCAGCACAAGTAAAACATATTGTTTGCATAAAGAAAGGTCAGGCTCAGACTCTGGCATTTCCTGTTAAAGGACCTCAGGTAGTAGGTGGTGCAGAAAGACTTTTCCTTAAATGCTGGATGGTCACTACCACTCAGAGTAGACAACAGGAAGGTCTTACTTGGCAGAAGGCAGCTTCGGTATATCAACAGGTCTTCCCTCAATGATTTGGCCTGATTAAAGAGACCTCAACAGAGCTTCATATCTCTCCAACTTCATCAACCTATGCCAATGGCCATGTTAATGGGTAATTACATCCAAAAACCTGTGTTGGAACTGCAGGATCTTCCTCATTATATTCTGTTCCGTTCTCCTTACTTGGAGCCCAATTTAAATTCGTCACAGTGATTTTAGCCAGTTTCAACTTGCGTCTGGCTGACCGAGATCCACTTAACTGGTTTCATTGTATTTACTTGTTGCCCTGAAAATTTGGGCTAGAGCTGCATTTGAACACATGAAGCTGCCTTACACTGAATCAGACTATCAAAGTCAGTATTATCTAAGACTGGCAGCAGTTCTCCAAGTTCTTGGGCAGAGATCTTTCACATTACCCTCTACTTGATCTTTTTAACTGGAGATGCCAGGGATTGAACCTGGGACCTCCTGTATGCAAAGCAGAGGCTCTTCCACTGAGCCATGGTCCCTCCCCTTGAGGCCTAACCCACTGTAGTATGACATAGGTGCTTGTGTTTTCAGGCCAGGGTTTTGATTTGTTTTTATTGTAATATGTTAATTATTTGATGTTCCTCTAATTCATATATTCTTTATTTTGATTGTAATGCCCTTTGGCCATATGAAGTGTACTCCTTTCATCATCATGTCAACATGCCCAGGCAGTCCTTGAGCTCACAACTTAAATCTGAGATTTTAAAAACAAAGTGCGTACTACTTACTTGAGAGAAATCAAGAAGCTTTGATTTAAGTAACATTAAGGAATGATCTCCACTGTGGGGGTGGGGGAAGAGACCCACAAAGACCTCTAAACCATTTAAATGGGGGGGAATTTCCAACTCTTTTTTTCTGAGGCAATAGATTGCCACCAGTCATGAGTGGATTCAAGTGGGAGAATGTATATACATTTGCTTTGTGAGAAGTGGTGGATGGCTTCGTAATCCAGTACCTAAAGTCCAGCAATCCTGCTGAAAGTGGACTAAGACACAGAGATGGCTAACAGCTGTGTGTGTGTTGAAGAACAGATTAGACACTCACAGAGGAGATATTTATCGATGGTCAAAGCAGCTAAATGAAAGCCCCGTGTTTCACAGTCTGCAAGCCTCTGAGCACCAGATGCAGGGAGGGCTATCATCTCCGCAAAGCTCACAAGTAGCGGAGGGAGTGGGGCTCAGTGGTGGAGCATCTCCCTGGCATGCAGAAGATCCCAGGTTCGATCCCTGGTGTCTCCACTAACAGGACCAGGCAGTAGGGTGGTGTGAAAGGCCTCTGCCTGAAACCCTGGAGAGCCGCTGCCAGTCTGAGTAGACAATGCTGATCGTGCTGGGCCAGTGGTCTCACTCAGTATAAGACAGCTTCATGTATCCAACATGCTAATTAGCAGGACCAGTCTTTGGTATGATCTGCAAGAATCGATTTCAAAAATATAAGAAACCAGAGGTGTTGCCTGAAAGTAACAGCCTTTGCCCCAGAAGCTGCTAATCTCAGAGGTTTTTGAGGGTAGTCCTGGTTCTGCAGGGATGAAAAAAGTATTGTGTATGTTCCCAAGGGCACTGCCTTCTTTTTTTCTACAAGCCAAGGGGCAACATGGGATGAACAGGGCTCACAGATAGCTGCTTGCTGGACCAACGACCCATCAAAACCTGGAATCGGCTCTGTTGACCCAGGTTCAAATCCTACCCCCCTCCCTGCCACAAAGCCTTGGCATCTCTCTTTCTTGACCTAATCTGCTACATGGTGCTATTGTTGTGATGGCTGGGACTGAAAAGTCCTTCAGAAATGGTTGTTCAGAAGAATAACCTCCAGACAAGGCTGTGGCTGGCATTCTAGCCGCATTTTCCAGGAGTAACATTCATGCCATCATATTCCCTATTAGTATGTATGGATGTGAAAGCTGGAAGAAAGTAGATTCCTTTGAAATGTGGGGTTGGAGGTGTTTGTTACGGATACCTTGGACTGCCAAAAACAAATCAGTGGGTTATAGATCAAATCAAGCCTGAACTGACCCTGGAAGTTAAAATGACTAAACTGAGGCTATCGTATTTTGATCACATTATGAGAAGACCAGAGTCACTGGAAAAGACAGTCATGTTATGAAAAGTTGAAGGCAGCAGGAAAAGAGGAAGCCCCAACAAGAGATGGATTGACTCAATAAAGGAAGCCACAGCTCTCAGTTTGCAAGATCTGAGCAAGGCTGTCAAAGACAGGACATTTTAGAGGACATTGATTCATAGGGTCATCATGACTCATAAGCGACTTGATGGCACTTAACACATACACACACAACAACACACGCACACATTAAGTGCTTGTCTTTTTAGGCAAGGTCACCTTTTCCCTAAGAGAATACATCTCAAGCCTAGGGCACGTCCATGGCTAGTAGCTCTAGAAGTGCTCGGAGGTGGGTGGTAATTGCATTGTGGGCCAGAACAATGGCAAACAACAGTCCCAGGTGACCAGTGATTCACTTTTCAAAGAACTGAGAATAAGACTGCACAGCCAGGTTGGGTTGATGAATTGCCAGGGGTGGGGAGGGGAGAAGGAGAGAAAAGAAGAGGGTTGGCAAGTATTGCCTTTCAAGATGAGAATTCCTGCTGGATTATTTTGAAGCCTCTGTTTTTTCAAAATGGAAGGTAGCTATATTGAAAGATCTGAACAGCATGGCAGCAAGCTTGCTGGCTTATTTGCAGTCAATAGGAATACTGTTAGCTGGCATAGCTTTATTTGTCTGTCAGATTCCCAATGCACTAAACGTGCCAGAGGCATAAACAGCTGTTGAACAATGCACAGCTGGATGGCTTAGTCCAAAAGAAGGGCTCAGAAGGAAGTCTCATACACTGCACACCGTGGGCATTAACAGGCAGAGTAGACATTTGAGATTTCGATGGAGCATGTTGTATTTGCTTATCTATCATATTTTAATCCTGTGCTTCATCCAACAATTGGCACTCAATTTAAGGCAATTTAAAACAAATACAGAACTAAAATATAACAACGGTGCTCACAGAGGAAGCGTTCAAATAAATCTGGGTCCTGGCATAATAGGAAGATGCCCGGCTGCTTCCTCTTCTTCTTTTGCCCTTGCTGATGGTGGGCGGGGGGGGGGGGGAGCAGGTGTGGTGGCAGGGTGCCTAGTTGCTGCTTTTTCTGTATACATAAACACAGCCCTAAAACCCTCCCTGTCTGTGCTACCTGTTCCTGCTGGCTTGTCATGTGAAAACCTTTGCTTCCGGTGCAAATACCCAAGGGATGTTTGACAACTAAACTGCCAGGATGTTCCAATTCCCTTCATTCCTAGCACTGCAAGTTCCATCGTCATCCTAAAGCTGGTGGCCAGGGTTGAGACTCCTAGCTCTTAGCTCCCTTTGCACAGAGCTGGGGGAGGGTGCTTCTGGAGATATCCTGGGCCAAAGCGTTCCAATTCCCTTCATTTTTGACACTGCATCGCCCATTATCTTCATCATCCTGAACTTGATGCCCAGTTTTCAAACACCTAGCTTTATTTTCTGGAGAGTTATGCCAGAGGGGAGGCAAGCATAGCTTCCAATGCAAAAAGTGGGGGATAGGGGTTTCTGGAAATTATGTGGGCCAGGGCGTTCTGATTCCCTTCACTTTTGGCACTGCAGCTCCCTCAATCATCCTGACACTGGTGGCCAATTGTGGACTCCTGGCTTCATCGCCACAGACGCACAGATCCTATTATTATTACAGATTCAGCAACATAAAACTGGGCACTCTGATTCATAGATTTCATATTTTCATGGTTATCCTGTACACACATAGAACTTAATATTGTCCCCAAATCTCAGGTTTTTAAAAGAAGAATTCCAGCTCTTCAGCTGCAGGATAACCTTGACAACATGTGACCCTTAACAATACCACATAAGCACTTGGGCTAACAGTTGCAAGTATAAAAGGCAGCTGCTTTCTTTTAAGAGGTTCTGGAAGGTTAACTGACTTAAAAAAAACGCACAGACATTTTAGAAAAGGGCCATGGCTGTCGTAGAGTACCTGCTTTGCACATAGAATGTTCCAGGTTCAATGTCTGGCATCCTTAGTTACAGACTCTCAAATAGTAGGTGTTGGGAAAGTCCTTGAGTATATTGAGCTAAGTGTGACTAAGAGCTTGAATAGAGACCAAAGCAAGTGTAGCATCTAATGTGTTCTCTAGGGTTTGTTCTATCAAGATCAGTCTTATCTATTCTGACTGCCAATGGTTCTCTAGGGTCTCTGTTTAAGGTCTTTCCCATTGCCTGCTACCTGATCTTTCACAAGAGATACTGACCACCTCCATGAAAAGCAGATGCTCTCCCTGTGAGTCAACACAGCCCCTCCAAATGAGCATGCAGAAGGTCCCAGGTTGATCCCTGATATCTCCAGTTAAAGGATCTCACAGGTTTTTCTCGGCCTAAGACCATAGAGGGCCACTGGCTGTCAGACCAATGGTCTGACTTGGTAGAAGGCAGCATCATAGATTCATGAGACAGCCCAGGAACTAGTAAAGGCCTTCTAGTAGTTAGCAAAAATTTGGCAATATTTTACAAAATGTGTGAAAATGCTATTTGTACAGTTGTCAGGTTCCAGAGCTGAACTCTTCTTCATTTAGAATTTGGCTTACATCGGTGTACAGTTTAGGGTTTTTAAAAGCACAATCCTGTTAAAATGCTTCCCAGAAAACAACTTCCTTCTTATGACCGAGATACTTTCACTTAACAGGTATGAAATCCAGACATATTTGGGAGTATGGCAGTGACTCATAATTCCTAAAAATACGATCTGGGCAGTTTCTATTTAAATTAAAGTTCCTGAGTGAAAGGGGCAAATGAGGGGAGTTAAATATGCAAGTTTTAACATGGCAGAAATTGAATCCGGTCATAAGGCCACATTGCCTCCAAATATACGTGGGGGGGAGAACCACTTCTCTGAAACCCATGAAGAAAAATTCCCTACAGATGGGTAGGCAGCACAATGGGGAGAAGCCTTTTCATCTAGCCTTCCTCTTAATGGGCTAGCCTTCTGTATACACGAGGACAGATGGGGATGAAGGGGCTTTCAGAGAACCAACTCTGCTGCCAATGCACTCCAAGGTGATATGGGTCCACAAGAGGGCAGCGCCATACCAAAAGCTGCATGTTTACCCCAGCTATTGCCATTCCATCCAAAGGCTTCTTCAACGGGCACTACACAGGAGAGGCAGATCTGGCTTTTAGTTTGGCAGGCAAATGATTCCCACCACCCACACCCAAGTACATTCTCATGTGCTACATTCAAATGAGTGCCGACGCACGTGCCCTTCTTGAACATCTAAAGCGGCTCGCAAAATGCACCTTCACGCTGCAAACCATGAAAGGTGTGTGCAAACACTTACGTGACAACCGGAACTGAGCATGCCGTGAAAAGGCTGAAATCTGCAGCAGTGCAGGTGGGATCACAACAGCAATTGATATCGCACTGGTCCACCAAGAGGTCACAGGTGCACAATGTGGCCACTGAAGGCGAAGAAGTGTAAAAAGCGTTAGGACTGAACCCCTCCCCCGCATTCGAACGACCGGTAGCTATGTGCCTTGTATAGGGTAGACTGCCCCTGCACGTGGAGGTTCCACTGAGCTCCCACACTCCTCGGCTCAACTCCCTTCCCACATCGTAAAGCAATGGGGCAGAACTCACCGTCCATCACCGGCTGGGGCCAAGGACCGGGACGGGGGGTCGTACTGGGATCCACCGGCCTGGAGGGGCCGCGGGTCCCTGCGGGGCTGGGCCCCGGGGTCTCTGTGGGGCTGCTGGTGCTCGGCCTGGATCCCGCGGTGGGGCTCTGGCTCGTTTCGGGGGCTGGAGAGGGGCCCCCTGCGGTTGGTGCCGTGCCAGAGAACCCTTCGGGCTGCGGCCCCGTCGCGGCCCCATCTGGGCTTGTCGCCGCGACGGAGGCGCCCGGGGTCGGCACGGCCGTGGACGGGGCCGCCGGCAGCGGCAGCACCAACAGGCACAGCAGGGCCCTCAGCAGCGGCAGCGCCGCTCCAGACCCCATCCGGGCATCCGCCTCGCAGGCACGCCGCCGCGGCCTAGACAACAACCGAGGCCCGCGATTGGGTAGCCATGGAGACAGCGCAGAGCACGACGGGACTCTGGCTGCATCGTCGCGGCGGACGATCGGAAGCAGCGCCCCTTGGAGGCCGAGAGAGAAGCAGCGCTGCCGCGCCCGAGGCATTGTGGGAAAGGGTGAAGCTGTGGCCATGGCAACGGCTTGAGCTCTCGGTAGGCCCAACGGCCGGCAGGTAAGGAGCGGCTTTGCAGAAAGGGATGCTGCGTCGAAGTGGGCGCCCGGTAGAACTGGTGTGGTGCAGGGGATACGGATAGGACCAGGGAGACCCCAATTCAGATCCTCACTTGCCAATAAGCCTGCTGGGTGATGTTCAGACGTTCACTCTTTCAGCATAACCCACCTCGCAAGGTTATTGTGAAGATAAAATGAAGAGGACGCACCTCCTGGAGAAAGGACTGAGTCGAGTCAAAACACGCTTAGAAGAATAGCTGTGGTGCTATTTGAGTACATGTCTCTTTGAAGAAGAAGAGTTGGTTTTTCTATGCCAACTTTCTCTACCAGTGAAGGGAGACTCAAACCGGCTTACAATCACCTTCCCGTCCCCTCCCCACAACAGACACCCTGTGAGGTAGGTGGGGCTGAGAGAATGTGACTAGCCCAAGGTCACCCAGCTGGCTTCATGTGTAAGAGTGGGGAAACCAACCTGGTTTACCAGATTAGCATCCGCCACTCATGTGGAGTGGGGAATTAAACCCGGTTCTCCAGATTAGCCTCGGCCACTCATGTGGAGGAGTGGGGAATCAAACCCAACACCGCTCCAAACCACTGCTCTTAACCACTACACCACGCTGGCTTTGGCTCAACATAAAGCAAGAAAGTAGGATTGCCAACCTCCAGATGGGGGCTGGAGATCTCCCAGAATTACCGTTTTCCCGAAAATAAGACATACCCATAAAATAAGCCGTAGCAGGATTTCCAAGCATTTGAGCAATATAAGCCATACCACGAAAATAAGACATAGTGATAGGCGTGGCTAGAGGGAGGCTAAACTCCCCTGAGCCCCACCTTACGTGGGCCGTTGGGCTCAGTCTTCCCCTGTTCCCACGCTTGCGCCCCGACCTCCCAGGGGGGGATCACTCCCATTCCCTGTCGTCTCCCCACTCCTCTCCCACTGACGGCTCCCCCCGCGGGGCCGAGCTTTGGCCTCTGTCGGGCCCCCCGGGTTGTCCCCCCATCCCCAGGACCCGTGCCGTCTGCCTCGGGCCAGCCCACTTCTCCCCGAGGTGCAAGGTCGGCGCTCGGCCTCCCCCCATTTCCCCCTCCGGCTCTGCAACCACCCCGCCGCCAGCGGGCTCAGCCGCCCTCGCCTCCTCTTCTCCCCGGTCTGGTAAGTGGGATTGCCTCCCCAGGCATTGGGCTTCTCCTGGAGGGTCCCCCGGTTTCAGGGCATTCACTGCCTGGGAAGGGGTTGTCCCTGGCCCATCCCCAGGACCCGTGCCGTCTGCCTCGGGCCGGCCCACTTCCCCCGAAGTGCAAGGTCAGCGCTCGGCCTTCCCCCGTTTCCCCCTCCGGCTCTGCATCCACCCACGCCGCCAGCGGGCTCAGCCACCCTCGCCTCCTCTTCCCCCTGGCCTGGTAAGTGGGGTTGCCTCCCCAGGTCTTGGGGTTCTCCTGAAGGTCCGGGTGTGGCAGTGGGGGCGAGGCGCAGTCCCGAGAGTCCGCCCCAGGTCGCGGACTCGGGACACATACTGTACTTACGGTAATAAAAATAAGACATCCCCCGAAAACAAGGCATAGTGTGTCTTGTTGAGGAAAAATAAATATAAGACAGTGTCTTATTTTCAGGGAAACACGGTACAACTGATCTTCAGACGATAGAGATCAGGTCCCCTGGAGAAAATGGCTGCTTTGTAGGGTAGACTCTCGGCAGCCTCCACCCCCAATCTCCAGGAAAATCCCAAACCAGAGTTGGCAACCTATGAAGGAAGAAGGGACGACAGGCCACTTATTTTAGGCTACATTTGTTTACCATTAAAATACAAAATACATTTAAAAATACTATGTAACTTAAAACTCTGTCTTGAGTTATTCCCGTATCATAGATGCAGTCAAGCAACAGACTTCAAGCCCATACCTCTACCATTTAACAGACAAAAAGGGCTATGTGATCATTAGGACAAGACATGAAAAACAACGTACTAAGGCTAGGATTCCAAAGTGCAGATACAATGTAGAAAAATAGTATTACATCAGTAGAAAACAACGCAGCAATAGAATGATAATACATACAGCAAACAATTTTTTTGTATGTCGTCAAGTCACAGCTGATTTATGGCGACCCTGTAGGGGTTTCAAGCGGACAAATAATATGTCCTAAAACACAGTGGTATAGTCCACAGTCGCTTTCACCTAGTAAGTGCCTTTCTGAACCATTCCATTATAGTAGATGTCTCATTCTATTGATCACATCAGTTTACACTGTGTAATCAACCTTGAGTCTCAGAAAGGCAAACTATAAACATAGAAAAACAAAAATAAATGAATACCCCCCAACTCTCAGAACAAGGATTGCTACCTTCCCTGCCCCCCATTATACATTATTGTAGCCTCTCCTTTATATGCTGTATTTGTTTACTTAGCAATAGCTCGTCCCACATGATTTTAAAAGCCATTCGTTCTTTCGATTCATGTTACACTACAAACTATCTAATTGTATTGTATTTCTGAATACGAATGCCAGGAGGCAACGTCAGGGGAAGACATAGCCTCTATGCCCTGTTTGTTGGCTCTCCAGATCACCTGGGTGGCCACAGTGTGAAACCAACCCGTTCTGAAATGTAATATCAAGTGACTGAGGTGGGGGGGATTGAATCCAGAAGAATGGCAACTGTTGTACAAACAGAATTTTAACAAGGCATCCCTTCAGTGCAAAAATAGAGACCAAAGGCCAGAAAATAGACTGTCCCTACACAGGGACCGGTGGAGAGTTAATATGGAAGTCTGCAGCCCTTTTAAAATGGAAAGATGTTTATAACAGCTGAAAGATGTCATGAATGAGAATGAAACAAAAATGTGAAAAGACGGATCTGTGGAGTCAGGTTTCGTACCTGGGGTTCCAATATCCAGCCTCAACACTCTTAACAGATGCCTCAAACCAGCTTTACGTAATAGAGTAGCTGCTAACCACCAGAGCAGAACTTTATTGGCCCAAACCTATGTGTTTGCCCAATTGCCAGATTTTAAAGTTTAAAAGCCAGAGAGATTCCAACAGAGATAATAAACTAGAGGCATCATCAAGGCAAGAGCCCCGTGGTACAGAGTGGTGAGCTGCAGTACTGCAGTCCAAGCTCTGCTCACGACCTGAGTTCGATCCCAACAGAAGTTGGTTTCAGGTAGCTGGCTCAAGGTTGACTCAGCCTTCCATCCTTCTGAGGTCGGTAAAATGAGTACCCAGCTTGCTGGGGGTAAAGGGAAGATGACTGGGGAAGGCAATGGCAAACCACACCGTAAACAAAGTCTGCCTAGGAAACGTCGGGATGTGATGTCACCCCATGGGTCAGGAATCACCCAGTGCTTGCACAGGGGACCTTTACCTTTTTATCATCAAGGCAACATAGGTCACTGATAGATGTACTGTGACATTTGTGGGTTGTGAATGCACATACATGCAGTCGGGGAACTTTGCCCCTTAGTAAGTCGTTTGTAGAGGTGGTTAGCACCACTTACAGGAGAGGTCCCTCACTATTCCTACAAGCCCTGTGTGCTCTCTGAGCAAGACTGTCCAGCTGAGTTACTTGCTAACTGAGGTAAAATAAACCTCCATCAACATAATAAATGATATTAGCAGGCATGATTGGACGTTTTGGAGGACTTTCATTCATAGGGTTGCCATGAGTCAGAAGCGACTTGACGACACTTAACACATACAAGAGTGGACAAAAGGGCTGGCAGGGTGGAGACTTCACCCATGTCTGAGACAGGCTGGTGGAAGATAAAGGTTAGTTCAAGGTAATCAAGCCCATCTGGCTGCTTGATAGTAATTACCTGATTTGCATTTTTCTGATGAAATTACACTGGTAGGTGGATGCCTGGCTTTACAAAAAACAAACAAATAAACCCAGGCAGTGGTTAAGCATGTGGATGTCCCGTCAATGAATCAGTCTCCCACGCAAGGTTTTGGCCACTCTTTAGCACAGCCTGAAGAGAGCCTTGACCTCATTTTCTCCAAAGATATTCTAGTTCCTAATATGGCTGCCAAGGAAAATTTAGCCAAGATGGAGTTGGGGTACACAGCACAAATCTAGAAAGGGGGACCATGGTAGCAGGGGAAGAAAAAGAGATGTTTCAAGTACCTTTGATGGACTTGAAAGCTTTCACACTGTTTTGTGCCATAGTAGTTGGTTCTAATAAAAAGTATTATGTGGGCTGTGTTTTGGTTTTGAGCCAGTATGGCTGCAAACTACTTTTGACGTAAGAGAACCATTAAGCTATACAAGTTGGTCAGTAGAGCCTCAGATAGCAATAACTGGATCTTTGATACCTGCTTTGCCTTGAAGAAGCCCTCCTGGTGTGCGGGAAAGACGCAAGCTCAGAAACTTCCTCCTCTCTTCCCCTCAATGATTAAGTAAGAACTTGCAGAGTTTCCTTTTCCACATCGACCATTACAGCCTCCCTCCCCTATGTCGCCGGCTGGAGCTCTGGCGGGGATTTTCCTTGGTATTAGCTTCTTCCCCTCCTGAGTAGCAGAGGGCATAGTGTGTTTTGCGAATCCGCAGGAATGCTAGCAAAGCCAATAACAACATATAAGTAACAAAATCTCCCCAAGTATCGCTAATTCTGTTTGTGTGCAAATGTAATATTTTCCAGGCTGGCAGGCAGCAGTAGTGAAAGCTGATTGCTCATGCTGTCCCCTGCCAGCGTGACTCACGCCTGACCAAGGAGGCCCGCTCTTCCACAACAAAGTTTTTTGGATCCAACTTTAACTTTTCCCTTGGAGCCATTGGCCATTCTCCAAATCCACACCCTACCAATAGTCAGAAAGTTTGCTCCAGATTTTTGCGAACACATGAAGCTGCCTTATACTGAATTAGACCCTTGGTCCATCAAAGTCAGTATTGTCTACTCAGACTGGCATCGGCTCTCCAGGGTCTCAGATAGAGAGGTCTTTCACATCACCTACTTGCCTAGTCCCTTTAACTGGACCTGGTGATGATTGAACCTGGGACCTTCTGCATGCCAAGCAAATGCTCTACCAGTGAGCCATGGCCCCTCAGGTCCCACAGCCTTACCACCACCATTCTATAAGTCACACATTTCATTAATACCTGCAGTGTGAACGTATGTTGGATGTGGGTCTGATATCAGTGTGGCCTAGTGGATGAACAGTTGGAGAGAGCCCTGAAGCCCACTAATCGACCTCACAGGACGTTGCAAGGATAAAGTGGTCTCATTAGGGCTACCCGGAACTCTACACAGAAAAGGGATAATCGTCTATTGACTTATTTGAGCTGCTTCAGAATACAACTGTTATCTGAACAGCACGATATAAATATAATTTAAAATAATTAGAGTTTTAAATGCTGTTCATACTTTTTTTAAATTGTAAACATTTGTACATTTACCCCTTGGTATTATAACTTTAAGGAAAGAAATCACACAGGGAGACGTGTTAAGTTTCTAGCCAAACTTGTTATTTCAGCCTTAAATTAGCTCACTTGCAACTGCTACTGCTTTCTTCTCGCCCAGGATATAATTCAGCACGGCCGTGGGAGGGCTCTGCGCCCTTTTTGCACAGCAGGACAGATTAAGTTTCTTAACCCCAAATCCTGAGGAGGGGGTCATGCAGTAGGAGGAGGTCACGCAGTGAGGGCTGCCTTCTCACTGGCTGCTGCAGAGCTGTGGGGTGGGTGGGGGGCTTCCGCCTTCAGCTATCGCTTTCTGTTCAGCTAATTTGAGCAGAATTCCCAGAAAGACCTCAGTTTGTTTTACAGTTTCCATTGATTGGGGAGAAACGGCCTCTGGACTTTGAGTGGGGAGGGTTCAGGTCACCCATCGTCACCAAGGAAATGTACTTTACTCCTCTTAGGGTGCCAGCCTGGGGGCATCTGGCAGCGTTTCAGGCCAATTTTCTGTTTTGTAAGAGCCCATTATTTGTTGGCATATGCATCACCACCAACGTACTTGGCTTCTGATTGGTGAGCGGGGATCTGATTGGCTGTGCAGATTTTTAAAGAAGAGTTGTTTTTTTATATGCTGACTTTCTCTACCGCTTAAGGAAGAATCAGACAGGCTTACAATCACCTTCCCTTCCCCTCCCCTCCCCACAACAGACACCCTGTAAGGGAGGTGAGGCTGAGAGTGTGTGACTAGCCCAAGGTCACCCATCTGGCTTTATGTGTAGGAGTGGGGAAACCAACCTGGTTCACCAGATTAGCCTCCGCCGCTCATGTGGACGAGTGGGGATCAAACTCGGTTCTCCAGATCAGAGTTCACCACCCCAAACCACTGCTCTTAACCACTACACCACGCTAGCTCTCTTTCCTTTGGCAGCAGCTGCCACCACAGCACAAGGATTGTCATTATGTGACTGACGGAAAGCGGTGGCAGCCATGTTGTGGCTGGCCCCGCCTCTTGAGGCACCTGTTTTGTGGTTGGCTCCACATTCTGTGGCAGCCATTTTGTCCCTGCCCCACCACGCTGTGTCAGCATCCCAAAGATGCTCACAGGCTCAAAAAGGATGGGGACCCCTGGACTATATGAACCTTTCCTCCATAACAAAAGGGGAGCCAAGGAGAGCATTCACCTGGCGTTCTTTTGGAGGGGGGCAGTGTTTAGAAAAACTTAGGGACACTTCAGTCAACCATGGATGGGGCTCTTATTTATGACCTTTGTGTTGTTGAGCATCCAGTATGGCAAGAGGGTCATGTGACTCAGAATTCTGCCCCGTCCCCCATAGCCATTTCACTAAAAACAGTCACACACGACAGGGACTTTGAAACAGATCTCAAAGTACATAATTTTTCAAGACTGAATCCTCTCCAGATGGTCACCCAACATCTGTGGTTGTACACTGCAGATGGGAGTGACCAAAGAATCTGTAAAGTTAGCAGAGCATTTCAGGAGGAAATTGGGTGCTATAAAATCCACGATTACACATATGTTCAGAATGCACAAGGCATTATATACATATAAGGAGAGAGGAGGAATTCAGAAACATGACAAGTATGGCGGAATACCAGATCAAAGAGTCACCCTCACTGAGGAATGTTGAAATGGGCCTGATAAAGAAAGGTCAGTGAAACTGATTCCAATCCCATTCTCCTGCCATTTGCATGAGGTATCTTGTGGCTTTGCATTGGCATACAAAGGAGGGCTGGCCACACCTGGAAAGGTTAAATCACAGCACAGGTGTGGTTGAAACCTACCCTGGGCTGAGATTTACATAACCTCATACAGAACAGAAAGAGAATACTTTTCAAACTGTGTTCCAGCCAATGTATATTATCTATTCACATAACATAACAAAGGTGGAAAATGCAAAAGTTTATGGAATAAGTTTATGGAATAAGTAAAATGCTCTTTAAATGTTAGTACATCTGTCACTGTTACTCTGCATGTAAAGTTGTATCTGTTTCACTGCCAAGTTGGATATGGTTTTTATATAAAAAATTAAGGCATTGAAATCAGACACGGCTATCATTATATGTTGTGGAAATACTTGCCCTTAAAATGTGCATACTGTTCTCAAAGTCTTCTTTGCCAATTAGTATCTGAAGGAAGCCTGCCCAATTACATTTTTTCCTATGGGCCTCCTGACTGAATTACCAGTTTTTTCCTTTTCTGTTTTTGTCATCAAGTTGTAGCTGACTTATGGAGATCCCATAGGATTTTGAAGGCAAGAGACATTCAGAGGTGGGTTGCCATTGCCTGCCTCTGTGTAGTGAGCAACCCTGGTATTCCTTGGTGGTCTTCCATCCACATACTGACCAGTTGTACTTGTGCGGCTTATAAATTATAGTCATAGACAAACAAGAACAAGAATGTACCGGTAATCAATGCGTCAAGACATACGTTACTACTAAACCTGTTATTACAAACCTCAGACTAGCCCCTATGGTCCTTTCCTGTTATCACTCAGACTTCAAAACACTATTTCTGTAATGGCAAAAGAAGCCCTACAGCCGCAACAAAAAACACTTAAGACAAAAATTAGATAAGCTGGAAATCTGCAGGCCAAGGGACAGCAACCTTTCCTTTTCCAGTCCCATGAGACGTTCCTTTATATCATTTCTAGGCAGCTCTGCAGATGGAATTAGGAACTGGCAGTTTGTGTGCCAAGGTGATAAGTGAAATCTTCAAAGACCAATATACTGCTTTAAAAAGTCTGACAAAATTTTAGTGAAGCCTCCAGTAAAATGCGCCAAATTTTTAGCCTCAGCTAAAACAAAGCTTAGCTGAAGCATGTAGGTGGATCTACTGAATTTCCTCTCTTGCTGTCTTTACAGCTCCATTATGCTATTGACTGAACTATGTTCGAAACTGCATTACATTGCACTGACGATTGATCCGTGCATTGCAGTATCATCTTATATGGCAGCTGGTCTCTAAGGTCTCTGGAAAGGACTTTTTTTCTTGATCAGAAATTGAACCTGGGATAGTTTTGCTGAGAAGCCTGGAGAAAAACATCCTTTCCCCGTAATAGAGCCTTAATGTGTGAGCTTGGATCCCCGGAAGCTTTTCATTGGCATGGTGGTCAATAATATGACAGCAAGGCTCTCTTAAAAGGGCAGAGTATTTTTCTCCCAGCCAGTGGGCAACTTTAACCTGCGACCTTCTGCATGGAACAGCATGGCCTCTTCCACTGAGCTCCAGGGTTGTTGCTCTTTTAGGCTGGCGTAGCAAAAACATATGTTAAAGACTCTTGTCTTTATTTCTAGATACAATCTATTAACTTTTCTGCATTTCTAATGTAGAAACTGCGGAAAGGAGGATCACAAGAAGAAGCTGCAGATAAGAAGAGCCAGAGAAATAAATCGGAGGACATCTGGAGGCGTGGGTGGCGGAGGCTCTGACTCATCCAGGCTTTTTGTGACCTTGAAATAAGGGTCATTATCTTTTTCCACCTACTGGTGTTACAGGGAGGCGTCGCCTTCCCATGAGGGGAAACGCAAAACTTCTGAAGGGCGCTTCCCGTTTGCTCGTATGGCAACAGCAGACCCGCCAGCGGGGGTGCTCAGCGAGCCTTTCCTACTTTCTCCGGCAAGGTGACCTGGAGAAGCCGCATGGTCTTCCCGGATCCAGTACTACAACTCCCAGCGTGCCAAGCCCTTCCCACCGCCTTAAGAAAAAACAAAACAAAACAACCTTGCCGGCGCTGCTGCATGCCGGGAGCCGCAGCCTGTCGCGTGCCTCATTGGAACACCGGCAGGCGCTATTTCCCCCCTCCCCAAAGGAAGAGAGGTTATGCAAATGAGGCGAGCGCGCGCAGCCAATCGGCGCCGAGGAGCCCTTGTCTTGTGTCGTCGGCGAAGGCCGGCGTGAAGGCCCGGATGTGAGGGGGGACGGGCAGGCGGGCTGACAACCGGCGGCGAGGCGAGGCGGAGTTGACCTCGCTCGTGGTCTCTTGTTCACCCGGGGGAGCCGCCTCAGCCGGGGCCCGGAGCACGCGAGGGGGGGGGCGGGGACGATGGCGGCGGCGGAGGAGCCCGGGCGCTGGGGGCGGGCGAGACGCCGGCTGTGACCGAGCCGAGGCCCTGAGGGGAGTTTGGCGCTGAGGAGGCGAAGGGGGAGGGGGGGCGCCTCGCGGGGGGGCGGGGCCTGACCGGAGGGGGCGGGGCCGCGCCGGCCCCCGGCTTGGGGGGGGGCGCGACCCCTGCCTCTGAGGGCAGCGCCAGTCTGGGCCGCGCCGGCACGCCGAGACCTTGCGAGGAGCCGAGCCGCCCTTCGCGAGGCCGCCTGGTGGAGGAGGCCCTTTTGGCCGCCCGGGTTGACCCCCCTCTCGCCCCCCCCCCAATCCGGAGAGGTGAGCCCGGGCCTGCTGCTGCCGCCTCCGGGGACTCGGCTGTGGGGCAAGGGCCGCGTGGGGCGAGCGGCAGCGCCTCGGTGTAGAAGGGGAGGCCCGGGCGCGCTCGATCCAAGCGGGCAGCGGGAACCAAGACCGCGCGGGGGGGGGCGGCGAAGAGGGCCGCCGTCGCCTCTCTGCGTGTGAGGCAGCCCGGAAACCCCAGGACCGGGCAGCAGAAGCTGTTTGTGTGGACGGGGCGAGCGAGAGTTTGGAAAGGGAAGGAAGGGCTTTCGGCGCCTCAAGGTCACCCTCCTTCCCTCCCTCCCTCCCTCCCTCCGGGGGCGAAGGCTCGAGCGCGGCGGCGGCGGCGGCCCTCCTCCGCCTGCGGAGGTAGGGGGCGCCCCCCCCCCCCGGCGAGGCGCGCTGGGTCTCGGCGTGGCCCTGGTGGTGCAGCGCGGGCTGCTGCGGTGGCTCCGAGGGCGCGTCCGCCCCCCGTTCCCCTCCCTGCAGGCGGCCGGCGGCGACGGCGGCTGGGCTCCCCACGCCATGTTCTCGGTGCTCTCCTACGGCCGGCTGGTCGCGCGGGCCGTGCTGGGCAGCCTGTCGCAGACGGACTCCCGCGACTACAGCCTGGTGACGGCCAGCTGCGGCTTCGGCAAGGACTTCCGCAAGGGCATCCTGAAGAAGGGCGTGTGCTACGGCGACGACGCCTGCTTCGTGGCCCGGCACCGGTCGGCCGATGTGCTGGGTGAGTGCCTGGAGGGGGGCCCCTAGCCTGCCCTCCTGCCCCCTTGCGCGCTTGCGTGTCGTGAAGGGGTTGCCCCCATTTAGAAACTGCTTTGTAATCTAGAGTCGGGTTTTTTTTTTTTATATGCCGACTTTCTCCACCACTTAAGGGAGACTCAAACCAGCTTACAATCACGGTCCCCTCCCCACAACAGACCACCCTGTGAGGTAGGTGGGGCTGAGAGAGCTGTGACTAGCCCAAGGTCACTCAGCTGGCTTCATGTGGAGGAGTGGGGAAACCAACCCAGCTCTCCAGATTAGCCTCCGCCGCTCATGTGGAGGAGTGGGGAATCAAACCTGGTTCTCCAGATCAGAGTCCACCGCTCCAAACCACCATTCTTAACCACTACACCACGCTAGCTCTCTAGGGCGAAGGATGCAGGGTAAGGGGGCGAGGTAGATTCTTTTCAGTTTCCCCAGACAGTTCATGTCCCACACAGGCTTGATCCAGTCCAGGGTAAGCGTCATTTTGTGTCACTAAGCTTGTTAGTGGCTGGGGCCTGTCTCTGGTTAGCACACTTGCAATGCCTCAGCTCAGGGGTGCCCGTGTTAAAAAGGCAGTATTGTGTGCAGTCCGACCTTTTTTAAGCCACTTAGACCTTTAATGACATAAAATGCATCATTGATAACTTAGCATAAAACAGTGTACTATTTGGCATATCGATGCAGTTATGCTTTTTAGTTTTCTACAAGCAAAAATATAAATATACCCAGTTCTTGACTGAGAGCTGTAAACTGCTATTCCTTATAGTACTTTAGCACATGTATCTTTTTGCCACCTGAGAGGTAGAGGAAAATGTTGAAATTAGAAAATGCATTTTGCAGTAATCAAAGTGTATTTTTTGGACAGAAAAAGTTTCATACAGTTGCACTATGACTACCAACATGTTTGGACATCAACAAACTTGTGAACATTGCAAGTAGTAACATGTTTTCAGACACACTGTTGCCAAAACTGTTCATATGTAAATAATACAACATCTGTGAAAATATGTTGCAAGTGTCTACATTAAACAGGAATTGTCATTGTCTAATGCTGTACATTGTCTTACCAAGAAAAAATTCCATGCTGCATGTTTCGCACGATTAAAACCATGTCCTAAAAAGTATTTCACTCATTCCAGAAGAAAGGTCCCCCTCCAGGGTTTCCTGAGGTTTCCTAATTTTTCTTCTGGCAAAACTGAAATAATGTCACAGGCAGGATTCCCCTGCCCCCCCCCCCTCATGTCTCTAAGGAACAGACACTTCCTGCCTTCGGGGCACCTGTTGTCTTTGTCACGTACAAAGCAAAGTGACATTGAGAACGGTTTCAGATGTAAAATTGCACTTCCCACACCCAGTTTACCTTGGCTCGTGGGGCTTGCTGTAGATCTAAGTGCTGTGTCAGATGTCAAAAAGGGAAAGACCTTCGCAGTGTAGGCCCTTTGTGGGCTGTGTGGCCTTTGAAATAACTTCTCAAGGTGAACCTGAGGACAAGCGTGTGTGGCTTCATGCTATGAATTTATCTCATTGGACATTTGTTTGTGTTTGAGCTTGGGAAGTGGGCTTTACCACTAAGACTTTGCTCTGGTATCTATTGAAACTGTGTTGAAGTTTACACTGGAGAGACCACTTCCGTACGCCACTGCTGTAGTCATAGTTTTGAGGAGTGGTGGAAAATATTATCGCACTGATTTCTTTATACGGGACATTGCATTCTTTTCCATCTTTGTTCTTGAGTCATAACTCTCAAATCAAATACAGCTCTTGAGGTGCCATGTGTTTAAATGTGGCCCAAACTATTTGTTCTTAAGATCAGTGTAGTTAGGAAGGGAATGGCCGGTAGAGTTTTATCGTTTCCCTCTGCACTGGGACTGAAAAGGAAAAGGTGGTGAACAGAGTTCACATCAACGAGCTGGCTGGGGTGCGTATTCCTTTGCACTCTGAAGTGAATCGCAGTGCTTGCAGGACTAGATGCTGCCATAAAATCACGCTATGGTGCAAGCACCCTTGTAGCGTCCCTGAGGCACCTTTCTCCCGATGATCATTAACTAGAGGCATGAAGATAAATTTTAATTTTGATGCATTAAGAGCCATTTATTCACTCTGAATTTAATCTCTGTGGCTTAATGTCTGGCTGCTGCTTTCTTTTGATTCTACAGTCTAAACTATAGGAGAGAAGGCAAGATTTCTCTGCTCACTGTTAAATTTTAAGGCATTGAACTGAGAATTTCAGTTCTCTACATTATCCTATATCTTGTCTTACCTTCATGCATTCTGAGTTTGATAATCATATTAAGAGCTAGTGTGGTGTAGTGGGACTAGGATCTGGGAGACACAGGTTCGAATCCCCACTTGTGCCATGGAAACTTGCTGGGGAAACCTTGGGCCAGTCACACACTCTCAGCCTAAGCTACCTTACAGGGTTGTTCTGAGGATAAAATTAAGGAGAGAATGATGTAAGCTGCTTTGGATCCTTACTAGGCAGAAAGGTCTGCTCTTTTCCTTAAGATTTGCATCTCTTCAAACCCTTTTTTGTCTTTCTCTGTTGTGAGCAGCTTGGCGTTATTAGACTTTTTATAAGTAAAGATTCAAATGTGTTTAGCCAAGGAATGAGCCTTAAGCGTGTTTCACTTTTCCTTCTGATTTGTTTTTTTGTATTAGTCATTCAAAGCCATGAGTGTGCCAAGTGGTTTGATAGACAAGTTCTAAACCTCCCATTTGTGAGCCTCTGTGGGTTGGATGTGGGTGTGGAGTGGCCACATGAGCCTCTCCCATGCAGTGCAAAGAATTTGCATGGGTACTTGGCATCAGTCTAAGTTCAGAGTCTATCCCTGTTTGACCAGCATTTAGAAAAAAGCTACACATGACTTTTATGTGTTGAGTAATAACTAACGTTTGAGAAATGTGTCTTGTGAAGAAGTGAGAGCCTGTAGAAGGGTGGGTGTGCCGATCCTGGCACTCTGACAGGAGGGGGCAAACCACGCTCGCTTGTTGGAGCTGCCCTGGGAGGCAATTCAGGGGAGGGGGAAGGAGTGGAAATATGGCAGGAGAGACCAGATGGAGAGAGAGAAGGGGCTCAACTAGACAGACAAGAGGTACCTGTTGAGAAGGGGAAAGAACGGATAGAACAGAAGGGAGGAACACAGGGGGTTAATAAGAAGACAGCCGGAAGGCAACCAGAAAGAGTTACTAAGGAAAGTGTGACGATACAGCACCTGGGGAAGGGAAAGACGGTAACAGACGTTAATTGGTGGGTGGGGC
Organism: Euleptes europaea; assembly: GCF_029931775.1. Classification (NCBI taxonomy): domain Eukaryota; kingdom Metazoa; phylum Chordata; class Lepidosauria; order Squamata; family Sphaerodactylidae; genus Euleptes; species Euleptes europaea. Next base: position 61,832,170 of record NC_079324.1, on the reverse strand, counting down.
AGAGCTTGCAAGGAAGAGGTTAAAAGAGACAGACGGAATGCTTGCCGAGGGAGAGACGGGTCAAGGAGATGACTGTGGACGTTAACAGTTTACCTCCAAGGAGACCACGAGTGATTGGTGAGACGAGCTGTCTCAGCAACTCGGAAGTCTGAGGCAAAGCAAGAAGCAGCCGAGAGCAGGTTGGTGGCAGGGGCGAACAAAGCAGGGGACGAACCCTAAGTGTCAGGAATAGGGGACAGACACGGACCAGCCGGCAGGACAACAGGTGAGCCATCACAGTGGGTGTATGGTCACATTCTTATTTAAGTGCATTCACAGTTGACAGCGCTGGTAATGTACTGAGAAGTGGCAGCCAACTTATGGTGACCCCCTTAAGGTTTTCAAGGCAAAAGATTTTTTATAAATTGTGAAACTCCCTGCCCCAGGATGTGGTGATGGCTGCCAGCTTGCAAGGCTTTACGAGGGGAGTGCACATGTTCATGGAGAATAGGGTTATCCATGACTACTAGTCAAAATGAATACTAGTCATGATGCATACCTATTCTCGCTAGTATCAGAGGAGCATGCCTATTATATTAGGTGCTATGGAACATGCAGGACAATGCTGCTGCAGTCATCTTGTTTGTGAGCTTCCTAGAGGCACCTGGTTAACCACTGTGTGAACAGACTGCTAGACTTGATGTGCCTTGGTGTGATCCAGCATGGCTTTTCTTATGTAAGATGTTCAGAGGTGGTTTGCCATTGCCTGCCTCTGCATAGTAACCCTCAGGTTAGCATGCACGCATAGTATACGCAAATTCAGGCTGCCTGGGTTTTCCTCAGTCCTATTTTTATAACTGTAATGTTAAATTCTGTGGTGGGTGCCCAAGAAGGATGACATTCCAAACTTTTTAGTCATTGTAAAGGCAAGAAAATGGCATTATAGAAAATGGCCAACCTGAGAAATCAGCAGTGGCTGAACATGGACTGACACAAAGAGGACACAGGGTCTTATTCCAAGACACTGAAAGACTAAACAATTCTACCAACTATTTTGTCAAATTGCACAGAGAAGCCATTGAAATTCATAAACATCAGCACAACTTTAACAGAAAAGAAGAGAGTTTAAGAATGAATAAGGCTTGGCTTCCTGTCCTGAAAACCTCCAGACTAACAAAGACTACAGTCCACAATAGCCATGCAGATTAGCCTTGGATTTCACACACTAACAGATCATTTCAGGATACAATGGTTCCATATTAACATACCACACCCTCATTAGCACATTATCTTGATACTTACAGGACAATGATTAGCACATTACCTTTGATACTTTTTGCAGGACAATGATTCAGCTCAAACCCAACCCCTTTCTGACTATATATTACTCTTCCTACACACTTGACACAGAGACACTGACCTTCAGTGTTACTCCTCTGAAGATGCCTGCCACAGCTGCTGGCGAAATGTCAGGAAAGAAAATATCAAGACCACGGTCACACAGCCCGGATAACCTACAAGAACCAATGAACTCTGACCGTGAAAGCCTTCGACAAGCAGTTCTGCATTCATTTTCTGCTATATCCAAAGGGCTCTTGGCAGGTTATAATATGGCTGTGATGAAAAGTTTTAATGGGCAGGAAAGTTGTGGCCGCAGAGAGGACTCAGTCTAGAGCCCGGTGACCTTCCCACATGCAGGAATATGCTGCTTCTCTAGCATTGCTGGTGATCTATAAAACATGTTCATGATCCTGATCTACCAATTAACCATCCCTACAGAAGGCTCTTGACCTCTTCTTGGCCTCTTAGGCCAAGAGAACAACTTGCCCAAGGCCACATAGCAAACCACTGGGCACTTTCTTCCAAGCGGTCAGTGCAGGTCTGAAAACCCCCACAAGTGTTGCTGGCTTTGCTTGCCAACTGCAAAAGTAGACAGCCTTTTGGACCCAAGTGCTAAATGAAACCTAACAGCTACCTGTAAAGATACGGGTGTGCTGACAACCGGAGGGGGGTGGTGGTGGTGGTGCTGGCCTTGGAGTTTGCCTCCATTTGAGGAAATGCATTGGTAACAATGGCTTTTGCTCTTTGGAGAGATGGCGGCAACAGCATTGTGCATGCGGCTGGCCACTTCCCCTCCCCAGCTCCCAGTCTGAGAGCACTGTGAAGCAATGCTGCATGTCTGTGCAGGACTGCTCATTGGGGTGTCTTATCTTTCCTGCTTCACTGCTAAATACTCCTCGGCCCAAGTCCTCAGTGCATTTTAGCCCAATGTCTGCCTTGTGCCTGGCCCACAGAGCTTCTCCTCTTGGATGTTTTTATCCTTACTGTTTCTGCAAAGAAATGGTGTCTTCATTCACCTTACAGGTTATGTATACTTGTTTTTTTTATAACCATAGATAGAGAAACCAGAGGGGAACTCTAGCACTGACCTCAGCATCTGGTTGAGCGGCTTTATGTGCATTTCCTGAAGAAGCAAGCAAAGGTGTTTCTTGGGGCTCAAGACTGAGTTGTTTTTTGTTCTTCTGTTACCAGAGTTGATAGCAATAATGTTTGCCTTCCGTGTATTATATATAGGCTTTAGGAAAAAAGGCCATCTAAATGATTGTGCCTTATTTTTGGTAGAAATCTGATTAATGTCTGTGGAGTCTGGCTGTAATGTGTCAACAGCCTATAGTTCGTGCCAAGGTCAGCTATAAACCCTCCATCTCTCTTTGGGCTGGCATCCCAAATGAGGGGCATTCTACGGATTAGCACATTTTACTTCATGCGCTAAATTAATTTTCACTTTTTAGACAGAGGTTAGTAGCCTTCTGTTCCAAAGGAAGTCTGTCTTCCTTAAGCAGATGCTCTCTGTGGAGAAGAGTGAGTCATCCAGCATCCTGAATCACTAGCATGATCTTCTCTTGTTCCCTAAAATACTAAATTATGACTCTTGCATGCTGCAGAACAATTCCTGGACCAAATAAAAGATGTCTTACCTTAGACGCTTCTGTAGGTAGATCTGCAGAGGCCTGATAATAAATACCTTAGAGAATATTTCGGATGCTATTGCTAATGAGACTCTGCAACGGTTCATAGGAACTCATCTGCTAAATAGCATTACTTGTTATCACACTACAAGCCGTCCTGGTGTTTTGTTCAAGTGGACAGATAGCTGCGTGCTCAACTGCAGAATTGCAGCAACCGGATTGCATCTTGTATGCATGAAAAGGACTAGCAACACTTGTTTGAAATGCCTGGCAGCACTGAAAAGCAATGTTTGTGGAACACGTTCCATGCTTCTTATTCAGGGATTATACTAAACTATGATAGGATTCTGTAGCTGTGCTGGTCAGTCATTTGGAGTGTTCTTAATGCAGACTTGCAGAATGGCCAGTTCTGCTCGTGTTTAGATGGGGCATGTTGTGCATCTGAAATGTATTTAGCATTTTCTTTGGCTTAGCATTCAGCTTCCGTTGAATGCACAGTTATGTTCTGTGAAAAGCTATAAAATTATTCTGCTAACTTGTTTGTAGCTTATGCTTCAGTGTTCAAACTTCTTTAAATTCTTTGCTTTCTTTAAGATAACCATCTCAAAGTGACGGGTTTGTAGGTAATGTGTCTCTGTTTGGGCACATCTTCCAAGGTGTATAAAAATGAGGCAGTTACTCCTGAATGATCCCCGAGGAGTAATTAATTGTGGCCGTCTTCATGAAAGCGCACCCTATACATCGACTTCAGCATAAGTGTTTCCAGGACTAATTTTATTCTAGGTTTATAATAACCCCTTATTTGTGGCTTCAGCAATTGTAAGTGATTACTTCTGTGCTTCTCACATGGATGTTGCATTGGGGAAGTAATTAGTTTAGAAAGTCTCCTTTAGGTCAGTGAGCTAAAATAGTAAGTAAAATGGCAGCAGGTTTTGCATTTTTTTTGTTTTTTTGTATCGGTATTGAAGAATCAACTACCATTATTCAATTTTTTTTTTGGTTTTTTAGGCGTAGCAGATGGTGTTGGCGGCTGGCGAGACTATGGAGTTGACCCTTCTCAGTTCTCAGGGACTCTGATGCGCACTTGTGAACGCCTAGTGAAGGAAGGACGGTTTGTCCCGAGCAACCCGATTGGGATTCTCACCACAAGCTATTGTGAGCTGCTGCAGAACAAAGTACCTTTGCTTGGTAAGAGCCAACAGGCCTCTCCTTTCTCCAGTAATAACTGGGTGTGTATTGTCAGCCTGCCGCACCAGTACTGTTCACTGTAGGGTGGTGGGTTTAGAGCATGAGCTGGAATGGGAGTGATTTTCCTCCATGAACGTCTCCTCTCTGGACTCAGGCAGGCCATCATGTTATTGACCTCTCTTGCAGGGTTGATATTGATCTGTTAAATAAAGTGTTACTAAGAGAACCTGATGAAGCATGTTGAACACTTTCATCCCCAAGCATTATAGAGATGTCATTTTGGGGCATTGGTGGGTTTGCTTGGAATGATTCCTGAGAGAACCATTCTTGCCTGATACTTCCTCTCCAAAATGCTACATTTTTGCTCCCCCCAAAAAAAGAATTAGCCATTGACTTGCACCTTTTGACTAATTTTTTTTTTTAAAAAAAACCTGTTTTTAGTGTGGTTGCTGATTTGGGCAGATATCTGTTTTTACATTTTTATTCTGTCCTGGTGCCTTATAAAAGGTACACGTTATTTATTTCTTATATTCCTTACTAATAGTACAAATAAAGCTCAAAGCATTGGCAGCGGCAGAAGCAGTTCTAAAGTGTGGCTATTTGGGCAAGTGAGTCCGGAGCCGGCAGTCCCACTACTCCCTTGAACAGGTTTTGCCCCAGGGCTACTTTTGAATCACCTCAGCGCCCTGGAATTGCCTCTGTTCATCTTCATGGCATGAAAAATTATTTATGGTGCTGGTCAGAGCAGGGTTGGTTGCCTTTGGTGTTGGTTCCTTTTGGAAGAAGGGAGGCTGCTGGGGCTCCTTGGAGCAGAACGCTGCGTCTCGATGACGCTGAGAACCAGCAGTGCTAAAGGAAACTAGTAACCTTTTGCCCACTAAGCCCAACTGACTGCCTGGCACACACCCCTCTCACCTGATCTTGGTGCGTGTGCCAGGAGGTCTCTTTAAATATGCAAGATATATTTAGCCCGGCTCTGCTGAGCTCAGGAGGCATCGGTCCTTTTTCATTACACACCTAAAGAACGGCCGTCAGCTGTAGAGTTTGCCGTCAGACCTTGCTGGAACTGCTGTGTCTTAATTATACTGCTGCTGTTTTTGTGGAAAAATCGCTAACAAAAGTGTGGGCTGCCTTGGTGGCCTCTTGTCAAGGCTTCTGGCCAGCTCAGTTTGACCTTTCCTCATCCTCAAGAGAAGCACAAGCCCTCCACATGCATTTCTAGGAACAAGGCAATGCTGGAGCAGGAGTGTTTGTGACCCCCCCCCCCCGATTTCCTGTAGATTTTCTCCCTTTTCCTGAGAGCATTGCTTGGAAGGCTGATGCCAGAGCCAGTGCATTGACATGACCTGCTGGTTTCCAGTGTCTGGTGTTTAAAAGCTGTGGCTGGCAGGGATGTGTCCACAGAGTGCTGCTTTTACCATCCAGCTTTCCATTGAGCTAAGCCCAGCTCAGTCCTGGGAGTAAGTGAATTAAAGTGGACTGGATTAGGACATTTTCAATCAGAAAATTACAAAGTGTTTTATTCAGGGAATGACAAAAAGAAAAGAAACGGAGTTGCTTTAATAGTGAGGCAAGATGTAGCAAAGGCAGTCAGGAGCTATAATGCAAAGTCTGACCGAATAATATCAATCAGACCTCAGGGAAAGCCTATCAACATAAGCATCATTCAAGTTTATGCCCCAACTACAGATGCTGATGAGGAAGAAATTGAAATTTTTTATGCCAGTGTTCAGGAAGAAATTGATCACACACCTAAACAAGATATGCTGATAATCATAGGTGATTGGAACATAAAAGTAGGAAACAAAGCAGAATCAAATGTTGTTGGCAGATTTGGGCTAGGAGCACGGAATGAAGCAGGAGAACTCCTCGAAAAGTTCTGTGAAGACAACAATCTGTTCATTGCAAACACATGTTTCAGGCAACCAAATAGACGATTGTATACATGGACATCACCAGACTGCCAGTATAGAAATCAAATAGATTATATAATTGGAAGCAGAAGATGGAGAAGCTCTATTCTCTCGGCCAAAACAAGACCAGGAGCTGACTGCGGTACAGATCATGAATTGTTAATATCGAAAATCAAGATAAAGCTTAAGAAAAACACCAAAACATTCATAGCACCAAAATACAATCTAAGCAATATTCCGGAAGAGTTTAAAGACCATGTAAGGAACATATTTGCATTACTGAGTTCAAGTGAATGTAAACCTGAAGAACTATGGGTGGAAACTAGAGATATTATCAAGGAAGAATGTGCAAAGACTATTCCTGTAGCCAAAAGAAAAGAAAAACCTTGATGGATGTCTGAGGAAACTCTTAAAATTGCCAGAGATAGACGAGAAGAACTACACAGAAGAGATGAAAGGATAAAAGATTCTTTCCAAGAAGAATCTTTTGAAGAAGAACCTACAGTTTTAGAAAGTGAAGTGAAAGCTGCAACGAGAGCAATTGGGAGAAACAAATCACCAGGAGCAGATGGGATATCAATAGAGCCTAATCCAAGCCACAGAAACCGAGTCCATCAAAACCTTGACAAGAATATGCCAACAGATATGGAAAACAAAACAATGGCCCACAGACCCATGCAAGTAAAGTGATGCTCAAAATCTTACAGCAAAGGCTGTTACCATGTATGGAACGAGAAATGCCTGGTGTTCAAGCTGGTTTCAGAAAAGGAAGAGGCGCTAGAGATCATATTGCAAATATACGCTGGTTACTGGAGCATACGAGAGAATTTCAGAAGAAAATCAGCTTGTGTTTCATAGATTACAGCAAAGCTTTTGACTGTGTGGATCATGAAAAGCTATGGCTGGTTTTAAAGGAAATGGGTGTGCCACTACATCCGATCATTTTGATGCGCAGCCTGTACTCTGGACAAGAGGCCACAATTAGAACAGAATATGGAGAAACGAAATGGTTTCCAATTGGCAAAAGTGTCAGACAAGGATGTATTTTATCTCCCGATCTCTTCAATCTATATGCAGAACATATAATTAGGAAAGCTGGATTAGATTTAGATGAAGGTGGAGTGAAAATTGGAGGGAGGAACATTAATAATTTGAGATATGCTGATGACAATACATTATTGGCAGAAAATAGTGAAGATTTGAAACGACTACTGCTGAAAGTTAAAAGAGAAAGTGCCAAAGCAGGACTACAGCTGAACATCAAGAAAACAAAAGTAATGACTACAGGAGAATCACACAACTTTAAGGTTGACAATGAGGAAATTGAAATTGTTGGAAGACTTTCTATTCCTTGGGTCCACCATCAACGAAAAGGGAGACTGCAGCCAAGAAATCAGAAGGAGATTGAGACTGGGAAGGGCAGCCATGAAGGAGCTAGAAAATATTTTGAAGTGTAAGGATGTATCACTGGCCACCAAGACTAGATTAATTCATGCCATCGTATTCCCTATTACTATGTATGGGTGTGAAAGCTGGACAGTGAAGAAAGCTGATAGGAAGAAAATAAATTCCTTTGAAATGTGGTGTTGGAGGAGAGTGTTACGGATTCCGTGGACGTCCAAAAAAACAAATCCGCGGGTTATAGATCAAATCAAGCCTGAACTGACCCTAGAAGCTAAAATGACTAAACTGAGGCTGTCGTATTTTGGTCACGCCATGAGACGACAAGAGTCACTTAAAAAGACAGTCATGCTAGGAAAAGTTGAGGGCAGCAGGAAAAGAGGAAGACCCAACAAGAGATGGATTGACTCAATGGAAGCCACAGCCTTCAATTTGCAAGATCTGAGCAAGGCTGTCAAAGATAGGACATTTTGGAGAACTTTCATTCATAAGGTTGCCATGAGTCGGAAGCGACTTGACGGCACTTAACACACACACACACACACAAGGCCAGATGTGCCTGACTCTAAAGTTTGTATGTTGTCACATTCCCAGGTGGGAAGAAAGGCAAGATATAATGTTTACTTTTTGAAGCCAGGGTTCTTTGCACATACAACTGAAATGAACACTGCTTTTTGAGTGCCCAGTGTTCCAGGCTCACAAATAATAGTGCCTAAGGGATTAGTTTAAAAATAGCTGGTGCTCTGAGTTGTAACTGGCAGCAGAACCTTGTTTGGTGCCTGTTCACTGGCAATATCTCACTGAAGTGTACTTTCTATCTTGCTTGCTCCAAAAGATGCGCCTCTCAAGAGCTGTGCTCTGATTACACCTCTTTGCAACTCAGACTTGAATGCTGTGGCTTTGTGATTCTCACACAATTTTACCCTTGATGGATAAAATGAAATCTAGCCATGAAACTGCCATATGCCGGTTTTTAATGAACGACTCTATCCCTGAAGTCACTTTAAAGGTGGCAGAGTTTTTGACGGAGGTTGTCAAGTCTAGGATTAAAGCTTAAATCATATCTATATGGGAAATGTATGGAATGAGAATTCTTGTGTACCGTCTATGCTATATTTCTGAGAATATTCCAATAAAGGTCATTTGATTTGATTCTCACACCCTAACCAATAGTTTAAATCTTGCTTCCAGGGAGCAGCACTGCTTGCATTGTAGTTTTAGACCGGACGAGTCATCGTTTACATACGGCAAACTTAGGGGATTCAGGCTTTTTGGTAGTCAGAGGTGGGGAAGTAGTCCATCGGTCTGACGAACAGCAGCACTACTTCAACACGCCGTTCCAGCTGTCCATAGCACCCCCTGAAGCTGAAGGGGTCGTCTTCAGTGACAGGTAAGAAGAGACTTTGCATCAATGCTGGAACTCTTTGCCCGGGCAAAGGGCCATTGCCATTTGGGCAGTTGTAAAGGAAATTCTCACATGCAGGGGAGCATAACTCCACTGGTGGGTATTCCAGAACTCTTGCCTGGTGTGTTTTCACATTCCTTTCCTGAAAGCGGTGAAGTGAAGGTTCTCATTTTATTCACACAGCATGAATGTAAGTTGCTTTTCCAGAAAAGAGCTGCAGGACTTGATGATTTAGCAGTGGGACTCTGGGTGAGGAGGACTCCTTGTCCAGCACCGTCTTCCCAAAGGAGTGGTTTGGAAGTTCATAATAATCCTCCTTTCTAGTGCAGTAAGGAGTTGAAGGGTGTAACTGCACGGAAAATTCTGTGTTGCTTGCAGTATGGCTTTCATTATAGAGATGGAACTGTGCCTGTTCGTGAGTCAAGCATAGAGCAGACCAAGCCGCGCCTAGAAATCCTTGCCTGGCTCTTAAGTGTGCTTGGGTATAGTGACTCGCCATGCTAGCATTTTCTTACCTTGGTGCCCAGAACAAAAATTTCATTGTGGTAAGCCTTTGAGTCAAGGCCATTCAAGTGGATTTTCTCCTTTTTTGCTGGCCCACTTTTTGGGAGGTGCCCTGATCCTTCATGGGAGGGTGTCCTGCCTATGGACTTCTCCTTGTCTGCAATTCTTGCACCTCCAGGAGCAAATGCAGCATGCAGAAGATGGCCTTTTCAGAGACTACCCTTCACTTCTTCATTTCAGCGTTTGTCAAGGCCTCAGATACATGTGAATATTTCTCTTACTGAATTGGTACTTGTTTGCCAAACAAGTCTAGTATGGTGAGTTCCTTGCCATTGGAAGGTGCCATGGAAAAATATTTATTAAGCTATTTATTATAAATAAAAAATATTTATTAAGTTTGGGTCGAAACAAGTCCTATCCCATTTTCAAACTATATGCAGGATGCCTGCTTGCATAGCCTGGGTGAAGTACATCCACTTTGGGGCTATTGTGCCCCTGCAGTAAGATGCCGGTGGAGGTGCAGAGAGGGTTGTCTTCAGCTGTACACACAGAGGATAACGTTTGCTCCTTGGGCTCTGTGAGTTGGTCATCATGTGGAGGCTGTCCTGTGGTAGTAGAGAGCCTCACCTTGGAACTCAGCTAACTTTCCATACTCATACTTGCCAGAAATTGTTAGTCTTTAAGGTGCTACTGGACTCCTATTCTTTCTATACTCAGGGGATGAGGTAGCAAGTGCTTGAAGAGCACAGAGGAGCATGTGACTGCAGATTGTATTAAAAGCTTCCAGCAGTGCCCAATCAAAGCAAGCAAAACTCCCATTTGGCGGAACACCAAGCTCTGAGATGGGAATGCTGGAAAAGCACAGTCTGTCCAATGGGAACTAGACCCGTTAAAGGCAAGCTAGCAAAAGACACTGAAGCAACATCCTTCCCTCCAGAGAAAAGACTTCTGGTTTCTCTCTAGTCAAGGCAGTAGCACCAAAAACTGCAGTGCAAGCAGAACAGTTTGGGTGCAGAATTACTGCAGAGGGTTCCTTTTAGGTTTGACATTAAGAGTATGAAAGAGCTACCCCGGCTTGTTGTGTTAAATAAACAGCCTTTTCAACAATGCCGTTCTGCTTGTCTTCGTATACTCAAGAAGTCCAAGGGTGATAAAAGACATGGATTTCCCTGCTCCCACCCCCCACTAACGCCTAAAGCTCTTAACATATTATCCGTCAGGTAAGCCTATGATGCTATCCGTATGAACACAATCTATTGTGTTGGCTTTTTGGGTTTTACTTTTGCACCAACATGACTGTAAACAACTTGCTATCTCCATGTCCCAGGTTGAACTTTGGCCTAGGATGGTTCAAAGACACAGATGTTCATTATCTTTGTTTTTGCAGCCCAGATGCTGCCGACAGTACAACATTTGACGTCCAGCTAGGAGACATCATCCTGACGGCCACGGATGGGCTTTTCGACAACATGCCTGACTATATGATCCTCCAGGAGCTGAAGAAGCTGAAGGTAAATCATGTTCCCAAGGCACGTTTCAATCTAGTTTGTCTAGTTTCAGGCCGGGTCTACGTACCTGAGTCAGTGCTGGTGGCCTTAGTCAATGATCTCTGTCTGAACCAGGGCTGTGCCTCTTTGTTGCTGTTACTGGACTTATCAGCCTCCTTTGATAATGTGGACCTTGCCACTTGGTTGAGATGTTTGGAAGTAGAAGTAGGGGTTTTGGAAGTAGAAGTTGGGATTAAGGCACGTGCTTTGGATTTCATAGAATTATAGAGTTGGAAGGGACCACCAGGGTCATCTAGTCCAACCCCCTGCACAATGCAAGAAATTCACAACTATCTCCCCCCCAACACCCCCAGTGACCCCTACTCCATGCCTAGAAGATGGCCAAGATGCCTTCATGATCTGCCTAAGGTCATAGAATCTGCATTGCTTGCAGATAGCCATCCATTTACTTAAATCCATCCTTATGGGCAGGACTCAGAGGGTTGCTGTTGGAGACCAGTTGTCACTGGTGTGGGGTTCCTTAAGGCTCAGTCCTGTCCTCCATGCCATTCAGTCTCTATGAAAAGCCCTTACGGGAAATCATTCATGGTTTTGGAGTAGGCTGATGAAACTCAGCACTATATTTCTTTATCCAGAAAGCCTGGTGATACAGTAGAGGCCCTGAACCAGTCCCTGGTGATGCCGTCATGGTTCCGAATGCATCCCTGACTGTTGTGATTGAATGGTTAGGGGTGAACACGTTGAAAATGAATCCTGACAAGAGAGACAGTGTAGGCTGGGAAAGCGGAAGTTCTGAAGGACATTGTCCACTTCTGATGGGGTCCAGCTGTCTGTTCAGAGCCATGGGGTTAGCCTGGATCCAGCTTTATTGCTGGAGAAGCAAGCTAATACAGCCGCAAAAAAGGTGTTCTTTTAGCTGCACTTAAGTTTTGTGGCCTTCGACAGTTTTTCGTTTGCACTAGTTCTGTAATCTGAGTTTTGCTGCATTGCTTGTTGGAGGGTCTTCGCTATCTGGCGGAATTGCTTTTTGTATTTTTCAATCTGAATGGCTTTTCATATTTTTACTCAGTTTTTTTCAGTTTCATATTTTTACTCAGTTTTTTTCATATTTTTCATATTTTCATTTTCATATTTTTTAATCTGTGAGAAAGGTGGACTGTAAATGAAGTTGCTAATAAGGCCATTTAATAAGTCCATGGCAGAGGCAAGATTTGAACCAGAGACTTCCTGGTGTATGTATCTATTCACATTTTAAGCCTGCCTTTTGTCCAAGGAGCTCAGAGTAGTATCTGGGGTCCTTTCCTCCTCAATTTTATCCTCACAATAACTCCGTGAGGCAGAAGCTCGGACCTGGATCTCCCCAGACCTAGGCCAGGCTCATTATGTGTAATGTGCCTTGAGTCTCTGGAGAAAGGTGGACTATAAATAACATAAATAAAATTAAAAAACACTGACCACTGTACCACTCTGGCGGACCCTGTAACTCAGTGTGCTGGCCACTAGGTGGCACTAGCTGGAGAGGGAGAGCAAAAGGCATCTGGCTGCCTCTTTCAGGTGCCAGCGACTGAACAGTTGAACTCAAGCTCCAGTGAGTGTGAAAGGGTTACATAGAAGCACGTCTTAGGAACTGACTGGTGCCAGAAGTGCAGGCTCTGCATCCTGGCAGCCCCGATTTCTTGAGAATGACTGGAAGGCAACTTTCTTGACCCTCCCGAACCTTTTGAGGGTGTTCAGTGCCAATGAGCCATCCATGTGAAGTGGGTACAGAAGGAAATGGGCTCTTCAGTCATGCTGGTTTGATGGTGGGATACCTTGGCTCTGTGGGCCTATCAAGGACCTTTTTGCCATTTTCCCTTTGGGCTTCTTACTTGATCCTCATCTGCTTTTGGTTGGATCTCTCTCTCTCTCTCTCTTTTTTTTTTTGCCAGAGCTAGGGTTGCCAAGGATGATGAACTATGTGGCAAAGGGGTTTCCAAGGGACAGCTAGGAATCTGTTCCTTCTTTCCCCATAGCAGCTGCCTCCTTGGGTGTGCCCTATGTGAGACCCGTGGTCTCCACTGTTCTGGTGCTGGTAGTGGGAATGAAGGGCTGTGTGTCAGGGAGAAGCGTGTATAGAAGACACCATTTGACTGAGGGGGAGCCCATATAAATTGCAAATGTACATGGAATTGGGCACCACCCACAGGTGAATTTAGAATTGGCAGTAGAGAGGGGTGCATCTTGTGCAGAGGACAACAGCTGTAGTTTAAAAGAAAGAAGCAAAGCGGAGTATCCTACCAACAAAAGACCCCCTCTGAGGAGATGCTGTCATAGGAGATTTGCTGGCTTGCTGAAATGGTCAGAGTTCCTATTAAGCTAGAGATTGCATTAGGGACAAGAGGAATTTAAGAACATATCAAGGAGAGAATTTTGCTGGATGTCTGGAGTCTCCTGTGAGTGCGTATACTCTTTAAATGTTGGCTTAGTGTCTTCTTGATGTCCGTTCAACAGGGGGCACAGTAAAATAGAGCTGGGATCCAGCGTACAGTTAGAAGCTAGGGCAAACGCAAGCATGACTCCCCAGCCGCATTCCAGCAGAGCCAGAACTGCCAGGCTGTTACCAGAAGGCTTAAAAGAGGCTCTTCTAAATTGAGGGCAGCTTTTCCGACCTAACTGGTATGGCAGTGTGAGGGGCATTTTTGCCCTCTTTTATGTGGCATTCCTGAACATGTTCTCTTTCACTCAAAATTGATATTCTCTGGGTTAGACATTGTCTACTTAAATTAAAAAGGAGACTCCAGCAGTCTCTGTTCTTTATTTGTGTATCCATCTTGGACTTGTTAGTAGAATGTGAAGTAAGCAACCTTTTTATTGTGTGCATTTTCTGACAAATAATTTGTTCTGTTTTTTTTATTCAGAACTCGAATTATGAGAGCATACAACAGACAGCGAGAAGCATTGCTGAGCAAGCTCATGAACTGGCATATGATCCAAATTACATGTCTCCCTTTGCACAGTTTGCATGTGACAATGGACTGAATGTAAGAGGTAAGGTTTCTAGCCTTCCGGAGTCAAGGCGCAGTGGTGAACACCTGAAACAACAAATCTGATGCTTTGGGGGCTAATATTTGATTCCATAATACTGAAATAGCAAGTGATATCCATGTCAATTAAAATAGTGGTTTCTGCACATTTGGGGCTTCCCAGTATGTAGGGAAATATTGACTGCAAGTTTATATTTTAAAAAAAATTCTCTCCCATCTCCTGATGACTGAGCATGCTCATTGGCTTAGAATGTTGAGCAGCTGAGTCAGAGGAAGGGGGAATTGGCCTACTTGCCAATAGAATTGCGGCCTCCAGTTCATCCTGTTATTGGAGGAAAGTGTGCAGGTTACTCCTTTTTACTTAGCATAGGCCTTAATTAAATCCACTTTAATTTATCTCTTTTCCCTTTTTTGGGGGGCATTTAGCCATCTCTTTTTATTACTATTAAAAAGAGATTAAGAGGAGAGACATGAGTGTTCACCTGTTTGAATCCTTAAGAGTGTATTTAGTAGATTGAAAGGGGAGATTGGGGTGGTATTTATTCTCCCACACACACACACACAATTCCTTGTGGGCCTCCAGGTTTTTACAGGATTTTGTGAATTTCTCCTATTCTTTGTACAGCTGTCCTGGATTTCCCAATATCTGTGACCAAATATATTGGAGAACATTGAGGCTCCCCTAGAGCGGTTCTTATTTAGCAGGCTATCAATTGAATGCACTCTCACATGCCTTTCTTGATAGGGGTGAGGCACCTCCCAGCCAACTATTTGATAGTTGCACACATCTGCAACATTCCTGATATTTGTCTGTGATGAGTCTGTTAGGATTGCTTGCAAAAGATGACCTTCACTCCATTTGTTAACATGAGAAGTTTACTGACTGTGCTTTGAGCTAGCCTGTCCGATGAAAACATCTGCACGTCTTGCTTTGCAGGTGGAAAACCAGATGACATCACTGTCCTCCTTTCTATAGTAGCCGAGTACACAGACTGACAGGCTGAAATTGTTGGGTTTCTACTGACATGCGCTATTCCAGAGTTCCCGGCTTCACACATACTGTTTCCTGCTGGCAGGACGTCTGTCTTTGCAGCTGATCTCAGTGGCTATTGTGTGTTACGTCCATTGCCTGTATTAAGGTTCAGTCGGAGTCTCCGTCGAGAGCCACTACTGAGGTACATCTGCCAGCAAGAAATGAAGAATTTCAATACTTGAAGCTTGTCTTTTAAAAAATGTAGTAATTATTGCATAGTGACGGCAGGGGTGGGAGTGATAATCATGGTTGTGGTTCTGAAGAAAGCGAGCATCAAGAAGTGGGTATTCATAATTTGAAGTTAGATATACTACTGAAAATTGGAACAGCTCCTTTCTATGAGGACATATTGTATGGCTAGGATCAGCCTTCTCATCCATGAGAGGCCACAAAATTACAGCCAAGGGCTTGTGTTTATATGAACTTTTCAGAGGCTTCCAAGTGCTGTGAAGCTCTTGGCTTTTATGGTGTTAGCCCAGGAGCTTTACCTGTTACTGAATCTGAAACACAAAATTAGTTTGTGAAAACGTGTGTGAGAAAGTCACAGAGTAGGGGAGAGTGTGTGTGAAGCAGGTGGTCTGTTGTACTGATGGAAGTTCTGCATCATTTCTTCACAGGGTGTTGCTGCTGCTAGCAGGATTTTTATTTTAGAAACTACTTCTAAAAATCTTTCAGTTGAAATAAAGTTTGCAGAAAGAAGTCAGGGTGTTGAAAGGTTTGCATGCTGGCCTGTGTGAGTGGCGCTAGATCGGACTTTATGTGCTGCCGTAGTAGCTAGAGATTGTGGGGTGGTTGACACAGACAGGCATTATCTCTGGATCATCCCTTTAGGGTTTAAGGGACTTTACCGTGTCTCCAGTGCACATCTCTGCCTGGCTCCAACAGCAGTTGTCACCAACATAATGCAAAACGTGGAATGAGTGGCATTGACATTTCAGTAGCTGGTATTGAGGGTTTCCAGAATGGACTCTAATGATGTTTACAGGTATCTAATAGCCATTTTTCAATATAGCATTTCTTTTCATTTACACTCGGTCCCGTTTCTTCAGTAGCTGCAAATTCCCTTTTTTAATGCTCATGTAAAAAAATCAAAAGTGTAAAGATATATATATTTTGGTCAGTTTTTCATAATTTTTGCTGGTAGAAAAGTATTTAGAAATGAAAAGCCATGTTTTATATAGCAGTTGAATAATGTTGATGTTTAGATAATAAACTTGGCCAGTGAAGCAATCTTACCTTATTAAAAAAATGAAAAGAGGATTTTACTGCCAGGTTTATTGTATTAAAAAAATCACCTGAGTTTGAGGTTACCTCAGATTGTGTTAAATACTTTTTTGTGGTTGTACTGTATATTTGCATAATTGTGTCAAGCTTTTATTTATAATTGTGCCACATGTACCATGTACATGTCACTATTTCAGTGCATCTTTCTTCTAACAGGCATTTCATTTATCATGAGAAGGGGCTGAATCATTTGGAAGCTATTTTGTTCATCTGCCTTTCCTAAAATCAGCATAATGACCCTCCCCTAAATCACCTATAATTCCTTGTCACATTGCCTTAACCGCCCAAAACTTGACAAAGTGGAATTTTTTGGCATGGACACAGGATGGAATAAAAATAAACTCAGTGTGATAATTTTTAAAATGTGGCAAATGATAACTTTGCACAAGTTGTACCTAGGTATCTTCAACTAGAAGGAATGTATTTATACCGCAGTACTTGGCTTGTCTCCTGCTGTGCCAGAGCAGCAATTATCTCTTTACCTTGGGCTCTCTCTGCATCAAGTCTCCAGTATTCGCTGTTGCAATTCCTCACTAGAATAAAAACAAGCACTGAACAGTCACTGATTTTTCCCCCTTCCCCTTTTGGCCTTGCCCTCTCCTAGACATGGTGCCTCCAAAGAGCAGGACTGTTTTCCCTGCTTCAGAATCTTCTAGTCTTTCTGCTGCCTGAGAGGGCGGACGGCCCTCAGTTCAACGCACGAAACACCTTCTCTGGATGTTCCGGTGGTGGTGATGGGAGGGTGCCCTTCCGTCATTCACCTGGGTGGGAGAACTTGGCTCATAACTCCTTGTTGGCTGAACAGAAACTCCTGATGGGAGTTTGATTGTCAGCCTTGCTTTGCTTAGAGCAGTTTTTAGTCATTGTGTATAAAGCTCTTTGTCTCTCTCCACATTTTTTATGATGAACAAATTTGGTTTTATAAATTTGCAGATACTGTTCCCTCTTCCCCTCCCCCCACTGGACACCAAAGACCAGTACAATTTATAGCTTTTTTCCATCTGTTTTTAAAGCAATACTGTATTATAAAGAAACTAATATTTTTATTGCACGCTTTAATTTTTGTTTTTGTTTTAAGATGTGCACTCAAACATATCAGAGCCTGATTTCTTCCTATGAACTTAAGGCTGTCTGCGCACAAAATCTTTTTCACAAAAGGAAAAGGCAGGACTCGGGTACTCCTTAAGGTAACCTTTAATGCTACATGCAACACTTTCCTAGGAACTAGACTAGTGTTGTGATTTGGCACAGAGAAGACATTCCATTTTGTGTTCTCTTGAATTTTAAACAAATAGGTGGAGGCTGAGAAGAGCTAAAACTGCAGACATGCTTTGTAGAGAATCTGGAAAAAAACATGTTTGCATAGCATTATCCTACTTTGCTAATTAATGCAGTAGCAGCCACAGGAGTGACCTTCTGGGTATGCCCTGCAAGTGTGTTACCAATTTGGTAGGTATAGCTAGGCTAATGTGAAATACCCATATTAATGAAGGAGTCTGAAGTCCATGGTTCCCTGTCAATTTAGCTATCTTCGGGAGAGCTGACATATACAGCGCTCCCCTCAAGATCGGCTATTTCTGCAACAACCGAAGCAAAATAGACTTTAATAATAGGCTGCAGTTTGGGACCAGACTGTTATAGACAAAACTGCCCTGCAGTGAGCAAAAACACGGGTACTGTGATTAGAGCTGCTGTCTGGGCAGTGGGAAACCAGACACAGTCAAATTGGGCTTGTTATCTGACAAAGATAGCTGATCTAATGAGGATGCTTTTTTCTTGTTAAATGAGACTATCATTACCTGTGCTTACCTGAAAAGCATTTATGTGACTTGGATGTCTGAAGTTATCATTTGTGCAAGAATACTATCTGTAAATACATTTAATGAACTGTAAAGTTATTTAATAAATATAGTATTTATACAGTGGGTGTGTGGCTTCTTCAACGGTGATTGTTCCGCGAGCCCCAAAGTGCCCTGCTGTTCATCTTGGGTTTGCTCTGTTCTTGTAACCACCAGTCCTTGGGTTGTCTGCAGAAGACTAGTTGTGCTTGCATCACCAAGAGGGGTCTTTCCTAAGGATATAGCAGCTTCTGATAAATTAACTAAATTACATATTGCTGAAGTGGGCAATGCATGTAAGTTTATAGTATAACACCTGCATCTTCTAGTCCATATATCCACATGCAGACTCTTGGGCCAGATTCTTTCAAATTCAGCAGAAGTATAAACTGCAGTGTCCTTTCAGACATAGATGTTAGGTGAAATAGTGTTGGTCAGTATGATAATAACCTCTCCTGCCACTGACATCTGTTCACTAACTTTCAGGAATTTCTCTGCATCAAGATGATAGGGGGTTGCAAAGGAGCAGATTCCCAGTCCTTTCAGAAGGACTGTGCAACAGAAGTGCTGGGTGGATCAAGAGGATCCTTAGGATGAAGGGAGATGCTGACAAACAAAAACGAATAGCAAAAATATGTATATGACTTGCATTGAAGAAGGGAAAATGCCAACTCTTTTGTTGCAGAGGTGTACAGATGCAGTGCCAAGCTTAAGCAGGCCTTTCCCCTAACGTCCAGTGAACCACAACAATCTACCAAACCTGCATGCTTTCCTGCCTCTGTACTAGCTGGTGTGTTTGTTTCGCCACGATGGAATTTCAGTGGCAGTTCAGTGCCTATTCTCTTTCCCTGTGGGGGTTGAAGGGGGAAGTACATCTTAAAAGAAAAGCAGAGCTCATGGAGCAGCGTGTGCCTAGCTGCTCTTTGTTAGGTTGCTGTGGGCAACTGCCTGTTTCCAGGGCTGAAACAGCCAAATGTATTCTCTGCTGGATGACTGTATGCACCTCTGAAAGGAGGGGGAAGGCTTCCAATCCACTCCCATCTTGCTGCCCTCGTACTGCAAATAGCATGCTGTAATGCCTGCAGGATTAAAAAACCACAACCAACTCTTGAACAGAGTTTGGATGAATCTAGTCTCAATTTTCAATTTAAGAGGTGGTTTTGGAGGAACTGGGTCTGTCCCCCTTAGGTTCTCCAGTGGTGAAAAGTTGTCAAGCATGGCCATACGTGCTTATAAAGGCAAAACATCTATATGAAGTATATAATCTGATTGGCATGACTGACTTTATAATAAGTAGTAATACATAGTCCAGAAGCTTCTAGTAACACTCATAAAACTGTGGGGTCCAATGTTTTTAAGAAACCTAATACTAAGAGGAATTCAACTTGGCTCTATGTTGGCATTTGAATACTATTTAATGATTATCCATCACTTATTAGCAGATCAATAAGATACTTCATACCGCTAAAATGTTTGGGAAATTTGTCCATTGCCAAAATCCTCTTCAGT
Organism: Euleptes europaea; assembly: GCF_029931775.1. Taxonomy (NCBI): domain Eukaryota; kingdom Metazoa; phylum Chordata; class Lepidosauria; order Squamata; family Sphaerodactylidae; genus Euleptes; species Euleptes europaea. The sequence continues at coordinate 61,812,616 of NC_079324.1, read as the reverse complement.
GTCGCTTGCTGTTGCCAAACTGTGAAATACATGAGCAATACCTTGCTCCTTGGATGAAACTGCTCCAAAGAACAAAGAATGGAACTAGGAAAAGCAATAAAAAAATTAACCACCTGCAGAGCAGCGTTAGTCAAAATCTTGTGATGCTGCCTATTAGGACCAAATCTGATACAGAGACAGGGCCATGTGTTGGAAGCAAGTCACAGTTAATTTCTATAAAACCGGGGGGGGGGGTTTAAAATGTGGTAGGGGAAGGTGGGAAGAAAGCTGAACCAGTGTGGTGTAGTGGTTAAGAGCGGTGGACTCTGATCTGGAGGACCGGGTTTGATTCCCCACTCCTCCACATGAGTGGCGGATGCTAATCTGGTGAACTGGATTTGTTTTCCCACTCCTACACATGAAGCCAGCTGGGTGACCATGGTCTAGTCACAGCTCTCTTAGAGCTCTCTCAGCCCCACCTCCCTCACAGGGTGTCTGTTGTGGGGAGGGGGAGGGGAAGGTGATTGTAAGCCAGTTTGAGTCTCCCTTAAGTGGTAGAGAAAGTCAGCATATAAAAACCAACTCCTCTTCTAATGTGCCCGTGTCTCTTTTCCCCACCTCCCTGGTAGGGATCTCTGGTATAAGGTGCCCCTGCAGGAAGCAATGCAAGATGGGGAAAGTACAAACACCATGCTGTGTGAGATGCACCATGAAGTTTAGCTTAGCTTATACATGCACATTTTGACCGAGATCTAAATAATATTACATGTATTCAAGGCTCCTTGGAAGGATTTAAATAAAACTCATGCTATATGACCTTGCTTTTGAAATGGAGGTGAGTTATTAAAGTAGTTTGGAGGAAGCTGTTGAAAGACAAACCCGACCACATCCCACTGGATATGTGTAAGCCCTTGCCTGTGGCTATAAGCGGCTCTTGGGAACTTGCCCTTCTCTGTTAGCGAAATGGCAAAGTGTAGGACCAGTTTGTTAACTCTCAACTAACCCTAAGCCGTCTCCTCTGGCAACAAAAATGTTGCATGAATTGAGGTTTCTGGAACAGAACACTTTCATTTCTACATTGCTGTTGATCTTGGCAGGGAAAACAAAGGGTATTTCGAAGCCTTTAAACAGACTAGTGCCAACGTTGCCAAGCTCTGGAGTAGATGAGGGCCTGTCTGATAAGAGCTGGAAAAGCCAGAATCAATGCTTTTGCACAGGAACAGACTATCGGGGTGGGTGGGGGCAATGTAGCAAATATATCAACAGTAATTTAATACCAAAAAAAGAAATTTGGGGGTTGATGGGGGCATTTTCTATTGGCTTCTGATGGTCTGTTGTCTTTAGCCTTTTCCCTCACCTTATCGTAATCAGGGTGAGTTGCCATAGCTTCCTCCACGGCTGCAGCATCCTCTGTTGTGGCAGGCTTTGGGTCTGTCATGTTTGCGATGGGCATGAGAATGTCCCTGTTGCTCCTCTGTAATGCAGGACTCCTAAAAAGCAAGACCTTTATCGAGCTGTTGCTTCAGTTCTGCTGTGGTCTGCGGCACTAGGAGCAGTGTATCTACTATTTCAGTCTGGCCATTCATTAAACCTGAACGTCCAGACCTCTACCAATGTTGTTTTCCTCCCTGCTGCAGTGAACATATGCGGTAACTGGATTATATACACCCTTAGGGCAAGAGATGGACGTGATGACAATTCCAGAGAGGGGACAGATTGCTCTCTGTTCCAGGTTTATCCTGCCTATGGCAAGGAAGCAGGTGCTTGCCAATGAATGTGTACGAGGTACCAGCCAGAAGACCATGATGGGTAGCCATGTTAGTCTGTCACTAGCAGTAAAAAAGAGTAAGAGTCAGGTAGCACCTTAAAGACTAACAAAATTTCTGGCAGGATATGAGCTTTCGTGAGCCACAGCTCACAGTTCTCTTACAAAGGGATTTCAAAGGGCGATTAGAGAGACTGCTGAATTACAACTAATAATGAAGCTCAAGACTGCATTTTTCCGGGACTTAATAGAGACCTGGGATTTCTGTCATTACCAATGCTGATTTCTCCACACCTACTACCCCTCTGCATGTCACACCTGATCCAATCATGCCTGCTAATGTAATTTACTTGTTTTTGATATTTACACTGCCATTGTGTGTCTAATTCACTGGTCTCCACTTTAGGATAGATGGAATCACATTCTAGCTGTATCTGAAGAAGTGAGCTTTGGCTCATGAAAGCTCATACCCTGCCAGAAATTTTGTTAGTCTTTAAGGTGCTACTGGACTCTTGCTCTTTTCTACAGCCAGAAGTCCAACATGGATCTAGGGGTGGGAGTAATAATCACATGTGTCTGAGATTTGTAGAGGTCTGTGCCAGAATTTGGTCTCTGTCATAGATATGATTGTTCAGCAATACAAAGATGTGTGTATATTCAGTCCTTGTTCTGGTTTCCTTTACCTGTATTCAGATTTCAAGACACCATAAGCTATGGATAAAGTAGGGCTTTACAGAGGTTTATCAACCACAAAACAACAGCCAACTCTAATAGGACTGAAATAGGAAGTGCTTTGGAATTTTGCTAGCATCTTCTTCCTTTCCAAACTTCCATGGAGTACATTCGAAACACACTGGCAAGGAAGTGATGGGGTCTTTTGTGTTCTGCTGCACCTGGACAGCAAGATCACAAAAACCACTCGGAAATGGTTCATGTTGACTTCTTCTGCATTCTGAGAGATAGTGTACAGTACCCCATTTAAAGTGCGAGAGTAATAGAAATTAAATGCATAATGTTGCATCTACATTCCATACAAATATAAGAAGTGTCGTATTTTAAAGTAATTAAACAGACTGCAGCTAATGGCTCCTCATTTTGTAGTTTTCACTAGAAATGCCTGCAACATGTTTATTACTGACCCCATCAGTTTAATGTATATAGAAACAGCGCTTTAAAAAAACCTAGATATCAACTCTTCTGCATACTGGGAATTGACTAAGGCTTCAGCACTGTGCATGGGTTCTTGGGAGTAAGCTCCATTGAACGAACTGGGGCTTAGTGTAACCCATGTCATTTTCTCTTTTAACATGTTATTTGATTTTCTTTAAAAAGGTTTAGCGTTTAGGGCCTAGGGAGCAAAAGGTCACAGAACATGGGCAGTTAGTGAAGTTGCTCCGGTGTGACCCACTGCAAGAGCCCCATCACCTCAGTCGGTCTGGCCTGCAGCAGGAGAGAGAAGACAACTTAACTTAACATGCATGGGATGCGACTGTGTGAGTCCTGGTTCCCTTAGACCCTGAAAGTACTGTGGAGGATTCCAGGATTTTACTCCACCACCTGGGATTCTGTTCAGCATGTGAACAAAGCATGAGAAGATATGAGCCACCTGCCTGCACAATACTGAATCAACACTGCTGTTCTGAGCCTTACATTGATGATGACCATTAGTTCCTAGCATGAGAAGCACTTGCGTAATAGCAGCTAGCAGGTAACAAGTTATTCCTATTAATATGAGTCTACCTGGAGACCAAAGAGGCTTAGAATTTTCCTAAACTGGCATCTCCTTTCAGGGATTCAGAAAACGTTTGTTATAGGTTCACAACTCTTATAGAGGTACCAGGGTGAATTGTATCCTCTACTGGACTTGGGAGGGATCCTATCTTTTCCATCTTAAATCTAGCATTGCAAAAGAAACAACTAACTTCTAATCTGCCTTACCTTTTCTGCTCTTGTGAAAGATGTGGAGAATGATGAGAGGATTCTTTGTTTTCAATATCTGCCAAAGTAGCTAAAACAAAACTAGCTTCGACCATCATGTCCTCAATGATGAAAGCAACTGGCCTTTAAATTAAAAACGGGTTGAGTATCTGCCTCATATTTTTACTGATAAGAATAATTTTCATATCCCAGCCTATATGCAGAGGAAAAACCTAGGTTCACATTCTGCTCTTTACTGATGGGAAAAAGCTACTAAAATATTACTTTCCTTCCTATTATAGCATTACCTGATGCAGTTAGGCATATAAAATTCCCAGAAATTTCGAAGCTAGGGAGAGGGGGGTTTTTTGGTGGCAAAAATGAAAATTTGGGGGGAAAAAATCAAAATATATGCTTTGCTATCAAATCTAAACTTCTTTTACTTATATAACATAAAATACATTGTTTATAACAGCACATATAATTATACTATTTTAATACTTATGGAATTTAAAAGTAGAAATGTCTTCATTTTCTGTAAGTACCCAGTACTTGAGAAAGAGGTGCAAACTGCTATACCCTATGCTACTATAGCCTGTATATCTTTTTTGCCATCTGAGAGGCAGGCAAAAATAAAAGGTAGAAAACAAATTCTGTAGTAAACAAAAGAAAGTATTATTTGGACAGAAACATTGTCATAGAGTCACAATTGGTAGAACTATCAGCATGTTTGGATATTAAGCTACACTTTATATCTTGAAAACAATGTACTCTTTAATGTATTATCATTAAACACATAATGTTGTTGCTAAAGTTTACATTAAAATCTCTAATATGTTGTGCATGTCTACTGTGTACACAGAAATGTTCATCTAATGCTCTAGACTGTCTTAATTTTTAAAAAGTCCATACTTGTCTTTCATGTCACTCATGGGGGGGGGGGGAAATCAAAGGATTTTTTTCAGTGCTCTACAACATTTCCAAATTTTCCCACGGGAAAAACTGAGAAAGTCCTCAGTATTTTTCATGCTGTACATATGGAATGAGTGAAATGCTTTTCAAGGCAAGATTTTTCTCATTCAAAAAGGAAAGTATTTCATAGGAGAACTTTTCAGTGCTCTACAAAGTCTCCCAATTTTTCTGTTGGAAAAACTGAAAACATTATTTGGGGGGGGGGGAGTTTCCCCCAAAATTTTTCCGTACCTTCTCTAGATGCAGTTCATAAAAGTACTACAAAATTAAATGGGCCAAAACACTTTTAACAATGTGTAGTACTGTGCACTGTGTATGATTAATTCACATATTATTGTGTCTACAAATGTATTTCCTACGTGAAAATTGTATTTGTGCAGGAAATTGCTGTGTACCAAAGCATCCCTTAGCAACACAGTTCTTTCCAGGAAGTGAGTTCAGTGCTCATTTAAGCACCCTCAATTAATAGTTTAGCCATTCAAATAAACAAAAACATCAACTCCCATCATCAACCTACTTTCCAGAAACATCGAGATGTACAGAGATTGAAGTGCTGAGGGTGTCTGCAAAAGCCAACAGTCCCTAAACACAAGTGAAATACATGAATTAACCTCAAGCATTATACATTATGGAGCATTACAGTCTTGGTTTAAACTCACTGTTACATTCTCTGGCAGACAGGACAATTGCCTGTTGTTTATTACCCTGCTTGTTGGCTTCTTGGAGGTTTTGACAGGGGCAGACTGGATATTTAAGTTATACATAGAGTTCTTGGAGGGTGGCTAGCATGCAGAGCAAAGCCTAGTAGCTGGGCCAGCACTGCTGGAGCCACTCACCTCAGATCTGGGCAGTGGTGCCAATGATGAGGGTTGGCATCATCGCAGGAGGAGGCAGCCGTTGAGCCAACACATATGGCTGGCTGGGTCTGAGCTGAGTGGGCCCTGCAGCTTGTTCCAGGACCATTTTAACTCCCAGTCAGCCCATGGCAACTGGTTGGTCCATAGATGGAAACAGGATGCTGGAGCATACGGGCCTTCTGTTTGCTCCAGCGGGGCTTGTCATAGGTTTACCTTTCCAAGATTTCCACATTTTATAACATTTTCTTCCCTCTCCCCGATGCCCTTCAAACAGCTTCAACACTGAAGTTCTGCTTCCTAAATAAGGCCTTAGCAATTAATCATGGAAGAGCACACTAATGCAATCTTGAAGCATATTAACAATCAAGCAAATACAATTTGTATTGTTACCTTTAGCTCTTTAAGGCAAAATGTGACTTCAGAGTCTACTCCAACTTGAAAATACTCAAATTCTTCTGGCTCAAGGTGTATCTTAGTACGCATTTCTTTTGCAAAATCTGTTCACATTCATGACAACATGAAACAAAAGCAATAAAAGTCCTGAAGGCTGTAGTAAGAATGGTTATAAATGCTTTCCAAATTTAATATTCATATGTAAAACAGATGTGGGTCACAACTTAATTAAAACTAGAACATGCATGGTAGAGTGTCAGCCTGCTCCCACAGGTACAGCAGTTAGGTGTAAATTGGATGTACATCCAGTCTTGTCATACGACCTATTCCTGTGACCTATTCCCACAGTCCATCTGCCTCAAAAAAAAAAAAAAAAGTGGAAGAATTCCAAGACTTCTGAATTGTGTGTTTGGATGTATAGTATATGCACAGGACATCCACACATTACAGCATCCCTACACTCAACAAACATGTGGATCACCCTTGGAGCATCTTTTGTCAATATTACATCTATCACTGGATCTGGCAAGAAGTCTGATTTACAAAAATACAACATGGTAAATTCATCAGGGCAAACGTTCTGACAGATCCTTTTAAAAATTAAGGTGAATAACAGATTATCAGTACAATCAAAGAAGCACTTCGTTACTATTTCCAAACCAATAGCATAAAACCCGGGTTATTTATTTATACCCTGCCCTCCTTCCCAACAGTGACTCAAAGCAGGTTACGCTATTCTCCCTAATTCCATGTTATCCTTATAACAACAACTCTGGGAGGTAGGGTAGTGTTAGAGAGACCCAAGGTCACCCAACAAACGTCTACAGCACATTGAAACCTGGGTTTCCCAAATCCTCATCTGCTACGCTAACCACTACATGACACTGGTTCACTTCAAAGAACTGTACTTTTCCTCTTTAATCCATTTGCTTACATCAAAACATTTATTGGCTGAAGCCAGTAATAAACAATATAATTTTAGTGTAATAATCTAGTTATTACACTTAAAAAAAAACTATTCCTCTATGGCACGATTACCCCAGGAAGGGGGGACGTGGAACAGTGGCAGACATCCCTGTTTCCCCAGACTCCTGGGAGCTGTTTGGCTATTATTTACCCCTGACATTACAGCCCACACTCTCAGGGTAGCTGCCACCACCTGTCTCTTTAAAATCTAAGGCAGAATATGACTGGTCCACTTCTGCCTCTCTGGTGAACTGAATTTGTTTCCCCACTCCTCCACATGAAGCCAACTAGGTGACCTTGGGCTAGTCACAGCTCTCTCAGCTCCATCTACCTCACAGGGTGTCTGCTGTGGGGAGGGGAAGGGAAAGTGAGTGTAAGCCAGTTTGATTCTCCCTTAAGTGGTAGAGAAAGTCGGCATATAAAAACCAACTCTTCTTCTTCTCCTTTATCTGTCTCTTACACACTCACACAAACATGCACCTCATCCAGCCAAACATGTAAGCTGGCTCACTAGAGAGCTGGCCTGCACCTAACCCAGTCCTTTTGCACACAAGAGATCTGGGGGCAACACAAGCTCTTTTAAAAGGAAAGGTTTTAAATACTGGAAAAACAGAGTAAGAAGGGAACAGTGTGTGCAGTTTTTTGCACACAGGGAAATATTTCAGACAAACAGGAGAAGGCATAACACAGCTAAAATAATACAGAAAACGAACACAGCCTGACTAAACTGGTGCCCTAACTATTTGGCTTCCAGTTCACAGATCCTGAGCCACATTTACCTGAAATGGGCCTATCCTGCAAAGGATTCTTCCTCCCTTGTTTGCTCCTGGGGAAGACAGCAGGAACTCCTCCCTCAGGCATTTATCGATTTTTCTATAATCACACCCCCTTGCAGGAATAGGCGTTCTTTCTACGCTCTGGCTTGTGCTAAGCCATCCAATTGTTTCCTTTTGGGAGAGAAATAGGGTTGCCAACCTCCAGGTGGTTGGCTGGAGATCTCCCGCTATTACAACTGACCTCCAGGTGACAGAGATCAGTTCCCCTGGAGAAAATGGCCGCTTTGGCAATTGGACTCTATGGCATTGAAGTCCTGCCCCTCTCCAAACCCTGCCCTCCTCAGGCTCCACCCCCTAAATCTCCAGGTATTTCCCAACCTGGAGCTGGCAACCCTAGAGAGAAACCCCGCCCCTCTTTGTGGGGCTCTGTGAATCACTGGTCTGTTCCCGCTCTTACCAGAGAGGCTGCCTAAAGGCCTAGCTTAATTAGAGACAGGAAAATCATGGACAGGAAGCCTGAAACTCTTGTCATGAAACAGTTCTTGTGAAAAAATAGAAGTCCAACTTGAGTATATGTGCAGACTCAAATATGTTTCCTTGCCTGAAACCTCCTTATTCTCACTTGAAGCCACTGCTAAAAAAATATTTCAAACACACAACATGCAAAACACTTTGACACAACACAGTGTTCTCTTGCATACAGAATGCTCTTATGGATCACTTTTCTGATTTTTTAAAGCTATGCAATTAAATGCTTACCCATTTCATCCTCAACATAAGTCTTGAAACAAGCTTTCAGTGGTGTTACAGATAAAGTTACTTCGTCTTGATAAGTTGGAAAATGAATCAATATGTCAGACAACTGCCTGAGAAGTTTAAGAGAGACTATGAATTGCTGTCTATAGTTCATGCTTAATATGAATAACAAAACAACAAAAATCTGCAGATCTGTCCAATACAGCCCCAAAAGAATAGTAACAGCCAGTGAGTGGCAGCCAAATTGCAAGGCCCTGTTTTGGAGCACCATCCTGTTTCCCTTCTCTGGCTCTTCTGTCTTCTCCACTAGGCAGAGGTGGGAGGGGCAGACCTGGTAAAATAGGTCTGCCCCCCTTGATGACTTGAATTCTGCCGGTACAGACAGAAATGGGGGTCACATGAACACATGAAGCTGCCTTATACTGAATCAGACCACCGGTCCATCTAAGTCGGTATTGTCTACTCAGACTGGCAGCGGCTCTCCAGGATCTCAGGCAGAGGTCTTTCATGTCACCTACCGCCTAGTCCTTTTAACTGGAGATGCTGGGGATCAAACCTGGGACCTTCTGTATGCAGGCTCTTCCACTGAGCCACAGCCCCTCCCCGGGATGCTCTAGGTTGATCCTGCATTGAGCAGGGGGTTGGACTAGATGGTCTGTATGAGCCCCTTCCAACTCTAGGATTCTCTCTAGATTCCAGGATTCTCTCTATCACATTACCATCTCTCCCCTCCCCACCCTGAGGGGTCCTGAGTTAGAGTCCTCCCAGGTGGCCCACAGGAAGGGCCTTTTCTTTTCCAATGCTTATCTTACACTGTAGAGGAATACAATCTGAACTTTTACTTGCTGGAGACCCTCTGGAATGGGACTTTTCTGCCTCCAATTCTTATCTGCACTCATCAGAACTAGTTCTGAAGAAGCAAGCCTCAATATATAACTGAAATTTATTTAGAGGATTTATACCACGCATCTTCAAAATCTGCTTCAAGAGGGTTGTTTAGAAATCTGATGATCTCTGGGCAAAAACCATGTGACTTGATAATATAACATTCATTTTATTACCTTGAATGTATCTTCAGTACATTGGGACACAGATGCTTGGCGAACACAGCCTGCAAAGGTTCACATTCTTGAAAAGATAAGTTATGAGTTTTAACAATGCCTAAAGAGAGAGAAGGACTAGGATTGGCATACTGTGCGTATGACCTTCAGAAAATGTTAAGTAATCTCTTCATCCTATGAGAAATCTGTTAACATTAACTCTATAACATTTTCATATTCAGTATGAAACTGAGTATTTAGTTTTATGTTGTGTGCGTGTGTGCCAGGTTAAAAATTGAATACCTGGCTGAGTTACAATCCACAGTTGAAGCTGTGGTGATAGAATTATTTGCTAATTCAACTCCCCACCCACACGTAGTTGTGGAAGAAACCATCTGAAGGTGCCACCACCACAACTTGGACTCACAGTACAATCCTCACAAAGCTGGACCTGGGGATGACGATGTCTGTGGAAACACAGCAAGCTGCTCTTGAGCAGGGTCTAGCCAGGTGAACCAGTTTTTTAAACTACCATGCCTATGACAGGTCTTCCAAATTAAAAAGCATAGCAAACACTCTGATTTGCAAGGCAGGCACCCACATACTAATGGCTTTCTGTACAGAAGCAGACCCTGTGGGAAGGAACTTAAATGGCCTTTAAGAAGCAGCCATTTCGTACACACTAGTCCTTCCCTTACTGCTACATCAGATGCCTATTATTTAGTTTTGGTAAAGACGTGTGTAAAGTGCCATCACATGAACACATGAAGCTGCCTTACACGGAATCAGGCCCTTAGTCCATCAAAGTCAGTATTGTTTACTCAGACCGGCAGCAGCTCTCCAGGGTCTCAGGCTCTATCATGACACCTACTTGCCTGGTCCCTTTAACTGGAGATGCCGGGGACTGAACCTGGGACCCTTCTGCATGTCAAGCAGATGCTCTACCACTGAGCCACGGCCCCTCCCTCAAGTTGCAGCCGATTTATGGTGATCCCTCAAGGGGGATTCAAGGCAAGAGACTAAGAGAGGTGGTTTGCCATTGCCTTCCTCAGCATAGCAATCCTGGTAGTCCTTGGTGGTCTCTCATCCAAATATTAACCAGGGCTGATGCTGCTTAGCTTCTGAGATCTGACCAGATCAGGCTAGCCTGGACCACCCAGGTCAGGGCATAGCCTAATACATATAGCCCAGCTTTTTTGCATGGCTTGCTAAAATAAGGTGACATATAGTGCTCCCTGGTGGACACTAAGAGCTCAACAGATTTTAAATAAAAGAGCTCAGGTCTCAGGTTCTTCTTGTTTAATTATGCATGCAATCGTAAACAAGAAATAATTACTGTCTGGGGCCAGCCTGGGCAAAGGACAGCAGACAAGATCTGACCTTGGAGAAGCCCAAAGAGAGACCTAGGGTTGCCAACCTCCTGATATTACAACTGATCTCCAGCCAATAGAGATCAGTTCCCCTGGAGAAAATGGCCGCTTTGACAATTGTACTCCATGGCATTGAAGTCCCTCCCCTCCCCAAACCCCACCCTCCTCAGGCTCCACCCCAAAAATCTCCTGGTATTTCCCAACTCAGAGCTGGCAACCCTAGGGAGACTGCCAAGTAGGCAGACTAGCTGCGCCAAGCGTCTGCCAGCCACGGCTCCAATCCCCCGGCAGCCCAGGTGAGTTGCAGGCTGCCAAAAAGGGGAACTGCCTGGCAAACAAAGCCCGATCCAGTGCAGGGAAGCCACACCTTAAAGGAGGGTGGAGCGTGGCCACCAGCCTAGCCACCCGCCTCGTGAGTAATCCCAGCAGTTAGGGGAGAGCCGGGCCCAGTCACAGAGGAAGGCTGGGTGCATACCTGAGAACATGGCACTCCCTTAAGGTAAAAGGGGAGGGGCTTGAGGGAGGAGGGACAATGGTGGGGGTGGAGGCATGAGGGGCTATAAAAGCAGGAGACGCCAGCCAGAGAGCAAAGACCTCCAACAAACAATGTAGCAGCCTACACAAAAAAACTGTTGAACGCAACAAAACTTAAATGCAGCTAAAATAAAACCTTTTTTGCACCCACATTAGCTTGCTTCTCCAGTAATAAAGCTGGACTCAGGCATCAACAGGTGATCAGGATAAAGAAATATAGTGCTGGGTGTCATCAGCATATTTAGACTGGTACTGGACTGAAATTTTATTTCATGGAATGTATTGAATGAATTTCAAAATAATAAAATCATACTTTCTTGTTTCAAAAAACGCAGTCATCTGGAAGTCTTTTTGAATACCCCCCCCCCCACACACACACATTGTATCAGAAGGTAATTTGGAAAGCCTCAAGTTTAAGAAACATGTTTCAAAACATCAGGGGGAAATGGAATTAATTGTACGATTCTTAAAGTCTACATTTTTAAAAACTGTAACCCCTTAACCTCGTAATAGCTTCACAGAATTGTATAACTATTTACCTACCATGTTTGCAGAAAAGTTGAAAGACAATATGGCATTCTTTAAAGTTTGTGTAAATGTTGCATTTATTTACATTCTTTTCCAGACTATTTGAGTACCTAAATACAGGTAGGACTGCCTGAAAGAAAAAAATATTATTAATAGTCAGATTTCCCTAGAAGTACAACATAGTCCTTAAGAAGACAACATTAACAATGATGAAAAGTTTGGATACTAGAATTTGCAGACTGAACATTCAGTTCTTCAAAAAAACAACACATTATCAAACACAAATCTAAATGTGTGTCAAGTCAATTTGGACTTTACTGTATACAATTCACTGTTACTTCCTACGTTATATACTAGTATTGTTTGAAATGCAATGTTTTTCAAAAGGTTTAGCAGCTACAGCAAAAACAAATTCTTTACTGTTTTGTGAGGTGCCTAGAAAAACACCATCCATAGATCAAACACATACTTATGATTGATTGCTGCATTTTGTATTAACATGCTTGTCAAATAAAATTTACAGATACAGTGTACTAATTAAAAATTATAACTGGAACAGTTTTATAATATAAAATATAATATAAAATTGTATACATTTGTCCCATCTACTAAGACTTACCTTTATTGTTAATTTACACTTGAGTCGTACACTGTTTTCATTTAGACACAGTTCAGGTGAATTTCTCCAGGAATAGTGTTGAAAGAACATAGATGAAAAGAAGATACAGGCATATGCTGATCGAGAAGAATTTACTGACCTTAGGAACAGCTGTGGATATAATTAAGTATTTTATCATCTTTAAATCATAGGCACCCAATAAAGGTGCCATGTTGTAATATCTGGAGATTCTATTATTGCTTCGGCATCCTTCATATGTAGGGCACACTACATATGAAAGAGAGAAGTATAATTTAATTTTATCTGTCCAGACATGAACAAATTATATATGTGTACAAGTATTAACTGATTTACAGTGCAATCCTAAACAGAGCTATTCCAATCTTGGAGCTTGGAGTAACGCCACACAGGATTCATCACTAATCTGTTGGTAACAAATAGCAAATTAAAACTAGAATCCTAGATTAAAATTTGCCAGTTCCTTTGATTAATTTCTGAGGCTGAAACTGAAGGCAGTGTCAAACAGTATACAGATTTGCACCAGTTTCCTTTTGCCTGTTCAAATCTGATGAATAATAAATGTAAATCATTGCTTTCCCTTCCAGCTAAACCTTAGTAGCTATTTTAAAGGGAATGTGTCCTCTAGCACAATTCTGTTACAATCTGCAACATTCCCCACCCCCGCCATCGATATCTGCGTTTTAAATTCAAAATCTACTTACTCCTTTTTCAATAGGATCAAACCAGAATTCATCACTGATTCGAGCTAAGGCATATACGGCCCTTCCGAATACTAGAGAAGAAAAATAGTATGGCAACAGTCTATTTTGTTATATAACAGACCTGTACTATATTAATTAAAATGAAAAGTCCAGAATAAAAACAAGTGATGGCAAGGATCTGAATCTGACCTAAATTGAACTCTTGGGTCAATGTGATATATTTGTATGTTTCGTATATTTTGTTAACATACTGTCACCTTAAAACTTTGTGTTATACCGGCAGAAAGATGGTGTATTAGAACTCAGGGTCACCCAGTGAAATTGACTGTCAGCAAATCGAGGTAAAAGGAAGCAGGTCTTCATGCAATAATTACGTTATGGAATTCACTGTCAGAAGATTAAGTAACTTAAGGAACGTACTGCCTCAAGATGTGGCAACTAGCATTTTTTTCACTAGTACTGCATGTTAAATTGTTATTTTCATTACACTATCACACCCCAAGATCTTTTTTCCGGTTAGTCACTAACCAGACCTCATCAGTGTACATGTAGTGGTTAGACTAGGACAGTGTTGGCGAACCTATGGCACGCGTGCCGGACTTGGCACGCTGAGCCCTCTCTGTGGGCACGCGCAGGTAAGTTGAGCAGCTGTCACATCTGCCTTCCCTGGACTCCGAGCCGCCCAGCTTAGGGGCTTTGAACAAACATTAATTGTTCAAAAGCATGCCAAATGCAAACTTTTACCTTTCAATAAAAAGTTGTTTGTATAATTGAAAGCTCTGTTATTGTGTTTTTCTTTTAAGGCAAAAGATGTTAATGTATGTGTTGTTTTTTCTAAACTAAAACGTCAGTATTCAGGTTAAATTGCCGTGTTGGCACTTTGCGATAAATAAGTGGGTTTTGGGTTGGAGTTTGGGCACTCGGTCTCTAAAAGGTTCGCCATCACTGGATTAGGATCTGGGAATTCATATAGATTTGATTCCTCTGCCTTGAAATTTGCTGGGAGTCCCTCTCTCACAGGGTCCGCAAGGTTGTTGTGACGCTAAAACGCAGAATGTTTTATTTTATTTATACCCCACCTTACTCTCCAGTGGGGACCCAAAGTGGCTTACTTCATTCTCCTCTCCTCCATTTTATCCTCACAACAACCCTGTGAGGTAGGTTAAGCTAGAGTGTGTGAGTGGCCCAATGTCACCAAAAAAGCTTCCATGGGTGAGGGGTGATTTGAACCTGGGTCTCCTCAGACCAACACTTTAACCATTATACCACACTGGCTCTTTGTAAAGTTCTTGGGTCCCCCTCGGGGAGAAAAGCAGGGTATAAACAAATACAAGTAAAATACACATGGTTGGGGGGTTTCCCCAATGTTTATTTATTCATACTTTGCTTTTCTCCCCAGCGCAGACTCAAAGAAGCTAACATCCTTTCTCCCTTACTCCACTTTCTCCTCAAAACAACCCTGTGAGGTAGGTTTGGCAGGGAGAGAGGAAAAGGCCTCAGGGAGCTCAAGGACAGAGTGGATTCGAACCCAGCTCCCCCAGACCCTAATCTGACACTCTGCTGCAGGACACTGCCTCAGTTTAGTCCTGTAATGCCACCATCCTGAACCCGCTTTCCTGGGGCTTACTTCTGAGGAGGACTGCTCTCCTACTCACACAGAAGCTCAAAGTATAAGCAACTTTATCTCCTCCAAATGTACTATAAACAGATGTCCAAACTGACCAGCGGCTGAAAACAAACCCCTTCTGCCTAGGAGCTGCCCTGAGGTGAAGTCCAAATAATGCATGATATGAAGTAATACTAATAGGTTGAAAGTTTATATTGCAGCAAACTCAGGTAATTATTATATGGTATTTTTGGGTCATTTTCTTCTGTATCACTCCATTTGTATTCTGTATATCCTATATTTTTGTTTCGCCTCTTATTAAATAATAATAAAAACATCTATACAAAAATGATACGAAACCGGAAATTAACAGTATTCATACAATGCAGTATATTAAAATAAGTCAAAATGCATTATTCATAGGAGCATCATTTTGTTGCAGCAAACTCAGGTTATTATACAGCATGTTTGTGTTATTGTTCTGTACCACCGTTTGTATTCTGCATAGCCTATATTTTTGTATTTCTATTATTAAATAATAATAAAAACATCTAGCCAAAAATGATACGAAACGGGAAATTAACAGTATTCATACAATGCAGTAGTTAAAATAAGTCAAAATGCATTATTCATAGGAGCGCCATTCCTTTCCTTCATCTTCGTGGCTTCTGTGCAGGCCCACATGGGACTGCATGCGCAGGCCAGACTGCGCATGCTCAGTTCCATGTGTGTCTGCACAGAAGAGCACTTGAACAGCAGTTTCAGGTAAGTACAACTCTGTCTTCACCTTCATGGCTTCTGTGTAGGCACACAAGGGAACTGCACTTGCACAGGCCAGCCTGCGCATGCACAGTCCCTTGTGAGCATGCACAGAAGACCACTCGATGAACAAGTTACTGCTAAGTGCAACTCTGTTTTCATCTTCGTGTCTTCTGTCCAGCTCCACATGGGAACTATGCAGGCCAGCCTGCGCATGCGCAGTCCCACGTGTGCTTGCACAGCAGACGACTCAATGAACAACAGTTACAGATAAATGCAACTGTTTTCATCTTCATGGCTTCTGTCCATCCCCACACGGGAACTGCATAGGCCAGCCTGCGCATGCGCAGCCCCATGTGCGCCTGCACAGAAGACCACTTGATAAACAACAGTTACAGGTAAGTGCAACTCTTGTTTTTATCCAGGACACCACTCATTGTGTTTGACCACTTGTTGTGTTGTGTTGTGTGTAAAGATTAAATCCCCTTTCTGTTTCCCGCGCCTGCCTCCCCTCCACCTTCGGGGCTACCTCTCAGCTGAGGCCCCCCAATGCCGCACTTCATAGCGAGGGCGAGACGACGCCGCCCCCGCCGAGAAAAGACCGGGAGAGGGGAGGAGAACCGCCGCCTCCCTCCGCCCGACCCTCCTCCGGCGAAGAAAAACAGGCTGAGCCTGAGGTAAGTTTGGCTGAGGAGAGCCATGGGGGAGGGGCCGGGGGGAGGGGCCGGGGGGAGGGGCCGGGGGGCGGGGCCGGCGGACATAAAGACGGGAAGCCAGGGGCGCCAGGCGAAACGACATTTCCGGCTCCCGTGCGAACTCCGCCACTTGCGGGGCCGGCTCGTTTACTCCTTTGCCTAAAACATTTCCTTCTTACGCTGTCCGCTAATAAAAAGCTTCCCAAGGGGCGCACAATTATAAACTTTAAAACAATGCGGGCATTTATCGGCAAAAATAAAAGCCTAAATATCCTGATGCTTTCCACGCACGGTCGATCGGGAACCGGTCGTGCGTGTGTGGCCGTTTTCTGTCAGCAAAGCGACCTCTTGGCGCGGCGGCCCCTTTCCTTTGCCAGAGAGACCGAAAGCGGCCCGACTTTCCCGCCCTCCGCGCTGATTGGCGAGAATAACCCCGCCTCCTTAGTCGCATCGGGTCTGAGTGACTCAAGGGTCCGCAGCGCGTTCCGAACCGTTTTGACCCCTCTCCGGCTTCCGTAGGTCGCATTTCCGGAGGGTGGCTTCGGCAAATCGGAAGCGCGTAAGGAACTTTAGTGGAGGCGCTGCAGGGAGGCCAAGATGGTGAGCTGGGGTGGGAGCGGGAGGAAGGAAGACGACCCGATAAACAGCGTTGACAGGGCTCGAGGGACCTACCCCAAAGTCATTGCAGGCCCTGAGTTCGAATTCCACCTTTGCTGATCTTTGTTCAGTAGGGTTGCGGACTGGTTTATCGAATTCCTGGAGATTTGGAGGGGGGGGGGGCTTGCAAAATCCCTAGCGATTTGGAAGCAGTGCTTGGAGAGGGAGCTCAGTGGAGCTGTGATGCCGTACAGTCAACCCTCCAAAGCTGCTACTTCCTCCAGGGAAACTGATTTCTGTTGCAATTCCAGGGGAACTCCAGGCTCTCCCAGCCCACCTACCTCACAGGGTGTCTGTTGTGGGGAGGGGAAGGGGAGGTGATTGTAAGCCAGGTTGATTCTTAAGTGGTAGAAAAAGTTGGCATGTAAAAGCCAACTCTTCTTCATATAGTTTAGATTTATTTACAAATTTTATATCCCATCTTTCTGCCCTATCTGAGCCACCAAAGTAGCTAAGAAATTGTAAGCAGATCATTATAAAATGCACTGTAAACCAAAAATAAAAATATATATAAAAAAGCACAGAGCTAACAATTAGAACAAAGGATAACAGTGATCTGGTGTCACCCAGTGAGCTGAGGGTGGGGGCTGAAGTTGTTTCTCATTGATCCAGTTCTGCACATACCCCTGGCTTAAACCGTAACATTATGTATTAAATTTTTCTTGCTTTTTCAGCTAGGAGTTATGGGTAGCATATGTTGTGTTCCTTTTTATTCACACAACAACCCTGTGAAAGAGGATTATGTTGAGAGAATGCTAGCCTAAGATTAGCTTCATGGCCGAGGAGGGATTTGTCAAGTTAGGTTCACAGCAAATTCCCTGCGTTTTTCTTGAATTTCTGCTTTTATTCTTTTCACATTAACCACAGTTTTGACAATTTCCTGCAGTACATAACATGCCTGTGTTTGTGGTATTTACTGCAATAACATCTCTCATGATTACGCTTGGCTAACCTCTTGGAGCATTATAAATCCATGACATGAGAAATCATGCACGGTGTGGGTAGCCTATCAGCTGGTATAATATGACATTCTGGTGGGTACAGGCAGCAGGGGAATGAGAGGTGGTGTTATTGTTTGTCAATGAAGGGACTATAATGCTTATTAATAATAGCTTAGTCTCCAAAGGGCAGCTTGATTCACTTCCCTGACATAGGAGATTGGGGCAAACAGAGGCTGTTACCATACTAGGTATTCCCAGCGATGTATCAAGAGTTTGGAAATGTTATAAAAAACATCGCTTTAAAAGGGTTTTTGGATGCCACGGCTAAAAAATGGTTGGAAGACATCTTCACAGCTAAAGGGGCCAAACAAAGTGCGAACAGTATTTTTTATAACATTTCCAAACTCTTAATACATCGCTGGGAATACCTAGTGCAGTAACAGCCAGAATCATGCCCTGTACGGTGGTACTTATGCAGTACCACCGTACAGGGTGAACTGGATGGTTCCGTAGGTTTGCAGGAAAAAACAGAGTATGTAGTTTTAGGTTCAGAATTCAGTTTCAAGAATTTTAGCTTGGTTGAAAGAGCAGGTACCTAGCAGCTATGGTTGAAAATCCCTGATGAAAGCAGCAATATTTAGTGAAATCTCAGAAGCCAGACTGTGGCTGAGCAGTTTCTATTGGTTTGGAATTAGGTGGCTAGCAAACTTGCGATGGCCCTGGTGGAACTCTCTCTAGTGAGATCAGGGCCCTGCGGGATCTGGTGCAGTTCTGCAGGGTCTAAGACCTAAATGTTCTGCCAGGCCTATGGTTGAGGGGAGCAACGGTTTCCATAGCTGGCCTCCCTTCTCCTTCCTCTCACTTCATGTGAGCTGATTTAATCAGGGACCCTGACTGCTCTTCCCTGGGCTGGCCGTGGACCTGTGTGCTGATGAATGACACCAATTAGATTTTAGTGTTAGAGATGGCTGGTTTTAAATTGGAATTGAAATTATTTTATATACTATGTGTTGATATTGTATGATGGTTTAATAGATGTTAGCCGCTCTGAGCCCAGCCTTGGGCCGGGATAGAGAGTAGGATATAAGTCTAAAAATAAAAACAAAAAACTATGTAGAACAGTAAAAAACTGCAAAATACATTATCCTAATAAATCATGGCAATTTGCATAATTCATAGTTTGCAGAATTCTTCTTCCCTTTAGCACAAATTATGCACAGTTCTGCACACAGGAACTTTTCTGTGCCTGGACAGAGACACCAGAAAAAGAGAAGTTTGGGTCCACTTTTTCAGAGTATGCAGAGCTTCGTCCTTCACCAAAATAAATAGGGAAGCCAGTGATGGGCGGGGGGTTCTCAAGTTGTACACTGGAGATCCCACATGAGCAAGGCTTGCTGTGCATGAAGACTTTTGTGGTTCACTGAAAAATTATGAAGAATGACTGTCGCCTTCCATAAATGCTGGAGCTCTTCCATTAATCCATTAGGCATCAGTTGCATAAATCTGATTTTTTAAAATCTTTTTTTAAACATTTTCTGCCCTAACCTTGTTTTCACATGATTTGCCTATTAATTTGCCTTGAAATGTTTCCTTTTCTGTTGCTTTCTTTTATTTAACATTGTTCATGTCTCACCATTTTTCCCCCTTCCCCTCCCCTGTCTGCAATCAACTTCTTCATCCAATAAGGCTGGGCACAGAGTAAGTTTGTTCATCTTGGCCTCTTGCTCACACTGGTGGTGGCAACTGTCTCACTGGAGATTAAAATGCTAAATAGGTATAGATTGAAGAACAAAGTCCTGCCATCCCCAAACAGCTCTGTGTAGATTATTCTTACTTGCAATCCCTTTGCTTTAGAATGGTTGGTAAACTGGGGTTAGGAACCTTGGGAGTTCCTTGCGTTCATTACCATAGTTTCTCACAGTAACACAGCGGTGTTGATGAGCCTTCTTAAAAGACCGCTTGTGTACCCCTTCCTTGTCAGTCATCCTTGAGACACAGCTGTAGGATATTCTTCAGGGCCACTGTAGTGTGACAGTGGCACTCAGTAGGCCTAGCTAGCACGCCACCTAAATTTTGTGCATGCACACACCCTTTGAACAACTTCCTAGAAGCCTGTACAACTTGCAGGGGATCCTTGGAAAATAGGCTGTGGCAGAATAGGTTGTGGGAGCCCATGTGGTCTAGTGGTTAAGAGTGGTGGACTCTGATCTGGAGAACCAGGTTTGATTCCCCACTCCTCCACATGAGCGGTGGAGGCTAATCTGGGTTGTTTTCCCCACGCTTACACATGAAGCCAGCTGGGTTACTTTGGGCTAGTTACATTCTCTCAGCCCCACACTTCACAGGGTGTCTGTTGTGGAGGGGAAGGTGATTGTAAACCGGTTTGAGTCTTCCTTAAAGTCGGCATACAAAAACCAACTCTTCTTCTTCTTCAGAAGAGATGACCCGGTCCTTGCTTGTATTGCCAAGGGGAGAATAGTGTAGACCTCTCTATGGCTACTTGCCCTTGTGTTGCCTGTGACAGTCTCTTTGGCAGACTCGCGCGAGGTCCTGCATGGCATAACTGCGCCAGACCAAACTCCTGAGCCTGTAGACTTTCTGCTGGAGAGTCATTGGTTAGCTTCTGTGTGGTGATGTGCTGAGAAAAGCGCGAGGGGAAGATGACTCCTCTGCCTTCCTATTACAAAAAGATGGGTCACACAGTCATGGCTCAGTGGCAGAACAGTTGCTTGTCACGGAAAAGATCCCAGTCCATGGCACCTCCCGTTTAAGGGATCACACAGCAAGTGATGTGAAAGACCTGTACCTGAGTCAGAGTAGACCAGACTGATTTTGATGAGCCAAAGGGGCTGACTCAGACCATAGTCACTTCATATGTTCAGGAATTATTTGGACCAGACCTTAGGGTCACCGACTTAGTACAAGACATAGACAGCATCACTGTCATGTTTACGCTTTATACTATGGACAATGTCAGGACACTAAGCTAAAAAGCAAAGACATAAGTGGCACTTAAAACTTTAAACAAGTCCCCTGTAGCTTAATGGGGCTGCCTCACATGCAGACAGGAGACCTTCTAGCAATGTGCTCATAAATGGAGAAACTCTGGAAATAAGTATTGGAACTCTGAAAGCGTATCCTCTTTCCTTCCTAAGTTGGTGCTAGTGTTGGGAGACCTTCACATCCCCCACAGATGCAACAGCCTGCCAGCGAAATTCAAGAAACTGCTGGTTCCAGGAAAGATCCAGCACATCCTTTGCACTGGAAATCTCTGCACAAAGGAGAGCTATGACTACCTCAAGACCCTGGCTGGTGACGTTCATGTGGTTAGAGGGGACTTTGATGAGGTACTGATGTCTCGTGGAATTCTGAGTGGGGGAGGAGATACCGATTTAATAGCGCTGTTCTCTTCAGCTGTCCTTGTGGGTAGGTTTCTCTTGTGGGGTGGATGCTAGGATTGATCTTTCTCCACTGACAGTACTGTTGAAGTCAGTAGGAATAAAAGGTAGTGTTTTGTTAAAAGGTTGGAAGAATGTGGCAGAGAACTATCCCTATTTAAGTTAGCATGTCTTTTCTTTGGTTCTAGAACTTGAATTATCCTGAACAGAAAGTTGTAACTGTTGGGCAGTTCAAGATCGGGCTGATCCATGGCCATCAAGTTATTCCTTGGGGTGATGTGGCCAGCCTGGCATTACTGCAAAGGCAGTTTGATGTGGACATCCTAATTTCGGGACACACACACAAATTTGAGGCATTTGAACATGAAAACAAGTTCTATATCAACCCTGGATCAGCAACAGGAGCCTACAGCGCTTTGGAGAAGTGAGTTAAATGCAATAAAATAAGCTATTTTGGGGGAGGGTGTTTGTCACAGTATGTTAATTACTACCGTTTGTGTAGGAAGAGGTCCTCATACTTGCTTGTTCTGGGTTACAAAGCTTTTGGGCCCAGCAAACGTATTACCTATAGTCCCATACATCTAGAGCTTGTCTTTCATCCAGAGCACCTTCACGTAAGGCGCTGCACACAATTAAGCTGAACTGTTGTGGGGAAGGTCACTTTTAGAAGACTTGAAGTAGACAGATTTATGTTTTCAAAGAACTTTCTTCAGCAGGAGTGGTAAGTAGAAGAGGGCAGTTCAGAGGGGGGTTTGAGGTGCTTGTTTTAGGGCCATCCTGAGTGTACTCCCTGATTTTTTTTTAATCGCCAAAAGTAGTAATAAATGGCACTATTCTCTTACTAGCACCTGGTATGTTGTTGCTACTAGAGGATGGTGGTGGATTCTAGAGTGACTGATGGACTCATGTTCTAATAATCCCACAGATCGATTCCTGTGCCTTATGCACGGGAATACAGTTCTAAGTGTCTCTGTTAGGATGCTATCACAAAAATAAAATAACTACCTTTTTCTTTACCCCCAGCAACATAATTCCTTCATTTGTGCTGATGGATATCCAAGCCTCCACCGTTGTTACTTATGTGTATCAGCTAATTGGCGACGATGTGAAAGTAGAAAGAATTGAGTACAAGAAATCTTAAAAGTCGGCTACTTTTGCTCATTTATGCTCCAGTCTCCTTTTTCCACTGCTTGAAAGATGCACTAAAAAGGTCTACAGTGTTTGCAATATTATTTTAGCTTATGAAGGTAATCTTTCACTTGTAGAGAGGTTAAGAAGTACCTGCCGTCTTAAAGTCTGTCTTGGCTTTCTTCGTTTTGACCATAATAAAAGGCCAAAGCTTGTAAATACTTGTTTGAAACACTCAGTAGAATTTCATCTGTTCATGTGAACTATTCCCAATCTTGTAATAAATATTTGTTTAACTTGAATTTGGCCAAACTTCCATTATTATTTGAGCATATATTTAAAAGTGCACGCATGGAATGCTTTGTTGTTGTTTTTTTACTTTATATATAAATATACAGGAGGGGGAAAAAACACTGTGACCTGGCGATAGATCTTATTCCTTCCAGAGGAACATCTGAAAGGGAAAAAAAACATATTCAGTGTACCAGTTTTCTGTAAAAGTAACCAATATGTATGAAGTAGTCCGTGTAGAGTACTGAAGCGCAGTTGCATTTCAGGACTGATTACTGGCAATTCATTCACAACGTGCCATAAGAAATTTAAAGTAAGGTATCCCCGTTAGTTTTCCAATGGCTCTTTCAAACATACGTGGTATATTGATTAACAATTATAACCCATTTACTACCTTTACAATATCCGACGATGGCTGGTTTGATTCAGGATTTCCAAATTCTTTAAGACATTCCTTTATTATGGCTGCTGCATCATCCACCCTGTGCAGTTAAACACACAGACTGAAAACATCTGCACCTTGCACTTTCACCATACACCCACTTATGTGATACCTGTATCTTTGGGGAGGGTGGGGCAGGAGGGCTGTGTTGTGCATCTTCCAGGAGCACATACACACTTTTTTTGCAACAACCCAGTACAGTTACATGAAAGTCGAACAATCCAAAGAATGCCCCACTAGATTTAGTAGAACTTGCTCTCTATTAAACTTCTAGAAAGGCAGCTTTAAAACCCATTAATCTGGATTGATCTGGACTTTACTGGATTGTAGCATTTGCTTTGCAGAGCAATTTATACTTGGACTGAAATAAAGGCTTTTGGGGATTAAGGGAGTTCTCCTCTCGTGGGCTGCCTGCCTCTGAGGCAAACTATAAATGCAAACATTAATGGCTTGGCTGTAGATCGTGACTTCATACAGGTGCTGCTTAATAAAGAGAAGCCAGTTGTGATTTCACTTCCAGTGGCCAGTTGATTCCACTGTTCCTCATTCAAATAGACCATGTATAGAAATAGCTACAACCCACAACCTCAAGTGGATTTGTATTATCCAGTGAGTTCTAGTGGTTTCTTCTGGTCTGCAAGGGCTGCTGAACCGTGGTGTGTTGCAGGAATCAGCTTAAAGAAGCTCTTAAGTTTTGATATTAAACACCACTATTCAAGCAAGCCCTGACCTGGGTGGCCCAAGCTAGCCCGATCTCATCAGATTTCAGAAGCTAAGCAGGGTCAGTCCTGGTTAGTACTTAGAAGGAAAACCACCCAGGAAGTCCAGGGTTGCTACAAAGAGGCAGGCAATGGCAACTCCCCTCTGTTCGTCTCTTGCCTTGAAAACCCTACAGGGTCTCCGAAAGTTGTCTTCAACTTGACCACACTTTCCACCACCATTCAAGCAAGCCCATGACAATTTTGGTCTTATGGCAGTGGAGAAAACAGCTGTCTCCCTCATTTCACAGAAAAAACCAGAGAAAAGTAAGATCAGGGTACTCTGCATTAGCTTACCTGTTCTCATCTGCCAGGTATTTTACCAGCCCTTTCAACCTTTCAGCCCCCATCTCTTGTAGCTTCAGGTGAGGAAGGTACTGTGCAGCCACAAAGCATTTGCCTTTTATTGTGTACTCAAGAATCAAATACCTGATCTGCAGAAGGACAGTATTATTCTGGTTGTGTATACTATAGATATTGGCAGAACTAGAAGGGGGGGATTTTTCAGTTTAGAAAAGAGACAACTAAGGGGGGGATGTGATGGAGGTTTATAAAACTGCATGGGGTGGACGGAGTTGACAAAGATAACCTTTTCTCCCTCTCCCAAAATACTAGAACCTGAGGGCATCCAATGAAGCTGATGGGCAGTAGATTCAGGACGGACAAAAGGAAATTCTTTACACAGTGCGGGATTAAAATGCGGAATTTGCCGCAAGAGGATGTAGTGATGGCCACAGGCATGGACGGCTATAAAAGGGGATTAGACAGATTCATAAAGGAGAGGTCTATCTGTGGCTACTAGCCATGGTGACTAAAGGGACCCTCCATGTTCAGAGGCAGTCAACCTCTGAGTCCCAGTGGCAGGAGGCATCAGGGGAAGGCCTCGGCCTCTGAGCCGTTGTTGGCCTTCCAGAGGAACTGGTTGGCCACTGTGTGAGACAGGATGCTGGATGAGATGGCCCCTCACTGGTCTGATCCAGCAGGGCTGTTCTTATGGGGTGGGAGGAAGGGAGATGCAAAGTGACGTACCTCAGAAGCAAAGCAAGCCAGTTCGCTGTGGCCCATGTGCTCCTTGACTTGGTGCAAGATCTCCTCCGGCTGGTAAGAGGCTAAAAAGTCCTGTCCAAAACCAGAAAACAAGCACAGGAGGAATCAGTTTTAAGTGGGGGTTAAAATCATTGGAGAAAAGGCTGAAGCTTTCTTGGACACAACAGCCGTGACGTTTAAATGATACCTGTGTCACAAAATACCACATTTCAAAGATTTGGCCACACTAATCCACTGTACCAAAAAGGCCAGGGGCAGCTTAGACCAAAGTTATTGTGACATCAGCCTCGGTGGGCTACTGTCCACTTGGTGACATCTGTGGTCTCCTGAAGTATATATAATTTACATGGGAGCAGCTGATCAAGGAAATGCACAAGTGAGAAGGAGGGATGTCATTTCTATGCAGACTACCCACCAATTAAAATATCTAGTTTGGCTGGGAATGGATCACAACTACCCAAAGGCAACAGGTGATAAGGCAGCATAGCAATAAATAAAGATAGCTAGCACAGCACACAAGAAGAAGAGTTGGTTTTTATATGCCGACTTTCTCTACCACTTAAGGGAGACTCAAACCGGCTTACAATCACCTTCTTTTCCCCTCCCCACAACAGACACCCTGTGAGGTAGGTGGGGCTAAGAGAGCTCTAACAGAGCTGTGACTTGTCACAGAGCTCTAACAGAGCTGTGACCCAGATGGCTTTGTGTGTAGGAGTGGGGAAACAAATCCAGTTCACCAGATTAGCATCCACCACTCACGTGGAGGAGTGGGGAATCAAACCCGGTTCTCCAGATCAGACTCCATTGCTTCAAACCACTGCTCTTAACCACTACACCACGCTGGCACTTTGAATGATGAGACCACCGCTGTGCAAAGTGAGCCAAAGTTCTACAGCATCAAATGTAGATTAATGCATTCTAACCTCGTGATTTCACCAACTAGTTCAAGAAGGTATTAGCTGCTGAAATCGGGGATGGGGGGGGGGGAGAGAACAGGAACCACTGCACTCACTTTAATCTGTTGATCTCTTTTATCCGGCTGAGGGATCAGCCAGAGACACCCCAAAGCCAGAGCCAGCAGCTGTAACTCCATGCACTTTTTTGCAATCCTAATGACATCTAGATGAGCCAGGACAGGACACCTTTGGGGGGGTGGGGGTGGAATATTAATGGAAGAAAGGGTGAAAGTTTCAGAATTAACTAGAAGAATTCATTTATTTGTTTAGCCATAGGCCATTACAAAGTATCCTTACATAAGTACAATCAGAATTAACTATGCTTCTATACACTAAGAGAATCTCTTCCACCCCACCCTCCCCAAGTTGCATAAGTATCCTGACCACACAATGTTTTCTTGGTTTAGTACTGCTGGTTGGTTCTTCATGCTAAGGAGATGTGAATCCTGAGTCACCACCTGTAGACCTCACTGGGGTATTCCATTCTACCACCGCCGCATTCCCCTACTTCAGTCTGCTGCACATGGACTCAGCCAGAGTTTCTGGTCATTAAGCAGGATACTTTAAGTCTACTTCCTCCACACAGGGATATTCTTTACTTACCGCAGCAGTGATGTGAAAGACGCGCAACATGCCTCCATTTCACGAGGACTTGGTGGACGTGAAGCTTTAAAACAAAAGGAAACCACATTTCAAGGATTTCTTCACAAGCTGCATTCTTTGGTTCGCAGGTCAAATCTCTTTCAGT
Organism: Euleptes europaea; assembly: GCF_029931775.1. Taxonomy (NCBI): domain Eukaryota; kingdom Metazoa; phylum Chordata; class Lepidosauria; order Squamata; family Sphaerodactylidae; genus Euleptes; species Euleptes europaea. Next base: position 61,785,996 of record NC_079324.1, on the reverse strand, counting down.
ACTGCCATGTTTCAGTAGCTCTAACAGTGTAGTGGGTAAGAAGCCACTGGCATTTGAAGCGCACACTCCTGGCAGCTCCTGCTTACTCAGCTCCTGCAGATCACATGGACAAGCAGTGACCCATACAAGGTGCCGGGACTGCCCCCATGGCCACCAGGAATCCTGATGAGCCCCCTCTGACTTGAGATGGCAGAAGGTTTTGAGATGTATGGACAGCACCCCTCTTCCCAGCCAAAAGGACTAAACAACGTTTTTTAAAAAGAAAAAAAGAAAAAACACAGATACTCTCAGGGTGCTGAATTCTGCTGACACTTCAAAATTCTTGCATTTCCCATGGAATGTACACACACAACCCTACTTAAAACACCTTGTAATGGGGTCTGTTATCGTTATCTGATGACTAAATCTATAGGATATATACCTGATTGACAAGTATGGTTCCTTGGTAGAAATAGTCCTTAAGGTAAAGAGGCAACCATTTGAATCTTAGAAATTCTTTTTATTGCTTATTCCAAGATATTAAAGGCAGGTTCAACGCATAAGACAGAAAAATAACATAATTTTTAGGCAGTCACATAACACACTATTTCAGAAATTTGCACAAAGTATACAGATCATAACTTATATCAAATACATTTTCATACGTTACCACCACTGCCCAGAAGGTCTCGACTAGACCTCCGAATTCTTAACAATTTCAGGCTCCTTTTATACATTTTGACATGGAAAAGCTAGTCCTGTGGTTATATTTATGACACCTTTCCCAAGGACTTAGTGCAAATATTGCATGATGATTTTAAAAGACAGTAAAATCAAACAAAAAAACCAACAAACCTGAATTAAATGGTGTGAGAATGACATTCTGCCAAGCTCGGGTGAAGTTTGGAATCTGAAAAATTAAATGCTTCTTAAAATTGCTTGAGTTTTAAATGTGCTTTTTCTGAGGAATTTGAAACCTGCCAAGGCTTTTCCACTGGCAGATTCATAAGTCAAGTTAAAAGTCTGGTTCTTGCACATGAATAGAGGAGGCTGCCTCATACTGGGTCAGATTCGCAGGCAGGAAAAGTTCTTTCCCAACACCTGCTGTCCAAAACCATTTAACTAGAGATTCCAGAGGCTGAAGGTGTGTGGCCTTCCACATGCAGAGCCTAGGTTCCATATAGGTGGACAAAGAGGTAAAAATCATTTAAGTATAAATAACCAGCGGGCTACAAACCCTGCAATTTCATAGCATACTATGCAATTCCATTGACCTGGGTGATCAGGATCAAACATTTGGATTCCAACACCTGTGCTAAACCACAACTAGTATGCAAGCACCGGCATCAGAACCTGAGCTTGTAGCCATCACCTTCACTGTGGCATGGCTGTAATAAACCAGAGCGCGAATGTTTTTCTTCATGGCAGGCTTGCTTCACCCTCTCCCCACTGTCATCGAATGAGATTTCTAGCCCTAGTGACTTTAATGCTCACTATGGAGCTAGATGGGCTCCCAAAGAGGTTTACAGTTCCAACACATAATAATATTCAAATAAACAGCAACTTGTTTGCAGCTGGAACTCCTTGCAGGGCTCCCAGTTCTTAGAATACCAGAGAGTGGGTTTTTTTGGGAGGGGGAGATGAGAGCCCTTTACCTCTGCAGGAGAGAGGGGGCACTTCTGCCATTGATTTACTGAAGAAGAGTTGGTTTTATATGTCAACATTTTCTCAAAGTGGCTTACAATCGCCTTCCCCCCCCCCCCACAACAGACACCCTGTGAGGTAGGTGTGGCTGAGAGAGCTCTAAGAGAGCTGTGACTAGCTTAAGGTCACCCAGCTGGCTTCATGTGTAGGAGTGGGGAAACCAACCCGGTTCACCAGATTAGCCTCCACCGCTCATGTGGAGGAGTGGGGAATCGAACCGGGTTCTCCAGATCAGAGTCCACTGCTCCAAACTACCGCTCTTAACCACTACACCCGTGTTGGCGAACCTATGGCACGTGTGATGCAGCCGGCACACCGAGCCCTCTCTGTGGGCACGCGCGTACCCATCGCGTCTGCCTACGGCTGTGCCCTGTTGCCGTGGTGAGGGCGCTAAGGGCAGTGCTCCTTCTCCCCAAGCCTGCACTGGCGTCCTCCCTCTCCTTGCACCCGGGGCAAGCCCCTCCCGCTCTCTCAGCTGAGCAAGCCCCGTAGCTCAGCAGTTTGTCGGGGTGCCCCGCCCGTCTTCTGTTTGGACCGGGAGGCTGTGGCCGAGCACCTTGCCACGCCCCCCTCTCAGCTGAGCTGTGGGGCAGCTCAGCTGTTTGTCGGGGCCCCCGCCTGTCTTCAGTTTGTCTGAGCCCCCGTCCGTCTAAAAAGGCATTTAGAAAATTCTACAACATTTGCAGACAATCCTACAAGCCGTCAGGAAACCTACCAGGAATTTTCTAGCATTGTAGCACCTGCAAAGGTGAATTTTAGTAACAGATTTTTACAGTTCGGTAAGATGGAGACAACCCTGTGTTTTCTTACTTTTCCTGATAAAGCCAAATTTGAAGAACTTGATCTTTCCTGCCTACACTGGTTAGATTTAGAAAATCTGGAAATGGAGCTAATAGAATTTCAAGAAAGCTCTATCTGGACAAATAAATTCTATGACCTGCGTGAAACACTTGAGAAGATAGAAGGGATGCCAAAGGACAGCACAGTTCTGAAAATGAAATCCTTAAAGTGTGGAATTCTCTGCCAAATAATTTTAAGTCAATGAAAGCACTTGGGACTGCTTTTCTTACTTTGTTTGGATCATCTTATGCTTGTGAGCAGCTGTTTTCAGCTTTGAATTATATCAAATCTGACACCAGAAACAGGCTAACAGATGACCTGAGTGCTGCATGTGTTGCTCTCAAACTTACAAAGTATGAGCCAAGGGTAGACAAATTATCAGCATGCACACAACAGCAAAAATTACATTAATTGTTCAAAAAATTTGATGATGTCCTCAAAGATGTCACAAAAATGGTGAATTACATCATGGTTCATGCTCTGAATTGTTGACAGTTTCAAGCACTTCTTGAGGAGGTTCAAGCACAGTATAATTGTTTACTTATGTACAATAATGTCCGGTGGCTGAGCAGAGGACGAGTCCTGGAGAGATGCATGCCAAATGCAAACTTTTACCTTTCAATGAAAAGTTGTTTGTATTATTGAAAGCTCTGTTATTGTGTTTTTCTTTTAACGCAAAATATGTGAATGTATGAGTTGTTTTTTCTAAACCAGGGGTGGGGAACCTTTTTTCTGCCAAGGGCCATTTGGATATTTGTAACATTATTCGAGGGCCATTCGCCTCTTCCGCCCCCAGCCCTCTTGTAGTACAGAGGGAATACGTTTCTCCATGGCCTGGGTGGGAAAGGGTTCACACAGTTTCTTGGGCGGTCCTAGCAGCTACATTGCTAACAACTCTTCTGCAAGGGGGGGAAAGGTTCCTTTTCTTGGCAAAACAAACTCACATATGCCTTGAGTAGAGGCTATTCCTGTCCGCGGGAGGGAGCAGATCGCCAGTCTTAAATCCTTCTGAGCTTGAGATCTTCCAGGACCCACAAAGGGCCAGACCAAATGATTTCGCGGGCCTTATACGGCCCCCGGGCCTGACGTTCCCCACCCCTGTTCTAAACTAAAACCTCAGTATTCAGGTTAAATTGCCGTATTGGCACTTGGCGATAAATAAGTGGGTTTTGGGTTGCAGTTCGGGCACTCAGTCTCTAAAAGGTTCGCCATCACTGCACTACACCATGCTGGCTCTCAGAGGAGGAACCCAGAGCTGAAGGATGCTGCCAATCCAAGATGGTTTGATTCTACACCTCTCCCCTACCCCTCCTGCTAACATGGGCTCTGTGGCTTCTCTTTCCGAGCTTCCCTGGAGCAGGCCCGGGTTTCCTTCACTCAGGCCAAGTCAACAACTGGTGGCCGCAGCTCTTGCCTCCGGTCCCTTTCTTTCCTGACAGCAGGAAGGTGGCTTTGGGGGGATTGTAATGGACTAGAATCATAGAGTTGGAAGGGGCCATACAGGCAATCAACCCCCTGCTCAATGCAGGGTCAGCCTAGAGCATCCCTGACAAGTGTTTGTCCAGCCTCTGCTTAAAGACTGCTAGTGAGGGGGAGCTCACCACCTCCCTAGGTAGCTGATTCCACTGTCAAACAACTCTTACTGTAAAAAAAATGTTTCCTAATATCCAGCTGGTACCTTTCCACTTGCAATTTAAACCCATTATTGTGAGTCCTATCCTCTTGTGCCAACAGATTATAGTTCTCTCTCCAAACTTCTCTGTGAGTTGGTGGCTGTAACTACCCTTTCTAGTCCCTCTTAGATGGTCAATCAGACCAAGTGAGAGAATAAGGATAGATATCTTCTGGCAAACAGATAATTGCAATTCCTACCATCTTGTGGGATTTCCAAGGGGAAAGACCAACTGCTCACACCATTTGCAGCTAAAGCCAATTTCTGCAACTGGGCTATTAGAACTAAGTCATTAATTAGTATCTGTAGCTCATTTGGGCAGGGCGAAGATGTATGTTTTACTAGACTACAGTAATGCCCTATCTGTTCATGTGAAACTGCCTCTCCTGGTATACCCCCTGAAGAGCATTACGATCGTCTGCTAATAATCTACTGGGGGTTCCCGGCCCTGAGAGTGTACGGATGTCCTCGACAAGAGCCAGGGCTGAAAAAGGCTTTTTCAGCCCTGGCTCCTGCCTGGTGGAATGCCCTGCCTGATGACATCAGGGCCCTGTGGGACCTTAAGGAGTCCTGCAGGGCCTGCACGACAGATCTATTCCGCCAGGCCTATAGTTGAGGGCAGCCATGGATATTACAATTGCTGGCCTCCCTACTCACCCTCCTTATGTGTGCTGCTGGATCGATCGGGGGGTGGGGAGGGCTGCCTGTTTGCTTGACCAACATGATTAGATAGTGAGTGCCATTGTGGGATTTTGTTTGTTTTTAATTGGGTTTTAATGTTTTAACATTGTTGATTAACATTACTGATGTACGTTTTTAATGATGTAACCCGCTCTGAGCCTAGCTTTGGCTGGGGAAGTTGGGCTAGAAAACAAACAAACAAATAAAAGCCTAGCTTTGGCTGGAGAAGTTGGGCTAGAAAACAAACAAACAAATAAAAGTAACACAACATGAACATTTTTCAAGAAGTGCAGATTCCATCCTGGGGAATGAAAACTTCACGCACCTGCCATAACGAATGGATCCCCGTAATCTTTACCAAAACCGTCCTTAGATAATCGACCTGAAAAAAATACTATTTTGTAACTAAAATATTTTACGGGCATAGGTAGGACACAATTTCAAGTACTATTTTAGTAAGTTGCTGGAGTGGGCACTGAGCAGTGCTTAAGAAGCTGCTTTTGGAAATAACGTGGAACCGCACCCCGCTCCCAGGCACAGGTGAAAGCCATTCTTGCAAGCAGACAAGTTGCCAGGGGTGAGGTGTGTGGTGGTGGTGGGGGATGAGAAAGAGAAAAGACAAAGAGCATCACAAGCAAAAAGTGAGTGTTCAGTTGTTATGGTAGGCATTGTTTTTGTAAAAAAATTCTTTTTTAATAGAGCAGGCACAGTTTTAAATAAAGCAGTCCTACTTTATGACCCGGTGCTTGCACAGGGGACCTTTACCTTTTTAACTGTAAGCCAAGTGTAGTATTCTGTATATAATATTATATACATATTGACAAAAGACTTTACTATCCTTCTCTACTTTGTATAACACTGGAGCCAGTTTGCAAAACCAAACTGCATTCTGGTTTTCCAGAACTCAAATGGAGTCAACTTTAGCTTCTCCACTTGTATTGTGCCATTCGATACCCAACAGAAAGATATATGTAGGTCTTTCACACACAGCGATGCCAATTCATTGTCCTGCACTCACCCTGGTGCTGTGAGAGGCCGTCCTTTGAAAGGCATCAGGGAAGCCCTTTTTCACCCGCTTCCCCAAGAATGCGCATGCATGTATGCGCACACACCCTCCTCTATAAGGGGGAAGCTTCAGCAGGGCATACAATGTTCCAGACTTTAGGCATTTCTCCGTTTGCAGCTATGGACTAAATTGTGCATTTAAGTTCTCTGTTAGATCATACCAGTACTTGAGGTTTCCAGGTTTTCCCCTTTAAATTGTTCTGCAAGGTGAAACCTACACACCTCTCACCCTGAAGCATAATGTAAAGCCCCCACCCCACCCCAGAAGAAAAACTTACCGTGTTGAAATTAAGCAGCTTTTGCAGCAAACCATTCCACAGCTGAGCATCCCACACTTGATACTCCAAACTCAGCTCAGCTACTAGTTTCACTGCCTGGAAACGAAGAAAAAGGAAACGAGGATCTTATTAGCACCACGTTTACTCTTTGTATCTTGCTTGGTTCTTTGGAGGCTCTTTTACATGTGGCCACACCTACTTCTGCCATATCCTTACCACCCATTTGCAACTCCACCCGTGGCATAGTGATGCCGCTTGCAGGGTCCACAGCTGGCAGTTGTGCCTGCACCAGGGCACCACCAGCAACGGTTCATGCACATTTATCGACCATCTCTAGCAATATTACCCTGGGCTCATGACTATGGTTTTTCCATAATCCCTTGATCATGCCTTCCTTGGGAGCCTTGTGAAATGATTCGTATGTGTATGGAATGTTGAGGATTTCAAATTCAGCGAGGTAAACTAAAGCTTTCAGAAAAATCCTGTCGAAAAGGGAAAAAAGGAATCAGTGTTTACCTGAACTGAAGTTAATTTACAGCAGATATTCTAGATTTGAGTACTACTAAGAGGGCCACTACATTTCTTACAAGGGACAAAAATGAATCGTCAAGAAATCCCTAGTGCTCCAAGCAGAATACATTATTCAAATATAGGAACAGTCTCAGTGATCTCAAGACATCAAGATAGCAAAAACCTACCAGCGCCCTCATAGAGCCGACACATGTGTACGTAAACTGTGGATACAGCCTTTAGGTGGCGAGATCAACTACAACTTTAGTTTATTAAAAGAGTAGAATACTGATTTCAGTTAGCAAGGCCAAATTATACCACTTATGGGGCTCAAATCCAGGCATTGGCTTGAGAAGTGAAGCCAACCTGTGCATATATGCTCAGAGGAACTGAGAGCGCAAACAAATCCTGCTAGTACAATTCCCCATACCCTGATACAGCAGTTGGGGTTGCAAGTCCACAGCATTTTTAAAAACTGTTGGGGGAGGGGGAACAACTCCAGATTTCCTCCCCCAATCCTTGGCACCCTCTAGCATCAAACCCAGCACCTACCAGGCCTACTGGGGCCACAAATACACTGGCCCTTTAAGAGACAGCCAGTCAAGGACACACAGCCATTGGACAATCAGCTGTCTGGCGGCTCCAACCCCCAGTGGGAAAAGGGGAGCACGCTCCAAGGCCACTACTGGCCCCTTGTGGGCTGGGCCATACCCCCAGAGGGCTTCTGATCACCAGGCATGCCCCAGGCCTGGCTAGGTCTTCAAAAGGCTTGAGGAAGCTGAGGAGGACACGCCAGCTCTAGCTCCTAGCTCAGAAGGGAGAGGAGGTGGGACCAGGCACGGCATAACCCCTCTCCTCCACCTGAGGCTTTATCCAAGCTGGACCCTGGTAGCCACAGCCCAGGCAGACACCTAAAGTTCCACTAAGGAGCTGTTTGGGAGGGAGAGCTGGATCTCAGCTCCTAAGGGATCTGTGAATACAGCCCCCCTTTTTCCAGGTACACAGTGCTGGACTGGAACCATCACATTATCTTCTGTTCAGCCAACCTTCATGACTGGATATTTTCTACATTGAGAGGAAACAAGGCTAGACTTACATTACTTCCTCAATAGGTTTTCTGAAGAGCGATTCAACAGTGGAAGCATCTGCCAAATAGATCAGGCACTTGAGAGCTCTGCTTCTGTGAGCAAATGTCAGCTGGTTTTCCCCAATAGGCTAAGAGAGGGAACGGGGTGGTGGGGGTGGTGGAAGTGAGAGACATCTTTAAGCCTGGCCACTAATAAAGCACGTTATTGTTAACTCGGGTTATTCAGCTTGACGTAAACTGAAAAACAGATGCTGTCCTGGACACTTGGTAAAATGTTTTGTTCAAGGAAGGACGGTTTTCAAAAGACGAATGCAGGATTGTTCTCAATCAGAGGATTGAGGAGTCTGCAAAGCTATACGGCTGGACAGCACACTCCTTTCTTTGCAAAAGACCTCCTCCCCCAACATACATAGCTTGGTTAGGCCTTTCCAATCTAGTGCCATGCAGGGGGTACTGGCCATAAACGACACAACCACTTCCGTGTGTTCCAGGGGGTTCTTTGGTCTCTTGAAGGGTAGCCCCTATCTCTCCCTGGCAAGCTCTCTTTGAAACAGACACAAGTTTTAGAAGCAGTTGTGACAGACTAAGGTTTAATTTGTATTGTGAGAGAGTTACTTTAAGTGCTGTGAAGTAATTCCACAGCAAGAAAAAGGAAGGAAGAAGAGAGAATCTCCATACTTCCTAGTTTTAGGCACCAGAGTATACACACGAACCTCTGTGTGCAGGTTCTGGGACTAAGCTACCTTAAAGAGTTGGAAACCCGGGTTAAGTAAAATAACATCTGTGCCATACTTGTTGTGTAACTCATTATTTATGTAGAAAATTTGTACCGTTCCTTAATACTAGTTTTTCCTCCAATATCTTTCCCTGTGAAGTGTAATCAAATTCTGTTATTTTATTGTTGAACTGAATAAAGCCTCTGGCGTCTCAATTATCTGAGGTAAAACGAAATAGGAGACGAGGGAGCGATTTCCCCCATCGTCACAGCAGTGAATATAGTGTTGGTGGTAGAGACCCTCTGTGTTGCTCAAAAGGAGGAAAAGGGAGTTTTATTGGGCCAGTCCAAGCTCCTGCATAGGCTTTTTGATCCTGCCCCCAGAGTTCAAATTACAGCCCAAGCTTGGGACAAACCAGTCAGTCACAGGCCACTACGAGGCGCACTCCATAGGTTCTTCCTGATAACCCCCCCGCAAACTACCAAAATAATAATTAAGTACAGGGGACCGGTACAGCCAAGTGTCTTCCAAAAAGCGTTCAGCCTATGTCTATTAACCCCCCCCCACACACACACACACCACCACCAACTTACAGATGTTGTGGATGTTACACATTCATAAAGGATTCTGCATCCTATATCTGCTGGCTGCAGCTGCAGGATGTACACAAGTCTGCAAAAAATATTTTTTTCCCTTTTAATGCAAATTTCCTGTGGTACTGGACCAGTTTTATTCTATATGTAAAGCTGCCCCTTTAATTCTGTCCTACATATACATAGACACAAGTAAGTGCTGGTAGAGCCAGCGTGGTGTGGTGGTTAAGAGTGGTGGTTTGGAGCGGTGAACTCTAATCTGGAGAACCGGGTTTGATTCCCCACTCCTCCACATGAGCGACGGAGGCTAATCTGGTGAACTGGATTTGTTTCCCCGCTCGTCCACATGAAGCCAGCTGAGTGACCTTGAGCTAGTCACAGCTCTCTTAGAGCTCTCTCAGCCCCACCTACCTCACAGGGTGTCTGTTGTGGGGAGGGGAAGGTGACTGTAAGCCGGTTTGATTCTTCCTTAAGTGGTAGAGAAAGTCAGCATATAAAAACCAACTCTTCTTCTTCTTCCAGAACAAGACTTTAAGGAAATGAAGTCAGGACAAATCAGCAGGTGCTAGGGGATAGGTGCTAGGGTGCTCTTCTCCTATGTGCCCCCTGCCATGTTCTCTTGGCATTTTCACTTTTTGTAGCGCCAAGGTGAAATGTTTATACTGCTGCTACAGTGAATGGTTGGTTTAACTATCGACAGTTAGACTTCTCAACGAGAAACAATCCAGTGTGTCTGGGTAATTAAACAGTGTAGTATGGAACATGTGCTTTCCTTTCCATCCTTAATTTCACCTTGAAGCACAGCTCTCCCGCTTCCTCCCTCCCCACTAGACACACAGACGCATACACCACAGCAGCTTATGACCTCAGGGAAGAGGTAGTGGGTCCGAAAGGCTTACTTTGCATGCAACAGATCCCATGTTTAATTAAAAGATCCCAGGTGGCAGGAGCAGAGGAAAAGTCTTTCTCTGCCCATCTCCCTGGAGAGCTGGTGATAGCAGTTTGCACGTAGTGTTGGAGTGAGAAAACAACATGGCAGGCTTGCATCAGAAGACAAAGACCTACCTCTTGAAGATTTCATCTTCTGCCTTTTCAATAATCTCTGAAGTTCTCTTTTTAAAACAAAAATTAAAAAGAAATTCAGTTTCCCAAGTTTAGCACACTAGTGTTCAAGGCTACCGAGTCAGTCCAAAGCCCAGTGTTTTGTTGGGCCACAAGATCTGGGTTCTGCTACAGACCAGTTTTTTTTTTTAGGGGGGATGCTACTAAAGTACCAAGTACAAACCGTACTGGCAAACCTCTAATTGCACCGTATCGCCTGTTTCAGGAAGTTACATGGGGGGAGCTTCTCTTAGTAAAAACAAGGCATTATCCTGCTGATAGTGTTAAACTCAATCTGGAAATTGAAGAGGTTATGATTCACAAGGGCATGGCAACCACTCCCATTTCTAGATTTAGTCCCGGTGCCATCAGCTGAATAATTCCTCCATGGATTGAAAATTGCTTCTTAGTGACAGAACCTGGCAGCCAGTCCAGGAACTCCAAATCTTTTAAGAACCAGTTCCTAATCTCCAAAGACTTACACAGCTTTTCAGAGTCTTCTCTCACGTTGAGGGAGAAGTTTCCCGTCCAGACCATTTTCTTTTTCAAAGCAACGAGAGCATCTGACCACAGGAAGGTATTTTACTCAAAAGGCTTGGGGTGGGGGGAGGTATTTTCGGTCTTCAAGAGATGGTCTTGGGAAAGACCCCCTACCAAGTGCTCTCTTTGCACCTCAGCAGTCTAGACACTCAACAGGATAAAGCAACAATGCCCAGAGGGCCTGCTCTAAGTCAGAATGTGAAGCAGTACCTACACAGACTCTTCTCCCTTTTTTGGCAGTACCCACAACAACATACGTTGATTTGGTGTTGAGACTCAGCAGCACAGCCCCCCCGGCTCTGCATGCAGAAAGTCCCAGCTCAGCCCCTAGCCTTTCTAGTTACAGGATCACAGGGGGCAGGTGAAGAAGGCCTTATCTGCTGACACCCTGGGTAGTAACCAATCAGAGAACACAGAGATGAATGGACCAATAGTCTGAGTCCAGATAAGGCATCCTCATATGTTGCAACAGAATTTGTTTGAGGAAATGGACTTACATCTGTTGGTGCTTCATTTGAACACAGCCATTTTTCCAGCACTATATCCCAAATCTTCTTTATATCCAGATCATTAATTTCGGCTATTTCTTTTGCCGCAGCGTGGATATCTGTGCAGAAGCAGAAACGGTATACACAAGGACCACCCCCACATTGTTTCTCCCACCCCACCCTCGCATTTGAGATTTCCCTGAGTGTATAAGAGCATTTCTGCAGAGTGCTTATTTGGAGATCTGAATGTGTGCTTCTATTACATGGGCTCCCATGCATTCATGTGAAGAAAGACAGAGACCACAGCAGACTAATATGATATGCAGCCTGCACAAGTGTTTTCCCACCACATGCACAGTCAGATTGGTTTTGGGAAGGACATATCCCATGCTTCTAGATGAGTGCTACACTGCCAAACAAGAACCATGGGTAGATGCCACATGAATGTGCTCTTTGAAGCTTCCTATGCTGGTCACATTATGAGAAGACAATGATGGAAAAGACAATAATGCTAGGAAAAGTGGAAGGCATCAGGAAAAGAGGAAGACCCAACAGGAGATGGATCAAGGAAGTCATGGCCCTCAGTATGCAAGACCTGAGCAAGGCTGTTAAGGAAATTCTGGAGGCCATTAATTCATGGGGTCGCCATAAGTCAGAAGCAACTTGACGACAACACACACATGCTGAAGGAATCCCTTTTCTACACAGATTTGTTAGGTGAAGAACCCTTGAACACTGCAGAGAATTTTGTTCCAGCCTTTGGTTGGGGAGGGCGGGGTAGAAGTGTAATAAAATAAATAAATAAATAATAAACGCTCCCCGCATACAAGAACCTTTTCAACAGCGTGGCCAACTCTTTCCTGTACACTGCATAAGGTAGGCAGATTGCCCGCTTTTTCTTGGAGAAGCTTCCTCATCATTTGCAATTCTTCCAATCAAAGGACTGTAGAGTTCCAAGGTTTGAAAGTGGCTGCTATGCACAGTCAGTGCTGGTTCCAGGATTTTGGAAGTCCTAGAACAAGGGACCCTCTAGGTCCCTGCTTAACCCGGAAAGGCAGGGCATATAAAACAGTTTGGTCATACTGCCTCTGACCTCCTGGGCATACCACGAAGCACAATGTTTGGCCAGCAGGAGTTGGGGGCCGGGACTGGGGCAAATGCCTTTGTGGGGGGTTGGGAAATGAGCTCACCTGGGTAATTGCTGCCGGCTGGATTCTGAAATATTTCAGTGATGCTGCTGTGCTGGTAGAGCAGCACCACCAGCCTGGCAGGCTTGCCGATCAGCTTCCAGTACTCCTCTGAGTTAAGCTTGTGGGCCATGAGCACAGCCTCTGTGGCTTGTTTGCTGTATTCCGCCTCCATCTTTTTCAGGAACACTCGAGCCTTTTCTCGATATTCCTCCTTGGTCAGGAGACAAAACATCTATTTTTAAACAAAACTTTGAGACTCCAGAAATGCACAAAAAAAGCAACCCCCCAAAAATGCCCCCCAACCACCCAAACATAATCCAGACCTGGTCCGCTGGCTACAATGTACAATTAAACTTTATTGTGTGCGTATTATGGCAAGATAGATACCTGCACATCATTATGAGTCAGCCATTTTCCAGCCAAATAGATGCAGAATTTCAATGCATCGGCTTTGATGGGTCCTGGAGGGGGAAAGAAAAAAGAATATAGCAAATCTCACACGCTTCTTGGCCCTTCCCCTTCTTTTCTGCTTGGATTTCAGAATTGCTTGAGCACCCTCAAAGCAATGGAAGAGCCAGGTGCTGGAGTCTGAGATGCAACAAGGGCTCAGCAGAGACATTCAGAGGCTTAGCTTGTATCTCCTTGCAACCCTGTGCAATGCTTTTGCAATCTAGGCACAAAAGTGCACATCTTTAATTACCAAGCCCCATGTGAAGGGAAGGAGGGAGCACATGAACTGGAGGGTCCCCAGGTTCATTAGGGGTGGAAATTAAGACTTATGCAACCCAGCATCTGGCCATCCCTTTGGCAATCAGTCAGAGAGAGATGGGGACAGCCACAACGGCCTAATTAGAACTGGGGTTTGAGTGGGAGACTGCTCCAGAACAATGCTTTGAACTGGGAAGGATGGAAATACTCCCCCTGCCCCCAGCTTTTAACTGCACTGTTAGTATTTTTAAGCTGCCTTGAGAACCCGTCTGCAGCAAAACATGGAACAGAAAATCAACAGGACACTTAAGTACCAAGTAAACATCAAGTGGAGACAAATGTAGGCGTGCAAATATGTGCATCACACACACACACATTCTGTATAGTGTATTCCCACTGGAAAAAGCGTTTAACTTTGCATACATATGAGAGCACAAATCCCCAAGGGGTTTGGGACCAAGATACTTAAAGGACCACCTGCCTATCAGTTAAGAACTATTTCAGAGATGCTGCTCAGCATGCCCCCCCCCCATGCACAGGGATGTGGGGGATTACTGAAGACAGAAATGTCTCACTCCTTCCATGTCACCTGGCTAGCCTGAGACAACAGATGAAAGCTTTTTTGTTCCTCTTTGGGGTGTTATGTTGAGAGAGTGCTTTGTTGTTTTGTTTCTTCTGCTGGTCACTGGCTTTTACCATTAGTGTTTTAATGTTAGGTGTGGCCTCTATTTAATTAGCCCTGATTATACAATCCATTAAAAACAAACCATGATTAAAGTAAACAACCTTGGAAACCTGAAACTGAGAATTATGAGGGATGATAAATTTTTAAATAAACTAAAAACGACTAAAAAGTGTCAACAAGCTTTGTGAAATAGGCCTTCAAGGAGAAATTACACAGAAATTAGCCACTGTTTAATATGTCCGCTACTCTTTCAAATGCCGTGATGTGCTACGTAAAATCAGATTAATACACACCGATGAAGATGTCCACACCTTTCAAGAAAAGCACGTGTCAACCACAAAACGCCCAGTCAGCCCCCTCAAAACCTCCAACTATCATGTTGCCACTACAAAGGTTATCAATATGCTGAATTTCTTAAACAAACCCCCCCTTTAGAATAAACTGCAGAGAAGAAAGCAATGAACACCCCCCACACACACACACACACATACCCGATTGGAGTTCTTGAGTCATCTTGTGTGCTACTGCTGCAGACCACTCCGGGTTAGCTATATGGAGCAAGTAAGACCGAATGGCACTGATGATTTCATCTGTTTCCTTGTCAGCTACCAGCAGAGATCCACTTCTCATCCGTTCTAGCATTTTGGGCTTCAGCCTTTCTTGGAACGCGCGAGTAGCTGCACACATGTGGAGAGTGTCCAGCGAGACCTCAGAGAAGCACAAAAAAAGATTTGAGTGAGTTTGAAGGTGAAGGTGTGTGTGTGTGTGTGTGTGTGTTAAATGCCATCAAGTTGCTTCAGGCTCATGGCAACCCTATAATAGCCTTGCTCAGATATTGCAAATTGAGGGCCATGGCTTTCTTTATAGAGTCAACCATCTCTTGTTGGGTCTTCCTCTTTTCCTGCTGCCTTCAACTTTTCTTAGCACGATTGTCTTTTCCAAGTGACTCTTGTCTTCTCATGATGTGACCAAAGTACGACAGCCTCAGTTTAGTCGTTCTAGCTTCTAGGGTCAGTTCATTTGATCTATAACCCACTGATTTGTTGTTGTTTTTTGGCAGTCCACAGTATCCGTAACACTCTTCTCCAACACCCCATTTGAAAGGACTCTACTTTCTTCTTGTCAGCTTTCTTCACTCCTTCTGATTTCTTGGCTTCAGCCTCCCTTTTGGTTGATGATGGAGCCAAGGAATAGAAAGTCTTGAACAAAGCTTGAAGTTACCGCTCTCATAAAGTCACTATCTAAGAGCAACGTGAAAGAGTATTTTCTATACAGATAAATGCCTGTTACAAATATCACCCCCACATTCTAATGCAGCCAAGAAACAGAACACAAAATGGGTGTGTGTGTGCATGTCAGGCTGCTATCTCGGTTTCAGTATTGTTTCTGTGTCGGTACTGTACTGTCTAGCCTCAAGGCCGACCACACATACCAAGGCCTGGGAATACTGCTCCTGGGAAAGTTGACTCTGTCTGTGTATGCTGATGTGGTATAATCTCCCGCCATTTACTGCCTTATATTATCGTTCGGCTAGTGAGACTCTCATAGCTGCCATAGTTCCCTGTATGCACTGTATTGCCTTTTTGACCAGTAAAAGCCATCTGCTTGGATTCTATATGACTCTGTGGTGATTTCTGGTTCGAAGGGTCACGAGCTTACATTATGGCAGCTATCTCTCACCTTCTTTATTGTACTACTAGTCAGGCTGGAGCCCAGGGGGGTTCGCCTGCCGCTTGGATGGGAGCTGAGAAGCTCTCCGAGTGACCTACTATCCTGGATTCCTCTCGGAAAGATCCCACCCTGTTACAGGACATAGTCGCTGAACTTTTCAGAACTACCCTAGAGGTTTGCCGCTTGAGAGGACTGGTACAGGACCAGTGGCAATCTCTTAAAGGGACTCTCTGGATGTTGACGTCGGAGGATACTGATACTCGTTTAGATCTTCAAGACTTGGATCAATTACTGGACGATGCACGGTTGGCAACTGAGGATTTACAAGTACTAACTGGACTTTTGGATAATCTTATTTCTCGAGAGGCTCTTTCCTCTAGTTCTACCATGGCAGGAGCCCCGCCGGAGGGTTTTTCCCTGATCCCGGATGCGGCCAGCTGTCAGGCTGAAGCCAAGCGAGTCGCTATTCGCACCGCTCTTCTCCTTGTGGAATGTACAAAGGACACCCCGGTCGCCACCTTGGCTCAAGCTTTGACCTCGACTTTTGGAGCCGATGCACCTGCACTGGCGGTTCGAATACAACCCTTGCTGGGCGGGGAATCCGACCCCATACTCTCACTCCTGGAAACAGAACTTTTACCGCGCATTACGGCGGAGGCTGCCCTAAGATTTGAGAACGCCAAAGTTCTTGCGGATAAGGATGCCGCCGAAGCGGCTAAGGTCGCAAGAGAGAGAGAGGCTGCTGAAGCAGCCAAGGCGGCAGCAGCAAGGGTTAGGGATCGGGCGAGAATGGATACGCGCCCCAAGGACACTGTACAAGGGCTATCAGGTCTGTCTTTTTCCCCGGCGTTCGTCCCGTCGCGCGCGACCCAACGCGCACGCCGTTTGGCTGACCGACGTCGAGACTCAGGAGAGTCTGAAGACGAGGATCTTTATGGAGATAGCTCTCAATGGGCCACGAGCTTCCGGACCAGTAAACCTCATCTCACTGGTGGCCCAAGTGAGGAGGTTCACCTCTTACGAGCCCAGAATCGGGAGCTCTCCGACCGTGTTGATCAACTCCAAGAACTAATGGAACGTATGCTTCAGGATAACAGGCAATTACAACAAACCCTGATAGCCCAAGCACAGCCCGTTCCGATACCGGGTCAGGGGGTGCCCATCCAGCCACCCCAACCACCCGCTAATGTGCCTGCTCCACCCTTGCCTCCCGGAGCTCCCGTTGTTCCTCCGCCCGGACCACCCGTGCAACCGGGCCAACCTGCGCCCGGCCCTTGGAAGCAACTTAAATTGAGGACTACGTACGACGGATCTCTCGAGACTTTGCCTTGTTTCTTGCATCAAGTGGACAGTTATATGCGAGAACAAGGACAACTTTTCCCCATGGAAGATAGCCGGGTGCGTTATGTAGCTTCCCTTCTGACAGGTAAAGCAGCTGACTGGATGGTCCTCCAGTTTGACACCCGCTCTCGGGCTATTCGTTCCCTCAACAACTTCATGACTGCTCTGAGAAGGAGGTTTGAAGACCCCTTCCTGGGGGAAAGAGCCAAAACGGAACTCTTACAACTAAAACAAGGCTCTGCTACAGTTCGAGAATTTGCCGATGAATTTCAACGACTGGCAAGTAAAATTGTAGGCTGGCCCGAGACCACCCTAATTCATCATTTCAGGGAAGCCTTGCACCCTGACGTCCTGAACTGGTCATACATGCGGGGCGATCCCGATACCCTTGAAGACTGGATTCTATTGGCCGAGGAAGTGGAAAGCCGCCGACGCTTTATTTCCCTAGTCCGTCAAAAGCACAAGGAAAAAGGCACCCAAAAGCCTCAATCCAAGGCACCACCGCCCGTCCCACGAAATCCTCCACGTCCGCCCCAGGAACGTGAAGCCCGATTTCAGAGAGGTGCCTGTCTTACTTGCGGAGAAATGGGCCACTTTGCAGCTGTTTGCCCGCACCGCCATGAATTATTTCGTCCCAGCACGACAACCCGCGCCAGAGGTCGTCCACCACGCAGAGGCACCGCGGCCACCCGCAGCGCAGCTCCGGGAAGACCCACACCCTCTGCACTCCATGCCGGAGACCCAGCCTCCCTGCCTACTACCAACGACCCCGCCGGGTCTCGGATTACAAGTGCCCCATTGGGGGACAGCTTTCCCTCTTCGGATGAGGAAAATCCTTGGAATTCTCTAGCCTTAAACTTGGAATCTCCCCTCGACTTGTCAAAAAACGGCTCCGGTCTGTGGTGAATGGAGCGTCTCCACAGCCCTCTCAGGATCCTCCTGTTAAACCGAATGCTCCTACCAAAATCAAAGAAGTGGACTCCACCGTCTACGTGGATGCAGTTTTACAACACATTAACGGTGGCCCACAACTACCCGTCAAAGCACTAATCGACTCCGGTTGCTGTCGCACTCTCATAAGCGAAGCCACTTTTGCTGCACTCAGAGCCGAATCTGAGGCTTTACCCGCCCCTGTCCAATTTGCCCAAATGGACGGGAGCCATTTCCAGGGGGGTCCAGTTGATCACCGCACCATAGGAGTGGCAATGGGAATTGGCTCCCACTGGGAGCAAATAGACTTCACTATAGCCCCTATCCGTTTTGAAGTAGTCTTGGGTATTAACTGGATTAAAGGACATAGTCCCAGTATTAACTGGGAAACAAACACTATCTCCTTCGCCAGCCCCATGTGCGATCAGCACCGGCAGAACTTTGCACTGTTATATCCGCCCGTCCCAGCATTGGCCTCCGATGTCCCAGCACTTCCAGTCCTACCTAATGTATACCGAGACTTTGCGGATGTCTTCGACCTTAAAGAATGTGATACCTTACCCCCCCACCGGGCCTCGGACTGTACAATTGAGGTGGTCAAGGACTGCACATTAACCAAAAGTAAAATTTACCCTATGAGCGCTTCCGAGCGCACTGTTCTCCGGGACTTCCTTGACAAAAACCTCGCCAGAGGGTTCATTCGCCCATCGAATGCCCCGAACTCGGCCCCCGCGTTTTTTGTCCGAAAAAAAGAGGGCGACCTTCGTTTATGCATTGACTTCAGGAAACTCAATGCGGTTACCCAAACCAACGCCTATCCTATCCTATTAATATCTGATATTTTGGGACAGTTACAGGAGGGCCGGGTATTCTCCAAGTTAGACTTGGTGGAAGCCTACTACCGAGTCCGCATCCGCGAAGGGGATGAGCACCTCACTGCCTTCTCTAGCTGTTTCGGTATGTATGAATTCCTCGTGATGCCGTTCGGATTAAAAGGTGCCCCGGGGGTCTTTATGCAACTCATCAACGAAATCCTTCATGACTTGCTGTATCGCGGGGTGGTGGTTTATTTAGACGACATTCTTATTTATTCAAAAACCATGGAAGAGCATGTAACTCTAGTCCGAGAAGTTCTGCAGCGCCTGCGCGACCACCAACTCTTTGCAAAACTGGCTAAATGCGAGTTTCATCGAAGCCAGCTCACATTTTTAGGATACATAATCTCCCACCAAGGTCTTCGCATGGACCCTGTCAAAGTCCAAGCCGTTCTCGATTGGACTCCTCCCACCAACCGCAAGCAAGTGCAACAGTTTTTGGGATTTGCGAACTTTTATCGAGGATTCATTCCTAACTTTGCCCAAGTGGCCCTACCCATTACTGATCTACTAAAAACCAAAGGGAAAGCAAACACAGCTACCTTACCCTCCGCAAAAATCCTGTGGACTGATCAATGCCAAGCCGCGTTTGTGGCTCTCAAACGCCTCTTCACATCCGAACCCGTACTACAGCACCCAGACCCAAACCAAATGTTTATTGTGCAAGTCGATGCCTCCGATGTAGCTATGGGAGGGGCCCTCCTCCAGAAAGGTCCGGATGGCCTCCTTCACCCGTGCGCTTACTTTTCGAGAAAATTTGCGCACGCACAATTGAACTGGCCCATTTGGGAAAAAGAGGCAGCGGCCGTTCACCATGCTCTGACTCTATGGAGACAATTCTTAGAGGGGTCCAATATCCCCTTCGAGGTTTGGACCGATCACAAGAATCTAGCTGCCCTCACGGGGTCCCATAAACTATCAGAAAACAACAACGTTGGGCTGAATTCTTCGCTCAGTTTCGTTTCGTCCTAAAGCATGTTCCTGGGAAGCAAAACGTTCTCGCAGATGCCCTCTCCCGGTTGCCACAATACCCGGTAAAACTCGAGAGACCAACTGACTCTCTGTTCACCCCTACGCAAAGGGGAGCCCTTCCTGTACTGGCCGTGCAAACTCGATCTCAGCAACAGCATCCCAGATCCAGTTCTCCAGCACCTCCAACCCCACCGGCTACCCTACCGCCTACAATCTGCGCATTACCGCACGTAAGCACTACCCCCATAGCTGGTCCTAAGACTACTATAGCCGGGGGGGGGGGGGGTTCCCGCCAAGGTTCCCATCTCCGAATCCTTTTTAAATACCCTTCGGGACCACTGCCTTTCTGAACGCTCCACTCACACCCTACCCCCTGGGGTAATAGAACAGGGAGGCTCATGGTACAAAGACTCTAAATTGTATGTGCCCAAGGCACTTCGAAAGGACGTTTTACACTTAGCTCATGGAGTAAAAACGGCTGGACACTTTGGATTCCTAAAAACTCTCCATTTATTGCGCAGACAATTTTGGTGGGGGGGGAATGCGTTCCGACGTTGACTCTTTTATTCGCAGCTGCCCTGTTTGCGCCACAGTGAAACGATCACAAGGCAAACCCCCGGGGCTACTGCAACCTCTAGAAACACCCAACAGACCATGGGAAGTTATTGCTATGGACTTTATGACTGATCTCCCTCTCAGCGGGGGAAAGACTGTATTATGGGTTGTGACTGATTTGTTTTCCAAGCAAATCCATTTGGTTCCATGCGCAGGGATCCCCTCTGCTCAAAAAATGGCCCGCCTATTTGTGACACATATCTTCAAATTACATTCGTTTCCGTGCAAAATAATCTGTGACCGCGGCAGTGGCTTTGTTTCCAAGTTTTGGAAAGCATTCCTCAAGTTGGTAGGGGTTGAACAAGGATTGTCTACTGCATACCATCCTCAAACCGATGGTCAAACTGAACGTGTAAATGCTGTCCTTGAATGTTATTTACGCTGTTATGTAAACTACCACCAAGATAACTGGGTAGAACTGTTACCTTTTGCAGAATCTGCCTACAATAATGCTGTACATCAATCTACAGGTTTTAGCCCATTCTATGCAGTGTATGGTCAGGATTTTGGTCCTGTTACTCCCAGAAATAATGTGGAGGGGGAGGGAGATCCTGATGTTGCTTCCTGGGCACACACCCTCCGTACCACTTGGCCTTGGCTTGTTAGCAATCTTGACCGAGCCAAGCGCAAATACAAAGCACAAGCTGATAAACATCGTTCCCCCGGGGGCGAACTGCGAGTGGGTAAATTGGTCTATCTTTCCACCAAAAACCTACGTTCCACCCGTCCGTGCCTTAAACTCAATGCTAAATTCATTGGCCCATTCCCGATCACACGGATCATAAATCCTGTCACGGTGGAATTAGCTCTCCCGAAAACCCTGAGGCGTGTGCATCCCGTTTTCCACATTAGCCTCCTGAAGCCCCATACGGCCTCTCCACAATGGCATCCCGATCCGCCCCCCGAACAGCCCATTATGGTGGGGGGGGAAGAGCACTTCGAAGTCTCCAAAATCCTTGACTCTCGTATCCACCATGGAAACCTACAGTATTTGGTCCGTTGGAAACACTTCCCCCCTGCCTACGACGAATGGGTTCGCGCACGAGATGTCTCCGCCCCCAAACTAATCGATGCCTTTCACACTGCCTACCCGGACAGACCATCCCCCTTACAGACTGGGAGGGGGCCTTAAGGGGAGCAGGATGTCAGGCTGCTATCTCGGTTTCAGTATTGTTTCTGTGTCGGTACTGTACTGTCTAGCCTCAAGGCCGACCACACATACCAAGGCCTGGGAATACTGCTCCTGGGAAAGTTGACTCTGTCTGTGTATGCTGATGTGGTATAATCTCCCGTCATTTACTGCCTTATATTATCGTTCGGCTAGTGAGACTCTCATAGCTGCCATAGTTCCCTGTATGCACTGTATTGCCTTTTTGACCAATAAAAGCCATCTGCTTGGATTCTATATGACTCTGTGGTGATTTCTGGTTCGAAGGGTCACGAGCTTACAGTGCAGATTAAAGAGTGGGGCTATGCAGAGAGAAGCGAATGGTCTGAGGGCAACCAAGGCAGGTAGCAGGTTTATCCCTCCCCACCCCAACGGTGCCCCCCTCAGTGCATTTCTTCACTTGCTCTTATAGAAACAAATGCTTGTCACCCACTTCCATGGGGGGAGGGAGGAACATGTTGCATTAGGGGATGTTACCGTAAAGATGGCAAAACTGACCCGCTATCCCTGGTGCCAAACAACCTGATTCTCATTGACAAGGATCCTCAGAAGAAGGGGCAACATGTGCACTACCTTTGCAGAAATGTGCACTCCTCCAGGTGTTTTATAGGCTCTCTGTGCCCTTCACGAAGGACAAGTATTTTGCTAGCACCAAATGGGCTAGGCAGCAGCTGTCCTAGATTTTTTCTACAACCTTCCCTGCAGAATATGCTGAGTCCAAGAGCTGAGCAGCTCATATGGATCAGATGAGCTCTACTGAGATGAGTGGGACTTGCTCCTATGCCCATGGAAGATACATGAAACAATTTCACTGATACTTTCATTTGGCAGCTCTCACTCCAAGGAAAAACTACAGGTAATAAGCATTGCCCTTGCTGGATCAGACCATGGTCCATCTAAACCAGCATACTGACTGCAACAGCAAAATGCTTCTAGAAGCTCACAAGCAGTGTATAAAGACAATGGCCCATCCCTATTGGCTTTCCCTAGTACTAGGCAAGATATATTGCCACTGTACATAGAGGATCCACTTAGCTATCATGAACCACTGTTAATAGCCACCAATTTCCAGTCTGATTACGGTGTTGCAGTCATTTAAATTGGTACCCATCAACCCACATCATGGTAGTAATTTGTACAAATTAAAAAACAACAACAACCTATCAGCCCACCCCAAGGCAGCTTTGTTTTTACCTTCATGATTTTGGAGATCAAAAAAATCTTGGGGAACGATTCCTCATTCAGTTCTGGAGCTGTAAAAAGAGGAGCCAGCGATATATTTCCTATGTAACTCATTCAAACTCCATCTCTCTCACATTAAGTATGAAAAACGGCTGAATGTTCACTGTTAGCAAAAACTTACTAATTATTTTCCAGAAACACTGTGAAGTTCTGAAGAAGATCAAGTGGAAGGGCAGCCTGGCTTGAGCAGCTGGTGATAAAGGAATACCGTGTTCGAACACATATTGATGTTCCAGGTCTCCAGGAGCAGAAAATCTTTTGTAGGATTTTAAATGTTCAATGAGCACCAGGGCCTAGACGAACCGATAAAAGAAGGTATGTTTTTCTCCCCCACTGCAACAAAGAGTTGACATTTCAAAGGGGAAAAAATTAACATTCTCAAAGAATACAATTTAGCCAAGATTTCTTAATGTTATGTTTTGCTTTGGAACTGAACAGGAATTCAACAATGCTCGCGAACGACGTATTTCTGAAACAAGTCTTTGCAGAAAACATTTTCTTTTAAACAGGGCCTAATCTTCACAAAATGATACCTCAAATTTCTAGGTATTTTTAGAACATGATGGGTAGTTGTGTTAGTCTGTCAACAGCAGTAGAAAAGAGCAAGAGTCCAGTAGCACCTTAAAGACTAACAAAATTTCTGGCGGGGCATGAGCTTTATTTGAAGAAGTGAGCTGTGACTCATGAAAGTTCATGCCCTGCCAGAAATTTTGTTAGTCTTTAAGGTGCTACTGGACTCCTGCTCCTTTCTAGGTATTTTTATACGTTCTCTCTCTAAGACACAGCATATGTGCAGCATCAACAAGAATAATCCAAGACAGACCATTTTAAAGATCAAAATTATATTTGGGTAAGTACAGCAACAAGTATCCACTTACTTTATTCAATGGGATGCTTGCTGCTTCCTCACCAGCCTTCTCTACAATCATCAGAAGACTTTCAATAGTTTCATAGTCATACGGATCAAGCTGTTATGGACATTGAAGTGAGAGAAAAAGAAACATGTTCTGATTACAAAGCTTGCACGACAGGAACTCTGGTATGGCTCAGACACACTAATTTGCAGCTCCCACCTCTTCGTGAGGAGTTGCTAGCCAGCTTCAACCCATGGTTGAAACAGGCCCCTGGTGTTAATCATACTAACAGATCTTACAGTTTAATTTCACATGCAACTTAAAGACTCCTGAGTTGATGGCCTGAGGCACCAAGCGAGATGTAACTTCTGCCTCTCGATCATATGAACCTGGACTACCGTTTTCTGGCTTTTCCACAGCCCTTATAACAGTATCAAAGAAATTACATGCTCAGCGGGAACCTTACAACAGTGGGCCTTACGGGACACTATAGCTTAGATCAGAGCAAGCGGTTCTGCATGCGGCCCCTGCCAGTCGAGGGGCTGTGGCTCAGTGGCAGAGCACCTGCTTGGCATGCAGAAGGTCCCAGGTTCAATTCCTGGCCTCTCCAGTTGAAAGTACCAGGCAGTAGGTGATGATCACATGAAGCTGCCTTATACTGAATCAGACCCTTGGTCCATCAAAGTCAGTATGTCTACGCAGACCAGCAGCGGCTCTCCAGGGTCTCAGGCAGGGGTCTTTCACATTCTGCCTGGTCCCTTTCACTGGAGATGCCGGGGATTGAACCTGGGACCTTCTGCATGCCAAGCGGATGCTCTACCTCTGAGCCACAGCCCCTCCTCACTGGCAGCGGCTCAGGCAGGGGTCTTTCACATCACCTACTTGCCTAGTCCCTTTAACTGGAGATGCCGTGGATTGAACCTGGGACCTTCTGCATGCCAAGAAGATGCTCTACCACTGAGCCACAGTGATGAGAATGACCTCAGCATGGGACTGGAGAGCCACTGCCAGTCTGACTAGTCAATACTGAATTCAATGGACCAAGGGTCTGATTCAATAGAAGATAGTTTAATGTGCCTTATGCACAAAGGTATTAAAACCTGATGTTTTAATTGTCACTTCTGATCTCTAATACTGCCACATTCAGCAGAGTGCGTGCTTTGGAACTTCAGTAGATGGGCTTGATCCAGCCAAAGTGAAGCGTTTATCTCAGTGAGACATAAGAACATAAGAAAGGCCCTGCTGGATCAGACCAAGGCCCATCAAGTCCAGCAGTCTGTTCACACAGTGGCCAACCAGGTCCCTCTAGGAAGCCACTAACAAGACGAGTGCAGCAGCACCATCCTGCCTGTGTTCCACCGTACCCAAAATAATAGGCATGCTCCTCTGATACTAGAGAGAATAGGTATGCAGCATGACTAGTATCCATTCTAACTAACAGCCATGAATACCCCTCTCCTCCATGAATATGTCCACTCCCCTCTTAAAGCCCTCCAAGCTGGCAGCCATCACCACATCCTGGGGCAGGGAGTTCCACAATTTAACTATGCGTTGTGTGAAAAAATACTTCATCTGTTTTGAATCTCTCACCCTCCAGCTTTAGCAGATGACCCCGTGTTCTAGTATTATGGGAGAGGGAGAAAAACTTCTCCCTGTCCACTCTCCCCAAACCATGCATAATTTTATAGACCTCTATCATGTCTCCCCTCAGCCGCCTTCTTTCCAAGCTAAACAGCCCTAAGCGTCTTAACCGCTCCCCATAGGACAGTTGCTCTAGTCCCCTAATCATTTTGGTTGCTCTTTTCTGCGCCTTCTCAAGCTCTGAAATATCCTTTTTTAGGTGTGGTGACCAGAACTGTACACAGTATTCCAAGTGTGGTCTCACCATAGATTTGTACAAGGGCAGTATGATATAAGCAGTTTTATTCTCTATTCCTCGTCTAATTATGGCCAGCATGGAATTTGGCTTTTTTACAGCAGCCGCACACTAGGTTGACATCTTCATTGAGCTATCCACTACCACCCCAAGATCCCTTTCTTGGTCTGTTGCTGCCAGCACAGATCCCATCAGTGTATATGTGAAGTTGGGATTTTTTGTCCCAATATGCATCACTTTACACTTACTCACATTGAATCTCATTTGCCATTTTAATGCCCATTCTTCCAGTATGCAGAGATCCTTCTGGAACTCTTCACCCTAAATAATTTGGTGTCATCTGCAAACTTGGCTACTTCACTGTTTAACCCCAACTCCAGGTCATTGATGAACAGGTTGAAAAGCTCCGGTCCCAACACAGATCCCTGAGGCACCCCACTGCTCACATCCCGCCATTGTGAGAACTGACCATTGATTCCTACTCTCTGCTTCCTATTTTTCAGCCAGCTCTCAATCCATAAGAGGACTTGTCCTCTTATCCCGTGGATAAGACATTTTTAAGCAGGTGCACAAAACTTCTTTCCAAATGAACAGAACTTGACCTTTGACAACTCTCTTGACCAGGGATGGGGAACGCCCGGCCCCCGGGCCGTTTACAGCCCCCGAGGCCATTTTTGGTGGCCCTCGGGAGTTTCAGGGCCCTGCCAGAGAAACACAGCCCAGCACAGCTCTCCCTGAAGCCCCAGTGTGCAGGAACGCTGCGGGCCCTTTAAACCCCCTCTCGCTGACTGTCAGCTGTTAATCGGCGAGAGGAGGGGGGAGGGAGGGGGGAAGAAGAGGAAAAAGCCGGCCGCTCCTGGCGGCGGAGCATGCGCATGGGAGCCAATCAGGTGGAGGACTTTTGTGGGGGGGGGAGGGGGGGAGGAGGGAAGACTGAAGCCTGGTGGCATGGAGCCGGCTGTGTGTGTGTGTATGTGTGAAGGCTTTTCTCGCTTTTCTTCCTTTTTCTTTCACTCTCTCTCCTATACTTTCTCTCCTCTTTTTCTGTCTCTTTCTTTCTCCCCCCTTTCTCTATTTTTTCTCTCCTTCTCTTTTTCCTTCTTTCCCTACTTCCTTCCTTCTTTTCTTCTTTCTGTCCTTCTTTCCTTGCTTCTTTCTGTCCTTCTTTCCTTGCTTCTTTCTGTCCTTCCTTCTTTCTTTATTTCCTTCTTTATTTAATTCCTTCTTTCCTTCCTTCCTTCTTTCTTTATTTCCTTCTTTATTTCCTTCTTTATTTCCTTCCTTCCTTCTTCCCTTCCTTCTTTCCTTCCTTGCAGATAGGCTGCAAGCTGCGCCCCCCTGGCACCTCGGTTGCCTGGGTCCGCCACTGGCTGCCCTCCCACCTGGGGGAAGCCCTGGGGGAGCTGAGGGACCCTCCAAGCCTTCTCTGCATAGCCTCCCCTAGGGTTGCCAACCACCAGGTGGTGGCTGGAGATCTCCTGCTATTACAACTGATCTCCAGCCAATAGAGATCAGTTCCCCTGGAGAAGATGGCCACTTAGGCCATTGGGCTCTATGGCTATGCAGTCTTCCTCCCCAAACCCCACCCTCCTCAGGCTCCACCCCCAAAACCTCCCGCCAGTGGTGAAGAGGACCTGGCAACCCTAGCTTCTCCCCCCCCACCAGGAGATCTACGCCGGTATGGCCCCGGACGATGTTATAAATATGCAAATGGCCCTAGACAGAAAAAAGGTTCCCCACCCCTGCTCTTGACCAATGTTTATGTTACGTTTACTTTGCTTTACCTTGTACAACATGGCATTAAGGTTTGAAACTAAGTCGTCGGTGCTTCCCAGCAAGGGGATGATTTCTGTGGCTCTGGCCACTATTGAGGCAGGCGGTTGCTTCCCAGTATCCCTTGTAGGTTCCCCTTCAACACAACTTGCTCTGGCATTTTGGAGGAGTGCCTCAACGTAAAGCTGCAATGCTGCGTCACTGTCCAAGTGGAAAGAGCTTTAAAAGATCAGAGAGCCACAGAAACAGGTGGTGAGGACGTTAACAAAAACCCTGATTCAGAAAACAATGATGCAGTAAACTTCTCTACTCAAGGAGGGTGGGGAACTATTTGCTCACTTTTAAATGTTTTTAATTGTTTAAATGTGCTGCTGACGTGAAGAAAGGAGCACTGTGACCTGCTCCTCGTCCCCAGATAAAGTTTTTCCCCAGACTGTTCACCAGTCGCCGCCATTTTCCTCAGTGGGTGAAAGGCTGGGGGGGGGGGGAATGGGGGGGGAATGGACTGAAGACGACAGAACAAAAGGAACGAGGAGGAGGGAATGAGGACGGATAGGAAATGGTTAAGAATACAGACTGGGACAAAGAATGGAGAATAAAGGAAAAAAGACAGAAAGACTAACTCAAGAGCTCGCTCTGACACTGCTTCTCCCTCTAAGGCAGGAGGAGAACTGGAAGTCAGAGGGCGGTCCTAGCACAGGGACAGGGTGAAAGTTTGTAAATCCTACCTCTCCCTGAGCATAGGAAGGACAAAACCCGCTGATAAGATGTTATCTGAGCTCAAAGAGAGAACTATTTGCTCCGCTTTTAAATGCACATGCTTGCTAGGCATTTCAATACAACTTTAAAATTATTTTCGATGCAAACTTAATGGTATTGTGTTCCTCCTCACCTGCAGTATTTTAATATGAGATCCGTTTTCACATGTGAATTCTCAACCAAAGTTCTCAGAAGCTCTTTCTTCCTTACAGATGGCATTCTAAATACATTCTGGAAAGAGATCTACAGACGAACAAAAGGGCTAGTTTAAACAGGTGCTCAGGTTTACTAAGACATCATTATCAGCATACCTTCTTGGCATTCTTATCGAAGTCCTATGAGGAAAGGCTGAAGGAGCTGGGTATGTTTAGGCTGGACAGGAGACTACTGAGAGGTGATATGATAACTATCTTCCAAGTACTTGAAAGGCTGTCATATAGAGGATGGTGCTGAATTGTTTTCTGTTGCCACAGAAGGTCGGACCAGAACCAAAGGGTTGAAATTAAATCAAATGAGTTTTCATCTAAACATTAAAAAGAACTTTCTAACAGAGAAGTTCCTCAGTGGAACAGGAGGTTTTTAAGCGGAGGCTAGATGGCCATCTGATTCTGTGAACTAAGGCAGATCATGAGAGGGAGGGCAGGAAGGTTTGAGTCAGTGTTTGGCTCTCGTGGCCCTTTCTTGCATGCCCAGGGCAATGCCCTTCGCCACTTTGGGGTGAGGAAGCAATTTTCCCCCAGGTTAGATTGGCCAGGGATGTCAGAGGGGTTTTTCTTTTTGACCATCTTCTGGGCATGGAGTAGGGGTCACTGGGGTGTGTGGGGGAGAGGTAGTTGTGAATTTCCGACACTGTGCAGGGGGCTGGACTAGATGACCCTGGTGGCCCTTCCAACACTATGATTCTATGAATGATGTCAACATTTCCACGAGATTTTGGCAACCTGGCATAATCAGCTAATGTGTGTATTAAGCGCCATCAAGTCGCTTCCGACTCATTTCGACCCTATGAATCAATGTCCTCCAAAATGTCCTATCTTTGACAACCTTGCTCAGGTATTGCAAACTGAGGGCCGTGGATTCCTTTATTGAGTCAATCCATCTCTTGTTGGGTCTTCCTCTTTTCCTGCTGCCCTCAACTTTTCCTATCAGCTAATGGCACAAGTAAAATGTGAGGACTGTGATCCACCATATATTGTGGCCCAGTAGCCCAATAGAAAGTTTCATAAATCCTTACAGAACTCTACCAAGTACTAACTTTTAATACACCATCCGTCCAGAAAAACCTTATACAAACCATTCTCCATAGCTACATTTACATTTCTGTCATTTAACCTGAATTTAAACTAAAAAAAAAAAACTTACTCCAAGTTTTCCAAGCTGTTCGCCCCATTCAGCATCAATCATTAATTCTTCAAATTTCTGCTTTTCTTCCACATCATCATGGCGACTGGCAAGTTGTGCTCCGACAAAGGCAACTGACTGTTGCAGAGCAGAAAACAAATACTCATGGGTAAAAAGCACATGTTTGTTTGTAGTGTGCATATTACAGTGGGGTAAGCAGGGTCCATCTGCTTTACACTCAAAACAGATATCTCACAAAGGGAGCTCTGACTCTTGAAAGCTCCTACCCTGAAAATCTTGTTTGTCTCCAAGGTGCTATGGGACTCGAATCTAGCTGTTCTACTACAGATTAACATGGCTAGTTGGCTACCCTCTGAAATGAAATATAAAACAGAGACTTATGGCACCTTAAGATGCACAGAGTGCTCTGGTAGAATTGATGCATTCTCCCATAGGTTTCTGAGCATTGCCACTGTTTCTCAAGTGTCCATCCATTTATTTTTCTGTATAGAGACTCGCCCATTTGCCACTATGAACTGGCCAGTTTTTAAGGTGCTACATGTCTTCCTGCAATCATGCACAGCCTGTAAGTCCTTTTCAGAAGGTGAGCTCTCCCCTTCCCAGTCTTCCCATCACTCACTGGTTGCATTCGGACATACCGACGTGCCACGGTTTGTCACTATGAGAACAACGAACCTTGGAAGTCCTCAGGCTTTGTGCTCCCTCCCACTTCCTCAACAAATATTTGAACTCTGAGTCCTCGAATGAAGCCCGCTGTGCCATGTCTAATCTGGAAGGTCTAACTTTCGAATGAAGGTATGTAGGATTATGCAAAAAAACAGCAATGCAACTTCTATGGATTGCCATTTGCCAATCAGCAACTAATATAAAACTTTAATTTTCTAGCAGAGTGGTTCCTCAGGGGAACAGGCTTCCATGGGAGGTGGTGAGCTCTCCTTCCCTGGAGGTTTTTAACTAGAGGCTAGATGGCCATCTGTCAGCAAGGCTGATTCTGTCAACTTAGGCAGATAATGAGGGAGGGCAGGAAGGGTTGCATCAGTGCTTGGCTCTAGTGGCCCTTTCTTGCATGCCCAGGGTAGTGCTGATCGCCACTTTGGGGTCAGGAAGCAATTTTCCTCTAGGTCAGATTGGCCAGGGATCCTGGAGGCTTCCTCCCCCCATCTTCTGGGCATGGAGTAGGGGTCACTGGGTGTGTGTGGGGGAGGTAGTTGTGAATTTCCTGCATTGTGCAGGGAGTTGGAATAGATGACCCAGGTGGTCCCTTCCAACTCTATGATTCTATGATTGAATGAATGAATTCACGGGTAGAGCTTTTTTGTACACAAGATCACTCGTGAATAAAGGTGAGCACAGTACTATGTTTTACATATGCAACCAATCACTCGAAGCGAAGCTGAGACTTACCAGAACCTTGCTGTAATTTTGCCACGTTTTGTTGATCATGTCCCAGAGATATTCATAAATCATTTTTTTGGTCAATATAGAGCAGTAGCCTAGTGCCAGACTGTGATCTATGTAGCGACTGTTGAAAACCTACAAAATGCAGACTTTAATTAAACACTTTTGGACACTTTTTTTTTAAAAACGCAGAATATTTTTAAAAGGTGCTTGTTTAAAGTGGTGCAGCCCCCTGGAATAAACGGGCACAATTACCCAAGAAATTATTTTGCGGACGCCCCACTGAAATGAACGGGGTACTATGAAAGAGTTAGAGGGAATAGGCTCCAGCTCCCTACAAAAGGAATTGCCCTCCCATCTGGTATCCTATGGCATTGGTACATGCTCACCTTGTGCAGCAGGGCCATTACATTATCTTTAATCTTCGACTCAGAATAGTGCATCACTGCAGTGAGACATCCTATGGCATCCTGTACTGTATCCTGGTTATACAGCTGGTGGACAGAAAACACAATGCTGGAATCATGGCTAGATGTTTTTGCTTGGCTTTTGTTTCCACTCCTCTAACACTTTACATGTGTCCAGAATCACTAGTGCTGTTATTTCCCCATATTTCAGAGAGTGATCCACTGACATGAGCAGAAAACATTATATTACGAAATGAGCCTTGATTTACTCACCGTGAAGGCTCCTTCTGCTCTGAAGAGAAGAGGCTAGATGCTATCTGTCAACAATGGTGATTCTATGACCTTAGGCAGATAATGAGAGGGAGGGCAGCTTGGCCATCTTCTGGGCATGGAGTAGGGGTCACAAGGGGTGTTGGGAGGAGGTAGTTGTGAATTTCCTGCATTGTGCAGGAAGTTGGACTAGATGACCCTGGTGGTCCCTTCCAACTCAATGATTCTATTCTATTCTATTCTATTCTATTCTATTCGATTCTATGACTTCCTTAAATTTTGTAATAGCCAGAGAGAAAGAAGCTCCGGAGGAATAATGCCATCTTTCCTAAAGCATCAGGGCTTCCCCCCACCACCTGCCCTTTAAATGTTGCCGGGTTCTGAATTGAGGCATTCCTCCCAATCTGTCCTCTGCCAACTGGCACTGGCTAATTAGCGGTTTGAGTGAGAAGCTGTTAGTGCCAAACAGAAATACTACTGCATTTGGGACAGATGTATGCAACATAAAGAACGTGCCTACATTTCTTTCGCCCAATGTGCAAACACACCCAAATTCAATTTGGCTCGGCCTGCAGAACTGCAAGTTTTAAGCACACAGGTTACATACACAGCATTTTTGGTAATCTGAAAGGCATTCAACATCAGACACAACTAGAATAGGCATCATCCAAGTAGTTTCACGCCATGATACATACCTTTGCAGACAGGTCAACATCCGTGATGTTTCCTATTACGTGCTGAACGACAGACCCCAAAGAGGTGTTAATCAGTCTCAAGCTCAATTCATGTTGACTACATTCTTGCAACTTGTCGAGCAGAACAGACATGGGAGCCTTAAGGGGCAAGCAGAGGTTCTTCCCTAGAAAAAAATCCCACCCAAATATTGAATTGAAGGTTTATATTATAATGGACGTTAAGGGTTTGTAAGGCATGCTTGACTGGCAGTGAGCCATGCTGTTGGAAACCCACTGGAATGAGACAATAGCAAACATACTCTTTGTTTTCAGTGGCTCTAGATGGGACCCAGAAGCACCTTACAAAACACTACAGAACAGACAAGATCAGCCAGGGCTGGCTGACAAGCATGAACACAAGGTGACGAAGAGGCCCTGGAGCAGCAGTCTGAAGATCAATCTCTTTCTACAAGAAGAAAATGATGTCACAGCTGGCTGAGGAAGCCAGAAGTGACATCACAGCCAGTAGAGGCTATTTAGGCAATCCTGAGGAGGGCAAGGAGGCTCTGGGCTGGAGGCAGCACAAACTGTTCTCTGAGGGAGCAACCCGAGCTAGGAGATGGAAGGAAGATATCACAACCTGCAGAGGACTTATGGATTCGACAGATACATGGGCCACAGAAAAGGCTACACCCTTGAAAATGGAACCTTGAACACTTACCGAGAAGATTCCTTCTACTCTGGGGTACAGGGCATTTTGAAAAGCTTGGGTGATTCTCGTCTACTGCTCGGGGAGGAAGGAGTTAAATTTCTGACTTCCTGTCCTCTGAGGTGAATCTCCTTAACTTCCAGTTTAACTATAGACAAGCTAAACACAACAGTCAGAATAACATCTTAACTGTACCTATAACATTTTAAGCAACTGTGAGACACAAGCATAGAGGACAGTGTTGTTATAACATATGTAACATAAACAGTTGGAGAAGGAGGCCCAAAATGGCAAGTCCTGTTATTACTATCTAAATTAGAATATTTTTTTTTAAATTTTAAATTTTAATTTATTTATTTATTTGATGAGTTGTTGTTCCGTGGGTGGGCAAGATGCCCTGTACCCCAGAGCAGAAGGAACCTTCTTGGTAAGCGTTCAAGGTTTCATTCCCGCTTTGGGGACAGGGCATCTTGAAAAGCTTGGGATGTCCAAGAGCTATGCCTTAGGGTGGGAATTACTCATCATCATCTCCCACCACCTGCTGGAGTACTCGTCTGCCGAAGGCTGCATCTGCAGAGGCGTATGTATTAATGCGATAATGTTTGATAAAGGTTGAGATGGAAGCTCAGATGGAAGCCTTGCAGATCTCTTCGACAGAGGCAAGTTTATTAAAAGCTTCTGTAGTTGCTGCGCTTCAAGTAGAATAAGTGGTAATTCCCTTTGGTACGGATAAACCCATGGAGAGGTACACCTGCACAATGCATTGTCGGATGGCAGCACTGATGGCCGATCTAGACATCTTGTGGCCTTTCCCTGGAGCCGAAATGGTAATGAATAGGGAATGCAATTGTTGTATGGGAGCAGTTCTGCGGATATAGATCCGTAGTGCCCTTCGTAAGTCCAGTGTGTGCCACACTTTTTCCTTTGGGTTTGAAGGATTCGGACAAAAGGAGGGAAGATGGAGCTCCTGGAGCCGATGAAAGGAAGTATTTTCTTTGGGAACAAAGGAAGGGTCAGGGCGCAGAACTACTTTGTCCTTATGAAAAATGCAAAGTTCCTTTCTGACGGAGAGAGACCCCAATTGGGACACTCTCCGGGCCAAAGTTATGGCTGTCAGAAAAAGCGTTTTCATCCTAAGAAAACGGATGGATACCTCTCTTAATGGCTCAAAAGGTTAGTTAGAGCATTGAGGACAACATGTAAGCGCCACATGGGACAATAATGTACCACCGGTGGGTTGGAGTTAGCCGCTCCTTTCAAGAAAGCCCGAATCTGCTGGTGGTTGGCCAATGGGAATCTGTCTAAAACGGGGATGACAGTGGAGATGGCTGAAACTTGTTTTCTCAGCGTGTTGGCCTTTAACTTCTGATACACTCCATCTTGTAAGAAGTTAAGGAGTTGAGAGAGTGAAGGAGATATAGGATCAACTGACTTTCTTTTACACGAGAGGGTGAATGTCTTCCACATATAATTGTAAATTCGTCTGGTGGAAGGTCGCGTAGCTTCTAAGATGGTATTGGTAACTTCCGCGCTAAGGCCCAGGGCTAGTAACCTGTCCCTTTCAATTTCCAGGCGGTTAGTTTGAACCAGCCTGGAATCAGGTATGTCATGGGACCATGATGTAGGAGGTCCTTGACGATGGGAAGACGCCATGGATGCTGTTGAGACAGTTCCCTCAACGCTGGGTACCATGGCTGTCAAGGCCAATCGGGAGCAATCAGGATCACTGTTGCTTGCTCTGACCTGATCTTCCTTATAACTCTTGGGAGAATGGAGAGAGGAGGGAAGGCGTAAAGGATTCCCTGGGGCCATGGTGACAGAAGAGCATCGACCCCTTCCGCTTGATGGTGGTAGTAGCGTGAGAAGAATCGAGGAAGTAGATGGTTCTGGGAGGAGGTGAACAAGTCCACGGAAGGCTTTCCCATTTTCTCCATTACCATCTTGAAGTTCTGAGGGGAAACAGCCCATTCTCCCTCGTCTATCAAGTGTCGGCTGAGCCAGTCGGCTTGCACATTTAATGTCCCTTGAATGTGCTCCGCTGTCAAGGACCTCAGGTGTTGTTCCGCCCATACAAGGATCTTCTCTGCTTCTTGATGAAGCATTGAGGATTTGGAACCCCCTTGGCGGTTTAGATGTGCTTTGGCTGAGACATTGTCCGTGCGGATTAGAACATGTTTGTCTTGCAGCCGGTGACTGAAGCCTAGTAGAGCGAGGCAGACCGCCCTAATTTCCAGCAATGACAGGACCTTTCCTCTGAGCTCCAGGTGCCTTGAGCAAAACTTCCTCTACGGTGGAACCCCAGCCTTCCAGGGACGCATCCGTGAAGACTTGGATCGGCTCGTAGTGTAGGTAAGGTTGTCCCCTGAGTAAGTTTTGCTTGTTTGCTCACCATGCCAGGCTTTTTCTTACCTTGGTCGACATTCTGATGGTCAAGTCGATCTTGTGAGTGATGTAGGACTGGTAAGGGTGTAGCAACAGTTGAAGTGGCCTGGCATGGAAGCGTGCCCATGGAACCGCTCCCAGGCATGAAATCGTTAGACCCTGTAGCTGGGCCATGACCTTGACAGTGTTGGATCTAGCTGTGGCCTTGGCTAGGAGGGACTACTACTGAGCCTTGTCCTCTGGAAGCGACACGGAGTTGATTGTAGAGTCTATTATGACCCCCAGGTGTTGGATTCTCTGAAGTGGTGCTAGCTGACTTTTTCTTGAGTTTATTAGGTATCCGTGGTCTTCTAGGCACCTGATTACTCTGGATGTATGTTGATTGGACAGCTGTTCTGATGGGGAGCATACGAGTATGTCAGCCAGATAAGGGTGAAGTTGTATTCCTCCCCTTCTCAGAAGGGACACCCCCGATATCAGAATCTTGGAAAACACCCTGGGGGCAGAAGCCAACTCTGTGATGGTGCGTAGGGTCTCCATCCTGAAGTGTTTTGGTAGTACATGCCGATTTAAGTATTTCAGATCTAGGATGGCCCTCCAGTCCCCGGATCTTTTGGGGACTGTGAAGAATATTGAGTATATTCCTTTTGATGCCTCTTTGGCTGGAACAGACTCTATGGCTCTGATCTGTAAGAGGTGTGTTATGGCATCCATCGTCCTTGTGTGCTTTTCCTGATGATGAGATCTTGGGGATTGAACAAAGCGGTCTCGAGGCAGATGGGAAAATTCTATCAGGTAACTCTGTTGAATTACCTGCAGCACCCAAGCATCTGGTTGGGATTGGAGCCACTGAGGAATAAACTTCTGTAGACGACCTCCCGCGGCCAGTGGGCTGGCGTCACTGCTTGGTGGTCTTGTTGGTGTTTTCTGACCTGTCATTGCGGAAGAATTGCTGAGAACCTCTTCCTCCACGTCCAAATCGTCGAAAGTAGCCCCTGGGATTCCATGATCCTATCAAAACCTGTAACCGGTTTGAGAAGATCGAAAAGGCTGGGAGAATCGGTACTCTCTGCGCTTGTTGTTGTTGGGCAATCTAATCTTATTCCTTCTTTGAGTCAGGATAGAATCTAATCTTTCCCCGAAAAGCTTCCTTTCTTCATAAGGATGAGCCAGCAGAGCTGCTTTTGCTCGGAAATCTATTTGCCACGGCCTTAACCAGAGAGCTCTTCTGATGGTGGTGCTAACAGCCATGGTTCGGGCTGAGAAGGTAAGTGCGTCTAATAAGGCATCCGCTATAAAGGAGGAAGCCTTTAAAATTCTAGAAAGGCCCTCGGCCACCCTCTTATCTGGATTGGGTATCAGCTGGACGTTTCTTGGCCCAACAAATAGATGCCCTAGCCGTAATAGTTATT
Organism: Euleptes europaea; assembly: GCF_029931775.1. Lineage (NCBI taxonomy): Eukaryota > Metazoa > Chordata > Lepidosauria > Squamata > Sphaerodactylidae > Euleptes > Euleptes europaea. Next base: position 61,749,469 of record NC_079324.1, on the reverse strand, counting down.
GTTGCAGCTAGCCATAATGGCTGCTGCAGTATTAGCCTGAACAGACAACGCAGAGGTCTCATGCACCTTGCGTGACTGAAACTCCGCTTTCTTATCTAACTGATCTGTAATAGATCCAACTCCATCTTCAGGCACTAAGTCATTTGTAGGGCTGCCACAGGGCCGTCCACTACTGGTAGTTTTAATAGCTGCATGGCATAAGGAGCCATCTCGTACAGTTTTCTAGTGCTTGCTGCAAACTGTCTGTTTGGTGTGGGGCTATCCCACTCTGTTTTAATAACTCTCTCAAAGTGCTCAGGGAGCAGAACTTTTTTATTTTGAGAGTCATTTTGCAAAAAGTATTCCTTCTTTCCCTTGCAGCCAGACTTAGGTTTAGGCTCGCTGGGAGTATTGGGTTCCTCTGTTAAATCAAGGGCAAACAGAGCTTTGGCCAAGAGAGATTGAGATTCATCAGCAGAAAAAAGCTTTGGCTGTTCTTCCTGTGCAGTGGGGCCCTCATCATCGGAGACAAATTCCCCTTCTTCCCTAACTTGTTCCCCAGAGTCCTGACCCATAGAAAGGCAGTCCTCTACACTCTGTAGGGAGATTTCATTGCTGCCTTAGTGAGCCATTGTCTCCCTCGAGAATGACTGCAACAAGGTTCATCAGAGAAAGCATTTGGAAAGGCTTGTCTTTGTGAAGGGGAATGAACTATAGAAGCTGCTATAGAAGCTGCATAGTTAGGAGCAATAGCATAACCTGGAGGTAGCATTGGAAACTGCAGGGCTTGTATCACTTTAAAATGGTCTAGTAAGGCCAAGCTAAATATACATGACACCTCCTCGTGAGTAAAGGAGTTTTTACTCACCACTGGGTTGTCTGGAGGCTGTGCAATAGGAGCCGGTCTGGAACGATCTCCCCAGGTCTGCTGAGCGGCATGGGAGCCGTCAGGGACCTCCGTGGCTGGCGTTTTTACTGGCCGCTTCTTTTCCCCGCCTTTTTTACCAGGCAGATTAAGCCGTGGTTTTTTGGGCGCCAGCTCTGCCACTTCTGCCCTTTCTGGAGGTTCGTTTGATCGATTATCAGAGGACTCGCCCGGGTGTTTACTGGCCTGACGGCGCAGGGCCGGGTCATGATCTCCATCAGAAAGAAAGCCCACGTCTTCTCCCTTTGACGCTGAAGCGGCATCCATTTTAAGGTCTCCTTCTTCCAGAGAAGAAGAAAACGGAGCTTTTTTAAAGTTCCGAAACAAAAGGAGGGGGTAAATTAGGCGGGATGTAGAGGGAAGGTTAGAAGGATTAAGGCTAGACAGAGTAGATAGAATAAGTGAATAGAAAAAGGTTTCCCTATACTGACTAACAGCAGCTATGCTGAGACGTGCTCTCCCCGCAGGCAGGAGGAAAAACTGGAAGTTACAGGAGATTCATTTCAGAGGACAGGAAGTCAGAAATTTAACTCCTGCCTCCCCGAGCAGCAGACGAGAATCACCCAAGCTTTTCAAGATGCCCTGTCCCCAGAGCGGGAACAGGAGATTTGCACAAAGGGACCTTGTTATAAGAAAACAATAGGAAACTCCTCAAGCTCCTTTTGGGGGGACAAGCAAGGAGGTTAGGACTTATCCAGCAATTATGAAGTACCTAGGGAACTTAGGGTACCCAAGGGCTGAGGCTGTGTTCTCAGAGATCCTAAAGGAGTGAGAAGCTCACACTAGGCTCCACAGAACTGGAAGGTGAGGGGAGAAAGAAGAGACAGGACAAAAATCTGCAAAACTCAAACTCTTGAGCACGCCGAACACTTTCGATCCTAGGCCAAATCTGCATTTGAATATTGTGTGTGCATTAAGACTCCATGGTTTACAAGAGAACATTTTGCCTTTTTGTTGTTGCTTTGAGCAACTTTTAGGTGATATTCTCGCCAAGACCTGAAAAGTGTGTTTTTATTCCTATCTCATAGTCATTTGTTTGTGTAAATACCTGGTATTAAAGGACGATGTGCCAAACTGGTACAATCCAGAGGATCTTTCTTCCATTCTGCAAGAGAAGCAACAAGATATGGTGAAAACGGAGCCTTGTTTACTCACCGTGAGGGTTCCTTCTGTTCTGGGATCGAAGGGCATCTCGCTGACTTGTGGGTATTACCATCACGTGCCCAGGGGGGCAGGACCAAAAACGTAACTTCCTGTCTCCCTGGGCGGGAAGCCCAGTTTTCGGACTCACCGAGCTAAAGGAGACAGGTAAGTGCAGAACAGCAAACACAACGACGAAACACAACAGGGTAACCGGTATTGTCAATGGACAATAATTAACCACGTATAACGATCAGTAAGAGGCTCCGATACATGGCAAAAAATGGCAAGAAAAAAATGGCAAATGTGAGTAGAGGCCTAAGTTAAGTATCCATCTTGGAGGATTCCACGTGTCGTGGCCGCCCACGTCAGATTGACAAATAAGTTTTGGATTAGTTAGTTTAACATTGGGCGGGCGAGATGCCCTTTGACCCCAGAACAGAAGGAGCCCTCAGGGTGAGTAAACAAGGCTCCATTCTCATTCTGGGGGAAGGGCATCTCACTGACTTGTGGGATCTCTAAGAGCAAGATCACCTGGGAGGGTACTAAGACTGATCCAAGATGTGCTGCAGAACCCTCCTACCGAAGGCTGCGTCAGCAGAGGCCATGGAATCAATTTTGTAGTGCTTTATAAAGGTGGATACCGTGGACCAGGTGGCCACCCGGCAGATCTCTTCCAGCGGGGCTTGTTTTTCGAATGCCACTGATGTGGCTGCACTGCGAACTGAATGAGCAGTGATGCCCGCCGGAATTGGGATTTTGCTAGCCCTATATGCTTCTGTGATGCATTGTCTTACAGCATAGCTTAGCGAGGACCTAGACATCTTCTGTCCCCTGGATGGGTTAGTCAAGGATATGAACAATGCATCGGAACGCCTGATAGTTTCTGTACGTTTTGAGGTATACTTTGAGGATCCTATGCAGGTCTAGATGGTGCCATTCCTTTTCTTTGGGATGGCTGGGATTGGGACAGAAGGACAGCAGATGTATCTCCTGAGTGCGGTGGAACATGGAATTCATCTTCGGGATAAAGGTGGGGTCCGGGCTAAGGACCACCTTGTCCCTGTGGAAGATGCAGAAGCCCTCCCGCGCTGATAGGGCCCTTAGTTCAGAGACACAGCGGGCAGAGGTGACCGCCGTTAAGAAGATGGTCTTCATCCTCAACACCTTTAAGGGAATCTCCCTGATGGGTTCGAAGGGGGGCCTGGTAAGAGCTGTGAGCACCACGTTGAGTCGCCAAGAGGGGAAGCGATGTACTGTTGGAGGCTTTAACTGAACTACCCCTTTTAAGAAGGCCAGAATGTGTGGGTGCCTGGATATGGGAAGGCTGCCTGCTGTAGACAATTCAGTAGACAGAGCCGCTACCTGTCTGCATAAGGTAGCTGCCTTGAGACCCTGTTCCATCCCATCTTGTAGGAAGCCTAAAATCCTAGGAATGCCCGGGGAAAGAGGATCTACGTGTTTTTGCCTACACAACACGAAGGCTTTCCAGGAGGTGTTATAGATCCTCCTGGTGGAAGGTCTCCTCGCCTCAATCATGGTGTTTGCAATGTCTGAGCTATAACTGTTTTCTAAGAGACGGTTCTGCTCAATTTCCACGCGGTTAAGCGAAGCCATTGAGGGTCGGGATGGAACATGGGACCCTAGTGAAGGAGGTTTGGAATGGCTGGTAGCTCCCAATGGGGTTGGACTGAGAGCTCTTTCAGGCTGGGAAACCATGGTCTCCTCGGCCATAGGGGAGCAACGAGAATGACAGTTGCCCTCTCCTTCCTGATCTTTCTGAGGACCCTGGGAAGAATGGGGATGGGGAAAATGCAAATAGGGTCTCTTTTGGCCATGGAGACATCAGAACGTCCATGGATTCCGCCTCTGGGTGGAAATACTGAGAGAAGAAGCGGGGAAGGAGGTGACTGGTTGCTGAGGCGAACAGGTCCACAGAGGGGAAGCCGAATCGCTCCACAATCTGCTTGAAAACCAATTGGTTGAGGGACTACTCTCCCTCGTCTATGATCTGTCGGTTTAGCCAGTCCGTTTGTAAATTGAGAACTCCCTTGATGTGTTTTGCTGACAGGGATGCTATGTGTGTCTCTGCCCATGAAAGGATAATCTGGGCCTCCTGGTGTAGTCTGGAGGACCGCAATCCCCCCTGCTTGTTTAGATGTGCCTTGGCAGATACATTGTCCGTGCGAATTAGTATGTGCCTGTGAAGGATGATGTCCTGGAACTGTAGTAGAGCCAGACGGATGACTCTGAGCTGCAGCAGATTTATGTGTAACTTTTTTCCTTCTTTGACCAGATGCCCTGAGCCATGTGGTTCAGACAGGTCGCCCCCCCCTTTCTAGGCTGGCGCCCGTATGGATCTGAATTTGATCCTCTATGACGAACTGTACCCCTTTGCTGAGGTTGTTGCGGCTGCACCACCATAAGAGGCTGTGCCTGAACTCGTGAGGTAGTGGGATAGTTTTGTCCCTGCTCTGAGTAATGAGGAATTGATAAGGTTGTAGAAGCAGTTGAAGCGGTCTCAAGTGAAATCTGGCCCAGGGGACAGAGCTTAAGCAGGCCACCATCAGACCCAGTAGTTTGGCAAGAAACATGATCCTGCCCTGTTTGGACTTGACTGTGGTCTGAACCAAGGATCTGATCTTCGTGATCCTGTCTGGAGGAAGCAGTACTAGGTTCTTGCGTGTGTCCAGGATTTCCCCTAAGTGTTGCAATCTCTGAGTAGGGGTCAGGTGGCTTTTCTCCAGGTTCACCAGGAACCCGTGATCCACCAAGACCTTGACGACCCTGTCTGTATGTGTCCTGGCCTCTTCCTTGGACCTGGCACAGACAAGGATGTCGTCCAGATATGGGAAGATCTTGATCCCCTCCTGCCTGAGCAAGGCCACCAGTGTCACCAGGATCTTGGTGAAGACACGTGATGCCGACGCCAGACCAAAAGGGAGGGCTCTGAACTGGTAGTGTTTCCCTGCATATGCAAAACTGAGAAGCCTGCGATGTGTAGGATGTATGGGAACATGGAGGTATGCTTCCCTTAAGTCTAAGGAGGTCCAGAGTGGAAGCCTCGTACACCTTTTTTGACAGAATTTTGTCTTTTCTATCCATGGGATCCTTAATAGTCCCTATTCCATCCTCAGCAGGCAGATTGGGTGAGTGAACTGCTGCCACCGGAACATCTATCAGGGGGAGCTGAAAGAGAGTCATGGCCTGCGGCACCATGGTATAGAGCCTTTCGGTGTTAGCAGAAAATTGCCTGTTAGCTAATGGCTTGTCGAACTCTGCCTGTACTTGGTTCTCAAAGAATTCGGGGAATGGTATTTTACAGGATTGAGGTTTGGAGACGGGGAAAAACTCTTTGGCTCCCTTTTTTCTGGATTTAGGTTTGGATTCCTTATCTGGATCAGGATCCTCCTTAAGGCTAGGGCCAATAGGGCTTTACTCAATAACCCCTGGAAGTCCTCAGCTGAGAACAATCGGGGCTGTGGTTCCTCCAAAATGATGGGGTTCTCTTCATCAGAGCCGTATTCCCCTTCTTCTCTGCTCTCCTCCTCGGACTCTGCTGCCCCAGAGGAGCAATCGTCCTGTAAGTGACTGGCCTGTTCCTTAAAAGGGACTTTCAAGGCTGCCTTGGTGCACCAGTGAGGCCCAGGCTCTTCCCCCTGTCCTTGACTGTCCCCACCAGCCGAGAGGCCAGGTTGGGGGCGAGGGGAGGCAGTTAATGAAGGGTTAACTTTGGCCCTCTGGAGGAGACAGGGAGTCTGTAAAGGCTTGCATCGTTTGGACTTGTTTATCTAAAACGCTATTAAAAAGATCAAACATTTCCTGCCCAGAGAGAGGAATCTCAGTCTTGGAACACGTTACATTACCCCCCGGTTGAAGAGTGGAATCAGTAAGAGAGGCGTCTTCCCTCTGAGTGCTCTGGGGCCTCCCAGCTGGAACTGCTGCCTCCTCTCACAGTGCGCCGCTTTTCGTGCCTTTTTTAGACGGCTCATTAGAGTGCGCCTTCTGCGGCGCACTGGGCCCCTCAACACCATTCTCCGCGGAACCGCAACAGCGGCCATTGGAGCCTTCCCGGAGAACTAGCCCTGTCAAAGCGATGAGGGCTATGTCGCGGTCCTCCTCAGAAAGGAGGTCTGAATCGGAGTTCCTCCTGTCGTCCGTCATCTTGCCCAATGGGGCGAAGTGAAGACGGGGGGGAGGGGGATGAGGCACAGAAGGAGAGAGATTGAGGAGATAAAGAAGGATGAGCTGCAGCCACAGACAGACGGGTTTGGGAAGGAGGCTTAAGGTAGACTAAGGGAAGACGAACACCAGAAGAATTTAGGAAAGGTTTTGCAGTCAGCTCGGAGCCATACAACGAAGCTGCCACCCTAAACGAGGCAGGACGGAAACTGGGCTTCCCGCCCAGGGAGACAGGAAGTTAAGTTTTTGGTCTTGCCTCCCTGGGCACATGATGGTAATACCCACAAGTCAGTGAGATGCCCTTCCCCCAGAACGAGAACATGTGCATTCCCCAACAATGGAGGAAAAACGTTATTAGTAGCTAATATGGATTTAATTTAAAAAGGGGTGGGGTGGGGAAACTTGCTTAAAAAGAAAGGTGACCTGTGAGAGGCAGCATGCCAGAGGCAATTTCATAGGCAGCAGGAAGTACAACAGGTGGATCCAGGATTGCTCCTTCTTCAATGAAAAAATCATCAAAAGTCCACTCTGTGTATGGGTCTTTATCAGCCCCAGAAGACATTGCCTACACAAAGGAAGAAATTGGTAGGATTTTTGTCAAGACTGCTGAAGCTGGAGGGTGAGAGATTCAAAACAGATAAAAGGAAGTATTTCTTCACACATCGCATAGTTAAACTGTGGAACTCCCTGCCCCAGGATGTGGTGATGGCTGCCAACTTGGAAGACTTTAAGAGGGAAGTAGACATGTTCAGGGAGGAGAGGGCTATTCATGACTACTAGTAAAAATGGATACCAGTCATGATGCATGCCTGTTCTCTCCAGGATCAGAGGAGCATGCCTATTATATCAGGTGCTGTGGAACACAGGCAGGACAATGCTGCTGCAATTGTCTTGCTTGTGGGCTTCCTAGAGGCACCTGGTTGGCCACTGTGGGAACAGACTGCTGGACATGATGGACCTTAGTCTGATCCAGCAGGGCCTTTCTTACATTCTTAAAAGGCAGAACAGAATTAGCTCAACAGGCAGGACAGGGAAACTTTATCTTGCTAGGCCCTCAGCCAGGCATGACCCATCTTCCTCCTCGTCTTACACTAGGGGTCCTCAAACTCTGAGCCTGCGGGCACCTTTGTAATTCTGACATGGTGTGGGGAGCACAGCCACAAAATGGCTGCCACAGCTTATCTTCAGTCACACAGTGAAGATCCTTGAGCTGTGGTGGCAGCTGCTGCCAAAGCAATGTTTTTAAAAATCTGCACAGCCAATCAAATCTCCAGTAGTTCACCAGAAGCTCTCCTGGGCAAAAGCCCTACCCGGCCCTGCCCACTTCCTAAAAGCGATTGGTGGCCACCAGAAAAGGTGTCAGCAGGCACCATGTCACCCATGAGCAACATGTTGGGGACCCCTGCCTTACACAGAAGGGAGTGCACTGTTGCCGAAGTTTCTTGCAATGGAAAAGAACTACGTAAGTCACTTTGGGCCTCTACTGGGGAGAAAGGCAGGGGATAAATGAAGTAAACGACACATAGGTCCTTGTACAATCCGAGCCCGGTCCTTATCTGAGTTACAAATGAAAGCAAACATCTGAAAGAGGGGGAGCCATTCAGAGCACATTTACACATCTCGGACTTCATCCCTTTTACCTTAGTACAGATTCCCTTTGTGCCCTATTTTGAAACTGAAGGCAATACATTATGAATAGCCAATATGTGGTCCTAGATCACCTTTGATAGAACTCCAGTGTCTTCAATTTGGCACTTGTTGTAAATTTCATAGGCAAGCGAGGTATACCTACAAATATCTGCTACATCTAATAAACGATCTGGGAGGGGAAAAATCAAATGCGAAGGTTTAAGTTCTCTTGGACAAAATACGGGTTTTTCAAAAAAGAAAGCATTTAATTACTTTCTGGATGAAATGAGTAAATTAAATTTGTTTATAAACAACCCCCATTATTTATTTAAACTACCCCCCAAAGTTTTGGTTTAAAAATTAACAAGCCTGCCATAATCTTACATATTATCAGTTCAATGACTGATTTTTATTAAGAAATGGGCTCAACATTCTCTGATGTCAGTTTGGTGCAAGGACAATTAACAGGAAGGCACATTCTGCAGACACAGGAGATCTTGGAATGCGCACGTAGGAACCCCTCTTCGAGTATGCCAAGCCTTGGAAAACATTTACAGCAATGCAAAAAGTAGTAAAACAAACCCTTAAAAGTTTAATTCTTTGAACGTTAAACGTGCTGCACCTTTAAATCCTGGAGACCAGGTTTTTCCAAAAGCAACACATGAAAATATTTCAAGCATTTACCGGGGCTGCAGACAGTTGCTGCTTGGCATGCCATGTTGTGGACCACAGCTGGAAGACTTAATCCTGCATACGTGACCGTCACGCTATGCAAATCAAACACGTGACAGAGCTTTTGACATGCTAAAAACAGCAGCTCTCCTGATTGTTTGTCGTGGTGGCGTTCATAAAAATCTCTGAGGAGGGGCATGAACAGAGGAAAGGATCAGCTTGAGCAACAGAAGTACCTATAAACAACAACCCAAAAGTAATTTAAGATGAACCACACAGAATGCAGACAGTACAATGAACAGTAACGTTACACAAAACGAAATAGGTCACTGAGTCAAAAGTCCTAACCCATCTGGGACCAGGGAATCTCAAGGGCTGCCCTGCCCCCATATGAATTTGCCCAGTTGCCTTCAGAGGTTGAAGTCTGGGTACCCTCATTTTCAGAAGTGAATGAGGGACCAAATAGCTTTTTCTGTTAATGCCACCCCATCTTCAGCACTTCCTTCCAGCAACCCAGATATGCCAAATGTGTTCAAAATTTAGGTAGCTAGCAGGGTTTTTTTCCCCCCGCCAGGCATTTGCCATTGATATCAAATATAGTTGGTGGTTGTTTAAGATCTGTCTTTATTATTAACAAACCTTTGCTCACTCAATGTTCCCGCCTTCTCGAAAAGCCTGTCTGAGGAGGTCAGGAGGGCCCCCAACACTTCTATCATTTTGTTGTATGTGCAAAACAGAAATATTCAGGCATTTTTATAAAGAGATGAGAACTGTATGAGCTCAGGAGGTCACATTTATAGAGGAACATGATTGTAGTGCATTATGACAAACATTGCAATAGTCTAAAAACACTGCATGTTATCACCTTGCTTTAGCTGTATTACCTTCTACCTCTGTAATCCACTTTCTGCATTATGCTAAGTCATACTCAGTTGTTACGAGGGCCGGATATGACATAAATGTCACTTGGTCGGACCGGGCCAGGCCTCGCCAGCCCAGACTGAGCATGGGGGGGGCCTTAGGTGGCTCGTGGGCTGGATAAGAGCTCTCAAGGGGGCGGATCCAGCCCTCGGGCCTTATGTTTTCCACCCCTGCCTTAGAGAGCTTTTCATTTGCACTGTTTTGCTCCCTCTAATCCTATTCCTATTGCATTGTTTACTGGACATTTTACGCTGTGTGATTGAAACGCTTCTATATTTTGCACTCCACCTGGAGTCTCTGTGAGAACAGCAGGTTCTTTGAAACAATAGTTTTATGGTGTGAAACAATGGTTTTGACACTTAATAATAAACAGCAGCACAAAATCAGTTTTTGCATTGTTATATTGTCTGTTTTGTATTTCACAAGCTTTTGAGTTGAGAGTATGAGACAACTTTCAAAATGAATGAGAAACCTGCATATCTGGAGCGCCTCTTCCACTTGTCCGTCATCCAGTGCTCTCAGCATCAGCTCTGATGCCAATTCCAGCTTGCCCTGTTGCAAGAGTGAAGCCAGTCTGTAAAGTCGCAACTCTGACAGCGGTTTCTTGATGTGGCTGTCCTTTGAACTGACATCGTCTTCTTGTGTTTTTCTAGATCCCTGAGTTCTTCTGTAAGTTTTAATATGCTCTTCAAGCAGTTGAGATCTTAGGGTTGGGTCCTCATAATCCTGGGCTGAAATCATGATATCAAAGTTCTCCTGAGCAAGGGGGAAGAAAAAGTGAAAATAAAGAACAAATGGAACCAAGCTGCTACATCTTCGACTTCCTCAGACATGGTGAATTTCTTGACATTCCCAAGCACTGAAATAACACATTCCACATTCAGGATACAAGGTGCTCTCCCTGGGACTCAGGATACTGAGTCCAGTTTTGTCTATTCTGACTAGTAGCAGCTCCCTATGGTCTCAAACAGGGATTTTTTCCCAGCCTTTTGGCCATAGATCCTGTAATAGGAGATAGTGGGAATCTTCTAAGCAAAGCACAGACCCACTGAGAGTAACGAAGAAGCCATTTTTTTTACTGACATAAGAAAGGCCTTGCTGGATCAGACCAAGGTCCATCAAGTCCAGCAGTCTGTTCACACAGTGACCAACCAGGTGCCTCTAGGCAACCCACAAACATATAAGTGTGAGCACACATGTGCATTTATATGATTGTGCACCCAAAATTACACTTAATTTGCAACTATTATATTCACCTCAACAAACTGCACAAATTAACTTTTTGTACAGTTTCTGTGGCCGTGGAATCCTTACCTGCAAGGTAACAAGAGTTTTAAACACATCTAAATCTGTTTCATATTCTGCTTTTTTCACAGGATTTTCTGTAGAAAAAAAAGAAGAGGGTGTGCAGGGGAATCAGGCTTTTCAATTGTGAGTCACAAATAGAGCTCTAAAGACAGGTAAAGAAAGATTACCTTTCTGAATGCTCAGTAGGAATTTGAGGATGTTCACAACCATCTTTTTCACAGACAGCTGCATTTGTGCCTGTGGGGGAGAGATGAAAGGGGAACAGAGAGAATTAATGAAGCTGGTTCTGGGAAGACTGAAGTGTTAAAAAGGCAAACTTTGTTGCCCTCAAAATTTGGAACAGTGAAATAGATCTAGGTTTAATTCCCAAACCTCTGCTTAACTTATGTCATGTAACATGCACACCTCTACCAGCATCTCCAAAGTTTTTCTTGGTGACTGAAAAGGAACTTAAAGACTTAGGGCCAAACTAAACGATACCACGCCCCAGAGTCCACAACAGGGATGTGGTGCTATTTTAGAGCTAGGTTTTTACTTTTTGAAACACTGCTGGGCCAAAACCAGCACTGGTGGATGAGAGACTCATGTCCATTTTCCAAACACAGTTTTCAAGACCTAAAACCAAAACAGCTCTTTCAGCTCTTGACAATGGTGTATGGGGGGAGGAATAGAAGACAAGAGCTCCTCGCCCCCCTGTAGTGCTAAAGTTAACAACCAAGCTTTAATATGGCGCACCTCTGTGGCAGACTCGGGGACGCCCGTGGTGTGCTAACACACATAAAGATCACACGAAGCTGCCTTATACTGAATAAAACCCTTGGTCCATCAAGGTCAACACTGTCTACTGAGACTGGCAGCTGCTCTCGAGGTCTTTCACAGTACTCACTGCTTGGTCCTTTTAATTGGAGGTTTTAGGGACTGAATCTTCTGCATGCAAAGCAGATGCTCTATCTTTGAGCCACAGCCCCTCCCACAAAACAAGGGAGAGTTGTGTGGGGCAGCTACAAGAGGGGGGTATGTGCTTGTGAACTGCTCTGTTCTTGAGCCATTGGGGGTCTGTTTGTAGATTATTTTTAGCTCGGAATCCTGGTGGTGGGCCTTCTACGCATGAGAAAAGTCATCAGATTCCAACTATTGCCTGAAACCTGGCACAGAACTACAGCCCTCAGCTAAAAGGGTTTTTGCATAGTAGTTCAGAAGGGAAGTTTAAGGGGCAGAAGGAGAGAACCCTTAAGACAATGCTTCTTGAAAAAGGACACATGAGTAGAAGTCCTGTGCAAGTTCAGTGTCAGAGCACTATGAATTATATCCTTCTCAACTGGCTGTTTGACAGGTCCTTTGGGTAAATATATATATTACTTATCTGTGCTGCTTTATTTTAGGAAGTTACCTCTTCGAAGTCAGGTATTTTGTGCTCTAATAACAGCATCGCACGGATCACTGTTCTTTCTGCCACTTCCACAGCTTCAATAGGAGGCAGAGATATCAACAGGTCTAAGACTTCTTCTCCCTGCAAGCATTTGCAAAGTATAGAAGATCAACATACATCCTCAGAAGCTCAGGACGCTTGATAATCATTGAAAAACAAAAAGACGGCTGGCTTAATAAATGGCACAAATGAAGGCTAATTCTTTTACTTCATGATGGTGTCCATGTAATATCATGTTGCTGAACAGTATTTGGAACCTTACTGAGAAAACTGGAGCCTTTGCATTTGGACTTGACTGTTCAGATCAATTATATTTTAGATTGCAGATTCTGGAAATTTAAGATTCATGCTGGCCTTCTTCTGTTCCACAGTAAGAAGATAAATAATATGATCAACAGGTAGCATTTTAATGCAGTTTTAGTTTGTTTTAACCCAACAGTATGAATATGTTTTTACCTTGTCTTTATCAATAAGGTCCATAATCCTCACTATATAGACTTCTGTAGTAGGCAGCATATACACATTCGCTATTTTCAAAGCATCTTCTAACGAAGAAGAGGTACCCTGTTTAACAATGTACTTTGCCACCCTCTGGAAAAGAAATGAATTCAGATACTATAGTGCTTTAGGGATATACAAGTTTATGACCCTATATAATTCCTTGTTTATAAAATTGGTGATGGAAAGTGCCATCAAGTCTCAGCTGACTTATGGCGACCCCATAGGGTTTTCAAGGCAAGAGACATTTGGAGGTAGTCTGCCATTGCCTGCCTCTATGAGGACTGAGAGAGTTCTGAAAGAACTGTGACTGGCCCAAAGTCACCCAGCAGGCTTCATGTGGAGGAGTGGGGAATCGAACCCGGTTCTCCAGACTAGCATCCAGTGCTCTTAACCACTACATCACACTGGCTCTATAAAATGCCTTTTCTGCATTTTGCGTGCCTAGGCAAGCATAGAAGGAAGGCTGCAATTCTGCATGCAGGTCCACGTTTGTTCAGATAAAACCGAAAGGACTTATTTCTGCAGAATTTGACAGCAGGAGGGACTCACTGGCTACTTACCAGCATCACCTGCTTATCATTTAAAAGATTGGTATCTCTGATACCATAATTTAACAGAGTTGTCTTCATTTCCATCAGCCGATAACCTTCCTGCAGGAGCTTCACCCTGCAGGAAAAAAATGGGAAGGATTCAGGAAGCCTCAAAGTGAACCACAGTCGCCTTTACAAGCACAAACCACAGTATCCTCCAACACTGCAGCAGACCAGCAGGGAGGAGCAGACGTTGTGTGGCTTACTCCCTCCACCGCTGAGGCCACAACACTGCAGGTGGGCAGGGGAGGGAGCCACCGGTGCCCCCATTCCACCACTGAGGTGGCAGTGGAGGTAGGCTGGCTAGGGAGGAGGAGTGAAGGGAAGCAGGAGAGATGAGCTGCAGCAGCAGGAGGCGGGCCAAGCAAGCAGGCAGCAGCAGGGTGCAGCTGCAAATGAGAATCCCCCCCCCCCGTGAGTTCCTTGAAGATCCCCGCTTGTTTTAATCTATTTGTCAGCTGACTTGAGGACCTGTTGGGTGAAAAGGCACCCTAGAAATAGAGATGAATAAAATCACAGTGCTGAGATTTCTGAAGTCCAAGTGTGAAGAGGCTTGAGTGAGTGAGATGCTCGTTGTCTTACTTGACATGATCCATTCCTAGGTATTCCTGAGCCAGCCGCTCCACTCCTGGACTCCAGGGAACCACAGTGCTACGCATTATTGCTAGAACCCCTTCAAACTTCAACTACAATAAAAAAAAATCCCTGTTAGTTCTAAAAGAAGAAGAGTTGGTTTTTATATGCAGACTTTCTCTACCACATAAGGAAGAATCAAACCGGCTTACAATCACCTTCCCTTCTCTTCCCCACAACAGACACCCTGTGAGTTAGGTGGGGCTGAGAGAGCTCTAAGAGAGCTGTGACTAGCTCAAGGTCAACCAGCTGGCTTCAGGTGGAGAAGGGGAAACCAACCTGGTTCACCAGATTAGCATCCGCCGCTCCTGTGGAGGAGTGGGGAATCAAACCCAGTTCTCCAGAGTCTACCACTCCTAACCACTACACCACGCTGGCTCCCAGACATGCCTGTCCTCTTGCTGCAAGGCCAGAAGAGACTCCTATTGCATTCTGAAACAAAAAGTTCCATCAACACATTTCTACTCAGTCATACTCACGTCTGTGTTAGACATGCAGCCCAAGACAGCTATAGCCTTTGCTTCCCACGCAGTATCGAAGACAGACATCGACTGTGTACAATAGTGCTCTAGCAAGTCCTAGACAAGGTTTAAAAACTTTCTTATGAACAATAACAGAACAGCTCTGACGTAAACAAAATATTCTGTAGTTTACAGTTAATCTTTTGAAAATGCGATCATATTAGTCTCATAGTGATTTATGTTGTTTCTTTATTTGACAAAATGTATATGTTCTTTCCAAAGCAGTTTACAACATCTAATACAACGCAAGCCATACAGTTTTAAAACCAATTTAAAATTTAAAACCAATAAAACTTCAGTAGCAGAGGCTGAAGAACAGTAGGATAAGATCCAACTGCAGACTGTTGATGAACAGAGCATCAGCTGGCCAGTTCCCCAGCGTGCCTTTAGGACTTCAATATCAATCATTTATTGCGGTCAAAAGACCAGTTCAGCACAGACCTTTAGGACTTCTTCCCTCTCCAGGGCATTGTTTTTATCTTTTACTTTTAAAAAAAAGATAAGCAGCTTTGAAAATACTTGCTCCGAAAAATGGCATATTAATTAAGTAAAATTCAAAACCATAGCCTCAACTAGGCTTGCTAGAATACACACACCCTCCCCTGCCTGACCTGAAGAGAGACTAAGTGCTAGGTCAAGTAAGTCTCCTGGGAAAGGGAAGTCCAGAAAGACAGTGGGCAAACTGAGAGGAAGGGGAAAAAAGCAGCCTGTACCCAGAGAAACTGACAGCCAACTTAAAAAAAAAATAGATTGCCGCAGTGTATTAGCGCTAATGCCCTCGGCACAAGTGTTTTGGAGAGACTAAAGTCTCCAAAAGGGTATGCATTACAATAGTCAAGCCATGACATGACCAGAGCACGGCCCACTCATTTCTTGTTAGAAGAGGGAAGAGCTGGTGCACCAACCTCAACTGGTGAACAACAGATACTATTTAGGAATATAAGGATAAGAGCAGAATTAAAGGCTGTAAGCCTGCACCCTAAAGGAGAGCACAATCCCATCTAGGACAGGTGATGGTCCATCCACTCTGGGCCGAAGAACCCCCAACAATCAATACTGCCATGTGGAACAGATTGGCTAGTTATACAAGATACTTGGGTTACTTTGGTTTTATTTTGGAAAGTGAATGAGCGTACCTTTATGTACTGCAAGAGAGTTTCATCTTTTTGTAGATCATGCTGGCGCATATATGGCTCAATAAATTTCTCTAAAGCTGCTGGAATGAGTTCTGCCACCAAAACTTTATCAAGCATACGGAACACTACTGTACTTGCATTTTCCTGGGGGGGGGGGACATACAAAAAAAAACCCTGAGGAATGAGCTCTTCTCTGAAGTAAGATAAGCAGCATGAAGTAGGTATTATTGAACATAACAATCCACTGACCTCTGTAAATGCTTGACTATTAATCAAAGAATGATCGACTCAGTTCACGGAAGTCAACATTAGACTTCAAGCAAAGAAACAGTTTCACGATTATGTAAAACAGTCAGTGACAATTTTCAAAATTTTAAAATTGAGATTTAGAAATTATAATGCTAGCAGATATTTTGAGATAGTAGCTACATTAATGAGAGGTTTCGAATACAGAATGTTATCTTCAGTTAGAATGTTTTAGTATCAGTATTAAGATGAATAGAATTAAGCAGAAAGAAATTAAAAGCAGTAACAATCAGTATTAATATAGCATTAGAGGTTCTTAGGTACACTATCTGTTAAATGGATTTATTATCAGTATCCAAGAGGTTAGTAATTGATGATTTGATAGGTGTACGCACACTTTGAAAGGGTGGAATATCGGTATGTATGGGTTGTATGAATGTATGTGGTATTTGTTTTGTTGTTCCTTGTTTAAAAATAATAAAATTTATCAAAAAAAAAAAAAAGAACAGAAACAGTTGTTTCGCTGCATCGGAGCAGAGGTCCACGCAGTTCAGAACTCTGGCGGCAGCATGGGCCAGCCAGAGGCCTCAGGAAAGCTCAGAAGCAAGGCGTGAGGCTGGAGAACAGCCACACCTGGTCTTCATCTAGCCTCACAGCTGCAAGCCCTCAATACACTTATCTGCGGTGCTGCTATACTTGCTTCAGGCAAGTGAATGAAAAACCTTATGGGAAAGCACGGGTAACCTACAGCTCTAGCTGCCCTGGCCAGCAGGTGTTGTAAAGGCCCACAGACGTAGTTTTCCATAGAAATGCCACTCTACGCCAAATGCTTCTGAGATACTTGTACCTTTTTTGGGGGAAAAACCCTCACCCTTCCTCCAAAGAGCTCCAGTCAGCATTCATCGTTCTCTTCCCCCATTTTATTCTCACAAAAACAATCCTCAGAGTGTGACTGGCCCAAGGTCACCCAGCGAGTTTCATAGCAGTGTGTGAATTTGAATCTAGACCCTAATCAGACAGTCTTAACCACTCTACTGCATTGGCTCTCTATATCCCTAACAAAAAGTACAGATGTGTCAATAGGCTCTTTGACATTGATGATGTTATCGTGAGAATTTCCACTACACCCTTTATGATTCCTGGTGTTCCCAACTTGGTTTTTTAATCTCCACCTCCCCAACCATAGTGGCCAGGTTTAATAGAAATTTTGTAATTAAAACTCATGCCTGTTTTTGCATCAACCATGTAAAAGAGTCAGACAGCTGCAGTGACATTTCAGGAGAAGAGAACTCATGTCAGAAACTGGGATTTTCTCATCACAACACTGTGTTTTCACAAAAGTTTACTAACACCATCAGCACAAAACCATAAACTGCCCTCCCATACGCGATCTGAATGCTGCAGTTTTCGTACCTTTTCAAATTCACAGAGGGTCAGCTTGCAGTTGTACTTTCTGTAAAGATCTATCAAGTCTTGTAAAGTTCGGATCAGTTTGGCTAAGCGACGGACCTCCTCACACTTATCGTTCTTCTGAGATAGAAAATCAACATGATAATTTCCCATGAATCACGGCTGAACTACTGACCTTCAGACACACACCTGACAAATTTCAGAGTCCCCCCTCCCCGCAAGGGCAAAATAAAAGCACGTAAATATAACCAAAGCAAGTGCTTTTGAAGTAACTTATTGAGCTGAAGACTATGAAGGGCCTTTCACAGAATTCTAGGCATGTGCCTTAGCCCACACATGGTTTCATTGTTAGCAGAATCCTTACCCAGAGAGTCCAGCACAATGAAGACGAAACTCCAGCTTTATCTGGATTACTGGTAAAAAATACCTGGGCCATTTCAAGTCCATTTTCTGGCCAGCTGGCCTGTTTGAAATTAGAAACCTGCATTAGAGCGATACAAGCGGGGACCCACAAGAAAGGGGGAACCCCTTTGCTCCTCCACCTATCCTTCCGTGCCATCTTCTCCCTTTGCCACTGTCTTGCCCACCTCTGGTGGCTGCTCCCTTCCTTACTAGTTCATCCTACCAGGATTCCTGCCTGACCACGCTGCTGCTGCCCTTCCCCATCTCCAGGCTTGCCTCCCTCCCCTCACATGATGGTGATGGGGGTGTTTCTTGGTCCTCCTGCCCTGCCTGCCACCCCACCAACCAAGGAGAGGCAACTGGGGCTGAGTCAACCCCCAGCTGCAGCCAGGCTTGCAGCAGGCTTGCCTGGCTCCTGTACCTTGCCTCCTCAGTACATGTGGCACGTTGCTTTCTGCTTTAGGCCCCCCTCCAGGTCTACACAAATTTAAGTATCTGTAAATGGGGCCATATTGGACATTAGACACGCTGATGATGGGTGGCTTTTTAAAGAATTACTGTGGTTGTGAAGATTAACTTATCTAACTTAGCTTACTATACAAACTTTTTAAACAGATGGCTGTCTTTTCTAGAATATGTGGAGAAAGGGGCACCACAAAGTAAATGATGCCCACGAAAATATTTTATGATTTGCATTTATTAAGTTCAGCTAAGTGAATACAACAAATGGTATGATTTCTGTAAAAAGCACTGATGTAGAATATTGGAACATATATTGGAACCAAGTATTGAAACATTTCTTGACTGTACAAGGATGTTTAACCTACTGCTGTTGTATTTTTGTTGTTGTTATTATAAACTAAACTTAATGAGATATTAAAAAAAGAATTACTGTGCTTTACCTTGTCAGTTACCTCAAGATCTCGAGCTTGTTGCTCCAGCCATTTTGCTATTATTTTCTGGAATACAAGTGTTAAGCTAAGTTATAAGTGTACACACACTTCTTATATGTGCATCCAGCCCATACACAAGGTTCCCTATAACTTCCCATCCAAGGGACTTATCAGGTCCACCCCTGCTTAGCAACGCTGTAACATCAGGTACTCCCAGACCACTTTCTGGGCTTCAAAACCCTATATGCACATCTGCCTATTCTCCCATGTTCATTAACAGAAGGTTTTGAAGGATTCCTCCCACCAGGCCATTACCTGTCCTTGAGGCAAAGCCAGATTTATGAAAGGAACGATCCCATCTTTAAACCACAAACACAGCTCCTTGCGGGAAATGGTTGTAGAGATTGAGTCAAGCAGGTTCTCAAGCATTGCCACACTGAAATGTTCTGTGAACTCTCCCTAGAATGGAGTAAAAAGCATTCGAGAAATATTCTCACAACAGTAAGTCAAGTAACCATCATTTCCAACGAAGAGCTTGTGAACATTCAAAGGTACCGTACTACGGCAAGATCTCTGGCCCATCTAACCCAGTATGTCTCCTCCAGCCGGCAGTGGCTGTCGAAGGTCTTGAGTGCAGGACTTTGCCAGCCTTACCACCCAGAACCTTTACAGGGAGTAGGTGCAAAGTTATCTGTCTTACCAGTGCCATCCTATGCAGGGTTACCCAATTTCAGTGAGCTTGGAATGTAGTAACTCTGCATAGAATGACACTGTCAGTGAAAGACAAATTAAGTAAGGGACAGGCATTATAGCAAGCCACCTTGAATCTCGAGGGAAAGTGGAATATGTTTTAATAAATATTTATTAAACATATGAAGCTGCCTTACATGTACTCAGAACATTAGTCCACACAGGCCAATGAATAGCAGTAGCCCTCCAGGCTCTCAGCTAATGGTCTGTCCCAACACAAACTACCCAAGAGCCTTTGAACTAGAGATGTCTAGGACTGACCCTTGGACTTTCTGCCTGCCAAGTAGGTGTTTTATCATTGGGACACAGGCCTCCCCAAGAACTCTCAGGAGGCTGTAGTAAGATGTGGGAGAGAGGAGTGTGTGATGCCATTTACCTGATGTCGTTTCCAGAGATAGGATGCAGAAAAGAGATTTCCTTCTTTCAGCTGTAAAACGATGTCCTTGAAGATGTCTTTAGTGTTCAGAAACTTTAGCCAAGTGGTTCCACTAAGAGAGCATAAACTGCTGTTCACTCGTAACCCAAATGAAAAAATATACACTGCAATTGTAAACGCAGAGGTGGTACTTCAAATGAAGTGATAATCCTATATTCAGAGGGGGTTTCCAATTCAGAAGGGAGTTAAATGTTCAAATACTGTAGTAGGCAATGAACTTTTGGACTGGATGAGACCAGCGATTAATGCAAAGCCAAAAAACACTGTTAGTAGAACCTTTCTTCTAGGTTCAGAATACAAACTCACAAAGTACAGCTATATGACATTCTAGCTCTATACAGAGCATTTACATTTTTCAAAGTATAATTTGGGAAGATAACAAATTTCGGTTTTTATCCTCAATGGAAAGTGATAATCAAGCCCTCGTTTTCTCTAACCATTCATGTAGCATACGTTTGCCCAGATGGAAAATGCCAATATAAACTGGTGAAGATTTTTCTAGGAAGATTACTAAATCACACATAAAACAACAAAAACAGAAAGAAGGTAAACCTGAATTTTTTTGGACCAAAAGCTCCATAAAAAGTTGTCAGCCTTGCTTGTGCCTGCAGCACCTAAGTGGAGACAAAGATTTGTTTTATATTTAAAAAAATCCTTACATATTAAATCCACATGAGAATCTTGAGCTAGTTGGCCATTCTCAAGCTAGTTGGACCATTCTCTATCTGGGGGAATATTTTTCCAGAACCTATAAAACCGCTATATTGGCACCAAGTTCTGCATGTAAGAGACAACATGGTGTAGTGCCTGATGTGTTTGACCAGGAAACCTATATTTAAATTCCCATTTGGCCACAAAGCTCTTTGGAAGAGGAGACATTATACGTGAGAATCAGGCACATGTATTTTATCACAGAATAGCTAAACATGAACAGACAGCAACTACTCCTAGTCGTTAGTGTTCGTTTACATAAGCTACATTTACTTTCCTACACTCATGTCCTGGGACACCTGGGAGAACTGCAGGTATATACATATTTTAAATAAATAAGTAATAGATGATAGAATCATAGAAACATAGAGTTGGAAGGGAAGGTATGAAGTTAAGTGATCCCGAAATATTTCAAAATTCAAAACCCAGCTTATCTTTAGAAATATTGTGGAGGGCACAGCATTTTATCCCAACCTAGTTTCATCCTACATTACAAACTCCCAAGATTCTCCTCCCATCTCCTAGTACAAATATGAACAGCAGCAGTTTTATTTTCTTACCATTGTAAGATATGCTGAATTCCTATTAGAAAGAGAGGCAATGGTTGTGACATCTCTCTTCGACACCTAGAATAAGCAAGACAAATGTTAAATTGATTTGCAGTTAAATTGATTTGCAGTCCAGATGTTAACGACACATGCAAGATTTGTAACAAACATTTAACACTAGAGCAATGTTTGCTCCCCGTTACAGGGGATATCATACATATCAAAGCCTACCCTGTTTCCAGCGTAGTTGAGCATTTCATGTGCTGTTTCATATGTTGGCCAAGGGGTAGTTATGCAGCACTCAACCACAAACTCGTTATCCTATTTAGAGGAAAGAGAAAAAACAACTTTAAATTACCTTCCCCACAATAGGGAAACATAAGTTATGTAGAGTTACATAGTTATATAGAGACTATACCTTTATTTTGTTTAAGTTTTCTTTAGCTTGAGCCACATGTTCTAGCCAATGTGATTGTCCATCATGGTCTACATATTCAGAAGCCAATCTTTCCAAAATAGAGCTCACTTTCATTTTATAAACAAGCTGCATACAGAAACAACAATGTTATTCCAGCTTCAAATCTAGGTTGCAGAGCAGGGAAGGGTATGCTATGCATGCGTCACCAGTACCTTCAGAGTAAAATCAACATTACCGTGCCTTCCCCCCACAAGTGCGCATGCACATACACAGTTAATAACTCTGAAAGTTAAAGACCTCCTGCAAAGAGTGAAACGAAAGAAGTTTAGACAGTTAACACCACTGTGGTATTTGGTTTTCAGTCCAGAAGATTTTTTAAAAATGTTTTTAGTGGACTGAGGCCAAGTTTGGTGCTGGCTATGTTGACTGGAATGAATGAACAGGCAGAGAAGCAGCCAGAGAAAATTCTTTGTGATTTTGTAATTGGTAGTAAATACTAAGGTATAATTTTCAGAAAGAAGTCCTTTACCTCAACTTCTAGTCCAAAATGAAAAGCAAAACTCTCAGCCTCAGTAAATTTATTCTTGTGAAGTAAACGACTCAGTCTAGAGAGAGGAAAAATGAAATCTGTACTTTAGACCAGGGCTTCTTAAACTTTTTCCACTCGCGAGCACTTTTCGCCCAAGAAATTTTTACGCAACCCCGAGTATACAGGTATATAAAATAGGTATACAAATCAAACATTTAATGATAAAAGGTTCAGAAACCTTTTACTGTTGCAAAAATTTTCACGACCCCCATGTTCAGTTACGTGATCCCATATGGTGTCGCGACCCACAGTTTAAGAAGCTTTGCTTTAGACTGCTTACAATCCTGCAGTTTAAGAATCTCAATACAATCTTCCAGGCTTACACAGAGTTCTCTTAGCAATGCAACTTGAAGTTTTTTTGGCTGGAGATGCTAGTACTTGAACCAAAGGCCTTGCACATGTCAAAGCTTGGCAACTTTCCTATGCGCAAGTGACTACACCCTACTAATCAACAATGAGTCAGCTTGGAGGGCTTTAAGAGGGGAGTGGACATATTCATGGAGGAGAGGGGTATTCATGGCTGTCAGTCATGCTGCATACCTATTCTCTCTAGTATCAGAGGAGCATGTCTATTATTTTGGGTGCAGTGGAACACAGGCAGGATGGTGCTGCTGCACTCGTCTTGTTAGTGGCTTCCTAGAGGCACCTGGTTGGCTACTGTGTGAACAGACTGCTGGACTTGATGGGCCTTGGTCTGATCCAGCAGGGCCTTTCTTATGTTCTTATGAGTCCCTTTTAAACCACTATGCATATATACATGGTCTGCTAGTCCCATTGATTTCAATAGGGAAAATTAGCACAGGCTTTTCTGCAGCCGAACTCAACCGTTCCCAATTTGTGAGGGATTGCACTCCAAGGAATTAATTTACACTGAAGCCATACCATTAACCAGACATTTATATACCTGTCCTCAGGAACAGCTTCTGTTAAGCACCTCATTACCAGAAAGGAGACTGGAATATCCAAAGACCTAGAAATGAATCCTTAGTTAAAGACCGGGTTCTAACAAATAATTGGAAATAGAGCAAAAGTTTACTTTCAATTAAACAGCAAACTTACTTTTGCTTATTTTCGTAGATACCTTCGAAAAAGTATATTGTATCCTGTAAGAGAAACCACATTTCAAGTGAAAACAGTCCTTTATAAAATCAAATCCTTTGCTAACTTACTTGTAAATCAGTTCAATTGATGTCAACAGGACTTACATGCAAGTGAGCTGATTGAGGAGACTGACATTTAAACCTTCTTTACCTGAGAAATCCATTTTCTTCCAAAACCCTGGATAACGTACTGTTTCACCTGTGAATCGTGCTCTCTCATAGTAGGCCTCCCCAACACCTTCTCCCTATTCCGAGTTTACGTGGAAGTGAAACAGAGAGATAAAAACATACCGTATTTATTCCACTTCGAACCAGTGAAGAAACGTTTGTCACTTCCAAAGAGTAGAGTTGGTGCATAGAGGGTAAGGAAAAAACCACAATGTTCCTCATCTACAGAGAAAGAATTTAGAAAGTCGTCAATGATGGTGTCTCAGTAAAATATGAAGGAAAAACCACTACCCTAACCCATATATTTCTGTTATACTCTCCCCCTACACCCGCTTCAGGAAATAGTAAATGTGAATGTTACACCCATCAAATGGCAGATACCAACTATCTAAGTCAGTGGCTCTGACATTCTGTATTGCCACTTTCTTCTTTGCAGTCCAATTAAAAGGAGACATTTTGTGGGTGGGGGGGGTTGCTGATAGAAGTTGGAACTCAATACCTGTTTGTCTTCATCAGGTTCCGTCAATGCTACCAGTTTATGATCGACACTACCCTGGCTAAAGAAGAAAAAATTGCAGATTACGTCAAGAAAATGCCCTTACTCTATTTAAAGGTGCCCCCACCCCATTTATTTTTAGCCTGCCAGTTGTACTGGACTCTTTAACATCTACAGCGGCTGCAGCTATAGTTTTAAGAACTTGCTGTAATTTCTGTTTTAATAATCCAATATAGAAATCACTTTCAGTTGGTCAAGTTGTTTGAATTGTCACTCTAGGTTAGAAGCTGCCTCGAGTGCAAAGTGCAGGGCATAAATGTGAAATAAGTCAAGTAAGTATTGGCTGTACGATCTCGCCATCAGATATCGGGGGAGAGGACAGGTTTTGTCCCCAAAGAAAACGTCCTCCAAGTACAAACATCCCCCATAGGAACGACTGGCACTTAATTGGCACTCAACACTTAATAGACACTTAACACTTAATTGTCCCACTGTGTGCTGCTTGGGACAGGCTTAGGCCTGTTTTGTGAAACCAACCATTGATAATCAGCTGGTGTGGGACCGTCCACTCCTATTCTGATGTCCCTTTACTGGCTGCTGATTGGTTACTGGGTCCAGCCCAAATAGTTGGTGCTCACCTTGAAAGCCCTTCATAACCTGAGGCCTGCATACTTCCATGTGGTTGGTGCTCACCTTTAAAGCCTTTCATGACCTGAGGCCAACATACTTCCAAGTGCTTGGGTCTCACCTTTAAAGCCTTTCATAACCTGAGTGAGGCCTGCAGACTTCTAAATGCTTGGTGTTCACCTTTAAAGCCCTTCATGACCTGAGGCCTGCATACTTCCAAGTGGTTGGTGATCACCCTTAAAGCCCTTTATGTCCTGGGGCCTGTATACTTCCAAAATGGTTGGTGCTCACCTTGAAAGCCCTTCACGTCCTGGGGCCTGCATACTTCCACGTGGTTGGTGCTCACCTTGAAAGCCCTTCATGACCTGAGGCCAGCATACTTCCAAGTGGTTGGTGCTCACCTTGAAAGCCCTTCATGTCCTGGGGCCTGCATACTTTCAAAATGGTTGGTGCTCACCTTTAAAACCCTTCATGTCCTGGGGCCTGCCTACATGAAGGACCCTCTCTTTCTCTCTCTCTTTGCATGTGCCACCTTCATTCTTCCCAGTAAGTTTTACTGATGGCACACACACCCTTGCCTAATACCTATCCAGCAACAGTTCGAGGTCCAGCCTTTTCCAGTGGTCGCCCTGTGCTTTTGGAACAGCTTTCTGAAAGAGGGGGAAATCCTACCCTCCTGGCAAGGTTGCAAACAACGTTATTCTGGGAAGCTTTAGGGATACCCTAAGCCTGGGCAAAAGGGGGGGAACACCTTGCGGGGGGGCAGAAAGTGCTTTAAATTGGTTTTTAATGTTTTAGCGCATGCTTTATCAAATTGTTTTTCCATTGTTGTGGTTACCCACATTGGGTCCCGAGATGCTCAGGAGAAAGGTGGGCATATAAATCTCTTAAATCAAGCCTGCTTCTACCTGCACAGCCCCATCCTTGGTCATGCCTTGGTTCTATCATATTGCAATAGGATGCTGGGACCAGGTGTTTATTCATATGCATATGAGCTCACATATGCAAGCCAAGCCCAAAGATGGCTACTTTGATGGAGGGGGGTCAGACTAACCAAAGCTGCCCAGGAAAAGGTCCCTGCCCCTTCCTGCTCTGCACCCACCAGACGTAGAGAGATGAAGGCAGCTGTGGGCAACTTACTCAGACCTTGGACAGTTCCAAGGGGGTGGGGTGTCAGAAAAGTCCACTAGGACTTTCCTATTAGCCATAATGGCCAATCCACGTGTGTGGAATTAAATTTCATTTGAATTCAAAAGTGCTTATGTTTCTGCATATACACTTTTAAGAAAGTGTGGGGAGATATTAGACCTTGGAAAGGGAGTAACAGAAAAGCTGCCACGTCAGGTAAGACCAAGGTTCATCTAGTCCTGCATCTTGTTTCCCAGTGGCCAACCAGATGCCTCCAGAAGGCCTACAAGCAGGGCGCTAAGGCCAAGGCCTCCTTGTGCCAGTCCTCTGAAACAACTCTGAGTAGAAGAGAACAAACGCTGCTGCGGAAGTTATATGTGTGTGTTGTCAAGTAACAGCTGACTTATGGCGACCCTGTAGAGCTTTCAAGGCAAGAGACGTTCGGAGGTAGTTTGCCATTGCCTGCCCCCATGTGAGCTGAGAGAGTTCTGAGAGAACTGTGACTGGCCCAAGGTCACCCAGCAGGTTTCATGTGGAGGAGTGGGGAATCGAACCCAGTTCTCCAGATTATAATTTTCTGCTCTTAACCACTACACCACGCTGGCTCTCACTGCGGAAGTTATGCTCTGGTTATCCATAGGCTACCCTGCTATTGATGAACAATCTGATTCTTACATTAGAAGAAATTCTTCTATGTGAAGTGAAGGCCAATCCCAAATCATAGTAAACGAGTAAACATCCCACGTGCTTAAGACATTCTGTAAGAGAAGAAAACAATATCTGACGCAAATTTATACATGAAGGAGTCCTATTTCTTCTGATTGTTCCACACATTACAAACTGAGTTCATTTCACTTAAATCTTTCATGCTTCAGAATACTATTAGGTAACAAATTGGTAGAGGTAATCAGATAAATTTAGAAATTCATAATTTGAAACTGGCCTTTTGAACAAGTATTCAGATGAAATGGCCATTTACAAGCCATCACAGCAAAGATAGTTTTCTGGTCAAAAGATGCCATTATCATTACCAAATGCTCTTGACGCATGGCTGGACGTTACTCTGTTAAGACCAAGACACTTAATTATACGAAAGCCCATTAAGCTACAGATGCCCATGAATCTTGCTAGATACAGTAAACACTGCTTTATATTAGAGTTCTCTACGATGACTTTCTCCCCATTACATTTGAAAGATACTGAAATTATAAAACCTGATGTTATAAAGAAACCATTACGAAACCAGCTAATAAAAATGTACTTGCCTCATCATCCAAGGTGTACAACAAACTATCTACAACCTGAAGCTGTTTTACAGCTGCAAAAACAAACACACGCATTAGTCAGTTTTACCCCTAGGAAAAAAAAACAGTTGAAGTGACAAAGCGTACGGCATCAGGAATACAAGCAGCAAGTCCTAGACACCTTCCTGTATGCCAACGTGGTAGCTTGCCGGTGGAAATGGCTGCCGGCTTGCAGATGGCTAGAGGGTAGTGCTGTAGCTACCAACTCAGTAGTGATCAAGTGACTGATGAGACCAATCAAGTCGCTGCCTGGTTTTATAAAGGTCCTGACTCTGGGTTGGTTCTACAAACCAAGCATCTTATTGCTCAAACATGAGTTCCTTGCCAACTGCCCATCCCCCTGCTTGCCTCCACACAGCCAACCCTGCCAAAGAAAAGTCCAGCTGTGAAGCACTTTATCATGGTTTTGATGGAGAAAGATCAGATAAGCTGTATGATAAAGTTAAGCATATCCCTAAGGCAGGTTTGTAAATAACCATCAGGGTTACAGAGGCATAAGGGAAGAGCTTGGAAATGGTGGGCAGCGTCTGATAAAGATTCCACAGCCAGACGTCTTGCACGGAGGCACTAGCAGAGCTGCCGACGGTTCCCTCTGCCTTCCACGCAGCCCGCACGCCCTTCCCCATCCATGAGCTCTCCACCTTGATGCCACTGCTACTCCAACTGGACTCCAGGTGACAGCTTTGCTGCAGTTGTGATTTAGGTCCAACCCCAAGTCCAAATGCATCGAAGACTTACATCATGGGGGAAAAGAATGATGCAAGAAGCATATGTCAACGAACTTACCTTTGATCATGCTTGAATCAAGAACATTTTGAAGAGATATTAGTTTTTTATTAGGATCAGCCTCCCACATGGATATCACGCAGTCACCTAAACCCTTTTGAAACAAAATATTTATAACCAAAACTGACATATCTGTTTCATAACAAATGTCTTCAAATCATCTTCATTTCCATTAAAATCAGTGTAATATCCTATAGCTACAACATTTCAGGTTCTGACAGCCCATTCCTGAAAATCGGGCCGAAACTTCTTAGGAGGCGGCGTAACATCGCCGCCAGGGTAAGTGCGTGTAATCGCGTGTTTAAATGCACTTATGCTGGCGGAGAGGCCAGTCCCGCCAGCGGCAGAGAGCCTTGGGACCGCGCCTCCCCTCTTCGTCGGCGCAGCCTCTCTACGCTGTGGCCTGCACCACGGAGAGGCCGCGACGGCGCAGGGGGGCATTCTGGGGGGAAGAGCTGCCAGGTAGGCGGCTTCCTAGCCTGTTTCAGTTCTCGCCGCCGGAGCAGGGAACGGTGGTGCTGCGCCTGCTTCTTAGCTTATCAAAAGCTTCTTAGCAGGCGCAGCCTCGCTGTTTCCTATGGGGCGAAAGGCCCCAGTAAACAAAACAAATAGCAGCTCAAGGTCTCATTCCTGTCAGTAACATCTAGGGATAGTCAGTGTGTGACATTGCCATGCTGCAAATTTCCCACCTGCACAAGCTGTAGACTATAAAGCGGAGGGACAACCATCTTGCACAATTTTATCGCTACAACTACAAGGGGACCAAGAAGAGGAGGAGGGGGAGACACAGGGCTATTTTGATGGCAGCCCCCATCTACCAGAACATCTAGTTACAGGATGAGTGCACACACAGTGAAAGATTCCTTTGTGTAGATCTTCATATACAGACATTCAGCACAGAGCAAGTTGGAGGTTTGGCACAGGGATGGGATTGAGGATGTGGCGGAAGCCAAGTAATATGCATATTTCTCAAGACATTCCACTTGCTGTAAATTAGACCACAGAATGATTACAGCTACTAGCATTTAAAGAATTTAAGAATTTAATAAGAATTTAAAAACTGCAAGATAGCTACTTACCCCAATCATCAAAGCAATCTTGTTTGCCATGCATCTAGTCACAGAAGTCAGACAACCAGCAGTATGATACTCTTCCGTAGAAATAAAACACGTTTCCACCTGCTCTTGTAGCTGGAAGAAAGGTAAATAATCCTTGCAGATTTTTTAGAACTACACAATTTCTTAAGACCAAATTAAAAAATTTGCAGAGTACTTCACGAGAAAACTTAAAATTATAAAGGAAAACTATCCAATAAAGCAGCCTGATGCAAGCCAACATTTATTTCTTGATATTTGCTACAGAATAAGAATCCCATGTGCTCACCAACCAATGGAAGATATGCAATCAAGAGTAGATTGTAGCAGGAAAATGAAACTCACTTCCTGCCCTAGTTTCAGAGAACGTTGTGGCCCAGTCATTAGTGCTTAAAAGCACTGTATGTGTGTGTGAGAAGTGCCCTCAAGTCGCTTCTGACTCATGGCGACCTATGGATCAATGTCCTCAAAACTTCCTATCCTTAACAGCCTTGCTCAAGTCTTGCAAACAGAGGGCTGTGGCTTCAGCAAGTCAATCCATCTCATGCTGGGTCTTCCTCTTTTCCTGCTGCCTTCAACTTTTCCTAGCAACTTTTCCTTAAAAGCACTATTGTCAACCATATCCCTACCAGTCCCAATTGTCTACGGAACCAGTCTGGGTTATTAGCCAAGTATTTCGATACCAGTTTGTCAGAGATTAGATCAGTAAATGCTCCTAGTTACCTTTTTTGCTGTACTGAGGTCCAGGGTATCAATTGCTATATAAGGGAAAAAAAGGAATAACCTGTGAAAAGCAGTTTGCGCTGAACAGCTGAAATAACAGCATCAAAACAGCTTAAAATATAATTCTTTATTATTAACATATCCTTTTGAAATATATTTTAGGGAAGGTTTTCACTGGTGTAATCTTGCTTCTCTATTTCAACGTACTTATAGCAGTAAGACTGCTATTTAGAACAATTGGCAATACACACAATTTCCCCAAAGCTGCCTCATTGGGAATGTAATAAAGAAGAGTACGGGCTAATATGGTAAAACTGGAATAAAAATTAAAACAAATGCAACCGCACATCATTGAATTAGAACAGAAAGGGCCAAAGTCCACTGAGTCAAGTTCTACAACCCAGAATATAGCATACTACAAGCAGCCTTGTTAAGACTCAATATGACTAAATGGTTTTCTTACCTTCCTGAGTTTTGCCAAGGGGGAGATGCATAATACAGAAGACTCCATTTTTGGTAAGAATAAATGCATGATAGGTACCTATAAGAAAACCAAGACAAGGCAAATTTCAGGAAAGCTTTGTAACAGAGGTGTGCATGTAAAGGGCTGACAAGGCTGAGCTTCATCAAGTGAGAGAAACATGATTTTGAAAAGCATAACCCAGCTTACTCTTGTCCTTGAGCACGTATTACAAGTTACAAAAAGAATGACCATGAGTGCACAGGCTGAAATGAGATTAAGATTCACAGAGAGAAAAGCAGGAAAGCAAAAAGATGTATAGTTTCCCCACCATGCAAAATTTCAAGTTGTTAAAATTCTCCAATGAGATAAACCTTAGGTTGCAAGAATTTTTTAAAAATGTAGGAATATTGATTTGTTACTTAGGAAACTTACCTGCATCAGCGTGATCTTTTTCTAGATTGAGATTCAGGTAAGTCCTGTCATTTGAAGACATCTGAACCAGCATCTAACACACAAGTTCAAAGAGACAAAATACAGTTTCTGAAAACAATGCAAATTCTACCAGATGTCACACATTAACTTAAGTCTACCCAAAGTGTGGTTTTATGGAAAGTTACATTAACTTCTATAGTAGCCTAAGAATTTGTCAACAGTAAATGCATCAACAGTAGATCATTACCCAGATGCCCATACTTAAAGCTCAGTGGCAGAAAACTGATACACAAGCCCCAGGTTCAGCATCTGTTCGTTTGGATACTTATACCCCTCTTTTCTCCCCAGTGTGGACCCAAAGTAGTTTACAGCATCATTCCCTCCTCTATTTTATTATTAGAACAACACTGTGAGGTAGGTTAGCTGAGAGAAAATGTGTCAAAATCACCCACCCAGAGCAGGAATTCAAACTTGAGTCTCCCTGGTCTCCCAGATCCAAGTGCCACACTCTTCACTGGCTCTTTCTCAGTAAAACGTACTTTAGGTAACACAGCCTAACCAGACTCTCAGATCTGAGCCACTGATTCAACTGGCTTGGCTGTACTGCGGTGTTGTGACACAACTTAGTTGGAGGCAGCTCTTTCAGAAGCTGAAAGAACCCAAGACGTACAGAAACTAGCAAGGAATGAGTTACGTACACGAGTTAACAGGGTTTGCTTCAATGGCACGTGAATAAGATGCAAGTTGCCACTTCTCTCACCAACAACCAGAAAGCGCCCTTCTTGGCACAAGCCGACAATATCAACTTCAGTTTCTGAAAGGTTAAAAAATTAAGCATTCAGATCCTATGGTCCAGCGATGCCATAAAGACTTTTGCAATTTAAGTTAACACGTTATGGGCGCTTTTACACATGCTGAATAATGCACTTTCAATCCACTTTCAATGCACTTCGCAGCTGGATTTTACTGTGTGAAACTGCAAAATCCACTTGCAAACGATCATTAAAGTGGATTGAAAGTGCATTATTCAGCATGTGTGAAAGTGCCCCAAGTCTCTACCAGCATATCAATCAATAGCCCAGTTTGGTTCAACCAGGGCACTATTGACTATTTAATGTATGGATAGAAAGACTGTACATGTTGATATCTAGCAAAGCAGCCACTCCTCAAGATAAGGTGGGACTTGCAGCTTCTTGGGTAGCAACACACAGGTATAAACAAAACAGGTTGCTAGCACTGCTTTGAGCCATTGAACGATACAAATTTTAAGCAAACGTTCACTCGATATTTGTTATTTTATTAACAACAGGACAGAAAAACAGCAAAAGTGTTTCATATTATCTGTAATGCATTGGCATCAATAACAAAGCCCATGGCCCTGAACTAACAATTTGTTGCAGGCTTAGGAATGCCAGGCTGATCTCCAGTATGAAAGAAATTTGGAGAAGAGGGAAGAAAAAGGAAGAATTTCCCAGGCTCAGGAATTCCACAAACACAGCACATAAAGAAATCTGAGAGATTGAGGTTTATTGTACTGAATGTTGTAAATCCATATTTTAACAGAAAAACCCTGAAGATTATTCATTCATTCCATGGCTTCTACTCTTCAGAAGTCTGTAAGCTCACCAAACTGATCCAACAGCCAAGGAGAGTGGCAAGCATTAAGCATCACCACTGACGTGTCAGCTACCAAAACGACACCATCGCTCAAGTTAGAGGCTTGTAATTTGGGATTAGACAAGACCTGAGAAACACAAAAAAAGAACTTGAAAGTATAAACTCTGTCTTGGCATTTAGCCCATATCTGGCACACCTAGTGGTGACATCTGTCCCTCCCCCAGATATCTAATCCCCCAAGCAAAAGGAAGAAGCTGATAAGCAGCATGTGGGATTGAAACTGGGTATCTAGTCATTTGGGGATGTAAGAACATAAGAAAGGTCATGCTGGATCAGACGAAGGCCCATCAAGTCCAGCAGTCTGTTCACACAGTGGCCAACCAGGTGCCTCTAGGAAGCCCACAAACAAGAAAATTGCAGCAGCACCATCCTGCCTGTGTTTCACAGCACCCAATATATTCTGTATGCTCCTCTGATCCTGGAGCGAATAGGTATGCATCATGACTAGTATCCATTTTGACTAGTAGCCATGAATACCCCTCTCCTCCCTGAAGATGTCCACTCCCCTCTTAAAGCCTCCCAAGTTGGCAGCCGTCACCACATCCTGGGGCAGGGAGTTCCACAATTTAACTATGTGTTGTGTAAAGAAATATTTCCTTTTATCAGTTTTGAATCTCTCACCCTCCTGCTTCAGCAGATGACCCCCATGTTGTAGTATTATGAGAGGGAGGAAAGCTTCTCCCTGTCCACTCTCTCCAAACCATGCATAATTTTATAGACCTCTATCATGTCTCCCCTTAACCGCCTTCTTTCCACGCATAAGACAGGGGGCTTTGTCCTGCTGCCACTTCACCCCCTTCTCAAAGCAATCATTTGATACAGATCATTGTGGGTCAGAGTGCTACAATCAAGCACAAATTCACAGCATCTTAGCAGAACTTCAAATGCAATCCCATTAACAGGCCTATGTTAAACTTGAGTATTTTCCTGTGGCATCACTGAAAACAAAGACCCACCTTTAACAAACATATTGTAGTACAAGCTTTCATGCTAACCAAAGTGTCCGCCACAATAAGCTAATCTTTAAGATGCCACAGAACTTCTAGTTTAGCTGCAGGGAACTGTCATGATAGCAGTTACATAATTCTGTTTGACAGTGCAGTCTTCATTCATGGATCAAGATCACCAACAGAAAATTCTACCTTTTCTGAGGATGAGATTTTAACCAGTGTGTTGACTTGATAGAAGGCACTTCCATATTCTTGCACGCCTACGTTCAGCGTTTCCGTATTATCGAAAAGCTCAATGTCATCCCACATCTTCTCAAAGTCTGTATGCTATTCTGGGGGGGGGGGGGGAACCCAAAAGCAGAAAATAAAAAGGGCAGGGCAGCAAAAGCCCTTGAGCCTTTACAATGCAGCAAAACATGTTTTATGCATTTTATAATTACATAAATTGCAAGCCACCTTCCTAGAAGGTAGAAAGGCAGCAAGCAAACAAACAGCTATGCCACATTTCCAGAGTTTGCCACCTGAGTGGCAAAAGTTTGACAAACAAGTATCCAGCAAGCATTTTTTTTCCTGAGAGGGGCGATGCAATTAATAACGGAATAAACCAGCCCTTGACAAGTTCCCTGAAGGGCCAGACTCACCCTTACCAAACACAGTATTTTTCAGTGCCATGAGAGACACCTCAAACAAGTTCTCTGGAAAAACAGCTTATACCAGAGGCGTCAAACATAAGGCCCAGAGGCCAGATCCCACCCTTTGAGAGCTCTTATTCAGCCCACGAGCCAGCCAAGGCAGCCCCCCCATCTCAATCTGGGCTGGCGGGTCCATGGCAAGCTTCCAAGCTGGGGCAGCAACCAGCACCCGATTAAATAAAAGAAAATATTGTAAGAGTGTTATTGCTTTAAGCACATTTGTATTTTAAGTAAAAATAAAATAGAAAATAATATCATTAATTGGGTTTGCCTGTGTCTTCTATAAAGTTTGTATCCCCGGTACTTGGCATATTGAATAATTTATTTACAGCTTTTGCCAGAACGGTACCTGGCATGAAATTCTATGGTTCACATGGCGTGGCCCGACCAAGTGACATTTATGTCATATCTGGCCCTTGTAACAAATGAGTTTGACACCTCTGGCTTATACCGTTTCTGGAATTTGCAATACAGAAGAAGAAGAAGAGTTGATTTTTCTATGCCGACTTTCTCTACCACTTAAGGGAGACTCAAACCGGCTTACAATCACCTCCCCTTCCCACCCCACAACAGACACCCTGGGAGGTAGGTGGGGCTGAGAGCGCTCTAGGAGAGCTGTGACTAGCCCAAGGTCACCCAGCTGGCTTCGTGTGTAGGGTCGCCAACCTCCAGGAACTGTAGAGAATAAGGAACCTATGCTGAAAATATGAGCAACTGTATAAAGTACGATAATACCAAAAACAAGAATATCTTGGTGTAAGAATTATATGAATATAGTTCTTACACCAAGATATTCTTGTTTTTGATATTATCGTACTTTATTATCATTTTTTGAGCCACGTGCAACCTCCAGGTACTAGCTGGAGATCTCCTGCTACAGGTAAGTTCACCTGGAGAAAATGGCCACTTTGGCCATTGGACTCTATGGCACTCTCCCCTCCCAAACCCCGCCCCCCTCAGGCTCCGTCCCAAAAAACCTCCGGCCGGTGATGAAGGCAGCCCTACTTCGTGTGGAGGAGTGGGGAAGCCAGCCCGGTTCTCCAGATTCGCCTCCGCCGCTCCTGTGGAGGAGTGGGGGAGTCAAGGCCGGTTCTCCAGACCGGCGTCCACCGCTCTTAACCACTACACCCGTTGAATTCCCGCCTACCAAAAAAGCTTTGGGAGACCCCCACCCTCGACACGCACCGTTTCCAGGCCCCTTCCCTCCTCCCCACAAAGGTTGGGCCGGCAAGAAAGGAAAAGCCGCCGCCGCCGCCGCCTCAGGCGAGTGTCGGTTTTGGCGGCAACTCCGCCCCCCTCGCGCTGCTTCCGAGCGACGCGCTCCCGCCTTGGCTCAAAGGCGGCGCGGGGGCAGCGCTTCCCTCCTCCTCCCCCCGCCCCCCCCGCCCGTGACATCCGGGGATCCTGAGGAGTGGGCGGGGCCGCTCGGTCGCCTCAGTCGGTGGAGGCTGGGCGAGCGTCGAGAGCCGCTCGGCGGGGGGAAAGGCCGGACGAGCGCCCTTGTGAGGAGGGGTCGCCGCGACATGGCGGTGAGCGAGGCCTTCATTGGGGGGGGGGGAGCCGGAATAGATGTGGGGGGTGTGTGTTTTCTTTTTTCCTTTTCCCGGGCGAGGTCTGAGGGGCGAGCCGGGCGGAGGAGACAAGATGGCGCCCGTCTCCTCCCCCCTTCTCTTCTCCTCCCCTCAGCGCAGCCGCCATGATGGGCCTGGCGGGCCGAGGGGGGAGAAAGCGGCTCCTTTCTCGAAGTTTCTCCTCTTCTTCCACACGCGCAAACCCTTCTCGCGTTCTTGTCCTTTGGGGCAGGGGGTGATCTGGACTATTATGGGATGCCCGCAGGGGTTTTTTTGTTTTGAAAGCGTAGCTGTGCTGCGATGCTACTTGCTTTTCTTTTTTATTGAAGAAAGGTTTGAGCGAGTAGCGACATTGGGTTTCTCCCCCCTCCCCACCCCATTCGCTCGCGCCTGTTTTAACCGGTTTGGTGACCGTAACAACAGCCCTGTGAGGTGGGGCGGTAGTAGTGGTGCCGTTGAAGATGACGGGGTGGGACGGGCCTGAGGCTTAGAGAGCAGCGTTGCCCGCCGAAAGCCACCCCATCGTGGGTAGAAACGATTTCGCATGCAAAAGGCACTTTCGTGGCTTCGTCCTGGAAACATTTTTTGCATGCAAGGGCGATGGGAAACGGCGCGCGAGCAGAGTTAAAGTTTTCAGTATAAGTTGCTCAGGAAACTCGTACGATTGACAGAAAGCCTTGGATCGAGACCGTTCCCAAATCCCAGATATACTCGGATCGCCTCATTTAGCAAACCTGACTTCTATTTAATAAATACGTCATGGGTGTAGTTAACGGTTGGGAGATTTACAATGCATTCTTTTCTCTTTTTTTTAATAAATATTTTTATTGGTTTTTAATAGAAAATGGGATACAGAAGGAAAAAGGGGCAGGGGAATAAAATTAAAAGAAAAGAAAAGATATATATATAGAAATATATATGTGTGTGTGTGTGTATATATATATATATATATATATGTGTGTGCGCGTGTGTGTGTTGTGTGTGTGTGTGTATATATATATATATAAATATATATATATATACACACACACACACACACACAGTGTATTCTTAAAGAGAGTTACTCCAGCTAAGCCCATTCATTTCATAGGATTGTTTTTTCAGCGCTCCCTCAGTTTTTCCAGTTTTTCTTTTGAAAAATTGAAAAGTCCTCCCTCGAAAGAAAGAACATGATGGGGAAAGCCCCTCCTCCAGTGTTTCTGGTTTTTTTCACACACCATTACCTTTTAGTTGAAACTGAAATGATATTCTTTGCTGATCTTGCACGGTAATGTAATCTAACAATTTTTTAAAAGGCAGATCCTTAGAGTATCCTGTTCACTAATTAAAAGCTGATATTAAAATACTAAAGTAGAAGATATTCAAAAAATTGCCATTCCCCCACCCTTAGTCACTTCTAATTCTAGATGTCTAAATTGTGGATTGTTCAACTAGAAGACATGCTAATCAAGAGGCTTTTATTTGGTAAATTGAAAGCCCTTCACTTTTTCTGTGTCTAGGTGTTGAAAGGTTAGAAGTAAAATAAAATGATACTATGCCAAATCTGGCAAGAATTTTGCCTTTGTTTCGATTTCCATGGTGACATGAAAGAGGCGTATGACCTGGCTGCACAGACATGGAAGCAATCTGGTTTTTGAAGAATTCTAATAAAATAGATTCAGAGGGGGAGGGGCTGTCACAGGAAGATGGGGATTCCCCCCTCAATAGCTGGTACTTCGTTGACACTTTAAAATAAAATGTGTTTAAAAATAGGGTTCCTCTTGGAAAGTGCATAGTGTACTTGAGTTGTAGGATAGTTAACTAAAACATGAGTGTCACAAGGATCATTGTATTAACTTGTGTCTTTGGTAGTAAAAATAGATCAGACCCACCAGGTGTGGGAGTGGAGGGAGCCTACAGAAAATGTAGTAGGCCAAGGACTGATCAGTCTGATCAAGTTTTTTGTTGCTTTTTAAGTCAAAAGATTTATTTTTTTCTGAGATAAGGAAAAGTTGCTGTTTAGTAAAAAAACAAACTTGCAGGCTGTCTCTCCTATGTTTCCTGAATTAGGTAAGGGTTCAGAGCTGTCACTTCAGAGGAATTTCGCCTTTGGAATTTAATTGGAAGTGCATTAGATGCAAGTCATCTTCTCTCATCTGTCAGGTGCTAGGATGAGCATGCAAGGGGGATAGTTCTGCAAGCCCTGTCATGTCAGAATGTTGGAAATTGGTTAATTTAATATGCTGTAGACTAACATTTTAATAGGATTTAATCATATAACTGTAATACTCAGCTTGAGCACAGTTGTATGAGCTAGGTTTTGGATATTTGTTGGTTTTTGAAAAATCTAGTACCACAATGCTTCGGATGATTAAATTGTCAGTAACTAGAATACAGGAAAGAACAAAAATACAAGAATGTAATAGATGGAATGAGAAATCAAAACAAAGTGCAAGTTTGTAACTTATAACAAAACAAATACAAATATTATGATGGGTAGCTAGCAAACTTTGGCTGGTGTTTAAGCCCATTATGATGTTCTCAGCCACAGGAATTTGCACAGACTGAAGCTCTTTTGGACACACGGGGGCATACAACAAAAGATTATAGGCAGTGTTAGGCAAGCTTTCTGAAAAAGTAGTTTTTGAAACCGGTGTTTGCTAACTACCCATCATAATATTTGTCTTGTTATAAACATTATGAACTTCCACTGTGTTTTGATTTCTCACTTCCTCTAGTGCATTCTTGTACCAGTGTTCTTTTCTGTGTCTTAGAGGGTTGTCTTTTGTGTATCTAATCAGTAACTAGAATGCAGCAGCTCTCAATAAACTTAACTGAATAGGTACCATCGAAGTAAAAGTAATTGTTTAAAGACAGGTGTTTAAGTCATATAATTTAACACAAGTTAAATAGGCTGGAATTATATAAGCGTTTAATTCCATTTTGAAATAGGCTAGTGATACAGAGCGAGAGGCAGCAGCCCCAGAAAAGTCATCTCCTGACAGAGAGAAGAAAAGAGAACAGTCAGATACGTCTAGTTCTCCTAGAACTTCAAAGCATCATTTCTCAAGGTCTCGTTCACATTCAAGAGAAAGAAAACGGAAATCAGGTATGGAAGCCTCCAAAGTTATAAAATTCAATTGGTTGATAATGTTTTTGTCTACTTGGGGATATCTGTACAAAGTTTACTTATATAGCACAATCTTGTGCAGAGTTTCTTCCGTGTAGGTCTGTTGATTTTACCGTGGTAACTGTAAATTCCATTGAAATTAAGACTTCCAAGTAAATGTGCTTAATTTTTTATAGATTTAAGATCTGGTACTAATTTGTAAGTATTGTTGAGTCCTGTATTTCTTATTCAGTGATTGCGGGCAATATTGGTGTTGATGGTGAGGGCCATTACTGTCAAGTTTCAGTTTTGCTGTTTATTATATTCAAAAATCTAAATCTCTGAAAAATCTTCCTTCTACCATATTCTTCTATTAGGTGCTGGAAATCATAGAACTCAAGTTAGATTTAAACTCTGAAGCCTTTTAAAACTATTGAGCTTCTCCATATTTTAAACTATCATACTAACATGATGTGTGTTGGGTAAAATAGTAATGTTGTAGAGGATGAAAATACAAATTAGTCAAAATTTTATTAGTTTAAGACTGCTTAAATACTGAGCCAGTGTTTATTGGATATGTCTGGGAATTGTTGAATATGTGTTGTTTTTAAAATATAAAGTTTTCCAGGCTGCTTTATTTTATGATTAATAAAATTTTATTTTCTTAGATAATGACGGGAAAAAATACAGAAGCCGGAGCAGAAGCAAAGAGGTAATTAATACTTTGTAGTGTTTAGGTAATTGTATCAGACATATTTATACGTGTGTCATAGCATGTGTAAACGTATGTAATTGACTTAATGGTAAGTACAAAAACCCCTTGTAAATTCAAAGAAAATGTGTTTGGAGTGAGAAGCATGACTGAAGCCATCATTTTGACAAAAAGGTAATAGTTGACAAAAGTTCACTAAAATTAACTGTGGAATCAACCTACGATTAAAATTTCTGTGGAGAAATAGAATTGGTTTATTTGGTTCTCACAGAGCTTCCATTAATCAGAGTTCTTGTGCCTTCTGTTACATGATCAGAGCTCAGAATGTGCAAATTCCTTTTGTTCTTCTTGACCCTAGTCCCTAATTAGTTCTACGCCTTGGTCGTGAAATATAGGGGAAAATACAGGGTTCTTAGAAGTAAATATCACATTAAAGCAAAACCAAGGGGAATGAGAGGCATCAATAGTAATAACATTGTTTGGTGAGGTGACGGTTGCAATAATGTTGCTAGGTAAGTCAGTTACCAACTGAGGAGAGGTTATAACCCACCCACCCCCTCGTACAGTCATCAGTGTTGGAAGTAAAGTTCTACTGAGCTAGTGTTAAACTAGAAAAATGAAAAATCTAATGGGGGGGCATGGACTTCTTTCCCCTTCCCAATGGAAGCTCTGTTTAAAAAAAAAACTAGGAGAGTATTTGTGAAATTGACTATATTGTTCAGATCACATGATAACATTTCTATAATAAATCATACTCAGCGTGCTAATGCGCGAAGAGACTGAACTGAAGACGCTCCAGACTCAGATAGCAAAATTATAAGCCTACTTCATGATAAGGTAACTATTAGTCATTCAAACTCATATTTCCCTTAAAAAAGAAACTTAAAATTGGTTATGGGGTATAATGGTGATTTTTAATACAAAGTATGTGTTTAGAATGCTCCATGTTTACTCAGATTTTATTGATGTTTAATCTTATGATTAGATGCACTTCTAAAATGATATTAAGACTGGTTTCTCTGTGTATAAGTGACTTAAAGCAAATACCCCTGTACGTTTTAGATCTTAAATTTAGTGGGAAGAATTTGTTACTTGAAACTGTTCTGAAGTTTTGGCCCAACATTTTTAATGTTGACCAGGGCCTTTATTTCTGTAATGTTAATAGGTGTTGAATGACTCATTGGCTTCGTACCATAGTGATGTAATTTACAATGATGAAAGAGGATTGGGTAGTGTACAAATATGTAGACCTGCCCCATAACATCAAATTCACAAGTCACCTCTGTCTAAGGTGTCATTTCGTGCTAGTGGGCACATAATAAGCAGAGGCGTTGTGTTTTTATTTCATGGTGAGTTCTAAACATCTTTCTTCAGTGGTTGTATTAGTGACAGGAAAGAAGTAGCCAAAATTGACCTGTTTTTAGAAACTGCTTGAAATAATCTCCTAGGCTGTTTTATATCCTAACACATTTTTATCTTAGAATGGGAAGATGATGCACACTTTGTAGATATAACCGACTTCAGCAGCAAGTTGATGAATTGTAAATATGTAATGTGTTTTTCGTTAGGTTTAGTTGGGCCTGAAAGACATGAAGTAGTGGTTGAAACAGTCAGATTTACTCTTTCTGTGTGGGGTTTTTTAGTCTTGAGGGTATAAAATGTACTGTCTAGAGGGACGCCAGCAGATAGTCCTCACCAAATATCGTGGGTGAAACCAAACTTTATATGACCAGAGCATGCTTAAAATAATGCAGTTTGGTCATATTGATTACCTGTTACTTAAGACTTCAAAGCTGAAGATGTCCTGAAAATACAGACTGTTAGTGCCTCTCAGAGGATGGCCTGTAGAGCTACTTTCAAGTTGTCTTCATAACGGCTGATGTGCTTACCAATAAGTACTTGTCACATCGCATCCTCTTCGTAGTATTGGGAAGCAATGCCATTTTCCTACCACTGTATATAGTGTAACCAGTCATTGAGAGGGACTGTTCTGTAAAGCTGGTCTTGGTATGAGAACCTTTAGCCATGTTGCATAAAAGGTTTGAAGGGGGAGGATAGCAGAGGGAGGAGGAATGATAGTGTGTATGTGCAACATTGGGTGGTGGTGTTAAAGCCATCACAGTTGACTGGGCCACGCTCCTAAGGTTACTAATGTTGCATCACAACATATCATTCTTATCTACTGATGCCCATACTAACTCTCTTTGTTGCACTATTTTCCTGAAAGAACCAACTTCTTCTTAAAACAGGCAAGAAGACACGGGTCCAAAGAAAAATCGTCCAAAAAGCACAAATCGGAAGACCATAATGACAAAGAACACTCTTCTGATAAAGGAAGAGACAGCCTGAATACCTCCGAAAATGGTGAGGATCGGCATAAGCGCAAAGAGAAAAAATCCTCAAGAGGACGGAGTCATTCAAGGTCTAAGTCTCATGAAAGGTAGATTACTTAGAACTTTTTGAATAAATATTCTTCTGATTATTACTTTTCTGAAGTATTCTGAGAAGTTTTGTATGCAAATGATAGACTTCAGCATGAAATTAATACGGACACATTAAATTAAATATTTAGTGAATTAAATATACTGATTATTTGCTGTATTGTTTCTTTGCCATGTTGGGGCATTAGTAAAGTGCCAGTGTGACATTTTTTTTTTAATGATGTTTGTGTAACTTGTTTGATACCCACCAACGATTCATTTACTAATTGGAATTGGGCAGTCAGAATCTTGAACAACCACTTGCCAGATGTAGGGGACAAAACTTCTTTTTGATCAATTCTGAGATGTCAGCTTGTTTTGGAAATACTTAGTAGAGTAACAGTAGACTGTTAATTTGATTTTTAGGTGAACATGTGCTGTTCGTTGATGAGAAGACGAAAATATATAGTCTTTTGTTATTGCCTAAATACAATGTGATGTTTTAATTGTATTTTGCTGCAATTAAAAGAGAATTGTCAAGCTGGGAAATATTATGAGGAATTTGGAATGTGTTTTCAGGCGTCACCGTAGTAGAAGCCGTGATAGAAAAAAGTCACGTTCTCGAAGCAGAGATAGAAAGCGGCGTGTAAGATCACGTTCTAGATCAAGATCTAGACACAGGCATAGAAGTCGGAGCAGGAGCAGAACTAGAAGTAGAAGCAGGTAGGTTTGTCTGCTTTTCGTAAAGAAGTGAAAATCATAGAGTGGCTACAGCACTTTTGAAATTGAGAATGTACCCTGGCAGTTAGATTAAGGTTAATTTATTTAAACCATTATGAAACAGTTTTAAAATGTGTTTTAAAATGTCTGCTTGTAGAGAAAAAAAGAAGAGACCTGAAAAACCCAGAAGATTCAGCAGAAGTCACAGCAGAACTCCTAGCCCTCCACCCTTTAGGGGACGAAATACAGCAATGGACGCCCAAGAAGCTTTGGCCAGAAGGTATAGGATTTTCTTTGTCTGAAGATACAGAAATTAACTGCTTGCTAACTTTGTGACTAACTAGTGCTGCAACATCCTAGCCTTGAGGGGACAGTCGTCACCATGCTCCTGATGCTAATTTTAATCCTGTAATACTGGAGAAGCACCATTTCAGAAAACATCTAAATCTTTGACTTCATTGTTGAGGCTCTCATAATGCAAGAGATCTAATGTAGATATGATACAGCAAGTTGAAGGTACAGCAGGATGCACAGGAGAGAGATTGCGGTTTCTGCAGAGCAACTCTAGAATAAATCTAATACCGTCATTTTCATTCATTTTTTTATCAGATTTCTATACCGCCCGTCCAAAGCTCAGGGCAGTTTGCAATACAGTAAATATCACAACAATATAAATTAAAAGCTAACACTTATTCCAACATTACAGTATTCAGCTCTTTAAGTCAGAGGCATCAAATTGGCCAGCAGTTAACATGGAGGGTAACAGACCAAACCAGTGGCCTGAATCTGGAGGAATGCCTGCTGGAAGAGTTCTGTTTTGCAGGCCCTGCGGAATTGAGATAAATCCAGCAGGGCACTGATCTCCCCAGGCAGAGCATTCCACCAGGGAGGAGCTGCCACCGAGAATGCTTTAGATCTGGTGAAAGACAGATGGACTTCACAGGGTCTCCGCACCCTCAATTATCTCCTTGATAAAGAGCAGAGAAACTGGGGGAATATATGGGAGGGGGCAGTCCTTCAGGTATATTGGGCCCAGGCTGTGTAGAGCTTTAAAGGCAATAACCAACACCTTGAATCTCATGTGGAACTTGATTGGCAACCAGTGCAGCTATTTCAATAGGGACAGAGACTCGTTAGAAGGTCCATGTAAAACCCTTTTGTTCCTGAGCATGCACTGAGTCCAGATTTTCAGTCTGTCTTTCTATACGTTTGAAAGCTAGAAATATTACCATTTTAATGAATGTTGACTAATGGATATTGCAATTCCCCCCCTCCAAAAAAAAAAACCTGAAGTAATGAAATGCAGTAAGCTGTTTCAGCCACTTAAACAAAATCTTAATATCTAGATTTTAAATTTTGCATGTTAAGCACTTCAGAGATTGCATGTTGTTCATCCTGTGTTGGTGGTGGTTTTAACTAATGTGGGAAAAGGTAATCTTTTATTGACTAGTTTCCTCTGTGTTGCTATTTCTAGATTGGAAAGAGCAAAAAAACTTCAAGAACAGAGAGAGAAAGAACTTGTTGAAAAACAGAAGCAACAGGAAATGGCTGCTGGTAATACTTTTTGGGCTGTTAGCTTAATAGTTATAAATCTGTGACAATTTCAACTTCAGAAAAACAAAAAAATTACTGTATAACAAAAACAAATAGTAACTTTGAGCTGGAGACCTCCAGAAAAAGCAAATATCTTTTTTTTTGTTCTTCATTGAGACTTCTGATAGAACAGCG
Source organism: Euleptes europaea (assembly GCF_029931775.1). Taxonomy (NCBI): domain Eukaryota; kingdom Metazoa; phylum Chordata; class Lepidosauria; order Squamata; family Sphaerodactylidae; genus Euleptes; species Euleptes europaea. Next base: position 61,705,621 of record NC_079324.1, on the reverse strand, counting down.
TTTACTGCTTTGCTTCTTTAAAAACTAAGTTCTGTTTTCAGGACTCCTTCAGTCAGGCCCTAAAATAGTTGCACCATCAGACACCTAGTGAAAGCTCCCTACTGAGTGAGTTCTTGCCAGGTGCCTAGCTTGTACTAATTCTTGTGAATATTAAGGATTATGTTTATCCCCATATCTAATCAAGATGGGAAAATTTTGAAAGCTTTCCCTTGTATAAAATGTCAATGTTTATTCTAGCGGCAGCTGCCACTGGAAGTTCTGTCATTAACGTCGCTGCTCTTCTGGCCTCCGGAACACAAGTCACTCCTCAGATTGCCATGGCGGCTCAAATGGCAGCCCTGCAGGCAAAGGCCTTGGCAGAGACAGGAATAGCCGTTCCAAGCTATTATAACCCAGCAGCAGTGAATCCAATGAAGTTTGCAGAACAAGAGAAGAAGCGGAAAATGCTGTGGCAAGGCAAAAAAGAAGGGGTAATTTTTTGCTTAGTTTCTCTGTTGTTCACGGAAGTTGATTTCATGTAAGCACACACCTCTGTGTCATGTATACATCATGTTGCAAGATGGGGCACTTTATTGGACTTTAAAGTACTCTTGAAGTATTTAGCCATTTAGTAGTAATGCTTCTGCAATTACAAGATTAGTATCCTAGCACCCTTCAAATGTAGGATTCACTTTATTGGACTTCAAAGTACTCTTGAAGTATTTAGCCATTTGATAGTAATTCTTCTGCAATTACAAGATTAGAATACTAGCACCCTACAAATCTAGGATTCACTTTATTGGACTTCAAAGTACTCTTGAAGTATTTAGCCATTTGGTAGTAATGTTTCTGCAATTACAAGGTTAGTATCCTAGCACCCTACAAATCTACGATTCAGAGAATGCAACAGAAAGCTTTTGTTTTCATCACAGCTTCAAAGATCTTCTGGTCTGAATGTAGAGCGTATATGTTATTCATTTGATTGGTTGCTGTTTAAAGCAGTCTCATTATAAGCAGCTCCAGGATGTTTGATTTATAGTAACTATGGGTTATAAATGGACTTATTACTTCCCTCTGGCCAGAAGACCTGCACCTCTTTCTTAATGAAGTAAATGAGAGAGATTAAGTGGGGTTGCCCCCAGATTGTTTCTGGTACCAAAGCAAAAATCTGAAAGTAGGTTTGTTAAGATATGTGCAGAGTTTTCCACGTGCTGTATGCCGGTATGTTTAGTATTGACTAAACATTACCTATAAACTCCAATTGACTGAAAGCCACATACATATGCATATCATGTTCCTTTATGTTTTTACAGGATAAATCACAATCAGCAGAAATCTGGGAGAAACTGAACTTTGGAAATAAGGACCAAAATGTCAAATTTAGAAAACTGATGGGTATCAAGGTATGTGATTTGGTTATGATCATTTGTTAAGCTGTCACTAAATGCCCTGAAATGTTATGAAGCCTCAGTTTAATTGCCAGAAACAAGGGGATCATTTTTAATATATTGCCTGTTTTTTAGGACGGCAAGCTCATTAAATGCAGATAAGCTTCCTGCATTGTGGGAAAGTATATGTTATGGTTGTCTACTGGAGATTCTGTCTTTGAACTTGTGGCAAGGCTCTTTGCCAAAGTTTCCTGCAAAAGTATACTGATAATGAATTCAACTAACCTCTTCCGTATTAGCCTCCCCTAAGATGGATAGGGTTTACTTAGTGTGGACAGTTGATTTGCATGGAAGATAGTTCTCTTGAGTGAAAGGTGTGTGCGGAAGGAGTAGATGAAGACATTTGAGCGGTTCTGTTGGCTTTATCCCTTTTTGGGGGGTCAAATCCGTTAATCATTTTTTTCCTTGAAAATATCTTTTTTGTTCTAGAGTGAGGAGGAAGCTGGTAGTAGTTCAGTGGATGAAGAAAGTTATAAGACTTTGAAACAGCAGGAAGAAGTATTCAGAAACCTAGATGCACAATATGAAATGGCAAGGTCACAGACTCACACACAAAGAGGAATGGGATTGGGATTTACATCTTCAATGCGAGGAATGGATGCTGTTTGAAAGAACATGATCTCGAAGCCTGGGACTTTGACAAAAGATTCTTGCTCCAAGATTGGGTCCTTGTTCACCAAAAGCTAGCATTTCTAGCTTGCATGGGTGTTGCATTGACTTTAATTTATTGACATTACAATTTTTGTAAATATCAGATCAGTGATAACTGGTGTTTCATGTTGTAATCAGGTTATACTCACTTCCATTATACTTGACAGAGCTACAGAAGGACAACATTTTAGTTCTGCTTTTCAAAATAGAACAGGTGAGGAGGGTAAACTCATACCTGGGTATTTTGTGTCCGCTGTCTTGTGTACTTTTGTACTTTAACCTTGTACAGTTATTTTCAACTCTTGAAACATGAAAACATTGTGTAGGTGTTACTTAGCAGACTGGGCCAATGAGTACATAATGCAGTGCAAAAACCTGGTTAATAAAAATGTTTTTTCTCAAATAGTACTGTTACTTTCTCTGGTTCGCTTAAATTGCTTTGAGTTCTTAATATTGTAGAACTGATTTTAGATTTCACACTACAGTAAAAACTCATTCCACCACAGAAAGATTTGAGCAAACAGTAAAAGTTACTAAATTTTCATGAATGTTATGCATTATCTATATTCCTATTTCATTCTTTGCAGTAGGCAGCAGCATATTGGGTGTGGAAACATGTCCAGTCCCTACTGTCTATAAGATTTAGCCTGGTAAACTTGGCTATCCTCCCTCCTGTTTTTTCTAGCTGAGTATTAATTCCCTGCACTCAGGTCCAAAGAATATCGACCTGGGTGGTATGGTACTCCTGTTATTTGGGTCTGGGACAGCAGAGATTTGATTTATTTAGAAATGTTTTATGCTGCCTCTCCAGTGCCCTGCTCGAGGCAGCAGAAAAAAAACTTGTTTCATATTTGACCAGCTTCAACCTGCCCAAGCAAATTAAGGGGGAGGCTCGGTAAGTAATGTAGCAGTTCTGAGCCTAGTCTCTAACAGGAATATCTGATGATAGAAAGTGTTATGCAAAGTGAGAAAAGCAGATTGCCCTCAGCTACTCCAGTCACTCTTTTCTCTTGCAGTAGCATAACTGCTTCCCTGTACACTTTTATGCGGTGTTGATATCTGTATACTGGGATGTTACGCATGTAAGAGCAAGAAGAGCCCTGCTGGATCAGACCAGTGGTTCATCTAGTCCAGCATCCTGTCTTTCACAGTGGCCAACCAGTTACTCCGGAGGGCCAACGATTGGGCATAGAGTCCAAGGCCTTCCCTGGATCCAAAACACTCATGCTGCCCAGTTTCTACATTTTAAAAATTATTTTTAAGCAGAATTGTACTCGTGCACACTGTAATGACTAGAAGTTGCCCAGCATCAGTGCCTCAAAAGTAGTAACGTTTGTAGCTGTAACTTCTGTATATTGAGACACCATTGTATGGGGCATCTCCCTAAGGGTATCCAGGGCTAGACTGTGTAGGTGGTCTAAAGGAGTTCTTGGTTGGGATTTTTAAAAACGTTGCTGTATACCATTGAACATATTAATAAAACCAAGAAAAGCAAAATGTGTGTAAATTACTTCTAGGTAGCAGATATTTAATGAGAGAATTGTTAAGAAAATTATTAGCCCAATAGGATTTTCCCCAGCCTTCTTTCTCCCTTGGGAAACATTTCCATTGTCAATAATAGCTAACATTCAGAAACAGATGGACAGCACAGGGAATTTTGATTTTTAAAAATGGTGTACAGATGTGCATGAAGATGAGTTATTTCTCTTTCCTTTCTGGTGATGGGAGACTGAAATTTGAGAAGCCCACCACTAAAGAACTGAAGGGCTGTAAAAATAAGTATGGTTGGGATTTGACACTTTTCTCATTAATACCTTGATGTGGGGATTTTCTTCCATTAAATCTGTCAGGTTTGGTGTGATTTTCACTTGAGATGGCTTCTGCAAACTTAGCCAGTGTTTTTATAGAAAACACTGCTTGGTAAACTTGTGTTTGGAATTTAACATGTTGCCTTTTCTTTCTAGAAATATCAAGATGCTTTACCTAATTTTTCTGTGTGTTGGTTGTATAGTATCCTGTCTTGCTGGAGACACTTAGAGGATAACATATGAGCAAAGCCATGGAAACTACTTGTGTAGTGTCCCTTCTTGGCCACTTATCTTCAGGCTGGTTTATATTTAATATGTATTTCAGGTTGGGGGGAAAAGCTGCTGAGATGGCACAGTCAACCTTTTGCCTAAGTGCTGGTTCTTTGGAATGAACTGGTGAAACGTGAAAGTGAATTGAGCAAAAATCTACCTCTCAGTACCTGCAAGTATGAACTTGGCACCTTGTTAAGTACTGCTGTTTTACAGGTAGCTTGACAATGGTTTGAAACCTGTTAGATCATCCTAGCTCAAATAAAACAGGAGTCTAGTGGCACCTTAAAGATTAAACCATTTATTCCAGTATAAGCAGGTGGGAGTCTGCTTGATTTTTCAAGAAACAGCCCAGGCTAGCTTGATCTTGTCAGATCTCAGAAGCTAAGCTGGGTCGGCCCTGGGTTGGATGGGAGACCTCCAAGGGATACCAGGGTTGTGATACAGAAATAGGCAATGGTAAACCACCTCTGAACATCTCTTGGCTTGAAAACCCCACCAGGTGTCACTCCTAAGTCAGATGTGACTTCAAGGCCAAAAAGAAAAAAGCACTAATTCAATGAAGATTGTGTTTTGTTATAAGACTGCTCAAGCTGTTTTTCTGTCCTGATAGAATTTTGAAGGAGTTGAAAGCTTGCACAATGTCTTGTGATATTTTGGATGGTTCTAATAAAAGGTGTTAGATGACTGGTAATTGTTCTGTGGGCCAAGACGGCTGTGGGCAACCTTTGCTATTTGTGACAATACAGACTAAACATTGACAATGTTAACTGCAAGTTGTTAATTCATTTTTTAAGCTTCTTAGGTTCACAGAGCTTAGCAAAAATGTACACCTAGAAAATGTATATATAGTAGGAAACGAAACCAGGGTGGGGTTTTTTTGTTTGTTCCGCCATATTTTAAACTACCTATCCCAGCATGCAGCTCTGTTCCGGAGAACAGCGTGACCCTAGCCTCTGCACAAATTGAACTACAAATCCCATCACGGAATGCTCCCTGGGGCCCATGCAGGGATTAGCACGGTCTTGTCCCGCTGCATTTTGGGAGCTGTAGTTTCTGAGGCGACCGTAGGCGTGAAGACCTCGCTCGAAAGCCTAGGCCCGTTTCCCTTCCTGAGGCTCCTTCGCCGACCTCTCCGGTTCGCCCCGCCGCCGCCGCCGCCGTCATCCTCTCTCGCGGCCTGCTGGTTAGCCGGCTACGCACTTCCTCTACCCGCCCGACAATGGCGGCTGAGGTGGACTTCGGCGACCGCGAGCTCTTCGAGCAGTTGGACGCGGACGAGCCCGCGGCGGCGCCGGCCGCGCAGCCGCTCCACACCCGCTTCGACGAGGAGACGGAGGAGTTGCGCGAGCGGCTGCGGGAGTGCCAGGAGACCGTGAGGGAGCTGCAGGCCGAGAATATCCTCCCGGGCCGGGCCGGGCCTGGCCTAGGCGGGATCAGTTGCCGCTCGCTCGCTCGCCGGGCGGCGCGGGGTGGGGGGCCGGCCCGCCCGCCCGCCTCGCCTGGCCCCTTCCTCGGCTCCGTCCCGCCTTCAGTCCCGCTCCTCTTCCCCCGCCTTTTCGGCGACGGCTGGGGGTGAAGGGAGACGGCATCTCCCTGACGCCTCTGCCAGACTTTCCCCGCCGGAGTCCCTCTCACTCTCCCTCCTGCTGTTCATGTTGTTTTCACTCTTCATCGCCCTGGGCGTCTTGCCGCCTTAAGTGGTTGTAGCTCATGTTTTTATCCCCGCATAAACGTTTGTGGGCTGGAGCCCTTCTTCCACAGGGGCACGTGCAGTGTCCACAGGCCTCTGTAATCGTCTTTGTGTGTGTGTGTGTGTGTGTGCACTGGGTCCTCAGTATGTGTTCAGAGTAAACGCTTAGGGCTGTTTAGCCTGGTTCAGGGGAGACATGATAGAGGTCTATAAAACTATGCATGGTGTGGAGAGAGTGGACAAGGAGAAGCTTTTCTCCCCCTCTCATAATGCTGGAGTGCGGGGTCATCTGCGGAAGCTGGAGGGTGAGAGATTCAAAACACAAAAATAAGTATTTCTTCACACAAGGCGTAATTAAATTGTGGAACTCCCTAGCCCGGGATGTGGGGATGGCTGCCAACTTGGAAGGCTTTAAGAGGGGAGTGGACATGTTCATGAAGGAGAGGAGTATTCATGGCTACTAGTCAAAATGGATACTAGTCATGTTGCATACCTATTTTCTCCAGGATCAGAGGAGCATGCCTATTATCTTTGGTGCTGTGGAACACAGGCAGGATGGTGCTGCTGCAGTCGTCTTGTTTGGGGGCTTCCTAGAGGCCCCTGGTTGGCCACTGTGTGAACAGACTGCTGGAATTGATGGGCCCGGGTCTGATCCAGCAAGGCTTTTCTTATGTTCTTATTGTGTTCAGGTTTGGACACCACAATTTAAGAAGGAGGTAGACAAGCTGGAACGTGTCCAGAGGAGGGCAACAAAGATGGTGAGGGGTCTGGAGACCAAGTCCAATGAGGAAAGGTCGAAGGAGCTGGGTATGTTTAGCCTGGAGAAGAGACGACTGAGATGGGATATGATAACTATCTTCAAGTATTTGAAGGGCTGTCATATAGAGGATGGTGCTGAGTAGTTTTTTGTTGCTCCAGAAGGTTCTGTAGTAAAACCAACAGGCCATGGCAGAACAGGGATTTGAACCTGGGTTTCCCACACGCTCAAAACAGTGTGCTGTAGTGGTTAGTTTCAGACTAGGATGTGGGAGATCCAGGTTCAAATCCCTGTTCTGCCAAGGCCAGTCACAATCTCGTAGCCTAACCAACCTCATGGGGACATTGTTCTTTCCTCCATGTTTCTAAAAGAGCAATGTTGTATAACTGCTTTGGGCCCCCTTGGGGAGAAAAGCAGGGAGTAAACAAACAATTCAACCCCCTCCCCAAAGCAGTGCATTTTAAGAGCATGTGCTTTTTTAGATATAGTTCTAAGTGGACCTTGGTGCTGTGAATCTACTCCTCCTTAAGGTGTATTATAGTGCCTAAGAGAATGAATGAGCTGAGATGCAAGATGTTCCGGGTTCAATTGTCATCTCTACCGAAGCTCACTTAGGCAAGCTGTATTCTTCTAGCCCTTCCTGATCAGCAAAGTGCAGATAATAAGATTGGCCTACTTTACAAGACTGTTGTTAGTACTCTGAACCTCATGAAGTACTCTGAACCTCATCATGGCATGGCCATTAGAATAGGGAGAGCAGCATTGGTTGAATATGGGTCTCTTATGTAACTATTGAATTGAAAGATAAGATCAGATCCAAAAACTATCTAATGAAGGGGAATCTCGTTCTTACATCAACAAGATTGCAAGATAACTTTTATTTATTTAAAACTTTATCCAGCACTCACCGAGGTTGTCAGTTGTGTACAGCTCTATAATGGCATGGCCTTAAGAGTTTGAAAAGGCCTGTATTTAATCTTGCTTTCTTACAGACCTCTTCTCAATACCCCTTCCCTCATTTAATGCCTTAATGAGCATTGGTCATATAATTAGGTGGCCTGAAGAATGGTGGAAAAAATTGACATTTTTGCTGCTTTTCTGCTCCTTCAATGCTATGTTTATATTATGTTTACATCTGGAGCTCTGATTCTAATGATTACTGGATGCAAATGCCAGTCAGGGGTTGTGGTGATTGTTTCAAACATTTCGTTCTCTAGCAAGAGTGTAACATTAAATTCCTTAACGAATTTTTAACATCTTGAACTCAGAAGAAAACTGAAAATACTGACACGACCAAGGTACGTTTAAATGCTAAGTTTTTCAAAGATACTTTGTGGGTTAATAGAGACATGATAACTAGGATGCAGAGGGCTACTTTGGACACAACAAATGCTTGGGCAGATCCCAGATTGCTTTTGGCACTCCCTGTTTCTTGGATGTGTAACAATAAAAGTTATGATTGAATTACCTTCCCTTTGTGTTTATTAAATGGTTACTAAAGGAGCAGTCGTTTCTTCAGCGTTGTTAAGCAAAAGCACTGAACTCAGCACAGCATGCTTGGGTTTCTGAGAAGTCTTGATATGGGAACCCATCCTGGCTGAATTTGTTTTGGGTGGGGGTGTAAAAATCTGAGCTCCTGCTTGTGGAACTCCTTCTCCAGAATCATCCCCACCTCTACAGGCCTTCCAGTGTAATTTGAAAAATACTTATTTCTGAAGGCTTTTGAGAGAATCTTATTATTTTAGCTTTCTTGAGGTTTTATTGTTAGATTTTTTAATTATGTTTTCTTGTGCTGGTTGCTGGTTCCGTTTTTAAAGCAGGGAAGATATAAATCTGCTAATTAAATTTCTCACTGATATTAAACAGCAATAAATGGGGATTTTACTATTGTAAGCTATTCTTAGCATGCTGTTTTTTAAAAAAAAAGATTTAGCATCAATGGAAAATAAGATGGCTGCGTTGAACTTTGTTGCAGTATAGTGTGTACTCAGCAACACCAAAGGCATTTGGTAAATCTTGTTCTACTTTAAATTTAATGTTGTATTTCTTTTTTTAGTGGACTTAAAGTGGATGACTCTAAACATGATGGGCCTTTGTTACAGATTTTATTTATGAACAATACTATTTCAAAGTAAGTGCGTTTTACTTTGGCTTTTTCAGAATTTCTGGTTTGGTGTGCACTATAGACCAGTGGATTTCAGCTAGTCGGTCAAGACCCATATCTGCTGCACCCAACCCAAGAGAGCTCTCACCAGTTGCAGCACTTCCATTTATTTGTGTGGGTGGGGGGGTTAAAAGGAGGGAGACTGTTGGGAAGTGAAAGAAGAAAAAAAGTAAAGAGAGAAGTATATCTGATAAATGTATGAAAAACAAACCTCATGTTGCAGATTGGTATTCTGGATCTAAAAAGGTTGAAGGCTTCTCCTATAATGATTATTTCAAGGTGAGAGATTATTGACAGCCGGCCTGATTTCTCGCAGGGTAGGGTGATTGAAATAAAGTTTCCTGTGGGGATTCTGTTTAATTCCTAAACAGTGGTGCATACTAACGTAATCATTAAAAGTGTTAAAAAATTACAATTAAATGAAGTGTTTGTGCAGTCAATGACAGTGTATTTGTTTCCAGGGTTGCGAATTTGTTCTATTCACTTCTGCTCCTTCTCCTATAGTGTCATGCTCCTACTTTACTCTAATTTCCGCCACACCCAGAAACATGAAGTAGCCAACAATCCAAAACTTTTACTCATTGTATTGAATGTTTTTGGGGGTGTATTAGCTAAGGACCTTGGAATTTTCTTGAAGCAAAAGCTAATAGTTATTGAGTAAAGCAGTTAATATTCCTAAATTTGGGAACCAAGGAATTTTTTTAAATTTAAGGTAGTTAAAGAGCATAAAAATGGAATGCCAAATTATCTAGAGGTGACTGGGTAGATGGAGGTGCCGACTCCCAGCGCCTGTGATGACTGACTAGTTCCTGGCCCCCCAATTATCAAGTCCGTATCGACAGAAATATTGTACGCAAGATATTGTGCATTAATGATAGTGTGTGGCTTTAAAAAATGGCATTGCCTGCATGGTTCTTTATTTAAACAGCAAGGCTACATGTCTGATAGACATCTGCTGATTCAATTTCAAATGAGTATTAGATAGAGGCCTGAGATGCTTGTATGCAGGACTTACACTTTTTTTCTTTGTGCAAATCAGATTTAAATTCAAAATCTTGACTTTTCATTGGTTTGTATCTGGTTTCTCAAGTCTGTGGGCATCATTTTAGAGTTTAGTGGGATCCCCCACCCCTCCTGGAATACCACAACTCCGTTCAACGTAGAAGGGAGAATTTCTGTAATGCTATAAACACATTGGATAATACAGATGCATACACATCTTTGTAGAGGTTAGATGTACAAACTCTTCTTTATGATTCACAAAAGGAATTTACAGAATAAAGTCCTCAGTGTTATTCATGTAGAAAAGAATTATCTGAGATGCACATTTTTGTCATTTCATGTAGGGTTTTACAAATGACCAGGGCAGTCTTATCTATTCCCATAATCTCTTGTGCAGGCAATATCATCAAGAAATAGAGGATTTCATATCTAGTTTAGTTCAAAGATATGAGGAACAACAGAGAGCTGAAGCTGACAAGACATTCTTCAATGTTAAGCCACAGGTATTTTTATATTTTATGTATGTATAAATGTAGTGATTGAAATATGTTTTCTAGGTTTGCCTTGTTTTGTGAAGTTGCTGTTAAGTAGACTAATTCTAGTATATCGTGTCTCCCTAAAAGAATAAAAAATGCACATTTTCTTTTCTGAATGATTTGTTTCCTTTGGTATGATTGATTTGTCAAAATTGCCCATTGCAATGTGTTAATTTGTCGTGTGACCACTTCTGTTTGTTAAAACAATGCACAAAGTGACATTGCTGCTTCAAAGCATCCTGTCATTTAGGAGAATCAGACATCCTGTTTGGAGCACCTTAAATCATCTAGTAATTCTCTTCAGTTTGGTACAACACATTGGAGACTCGCTGATTTGGAGCTCCACGTGCTCTCCAGTGTTTACAGAAAGCTCCCATGTACAAAAGGGCCTTCCCTGTTCACATAAGTGTTGGGAGACATTGCTACTTTGACCTGGGATTTGAAGAAAAAGAGAGAGGGTTGGCACCGGTAGCTGTACTGGGAAGGGAGTTAAGGCATAAGGGCAGCAAAGGAGAATAGACAGAATCCTGCACCTCCCTGCCTGAGAAGTGTGACCTCAGTTTTGCAAGCTGTGACTTCTTTTTCTTCTCAGCCCTCTAGTTTTGTGCTGGAAGAGGACTGTAAAACAACAAGCCCAAATCCATCCCAAAAAATGAAGGAAGCTTTTAGTGTAAGTTACTTTTATGTTTTGTGATGCACATGTATGAGTCTTAGAGTTTCCTCCAGTGGCACTAGAAAATTATCAGATCTATAAATAGCCATGTCGTTATCATTACCCTTAATTATAGCAGTCAGCTATATCTAACTTTGGGAACATCATGCCTCATAATAATTGGCTGGGCATAACATGGGGGATGTAAGACCATATTTGCCAGTCCTTAAACTTGAGAACCATTCTTTTAATGTACTTAATTATATCAGAATAGAGATTTGTTAAATACTTAAGTACATTTTTAAACGTGATAGATAGATAGATTGATAGATTGATAGATTGATTGATTGATTATTACGGCTTTAATACAATAGATCGATTATTATGGCTTTAGCAAAAAATAGATAGGCTTTAGCCGATAGATCGATAGATCGATTATTACGGCTTTAGCCAAAAAAGATACAAACCTTATCAGTGTTGTCTTTCAGTCTGATAAAATACTGACCCTTTCTGACTCTTTCTACAGGTTATAGGGAGTGTGTTCTATTTTACCAATTTTTGTCTTGATAAACTGGGGCAACCCATATTAAATGAAAACCCTCAGCTCACAGATGGATGGGAAGTACCCAAGTATCCTATTTAGTTAAATTTGCATTAATACTGCTACTTAATGCCATCAGTGCTAAAACGAGTGGGATTTATTCTGTATATTTTTGGATGTCCTCTGAAGCCTACTCTTTTACTGAAAAATCCATCCACCAGAAGCAATAGATTTCATGTGGTACTTAAAAATGCTGCTTGATGTTGCATTTCTGGAAAAAAAGCAGGGTAAGGCTGGCAACAAGACATGTTTGTCGGATTAACCTCCTCTAGAAAGAGGCAGCATTGCTTAAAGCGGGGTTTCCCAACCTTTTTGAGCCTGCAGGCATGTTTGGAATTCTGACACAGCATAGTGAGCCAGCCACAAAATGGCTGCCACAGGCGGCGAAGCCAGCCACAAAATGATTGCCACAGCTTAACTTCAGAAACTGGAAATCCTTGTGCTGTAATGGCACCTGCTGCCAAAGCAACATGTAAAAAAATCTGCACAGCCAATCAGAAGCCTTGCTGGGAAAAAGCCCTACCTTGCCCTGCCTCTTCCTAAAATTAATTGGCAGGCGCCTGAAAAGGTGTTGGCAGGCGCCCATGGACACCACATTGGGGACCCCTGTTTTAAAGACGGGCAGAGCCCTGTTTTCAAGCAGAATCTCACCATCTTGTTAACGTTGATTTTGAGTTTATATTCTGCGAAAATCTTTGAGCTAAAGTTACAAGCATGTGAAAAGAAAATCCATTCTGCTTCATACAATGGCAATTCCTTATTGAACTCTTAAGATACCAGCAAGTTTTCACGCAGATTATTTCTCTAGATGGACAAGAGATACAAGTGAAGCCTAAAAGGTTTGTATTTCTCTTAAATCTGAATTGTATTGTGGTTAGTAAATGATTTACAGCGGAGTAAAGCTTGTGTTATATTCGTAATGTAAAATGTTTCCATTGTACATAATGGGGCAACTGCAAATGTGGCCAGGTTCCTAAGAACCATGCAGTTTAGCTCCCTGTGCACAGTAGGAGATTTGGGGTTGTACATGTGACTTTCCACTTTTTAAATGGAGGGATGTTTCTAAAACACTTTGTGATATGGCATGGTATTATGGTGTGAGTGAGAGAGAGAGAGGTTATATTCTGAAAGGAAAACCCCCTCAAAATCCTAGTGGGCACTTGGAAGCCATTGGGCTTGGTTCCTCTGAAGTAGCTCTTGAGGTTGCAGTCTTAGACCCCATTCTTGAGTGGGGGGTGGGTGGTTCTGTGGCCGCCAGAGGTGGCACAGCCGTGCAGCAAGCCGAAAAAAGAAATAAAATTGATTGTATTCTTAAAACCTCTTGGAACTCCCCATTCAGTTCTATGGAGCTGCGTCACAATTTTGCAGGCACATCTCAACGCCTGCGAAATGGCGTTTTTAGAGTCCGAAAGCGGTTAGGAAGCTGCCTAAAGGCAGCTCCACCCTGGGCACACCCCCGGACGCTGGTGTGGGGAGATACTCTGGCTGGAGGCCACACCAGCATCCGAGGTGTGCTACCGCAGCAGTCCAAGGGAACTGACATAAGTTGCCCTACGCCGACATCTGTGGGCATTTCAGTCCCCCTTTAGGAATGGGCTGCCCATCTCTTTCATCTTCTCAGACTTCTCTCACAACAATCAGTTCATTAGCTAGAAATGTCAGCAAATAAAATCCTGCCAGAGGAATGGTTTTCTGAATGTGCCACAGGAATGAAGTATATCAATGCTTGAGGAGGATACTGTGAAGTAGATTGAGCCAGTACCTTAATTTGATAAAAATGAGGTTAAAATAAAATCCTGAAATTATATCAGTTGGTGGGAAGGGGAATGATGCATGGATGATGTCTTCAAATAGAAATATCGTGGCTTAATTATAAGCTGCTTTGGTGGCGTAGAAATAGCCGAGAGAAAGAAGGTGCTTCTCAAGTATTTTGGAAAAACAAAACGGTGTTATTGAAGCCCGACAACAACTTCTTAGTTAAGAAATTTTTGCTTTTGTTTTGTGGTTGGTTTTTATGCTGTTGATGTCTTCATGGCTTCTTTTTTAAAAAATATTGTTTTATTTGCAAGCTGCCTTGAGCAGGACTGTGAAGAAGGCAGCTTGGAATTATCCTAAATAAGTAAAATAAATAGTTGAGGAGGAGGGGGAAAACATCTTTCTCTTCTAATGCTAAATGGTAATGCTGTTTGTATAAGCCAGTTTGTTTATAGCATCACACAAAAAAAGCATGTTATACATGCAGCTGTATCTTTCCATTTGGTAGTTTTTATCATATCTCTTATTCTATCTTGGTCAAATTCTGTGAACGTGGGCCGAGATGTAGCATTAGATTATTGAAGTTTGCTGTTGAACAGAAATTTAAATTAAAGGCGTACTTTTGTTCCCTACATCCAGACTTCAAACTCGTGCAGCTGCATCAGCCTGTCAATCTGGTGTGACGTTGCGATACGAATGACAGCATAGCTGTCGGTATGCTTCCACTGCAAGCTTGTGTGGAGTTACTTCAGTGTCAGCCCATTAGTTTTAATGGACTTGGACTGGAGTAACTCTGCACAGAATTGCATTGTTAATCTTAAGCACTCCTTTGCTGTGTCATGTTTTGTCATTGGCTTGAGCTGTTACGTAACATGGACTGAAGGATTTTTGGAAGGCCATTGAACCTCTGTGCAGTAATTACACATTTAACAAGCTTACATTAGAGTTGCCTTGTAAATTTGTTGATGCTCTTACAAACCAGGCCAAAGCCTCACTGCTTCAACTGCGGATGTGAAGACCATCAAATGAAAGATTGTCCACAGGTAAAATATTCCACCGTCTTGTCACGAGAATTGTTTGTATTTACCAAAAACAAGCTGATAAGAAGTTACAGCTAAATTGGGTAAATTTGGTAGCACCAGCTTTAAAGATGATTCAGTATAGCTAACAGGAAAACAGGAGGGCTGCACCGCTCACCAAGATGAAAGAAGGCAAGCCCAAATGCCGATGATTCAGTGGGAAAGTGGATACTGAAAAATCTCCACACACATTTCACCTGTAGCTTCCTCAGGGGAATCTGAAACATGTTATGGAAGGAACATTAACAAGATTTTACTAAAACTATAGCTACCAGTCAATCAGGAATACATTTGTACATGCTGTAGGTCAGTCCAAAAGAATTGTGTATGAGACTTGGAAATTGGTGTTTTCTTGATTTTTTTCCTCAACTGTGTTTCAGCCACGAAATGCTGCCCGTATAAATGAAAAAAGAAAACAGTTCATGGAGGCTTGTGGGGAAGCAGGCAACCAAAACTTCCAACAGCGGTACCATGCCGAAGAAACTGAAGAAAGGTTTGGAAGATTCATACCAGGAATAATTAGGTAACATTTCTCCCACTGAATAAACACACTGTCTTCCGTAGCTTAGTACTGACTCCTTCGTTAATGAAATGAAGCAAATTATTCTGCAAACGTAAATTAGATAAATTCCGTATGAAGAGAGCTTGTGCTATGAGCAATAATTTCGGAGGACAGCTTGAGGATGGGAGACAGATTTTGGGCCCATCTACACACCCTGTCCCCCAAGTTAGAAAAGCTACTCAAAATGGGCACAGTTCTCCAGCATGTTACAATTTCAGTGTGTCCTTTAGTCATTACCATGTTATTCCCAGGGTACAAAGTGTACAGCCCTTTTTGTGTGTTTCCTTAAATGCTGGCAGTTCAAGACAGTGTCACATAGCGGTGTTGTGTCTCCGTACCCCTTACAGGATTTTTCCCCCTCCTTATTGTAGTGATGAACTTCAGGATGCGCTTGGCGTCACAGACAACAATCTTCCTCCCTTTATATATCGGATGCGGGAGCTGGGTTACCCCCCAGGTTGGCTTAAAGAGGCTGAAATGGAAAAATCTGGGCTAACTCTCTACGATGGTAAAGGTGAAATGAGTGGTGAGATGTGATTTAGTTTACATAACTTACAATTCATTTTCCAGAGCCAGGACAAGTTTCCGGAGCCATTGTGAGTTTAGGATATAGAGCGTAGCTCTGAAAGTTGCAATAATGAGAATAAACAAACTTCCCCTATTAGTCCTAATCAAAAGGTATGCATTCTCTAAGCTCTGCCACAACCCTGTGTCTCCTGTAAATCTTAACATCTACTCCAGGACTTTGCCAGCTGTCAGCACAGTGGACATGTAAGAAGATTCTTTTCTGTCTACTCAAAACTGGCTGGATAGAATCTGGAACCATTATTTATTTATTTTATTTACTTAATTTATATTCCACATTTTTCCTCTCTCCATTTTATCCTCACAACAAACCTGAGAGGTAGGTTAGGCTGTGTGTGAGAGACTGGCCCAAAGTCACCCAACAAGCTTCCATGGGAAAGCAGAGATTCAAATCTGGGTTTCCCAGATCTTAGTCTATTAATCTAACAGCATCAGTGTATCATTCTCATTTGTGTCCACCTACTGACCCTCTTTATAGAATTCCTGGAATTCTCTTTATTGTTTATAGTAATAATTTCTGGATGTGGTGATGGCACATTCTCTCCATCCATCAAATATAATTCATGTTTTGCTATTATTTCTAGTTACAAAAGAGAGAAAGCTACAATTGGAAGTTTTGCACATTTAACGTCAGAGAATTGAAAATGATGAGGTTTTTTAAAACTTGAGTCACAATGAAATGCATCAGGAAAGCTAACTTTGTCAATGAATATCTGTTGGAATAGAGTTTAGTGAGGGGGGGGTGTCTGCTGACCATAAATCTCTCTTGCCTGTGGTAGATGTTGTCATCTTTTGCTCTGTTTGCGCTCAGGAATTTCCTCCAGCATGGTGTAGTGGTTAAGAGCAGTGGTTTGGAGCGGTCGACTCTGATCTGGAGAACTGGGTTTGATTCCTCTTTCCTCCACATGAGTGGCGGAGGCTAATCTGGTGAACTGGATTTGTTTCCCCACTCCTACACATGAAGCCAGCTGGGTGACCTTGGGCTAGTCACAGCTCTCTCAGCCCCAACTACCTCACAGTATTTCTGTTGTGGGGAGGGGAAGGGAAGGTGATTGTAAGCCAGTTTGATTCTGCCTTAAGTGGTAGAGAAAGTCGGCATATACAAACCAACTCTTCTTGTTGTTGTTAATTGCCAGCTAACTATTAACCATTTCTTCCTTGGGTATCTGTGCCTGGCATTAAGCAGACCATGTCTACGTGGGGCAATAGGAAAAGGCCCATTCTTCCTTGATGAGTTATATGGGGCTTTTTTCCTTTGTATTCAAAAGGTTGCAGAATTCAGGCATGCTAGCGCTTTTGTTGATGTGATTTAGCAGTACAAGAAGCTGGCTGTTGTATGCATGAAATACTTTTGCACCAACAACATTGGTTATTCTTTGTTCTAGCATTTCCTGGTGGGGAAGCTGAGGAGGAAGAATCCTATCAACGGAATCGGTGTGTCTCTTATGATGTCTCCAAGTTGATAAACTATCCAGGTTTTAATATATCCACACCAAGTGGAGTCACAGATGTAAGTACCAGAGAGATGTGCAATTGTGATATCGGCCAGGATTCAAAGAACAGCCCGACATTTCTAGACACCTAAGGGTGCTGCGCAGTTGCGGTTTTCTTCGCCTTGTGTTCTGCTCTTGAGCAACTGAAAAGGAGTTTCCAAAGCAGTTTGTGATAACAGCAATGCTCTTCAAAGAAGGGGGAAATTGCACACGCAGTCCTGTTGACGTTTCTGAATTCTTTGGATCCCAGCCCCTTGTTAGCTACAAATTAAGTGTTTTGTTATCTGCTTTTCTAGCTGTGTGTGTGTTAAGTGCCGTCAAGTTGCTTCCGACTCATGGATACCCTATGAATCAGTGTCCTCCAAAATGTCCTATTTTTGACAGCCTTGCTCAGATCTTGCAAACTGAGGGCTGTGGCTTCCTTTATTGAGTCCATCCATCTCTTGCTGGTTCTTCCTATTTTCCTAGCTGCCCACTGTCTTTTCCAGTGACTCTTGTTGTCTCATGATGTGACCAAAATACGATAGCCTCAGTTTAGTCATTTTAGCTTCTAGGGTCAGTTCAAGCTTGATTTGATCTATAACGCTCTGATTTGTTTTTTTGGCAGTCTATGGTATCCGTAACACTCTCCTCCAACACCACCTTTCAAAGGAATCTATTTTCTTCCTGTCAGCTTTCTTCACTGTCCAGTTTTCACACCCATACATAGTAACAGGAAATACGATGGCATGAATTAATCTAGTCTTGGTGGCCAGTGACACATCCTTACACTTCAAAATCTTTTCTAGCTCCTTCATGGCTGCCCTTGCTAGTCTCAATCTCCTTCTGAGATTTCTTGGCTGCAGTCTCCCTTTTGGTTGATGGTGGACCCAAGGAATAGAAAGTCTTGAACAATTTCAATTTCCTCATTGTCAACCTTAAAGTTGTGTAATTCTCCTGTAGTCATTACTTTTGTTTTCTTGATGTTCAGCTGTAGTCGTAGCTTTTCTCGCTAGGGTAAAGATAATACCACATTTGAGAATCATGCTTTCGTTTAAATTCATTTCTTAGTTTTTATAAACTTGTGCATTTTGCTGGACTTACTACTTGCTAGTAGAAAAAACTGGTATTCATTTTAAATCCAGATTTATTTCCTTTAACATGTTTCAGCAGTAGAAACCAATTTAAAAGTGCTTTATAGGTCTCTAACTTGCATACATTTGCAGTTTTGGAGGTAGAGAAGAGCATTGTCCAGCCATTGTTCTGTATACTTGTAAGAAACACAGCAGAGTCTAGCAGGTTGCCAGGTTTGCTAAAGAGGGCAATATAGTACAGTCTACAAAGGTTGTGTTTCTGTGCACCCTTCATGAATTTAGATGTAGCTTGTCTGGGGCTCCCAAGCTAATGGTGGAAAGGATAGCAAAAGCACCCAGAGAATCTTAAGTGGCAGAAGTTCCTATAGTGAACCCCCCCCCCCCCCCGCAGACTATTTTATACTTTGGCTTTTGGTGTTGCTGAACATGTGTAAAAAAGCTTTGTGATAATATGTCAAACAATTAAGATAGTCTTGTTTGTTGAATGCCTCCATGTCCTTCATTTCTTTTGCTGCAGGAATGGCGGATGTTTGGCTCTATACCCATGCAACCATCCCAGCAGAAAGATATCTTTGCCCACTATCTTTCTACTTATCGTTCGGTAAATACATTTAAATGTGCAAGTAAAATGTGTGTGTGTGTGTGTGTGTGTGTGTTGATGTTTCCAGTTAGTAGAAGTATTCTTGCCTCTATTCCCTCCCCCCACCCCATGAAATTCTGTTGTTTTGAGTTCAGAATACATCGATGTGAGGGATATGTGAAGTTCTGATAAACCAATTGATGCATTCTGCCAGATCTAATATCGATTCAATCTTACTTTGTTTAAAATGTTATTCCCCACTGGGTGGCAGAAGGTGTTCTGGAGAGTAGGGTATTCTTCCCGCTTGCCCCGTGTAGGTAAGGCTAATCATATTAGGTTGCAAAATGTCTGCTGACATTGGAGGAACCTCCTTCCATTTCCTGTTCTGCCTGCTTTAGATTAATATGAACAAGTTAGAGTCCTGGGCAGGTAGCAGTATGTTGACCACTCATGCATTTCGTTTTCATCAATCTTGCCACCAAATCTAATTGGAATAGAAAGTTCTTGCACTGCTTCCAAAAGACTCATTTTTAAGGGAGGAGAATTCCAATGTTGAGGAACATTTTCCAAGAGTGTCACGGTGCATACTCTTGAGGTCTGGATTTAATGCATAGATGGTAAACTTAAGAAGGTGTTCTCCCATATTGGTCTTAAAGATGCTAGGTAATCACAGATTGTCTAGTTGCCTTAAACAGGTATGTTTGCACATGTTATGCTTGGTTCTTTCCTCTGTCCTGCAATCCTAGCCCAGTTACATTGTTTTGTCTTATCAGGAATCTTTGCTGTTAGATTCAAATGTTATCGTATTTTGTAATCCACTTAGTGACTGACTTAATTTTTTAGCATACCTTTAATCTGCCTTGTCCCATGGAGAGAGACTAATAATAATAGCGAAGGCAGGCTGTGCTGCAGCCATTTAGAGCTTTCTAGGGTATCACCAGCCCCTTCAGTTGAGCGGCGAAGAAAAGTCACACAGTAGAATGACCCCCCCATAGGAGATGTCTAGATTTGTTGCAAATTTTGTTTTGTTGTTGTTACATATATATGTCTTGTTTTTAAATGGATTTGAATGTCTTTTTTTGCCACGTCGAAGGCCCTAATTGGGCGGAAAAGTGGGATGCAATATCTCCTGCTCCTTGAACTAAAAAGTTCAGGTTGTGAGAGTGACTGGTCCAAAGTTACCCAGTGAGCTTCTTGGCTGGTGTGGAGATAATGCACTCCCTACATATGTTTAAAGTTTTAATTTTGCTTTATGAAAAGTGTTTAATATATTACTGCATTTTAAAGTAAGCACCTGAATGCTTGTCAGTCATCCTGATACCTTTACTTTAATTGGCCAAAAATGCATTCCCAAAGGTGGGAATGAATACTAGTTACATGTAAATTAAAGGACTAGAAGCTTATTTTATTTAAAGCAAATGAAAACTGATGAGGAGGTGTCTAGAATATTCCTCAGGGGACCAGGTTGCTATGGCTTTGTTTCCCCCTGGCTACAACCCAGGAGGAACACATACAACTTTATTCACACTGCACGCCTGAATATTCTAATTTCTTATACTGCTTTCTGATCCTTCCTCAGGCAAGTCCAAAGTCCAGCAATAAAAGGCCTTCACCTCACCAGAGCGCTCATAATCAAAAAAGGCAGAAGAGAAACAATGTTGAAGTATCATCAGCTGATATGGAGATGGATTCTGGTATATTCTTTTCAAAAATCTGATAGAAATACATAACTCATAGAACAAAGATTTTAAAAGTTCACCTTGCTTACCTGGCCATCAGATTTTTAAAAATCATTCAATTTTATCTGAGCCCTTGCCACCTGTTAAAACCCAATTGAAACATTGTTTGAAGAAGAGCAGAGCTAAGTAGGAATGAATCGAAAGCCTGTTCTGAATGGGATTATGTATTCCCTCAAGAATCAGGTTCGTACTTTGGGGGAGCTCCTAGATCCAGCTTTGCTAATGAATGAATGATTTATTATGGTAAAAGGCTAGCACAAAAATACGTGCAGTACCAGAAATGTTAACATAAAAAGTTACATGGATGATATAAAAATAGCAAATGTAATTAATTGAATTAATTCAGAACTACAGTAGACTACTAGCTGCACAGAATCTGGCAACTGTATCCGTAATCCAAGGCTTGTGGTCTTATAGACTCTAACCAAAGCAGCAAGGGGTGCTTTTCTGTCATCTTCAGCCGATTTGCCAGATGTATCTGCTGGAAGCTCCGTGGTCATGACCACTGTCATCCAGATTAGACTACTGTAATCCATTCTGCGACCTTGTCTTTGAAGACAGTCCAGAAACTTCAGTTAATCCAAAATACTGCTGGATGTTTGCTTTTCAGAATTGGAATAGTGATCCAGAAATTTTCTAAATATACTTTCAAGAATAAGCAGAAAACAACATACAACTCCTGTTCTCTAAACACTTCCTGGTTACTGATCTGTTTCTGGACTCAGTCTAAGATTTTA
Organism: Euleptes europaea; assembly: GCF_029931775.1. Classification (NCBI taxonomy): domain Eukaryota; kingdom Metazoa; phylum Chordata; class Lepidosauria; order Squamata; family Sphaerodactylidae; genus Euleptes; species Euleptes europaea. The sequence goes on along the minus strand of NC_079324.1, from coordinate 61,684,457 downwards.
GCATTTAAAAATTTATATGGTCTGGGCTTAAGTTACTGAGGACGAATCATCGGCGTCCATACAGATGACCTTCCTTTTTCCTAAAATCTGCCAGTGTGACTCCGCTCAGAGTACCATCTCGGGCAGATGCAAGATCCTTTCAGTAGCAACACAAATGTTATACAATTTGGTGGCTTGGAGATGATGCCCTCTCTTCTTGCCTCACTTGCAGCATGCGGAAAGAGTTTTGTTTCGTCAAGCATTTGGTCTGTGATTGTTTAAATGCTCCAGATCTGCTGCTGTTGTGTACAGTTTTGAGTGTGATTGTCATTGGTAGTTTTAATCCATTTTTATTCCATTGCCTTTGTTGGTAGTTTGGTTTTTAAGATGCTTTAATTGCTTTATATTAAAATGGCATGTAGGTTGCATAAATCTATTACTAAAATGTACCTTTCCATCATTCCAGATTTAGAAATGCTGCAGGGTTCTCCAGCTTACGATAGCTTCCAGTTCCAGCCTCCACTGCCTCCTGGGTCTCCGCTGAATGCAACTCCTCCCCCTTTGCCCCGAGGTACCCCTCCCTGCACTCCCCCCAACTTCACCCCTCCTCAGCCACCTCCTTCCACACCTCCACCTCTTCCAGAAGACACTTTGAGTACTCTCAATGATTCTGTTTCAGTGAGAATAGAGAATGAAGAAACACTGACCCTGGAAGAGCTTGAGGAGCAGCAGCGTCTCATTTGGGCAGCCCTCGAGCAGGCAGACAGTGCAAATAGTGACTCTGAAATCCCCACGGAAACTCCTTTAACAGGAAACTCCGTGGCGTCATCACCACTTAGAATTGAGCCAGACATTCTTCCAGAGAGCACAGCGCTTAAGGTATTGGATGCCTGGCCTGAATCCTCAGAAAATAGCAAGCCTATACCCAAAGCAGAGCAGTCCGAAGAGAAACAGAGTTTGGCTGACGAAATGGTTGACTTAACAGGAGGAGGAGAAGAGCCACCCAGTCAGATGGATTCTGAAGAAGGCTCAGCTGAGAACTGCCCCTCCATCTCTGTGTGTGAAGTGAGCCAAGGGGTAGATGGTGGCAGCTCTCCTATGGTCACCAATACGCAAGGGTCGTCTACAAATGCTAGCCCCGTCCCTGACATGAGCAAGTTTGCTGCCGGGATAACACCTTTTGAATTTGAAAATATGGCTGAATCAACTGGGATTTACCTACGAATAAGAAGTGTGTTAAAGAACTCTCCCAGGAACCAGCAGAAGAACAAGAAGGACGCCTCTTAACTGCCCTGCTGTTGCAGCACAGTGTTGCACAGGAGAGAAACCAAGTCTGTCCATTAACATGAGACGCTCCTCTGTATTTCCTTACAGTCACCTGAGAACACTACTGCTTTGTTCTTCCGTAAATGGTTTTTCAGAGTCCAGCAAACAGGGCTTCCACTGAAGACAAACGTTTCCACTCATAGACAAGTTACTGAGTGAGTTAGTCCACATGTGTTACATTCACTGATGCGTCAGGAAATGTGCTCCAAATATCTGTTAATCTTAAATGCTCTCTTTTGACTTGTGAGTTTCAGCAGCAACAGTGGGTTTTTTGTCTGTGCTGTGTAAACGAAGCCTGCGCTTTCCATGTTGAGCGGCTCATCCTGTAGATAAGCTTTACTGCCAGTGGTTTTGGAAGGTTCTAAACTTTTTAAGATGCTTTCCCCCATTTTAAAATAAGATAAATTCTGGCGATCAAATGGGAATAATCAGGGATTACTTGGCAATTATCTCTACCATTTTTGAAGAGTTTTATAAATAATTTATGCTGGTCAAATTTTTTTTTAGTGCCACTTCTGCATTTTTGTAACATCGTCAGATATTTTGAACTTGCTGTACATTTATGTTGATGCCAGAGTACAGAGGTTTAATAAACAAGATTTTTCATAATTTGTGTATGTAACCATTCAGGTGAACAGTAGAGAACCCACTGTTAGAAAATAAGTTTCTATGAATGTGAGAATAATTTACTTATATTACAGGTTTTCTTTGTACAATAATCTTTCTTTGTCACATTACAAACCAAAAACTACATGCAGAGATTCTTGCACACAGATACAGGAATCTGGATGTACTTCTGTTTTGTATAGCACTTCTTCAATATGTAGTTTTAAGGTATGTGAAGAAAAATCTCTTGGTTTTCAGTCTCTCAAAGAGTTATTCATTTGTTTATTTGATTTAAAACACACACCCTCTCCTCAACAGAGGACTCTGGGCAGGTCACAGCATACACAAGCATAGCATTAAAACTTGAATAGATAATAAAATATTGTAAATAGATTCTAATTAAAATTCAATCACTCATCAGCTCTGGAACACATTTGGACAGCCAGCCAGCTCACCCATCCTCTTGGTTAATTGAATGCTGCACAAAACAAGGCAGCCTTGCTTGCCTTAATAGATCCTGCAGGGCATGAACCTCCTTGGGGAGCTGGTTCCAGAGGGCAGGGGCAGCCACCGAGGAGGCCTTTCCCTAGTGGGTGATAAGTGGGCTATTCGTGGACCAGGCACCTTCAGACGGCCCTCCGATGAAGACTGAAGGGTTCTCATGTGATGATTTTGTGTGTGTGTGTATGGTTAATTCTGATCCTCAGGTCAGTTGGCAAAAGCTGAATGAATGCGTGAGGATGAAAAGAGCTGGCCTGTGGAGTCCCTTTTCTCTAGATTTAACAGCCACTGGCTATCCATCAACCACTTCATGCTTTAAAAAGGGGAAATGAAATTTAATTTTTCCTTGATACTATAAAGAGAAAAGTTGCTGTGTCTCTCATCCAATTGACCGATCTACTTCCTGTGGCACAGATCCCAAGCAAAAGGGTTAATTTATGTGTCAACTCTTCTAAGAGAATAGCTGGGTTGACCTGTTTCCTTTTGGGTTGAACCTTAACGCTGACCTAGATTTCTTACTACATTGATACCTTCCAGCCCTGTTATTGAGTTAAGTCAGAATGTATGTGCCGCTTTACATGATTCATCCAGTTGCGCATTCAGCCTAATCACGGCAGGACAGACGCCTCTGGAAACTCCAGCTGACCCAGGCATGAAGATGGTGACCCTGCTTGTGTTTGCCCCCCAGCCTCTGGTATTCAGTGGTGAATGGCCACTGCACACAGAGCCTTTCATTTAGCTGTCGTGGCAACAGGGGCCCCTTCCCAGGCCCCCTCTCTGGATTAGGATTTGTAGTTTAATCACACACTTCATGTCTACCCATGCTAATGGAAATAGCGAAGCGGTGTGATTGCCCCATCTGAAGGGTTTGAGAGCCAGCATGGTGTAGTGGTTAAGAGCGGTGGTTTGGAGCAGTGGACTCTAATCAGGGAACCAGGTTTGATTCCCCCGCTCTTCCACATGAGCAGCGGTTGCTAATCTGGTGAACTGGGTTCGTTTCCCCACTCTGGTGGGGTGAACCGGGTTGGTTTCCCCACTCCTCCAAATGAAGCCAGCTGGGTGACCTTGGGCCAGTCACAGTTCTCTCCGAAATCTCTCAGTCCCACCTACCTCACAGGGTGTCTGTTGTAGGGAATGGAAGGGAAGGTGGCACCCACGGGGAACCACATTGGGAACCCCTGCCTTATACAGTTGGTTCCCTACAGTAAATAACACTGGCTGTGCTATCCACAGAGTTCATGCTGGGTGACCTTGAGCCAGTCACTCTCAGCCTGTAACCTACCTTGCAGAGTTGTGAGGATAAAAAGGGAAAGAGAAGGAAGTAAACTTGCTTTGGGTCCCCACTGGGGAGAAAGGTGGGGTATAAATGAAGTAAATACATAAATTGAAAGCATATAAAAAGTAAGTAGGTAACATTTCAAGCTTGGTGCTAGTGAAACATTGCTTTCCATTAGAAGTTCTTTGCTTTCTGGTAAAAGATTACTAACACTTGTTCTTATAGGATTCTTAAATGATATGTTGTTGGGGAAATCAAACTTGCTTTCATGGCTCCATTTTTTTCCATACATGTGATTTCTGTGTCCTCCTTTTTCTGTCTTCCCTTCTCGCTTTTGTCTTCTCTTTACTTAACATCTGTTGTAGTGGTTAAGAGTGGTGGTTTGGAGCAGTGGAGTCTGATCTGGAGAACTGGGTTTGATTCCCCACTCCTCCACATGAGCGGCGGAGGCTAATCTGGTGAACCGGGTTGGTTTCCCCACTCCTACACACGAAGCCAGCTGAGTGCCCTTGGCCTAGTCCCAGCTCTCTCAGCCCCACCTACCTCACCAGGTGTCTGTTGTGGGGAGGGGAAGGGAAGGTGATTGTAAGCCGGTTTGAGTCTCCCTTAAGTGGTAGAGGAAGTCGGCAAATAAAAACCAGCTCTTCTGTTAAGTTTCACATTTTTTAAATTCTACAAAATGCATCGCTGTGTACCTGTTGCATCGGGAGACTCTTTTGTAGCCAGTTCTGTTAAGCATAGTGCATTTTTAGCCTTGGCTATGGGTGTGTTATGAGAAAATCTAGGTTAGGCTATTAAAACAACTGACATGAAGCAAGTGTGATGTGAGAAGTGCTGCTTCAGGGACTTTCCCACGCATCTCTGCTGTTGCCTGCATCCCTGGCTGGCACCTCTCCGCCGCCGCCCCCTCAGTGACTACTTGTGCAGACCTGTCTAACAGCTCCACGATCCAAACACTTCAGCAGTGACCTCAGTCCCGCTGAAATACATCATGACAAAGGTTTGTTGAAAGCAATAGGGACTTTAAATCAGTCAGGGCAGACTCCTTCAGCGCTGGTTCCAGTAGGGCCTGGTCACAGTTAAGTTGAGCTTGGACAGACCTAAATTCTTCCCAGTTTCACACAGAAGCTGCATTGAGATGACACTTGAACCTGAAACTGAGATGTTTAAAACCTGGCTTGTTGCTGAGCTGAAGAGTACTTCCCCCCCATCTCCTTTCTTATGTATAGAATCCTGGTTGTATATGAAATCCAGTTAGCCTGTGATACAAGAATGTAGGCACATGGGTTAGCAGGAGTTAAAAGGTAAAGGTAGTCCCCTCTGTAAGCACCGGGTCATTCCTGACCCATGGGGTGACGTCACATCCCGATGTTTACTAGGCAGACTGTTTATAGGATGGTTTGCCATTGCCTTCTCCAGTCGTCTACACTTTATCCCCAGCAAGCTGGGTCCTCATTTTACCGACCTTGGAAGGATGGAAGGCTAAGTCAATCTTGAGCCGGCTACCTGAAACTGACTTCTGTTGGGATCGAACGCAGGTCGTGAGCAGAGCTTGGACTGCAGTACTGCAGCTTACCACTCTGCACATGCCCCCCCCCAAAAAAAAACAGAAGTGGGGAGTTACCACTAGCTAAAAGTGGTTTAGTATCTAGGTTTGTGAAGGGGAAGTAGCTCTGGTAAACCTACACACTGCAGTCATATGTCATGGGTAACTAGTTAGTTTTAAAGAAGGATTCTCTGTGAGGAGGGAGGCACATGAGCCACGCAGCAATTAAACTGATGTATCTGAATGCAGCCATAGTCAAGACATGCTACAAGCATGCACTGAAAGCAGACCTGAGTCTAGAAACTGGTTGAACTAGTTCACTTTTATCTTTCTCTAAATTCTTTTTCAGTCCTTGAAAGTGAACTAGTCGTGGCTTGTTGCTCATGAGGTTTTGCCCTTTAGTTCATTAGCCTGTTAATTCATGCATCCCGTCTCTAGGAATCGGATCATTTGATGGACTTTGATGGACCGAGGGTCTGATTCAGTATAAGGCGGCGTCATGTGTAGAGCAGCTCAGTCTTGGGCATAGCCCTGTTAAACCTCTGAGTAGAGTTGTAAATAATCACTGTAGACTGGATATAGAGGGATGTTGTGGTGTAGTGGTTAGAGTACTACTAGCCAAAAATTGAAGAGACAACTGCGAAGCTTACCGGATGACCTTGGGCCAGCTGAACTATTCTCAAGGAGTTGGTTATAAAAGTAAAACGGAGGAGCAGAGAACCACGTAAGCCAGTGTGAGCTCTTTCAGAAAGCTGAACCTTTAGGAAGCTTGTTAGAATCCTTGGTAGTAGTGGAAAGTGCTGTCAAGTGGCCACCAACTAATGGCGACCCTGTAGGTTTTTCAAGGCAAGAGACATTCAGAGGTGGTGTGCCATTGCCTGCCTCTGCACAGCAACCCTGGACGTCCTTGGTGGCCTCCTGTCCAAGTACTAAACTGGGCCAACCCTGCTTAGCTTCCAAGATCTCACGAGATTGGGCTAGCCTGGGCCATACAGGCCAGGGCATTAGTTTCGTTAGTCTAGAGAAATTAAGGTCCATGTGATTGCTAATGGATTGGATCAGTGAATTGCTTCCTCTGAAAGTGGTTTCTTGGGCCAGGCGTGCTCTTCGCGCTGAGGGTAAAGTGTTAGCTGAATAGTGTTAGCTGAACAGACCTAGCTTCTCTTTAAGCCTCCTGTGAAGTGGAAGGCCTGATGTTGCCTTATTGCAATAAGCCTGCACTGTGTCTCTGAATGAAGAGCTTGCCTCTCAATGCAGCAGCACTTACAAGTACTGCATTGACTCCCAAGAGTGAAAAGAACATCTGCTGGGGATTGCACGTCATGTGCTCCCAGTTTTGAAATCCAGCCTGCACAGTGTAGCTGTAGCTAATATTTAGCAAGCCATGTTAATGTGCTGGACACATCTTTTTTTTAATCTTTCCAAAAAGTGTTAATCTCCAACAGAGTCCAATCAGTGTATTGGCATGGTGGTTTATTGCTTCTTTTGAGTCAGTGAGCTTTGGATATGCACTAGCTTATAACATGCTTTTTTTTTAAGCATTCTAAGACGTGGCTCAATTTATGGGAGGTTTTGCAAGGTGACCAGTACTTTTACTGAAAGGGAAAAATACTTGGCTCAGAGAAGGGCACCAGCTATTCAGGTTAAGAAGCCGTGGGCTACATAAAACTGGAATGTATGAAGCTGCTTATATCAGACCATTGGTCCGTCTAACAACTCAGTGCTGTGTACCCTGCCTCTTCAAAGTGACCCTTTAGCTGGAAGTTAAAAAATGGACCTTGATACCTTCTGCGTGCAAAGCAGGTGCTCTGTTACTGAGCTTCAGCCCCTCCTCACGTGTTTTATATATGTAAAGTGTTTTTCCCCCGTCTTCTATGGGGAAAAGAACCTGTTTGGGCCTAAAGAATGTGTTTGGGCTGAAGAGGTGGCCCTCGTTCTGATTACATTTGTTTGCGCAATCACACAACAGTATGCTACAAAAGTCTTGTATAAAGATCTGCCAATGGATGAGTGCTCTTGATAGATCTGTGGAGCATGCCTTCAAAGATGCATATGCACCCTTGTTGTTCCTCCATCTAGCACAAGATTTTAAGGGAGTGCTGCAATGTGGAATTGGTGCACGTGCATATCTGAACCAATATCTGAATCCATGTGTGTGACCATTTATTTCTGGAAATGAGATTCGAGGGAGGAGCAGAACATTTGTGTTTCTGTATTGTTTCGTTGAAGTGATTGACTAGCTAGTCACTCTCGATCCTCTGCATTGCTTGCTAGTGATTCTTTCTTTGCAGCCTTCCTGAACAATAACGCCCTTGTTTTTCACAAGATGCCTCTGCTCTTGCTGTATTAATCAGAGCTCTGTCCAAAAAGAATACCAGTGTGTTAGGAGGGCCTTTTTCACTTTGACACATCTATTACAATTTTACACTACTTTCCCCTCTTCGACTTCCTTGACAGTATTTAAAAAACAAAAATACTTAGCTACGGTGATCCATGCAACGGTCACCTCCAGGCTAGACTACTGCAACTTGCTGTAAATAGGGCTGCCCCTGAAACGGACTCCAGCAGTTACAGAATGCCGCCGCGAGGCTTCTTACTGGTACCTCGCTGCAAGCACATATTACACCAGTGCTCCGCAAACTGCACTGGCTCCAGCTGGAATACCAGGTCAGGTTCAAGGTGCTGGTTATGACCTTTAAAGCCTTACAAGGTCTGGGACTGTCATATCTACGGAACCGCCTCTCCTGGTATGTTCCCCAGAGAAATTTACATTCATGTAATACCAGCTTACTGGTGATCCCCGGCCCAAGGAGTATCCGGCTGGCCTTGACCAGGGCCAGGGCTTTTTCAGCCCTGGCCCCTTCCTGGTAGAATAGCCTCCCTAGTGAGAACAGGGCCCTGTACAATACATTTTGCTTGACCTTAAGCAATAAATATTTGTTTTCTGCTCAAGGCTATAGTTTTATGAGCAGTACTAGATAGAGCGATAGAGAGATAATAGATTTGTTTCAGCTACACAGTGGCTGGTGCCATTTAACACATAAACTGGGTCGTTAAAATACGTGTGTGCCTCAAAAGTATTAATGTTTAAAAGCAGACAGTAATTAAAATTCTGCAGTTTTTGCTCAGGGGATTAAGGCTACATTAACAGAATTATGACAAAAAATGAAGACTGAAGTAGCACTGGACATATTTATTTGCCTGTATTATCTAACTATCTCCTCTTTTTGCAGTACTTTATCCAAAAACCATACTACACCAAATAAGGTGGCAGAAAATGCTTTGTCCTTTTGACTAGGAGATACAGAAAAATGACTGGGGAGAGGGCTCCCTAAACTAGAATTCCCAGCTCTCTGAACTCTTGTGTTAAAGAAAGCCTGCAGGGAACCAAGGAAGAGCCCAAACAACAAAGGGCCTTGGGGCACCACAGATTTATAGCGGCATAAGAATGGTAAGGTTGCTGTTGTTGCTGGGGGGAGGAAGAGTTCCCTTTCTATTCACAGGCTATTCACAGTTTCGGAGAGGGCAGAAAGGGGAGGTGGATGGTGAATCTATTTGCATAAGGAGCATGAAAACCCAGGGGTTTCTTGGCCATGTGGCCACTGCTAAAAAACCGCTCCACTTGCTGTCAGTAACAGCGTTAATCTCCATTGTTGCAAATAGTGATGGCACTTCCAGCAGTTTTATTTCAGTTTTGTTTGAAAAGCATCTCAGTCCTTCTTTTTGTTGGTAATGTAGGATTTGTAAGACTCAAGAATCCCACCTAAAGAAAATTATTTGTCCATGAGTTAACTATATTGTATTAATGTCTCCGTGTGGGAGTGCTATTCACTGATGAAGCAGGCGTACCTTATGTCACAACAAACTTGCTTAAATACCTAAGGTGCCACCTCACCTTTTTGCCTTTTTATCCCAGTGTATGTTATGAATGGTTGTTAGTATGTTGGTATGGCTATAGGAATTTTTTTGGTAACTCTTTATTTTAAGCTATAGCAGCTCTGACAGATGATCCTCCTTTCTTCTCCTTAGACAATGAGGTATAATTGTGCAAGATTTGCCTTTATGAAAGTTGTTCTGTCACGCTCATGCTTCATTCATACAGACCATGTTTGGGGTAAAGAAGGGTACCTCCTTGCCTGCTCCAGCAATGCCAGTCACTTGCCTGCTGTAGACCCATTACATTCACTAGGCTAGGATGTGCTTAGGGCTGGCTCAGGCTCTGTATAAGGAATGAAGCAGAAGAGATGAATTAATGTTTAAAAGGGGGAGGGGAAAAAGGAGAGCCACACAAAAGAAAGAGGGAATCCCTCCCAAAGCAATGTGGATATGCTTAGTATTATTGGATGCTTCTCTACCAGGAAACAAAAGAAAGTGTAAATAGTCCCCTTTTTGCTGGTGGACAGAGATCCACATATAACACTGGCAGTAGCCAAGTAGCCGCCATATTTTTCTTATAGAAATAGAAAAAAAACCCACCCCATTAACTCCCCATTAACCAGTTCAAGACCAGTGGGTCATGGGAGCAAGGAAGGAAAGTAAGAAAAAAAAGTGTGAGGGGGAGGAAATGAAGTTTTAAGACCTGAGGAAAGTGAGAATGGAAAAAGGAGGGAGAGGAAATAGTGATGCTGAAACAGCTCCCATTTAGCCGTATCTCTGAGGAAATGGGAAGAAAACCAGAGAAGGAACACAAAGGGAAAATCTGTATGAAAATGCTTAGTCAGGCCTGGATGCAGCGCCACAAGGAAACAGAAAAATGATTTAAGAGGGATGTATGAAAGAAGAACATAAGAAAGGCCATGCTGGATCAGACTAAGGCCCATCAAGTCCAGCAGTCTGTCCACAGTGGCCAACCAGGTGCCTCCAGGAAGCCCACAAGACGACTGCAGCAGCGTTATCCTGCCGGTGTTCCACCGCACCCAATAGGCATAATATAATACACATGCTCCTCTGATACTAGAGAGAACAGGTATGCATCATGACTAGTATCAATGAGAACATAAGAGAGGCCCTGCTGGATCAGACCAAGGCCCATCAAGTCCAGCGGCCTGTTCACACAGTGGCCAACCAGGTGCCTCCAGGAAGCCCCCAAACAAGGCGACCGCAGCAGCACCATCCTGCCTGTGTTCCACCGCACCCAATATCATAGGCCGGCTCCCCTGATCCTGGAGCGAATAGGTGTGCGTCATGACTAGTATCCATTTTGACTAGAAGCCATGGATAGCCCTATAAGAACATAAGAAAGGGCATGATGGATCAAACCGAGGCCCACCAAGTCCAGCGGTCTGTTCCCACAGTGGCCAACCAGGTGCCTCCAGGAAGCCCCCAAACAAGACGACTGCAGCAGCGTTATCCTGCCAGTGTTCCACCTCACCCAATAGGCATAATATAATACACATGCTCCTCTGATACTTGAGAGAACAGGTATGCATCATGACTAGTACCAATAAGAACATAAGGAAAGCCCTGCTGGATCAGACCAAGGCCCATCAAGTCCGGCAGTCTGTTCACACAGTGGCCAACCAGGTGCCTCCAGGAAGCCCCCAAACAAGACGAGCGCAGCAGCACCATCCTGCCTGTGTTCCACAGCACCTAATATAACAGGCCTGCTCCCCTGATCCTGGAGAGAATAGGCATGCATCATGACCAGTATCCATTTTGACTAGTAGCCACGGATAACCCCATCCTCCATAAGAACATAAGAAAGGCCATGCTGGATCAGACCCAGGCCCATCAAGTCCAGCAGTCTGTTCACACAGAGGCCAACCGGGGGCCTCCAGGAAGCCCCCAAACAAGACGGCTGCAGCAGCACCATCCTGCCTGTGTTCCACCGCACCCAAAATAATAGGCATGCTTCTCTGATCCTAGAGAAAACAGGTCTGCATCCTGACTAGCATCCATTTTTGCTAGCAGCCAGGGCCGGGTTTCGGCGCAGGGGCGTCTCTGAGGCCCGAGCCGAGGAGGTGTGGAAGCCGCCTTTGCAGCCCAGGCCCCGCCGGGTCTCCGGGGGAACCCAAAAGAGGGAGGCGGAGGGGAGCGGGAGCCAAGACAAGGCCGCGGCCGACGCGTCGCCCGTCTGAAGGGAGCGCGGGAAGGAAGGGGGGGGAGGGGGAGAGAAGGCGCGAAGGAACGCGAGCGTGAAGGAAGCGGGGCTGAGGGAAGGGAAGGGGGCAGGCGGGCGGGCTCCGGGGCCGGGCCGGGGCGTGCCGCAGTCTCCGCCTCCCTCCCTCCCGCCTTCCGGGCCTGGAGGCCGACGTCGGCGGCTTCTTTCTCTTCCCGCCCCCTGGAAGCCGGGGAGGGACGGAGGAGGAGGCGCCGCCGCTGCAGCCGCGGCCACAGAGGGGAAGGAGGCGGCGGCGCTGAGGGAGCCCCAACGGTGAGGGGAGGCGGCAGGGCGGGAGGCGCCGGACTAGGCCGCGGGGCCCGCCCTGAGGGGGTGTCCGGCCCGGGGGGGGGCCCTGTTGAGCCCCGCCTCCCCGCAGGCTGGGCTGTTCTTCTCTTCCTCGGCTGGAGGAGGGGGGTTCTTCTTTTGGGGGGGGTCTGGATGTGACTCGGGTTTGGACGGGGGGGGGTCGCCTGCACTCCCCTCCTTGCTTCGTGTCTCTAGGAAATGCCACCTGCGGATGCCCAGATGTGTGGCTGGGTTTTTATTCAAAAGGTGGGGGGGGGGGCTTTATGCCCCTCTTTTCTTTCTTTGTGTCCATGGGGGGGGGCGCAGCTGGCCCGAGGGGAAAACATAAGGCTTTGTTTTTTTAGCGAAGGGATCTCTTTATTTTGCCTGAGGCTGTTCAAGGTGGAATGGCCATGGTGCTTGGACACCCCCCCCCTCCCCCGGAGTTTTCCTACATGGTCCCCTTTATTGTCTGCTAAGAGGGCGTCTGTATATCCCTTTTTCACACCACCCTTCCCATTTTGGAGGTAGGGTGTTAAAAGAGATGGGTTCTGCCATGCTTGTCAAGGACCCCCCCCCAACCATCTATTGTCTACTCAGGTAGAGGCTCTGGGCCCCTATTCCCCCCCCCAGGTATTTTTCTCTCTTATTACAGGATTAAATTGGCAATAGTTAGGGTGTGTAGGTTGTGCAACATCCTTTGTTGGGGATGGGATGGGTTTGGGTGGGGGAATCGGTACCCCCCATTTTTCTTGCTGGGATATTGTGGGCTACGCCTGTCAGGCATGGGCAGGGGCAATTACACCATCATGGCTAATGCTGAGTGCAAAATGAAGATTTGCTGTGGTGGGGAAAAGGTTTGCACTTCTACATGGTGGGGAGGGTGGAGATGTTGGACAGTGTTTGCTTTGTCAGAACGGCATGAGAAGGTTCTGTAGCCCCATTTTTTCAAGTGATTGTTGAAGGCGGTCTGTCTCTAGTCGCAGCATGACTTTCTGAGTGGGCTGCATGACTTTGACAAGAGGCAGTGAATGGACTTCTTTTGGGGGAAGGGTGCTTTATATTTCATGTGCGTTAAATTTTGAGGGGTCTCCAATATGAGTGATGCTCTTGTGGTGTTTGTAGAGGTGCACTCGTGGTTCTCCAGCTCCATTTTGCTGTCTGTGGCTATTGGGGTAAAAGTCTGGAAGGGCTGATCACAGAAGGGCTGATCAGGGGTGTGCGTGTGTCTAAGCAGGAATAAGTCTAGATTCATCCAACACTGAGGCAGTGAAGCGCCTCTGTCTCAGGTTAGTGTCACTATCCTTGTTCTTCATTGGAAAGGGACTGAAGGAATGTTTTTGAAAGAAGTCTTTCCCAAGCTGTTCAGTGTTTCTCTCCCCATAGTCTGCCAGGGTTGGGGGAGGGAGGAATGTCCTATAGCTTTTCAGGCCGGCTATGGGTAGTTGGGGGGGTTGTTGGCACCCTTCCTCTTTTCATAGCATTGTGAGGAAGGTAGAGGGTCACTGGAGGAGGCGGAGGGCAAAGAAAATCTGCCAGCATGCTAATTGAGTCACCCAGACTGCGCTAAGTCATGTGATCTGACATTGCCTGGGGTGACAGCAGCCGGTTTTGCTGGCAGCGATCCTGTGTGCGCAACGCATTTGGAGGCAGACAGGCACCAAGAGACCGGGGCCATCCTGGTGGCCAGGGAGCGTCTTGGAGCGTTCTCTCCAGATGGCTGCTGGTATAAACAGAGGTGTTTCTCTGCTTGCTGCCTTCTGACACAAAAGCACTTGTCAGCTGAGGCAGGGAGTGAGTGCCATTTGAACTGGGTGGAGAGATGCAGCAATCAACTGGTGTGCAGTCTGCTGCATGACATCAGTAGTGGGTGGGAACACCGTGGGCCACAGGGAACAGAAGAAATTGCGGCTTCCTGCCACGAGCATTAAGAGATTAGGGATGTTCTTGCAGCGCTGTTGAAAATCTCTTTGAGTTTTTCAAGGTACAGAATCCTGAATTATGTATACCTTTTATTGCAAGGTGGGGACATCTAGATTGCTAGGGTATGTTTTTATATTATTTCCTGACGACTTGGAGCACTTCTTAGTCACAGTTGACTTTTTGGGATTTTCAGTTTCATTTTAAGAGATTGTTCTTCTGCTTGGCTTGAGCCGTGTACGTGTAAAGAACAAATAGCGCGTCACTGGGTTGGATAAGCAGGTAGGCAGGTAAATCAAGAGGCCTAGTGACATCTGATGTCTGTGTTAGAAGCTGCTCTGTTGCCTGGTGGTTCAAACTAAAAATGTGGACAACAGCATGCCTTCTCTGTCATTGGTGTGTATGGTACAAATAAGCCTATTTGTGCCTTTACCTCTACATTGGGATAATTCTTTTCCTCCAGGGGGAAGATATTAGAAAGGTTTATGGCTGAATAGATTGTGATAAAATTATGTGTTTGAGAAAAGGTATTTGCACAGTGCTTTAGTGTTCTTGTGGCTTTGAAAGGATGTGCAACTTCTAAACCCAAATTGTAGCAAGTAGTACTTCCACTGTAAACATTTATTAAATGCAAAACAAGAAAGTATAATAAGCTTGTAAGGAGAGAGTTATAAGGTAATAGATGAGTGTGTGAGAGAGATGAATGGATCTTTTTTCCCTGTTCCAGTCTGAAATGAAATTACAATTTGTGCAAAACAAGAATGCATTGAACATCATTGCTTTTTATGTGCCCCTTAATAACATGGTAATTTAATCTTTGCAATCTGTAAGTGTTTAATTGCTGTCAGATATGTGGCTGTGTGCGTGTGCTAGAACTGGATAATGATCCAACAGATTTAAATGGAAAATTTAGTAAGAGACATCCAGGCTTAATTTCTTTAAAATAGTATGCTTCTGCTGTAGAAAAGGATTTCTTGTGTTGGTCATATATTCCTGAACCTTGGAAAGTAATGGCAAGAAGTTTGCCCCTGTTGTTTTTTTATCAAAATTGCTGTTACTTTGAAAAAACACCTTTGTGTGTATAATGACACTTTTTTAAAATGGAGGAGGGTTTTTTGCACTGCAGTGAGACTTACCAGTTCAATGAGGTATTGAATCAAGAGAATAAACATGGTGTTCAGGGAGTCGCTGATTAATGTGTTGGTCCTTAACTAGCCCTCATGATCAAGGCATACTTTTCTTTGCATATGCCTGTCCTTAAAGGCTATCTTATATACTTTCAGTTCTTCAATTCCAGCTTGTGTTTTGCAACTTTTAACCCAGCTGAATAAATGAATTGGGAAAGAGGATGAGAATGATAGGATTTAGGTTTCCTAAATTGCCTGATTGTCAGATCTGGCAAAGAGTTAAATGATATTCTGAAATGTGGTATAAAGTTAGCCTGCTTCTTTCTGTCCTCAGTGCATAGGATTAATTTAACCACATTAATTCTAGGCTTTATTTTTTTTGCATGCCATTAATTTAATCATAGCTGTGTTAGGTGGAAGAGGTTTGATTTGTCCTTTCCCCCTTCCTCATAGTACAATCCCTGTGCCACAGATTATCTTCTACTCATATTTGCATGAGTGGAAATCTTTCAAATGTGTTCAGCCCCTGGTCTTTAAATGGAGATATGCCATATCAAGTTTTAATGAATAGAGCCCAGAGTATCTCAAGTGACAGGTGAGCTAAGCATAGACACATGGGCCTACTTCTGAGGAGCCACGCGCAGAGTTCTGTTCTTCACCCCATTCCAGAAATGTTGGTGATTAATCGCATTTCCCAATAAGTGGTAAAGCAGGTCCTGTAACTCCTCATGATGTCAATATGTTAAATGGCAGAATGGTGGGAATGGCCATTCCTCTGTCATTATTCAGATTCTTTCCTGTGTTGTACTTCTTCCTGCAAACAAGAAAAAGAACCTCAAAAGAAACTAAAGTTTATTGTCTCTTAGTACCGTATGCAGTAGTAAGCTGCTTCAGTGTTATGTGGTCTTCTTCCCCCGCCCCAAAAAAACTTTCCAAGTATCTATGGTTCACTGTTGTTTGTGAAATTTACAGGATTACATGTTTAAGATCGGTTAAGAGTTAAAGCATAATTAACTGGTGTCATGTGATACTGAGTCCACGCTCTTACGTAAGAACATTGTAAGTGCCTTGCTGGAGCACCCCTAATCCAGTGTCCTTTGCAAGGAGAGGGGCTGGGGCTCAGTGGTGGAGCCTCTGCTTGGCACACAGAAGGTCCCAGGTTCAATCCTTGACATCTCCAGTTAAAGGGACTAGGCAAGTAGGTGATGTGAAAGACCTCTGCCTGAGACCCTGGAGAGCTGCTGCTGGTCTGAGTAGACAATACTGACTCTGATGGACCAGTGGTCTGATTCAGTATAAGGCAGCTTCATGTGTTCAATCCCAGTAATCAGCAAGTATGCTAGGTTGTCCCCCACCTCCTTCCTGTCATCAAAGCCCACTGCTTTCTTCCCTCTCTCTGTAACTTCCTCTTTAAGACCCTGGTTTAAATGTTTATATTGTTAAAACAAAAAGGCAAGTCCTTCAGCACTTAAGATGTTAAAGTTGCCTTTGTTGTTATACCTTTGGCATTGCAGTGGGGGGATATTTGCATGTAAGTAATTCCTTAAATCCTTGGGAATGGTATTGGGTTTACATGTTTCCAGCTGCCTCAGCTGGAAAAAGATTTTTTTTGGGGGGGGGGGTATTTAAATGAAGTGTGTGTTAATAGCACATGGGTGGGTGATCTCAGCTTTCCTAAGGCGTATTTTGAGCAACTGGGGGAGTGATTTGTGAACCACCAATCTTTAGCATCAGACCAAGGCCCATTCTTCATGCCAGTTATATCCAGGTTTCAGTTCAAGGGTGCAGAGCAGAAGGAAAGGTGAAGAACACCAGTCTGAACTATTTTTCTTCTTTTTCTCCATCCCAATTAGCAGCTCCAGGTTCCCATTAACTTGGCTACTTACTTTGCATTTTGAGCAGTTCTTGACACATTCAGAACAATTCCATAGAACTGTACAGGAATATTAAATTAGAAGCAGAAATTATAGATGTTAAAAAAGCTCAAAGATTGCCTAAGTATTAGAGTAGCTCTCTTGTTAATCTTCTAAAAAACTAATTCCTTCAGCTAATTTTTGTAGCTCTGGTAGGAGAGACAGTTGCTTTTTTTTTTTTTTTTTTTGCAGTGTGCAGAGAGATTTGTGGGGCAGGGATGGGGAACTAATTGAAAGTTTCCCCCTAAATAATGGAACGTCTTAATTATTTTATTAGTAGAATATGTTCTTAAAGCTGACGAGAAGAGGCTTTAGACTGCCTGCAGGGTTACTATGCTGATCTTGCTAGCAACTTTCTGAAGCACATGTTTATCCAAATAGAGCTGGCTGAAACATTGAAGGAGAGATTACATTCTTTCAATTTATCTGTCTAGTTGGTCAGAAAGACTCTATCAGAACTTTAAAAAAACCCACCCTGAAAATAGCTGTTTCCCACTCAGCTGCTTCATTTTTGTTACATTGTTAGAAGCCTGCAGCGCATGGGCTCATTAGTGTGCATTCCATACTTAGTAAGCAAAGTTGGGCTTGTTCTTAATACTTGATAACACATTCAGGATCAGTTGTTTTCATTTTCAGACACTCATAAGAAATTCAAGCTTGCAATGAATTTCAGGCAAGTGCACTGCAAAATCTTAGGCTGCGTTCGGATGGTATGATAAACTAAGGGGGTTACCGCACTTTGTATTCCCAGTGATGTATTAAGAGTTTGAAAATGTTGTAAAAAACATCGCTTTAAAAGGGTTTTTGGATACCACAGCTTATAAATGGTTGGAAGACGTCTTCACAGTTAAAGGGGCCTAACAAAGTGCGAACATTATTTTTTATAACGTTTTCAAACTCTTAATACATCGGTGGGAATACATAGAAAGTGCAAATAGTATTTTTTATAACATTTTCAAACTCTTAATACATCACTGGGAATACAAGTGCGGTAACAGCCTCTGGTTTGTTTAAACTGTGGTCTATGCAGTGAATACCTAACAGATGTAAATAACAAATCTTAACATGCGTATAAACCATGATAAGTTTGCTTCTTGCCTCCCTGCAGGAAGGATCTTCTCTGTCGTAATGTTTCTGGGTCCAGGTGGCTACAAAGGGGGAGTGTTTGTGAATTCATTGTGGTTTGTGAATTCAGATGTCACAACACCCCACAGCTTAGTACAAACTGTGGTTAAGAAACTATGTTCTGCTATTCTGGCAAACTCTATTGTTTGGACGATCTGCATTTAGACATCACAGCTTCATTGGGGTTTGATCAAACCATGGTTTATCATAATGTCTGAGAGCAGATTTACAGTGCAGTCATAAAACAGGTCTGCTCAGAATTATCCTGAATTATACTCAGAGCAGCTTACTCCCAGAATTTTTTTTCCTAAGGATTAGTGTTAGTTTCTTCCTTTTCTTCATGTGCATAGCAAAGAGTGGAACCCAACCCTTATGTTTTATTGTAGTGTAGATGTAGAACTGGACATGAAATAGAACTACATGCTAGATATATGGTGAGAATGGACTTTTTGTCTCCCAGGGGAAAAATTAAGAACTTATCTTACTTCTTCCTAGAAGGACACAATCTTGAATAGAGTGGTGAAAGATTCCTAATTGAACTAAATTTGTAGATTCTGAGGAGAGGCTAGAGCAGTGGTTCCCAAAGTGGGCAGTACCACCCCCTGGGGGGCGGTCGGATTACCTAGGGGGGCACTAAGAGGCAAGGGGGAAGCAGGGGCCAACTAGAGGTGGGCCCCTTCAACTGTGTTGTTCACTAATTTACAATAGATCAAGCTATGGCACCATGCCGGCATATTTGGTAGAAACTATCAGAATTTTTTCCCCAGACTTTAAAGAGCTGATACCACTGGATCAAGCTCATCAGTTCTGTTGAATAAATTTCAACTAAAAAGTTTTAATTTGATTTTGAATAGATGTGCAATTAATTGTTACTGTTAAGAAATTTTATTGTCATTTATCTTCTTTAGTGAGTCATGTAAACCCCTATTTTGAATAATGCTTTTCATTGGATAGGGTACGGGGCGCTGGGGTTGAGTTTGTGGAACCAAAGGGGCGGTGACCCAAAAGGTTTGGGAACCACTGGGCTAGAGTGTTGCACTAAACTCTGGTTCCAATTTCCAGTCTCCCATGAAGTTCAGTAGGTGATCTTGGGCAAGTTACTTGCTTCTGGCTAGGTTTCAGAGCTATTATCGAATAAATTACCACTGTGACTTAGCTCTTCAGAGGAAGCCTGATGTCCAAGTGTAACAAACAAATGAATTAAAGCATCAGTAGACATTAAAGAAAATATGTATTGCTCTGATAAGCAATGACTATGCACAAGTAAACTGAAGTGAAATGTTAACAGTTCACACATTACTTTCTGCAAACTTTTAAAAATATCTGCTCTTCCCCTCCTCTGTTAATTAAAGGTGGGAACTTTCTCAGTTTGCCAGGAACTCTTTTGATATGGTGCACAGATTACTCATAGACCCAAAGTTAACCTTCTGTAGCCATTCACAGACCCATAGTCAATTTTTGTATTTGGTTCAAAATATTTTAGTCATGCCATTATTTAGATTTTTAAAAGAACCAAACTGGAACCATCATCAGTTGTCGGATTTGCTGAAACTATTGTTCTACTATGCAAATGGCTCATGGGAGTGTTGGGAAATGGGTCATTCACGTTGAATTAGCAAAAAAGCTTTTAAAAACATTCTTCTTAGTCCAAATCTTATATCCATATTTCAATCAAACTTTTAACTTCAAAGCTACGCTACTTATAGGGGTTTTGATTCTCTCAAAAGCTTCACTCTGTGAAATGGTGGGCTGTGAACTGTATGTTAATTTTTTAAAAAAATCATTGATTTTTTTTTTTAACCATCATGGTATAATGCCATAGAGTCCATCTTCCAAAGCAACCATTTTCTCCAGGGAAACTGATCTCTGCAGTCTAGAGATCAGCTGTAATTTCAGGAGATCTCAAGGTTGCACCTGGAGGTTGACAATCCTAGTCCATACCCACATTTACTCCTAGTATTCCTAGGGAGGAAGCTTAACGCTGAAGAATCACAGCCGCAGCTCTCACTAATGAAATTTTAGGAAAGCGCCCCTAACAGGAACAAGTGCCAAACAGGAACAATGATTTACCTGGAAAGCGTACCAGAAAAGGGTGGCCATTCCTGGTGAATGGGGACCGTTATGTCCACATAACTGTTTGTAGAGCAGAGTTTTTAAAAAAGAAGTATTTCAGAGTTGAGCCTTGCTATAAATAGACAAATGTTTGTCTCCAATATATCAAGAAAAGATTGAACCACCCAGATTCTTAGGATGTTCTTGCATTTGTATGTGTATATACACTTTGTTTTGCTGTTAAAGCAAGAACAGTAGCCAGCCAGTTAGGTTTTGCCTGAAGCTACAACTGTTTTCATGTTCTTGTTGCTGTGGATACAGTTGGAATAAATTTACATGCTACTGTGAATAGACAAGGAACTAAAATGGTAACTTTCATCAAGTCTTCCTTTTGTTTTCTCCGGTGCTGTGAATGCTTTTGTATGGCCTTGCGTGTGTATGCTGAGTGCTATTTTAATTGTTGTTGATGATATCGAGAACTGTTTTCACAATTTTAAAGTATTTATGGTTTTATTATTTGTATATTTTATTGATGTGAGCCACTCTGAGCCTGTTTAGCAAGCGTGCTGTTTTGTCAATACGTTGAGTCCTGCAGATTCTTGCATTCAGTGGCTTGGATCCAGACTAGCATTTCCACGGCCACAAAGATTTCTGCCCACGAAGCACAATTTCCCCAGTCCCACGGCATCCCCAGATCCTGTTCTGGGGGGTCCCCTGTCCCCCAGGAACATGATTTGGGGGGCATTTCAGGCTGCTGGTGGGGGACAAGGAAGTTGTGCTCCCTGGGCGGAAATCTTGGTGACCATGGAAATGTTAGTCTCGATCCAAACCATTAATATTGGCAAGATTGAGTTTTATTGTCTGAATCTACAGGTCTCCGTTCAGTAATATGTGAGTCCACCAGTTGGTTTCCATGTATGTTAGCAATGAAAAATGCAGTTTCAGATGGAATAGCTAAGTCAGGCAGTTTTGGTATTGCAAAGCTAGCATGTTCTTTGCAGAACAGTCTTGGCAAAATTGCATTTTCTGGTGTGTTATGGCGTTGAAGATATTTTTTCGGCTTTTCAGAAATTCTGGATTTACTGACATGTCCCCCAGTTTCTTTATACAGTGATCAGGAGTTTTTGTTAATTTGCAGATACTCTAAAATTGCAGGGGGACAAAAGGGGGGGACATTAAACTCAACCAAAATGTTGATATTCCAACCATACTGAATTTATTTTCCAGTGCTGAAGTTGTGATTTACAACTTTCTATGTTGTTGAAAGGCACATAAGCGGAAGTGGTCAGTTTGGAAATGTTGACTTACACTTGACTCCTCAGCAAAGGTTGAAGGCTTCCTCCAGTGTAAGGAATCTTCTTCCAGCTTAAGTGGCTCGTCATCCAGTGGAAAAGCCGCATTAATTGGAGGAAAGCTATAAACTTTGCTGTGTTAAGTGGCAGGATACATGATAATACGTAGGAATTTAGTGTATGGGGGGGATTCGTGGTATTAATCTCTTGAAAATAATCATACATGTCCAACTTGATTCAACCAAAAAAGCAGTTGCCCTTAGAAACACGGGCCTATGGGGAAATACAGTGGACTGTGCACATGTTGATGTGTGCACATGTTGTCCACACATGGACACTATCTTTATCAGACAACCTCAGTAAACCGCTGTGACCTTAGGCAGATGATGAGAGGGAGGGCATCTTGGCCATCTTCTGGTCACTAGGGGTGTGGAGGGGGGAGGTAGTTGTGAATTTCCTGCATTGTGCAGGGGGTTGGACTTGATGGCCCTGGTGGTCCCTTCCAACCCTATGATTCTATGAAACTGAACGTTCCTTTTTGTGGCATTAAACAGTCAGAATTTCATTTTCCACTTGTTTTCTCCACTCAGAAGAGTATGTTTGGGTAGATAAAAGCAGGATTATTGTCTTTGTCATCTTGGTTCCTCATATGATTAGTTTCATGTGCCATGTGTAAATTCTAAACTTATGCTGTGGTTTGTATAATGAGTTGTAGCTCTAGCAAGAGAATAGAGGTTCCTGCATCTGGATAACAGCCAAAGCCATGGAATTTATGGAAACTCTCATTTACTAGCTAACATGGTAATTAGTTGTGGTAAATGAAATCCTACCAGGTGCGGGAGAGGCATGATGATTTTGTAGACAGTTGCTCTGTTATCATCTGGAGCTTTAAAAATGACACACTCTGATCTTCATTCTGACTCATTTTGATCCTGTGTTCAGTGGCAGAGCATGTGCAAAAAGTCCCACGATTCATTCCTTGGCACCTGTAGTTAACATAAACTTGGGTGGCAAAGTTGGAAGAGACTTCTGCCTGAGGTTTGGGAGAGTTGCAGCCATGAATAAACGCTACAGGGCTAGATAGATCAGCTACTTTCCTTAGCAGCTACATGGGCTTGTGTATTACAATTAATGCATGCCCTTTAAGAGGTGGGCGGTTGACCTCCCTGTGTCTGGTTTGTTCCTGGAGTCTGTATTGCTTATGTCATACACCCACTTTATAGTTGCAGAAACAAAAGTAATGGGGTGTTTACCTTGATTGGTAAAATTGTTCTTAAAAGGGCCTGATCTCCATATAGTCTGGAAATTGATTTTTAAAAGTGCCTAACTTTTTTCAAGAGAGTCCTGTGGCGCAGAGTGGTAAACTGCAGTACTGCAGTCAAAAGCTCTGCTCACGACCTGAGTTCGATCCCAACAAAAGTCGGTTTCGGTTAGCTGGCTCGAGGTTGACTCAGCCTTCCATCCTTCCCAGGTCAGTAAAATGAGTACCCAGCTTGCTGGGGGGAAAGTGTAGGCAACTGGGAAAGGCACTGGCTAACCACAGCGTAAACATAATCTGCCTAGTAAACGTCGGGATATGACATCACCCCATGGGTCAGGAATAACCCGGTGCTTGCATAGGGGACTACCTTTACCTTTTAACTTTTCAATCCAGTTTTGTTTATTTGTTTTGATAGTTTTTGGAAGGTCCTGGTCTAGTGCGCATGTGTAGAGAGAGCAAAGGAAGCAGGCCTTCTTTCTGCCTTTGCATGAAATGCTGAGGGGCAGCAGGACAGCAAGGCGATCTCTCTGCAGTGGAGCACATCCCTCCATGAAACATACAGAATAAGCAGTTTCCACAAGGAAAATGTCCTGTAGGTGGACTGGATCTCGACAGTATTTGCCGTGAATTAACAGGCTATATTATGTGTTACTATGCATCAATTGATCTTTCGAATTAGGATTGCAGCTTTATTGAGCAATTTCCCCTTATTGGTATGCCCTGAATGAAGCCTTTGGTAAAAGCTTAAGGAAAAAGTGGGTATTGTTGTTGTGGCTTGGCCCATTGCCTCTGTTGAAGACAAATGACACAGCAGATACATAACCCCTGACTGCAGAGAACAGGATTAAAATATGAATGAGCGCCCTAAGCCAAGAAACACAATATTAGAACCTTTGAGCTTCCTGTCTGCGGGAGGATTGTCATTCTATTTCCAGATGGGTTTCAAGAGCTCTCTGTGCACAAGCAAATGTAGCTACATAAGGCTGCTTGGGGGAAAATGGGGTGCTTTTGGTATAAAAAAAGTAATACCTGGACATGTTGGTGATGCAATGCTGTATGTTGTGCTGCATGAAAACCCGATTGCTCATCTGTTGAAAAGGAGGCACGTCTACATGAGATACTGGATGGGAAGATAAGTAACTTTGTTCCTTTCTTGAACAGACTTGTAATTCTGTCAATTAGTCATCGTCCTTTGGCAGCAAAGTGCTAGGCTTCGCCCAACCTAGGGGAAAAGTAGCAAGTGCATACGTACTTGGATTTATTAAATGTTTGTAGATCTTGTGGGAGAAGCACTGATTGTTCTTCCTTTCTGTGTGCTAGATTAGAAAGGAACAAAATGGTTCTCTTCCTTTAGATAACCTTCACCCATTAATCTCATTCATCCCATGGCATGGGATAGAGCCATATATAGATCATCTGCTGGCCTTCCCCAGTAGATTCCATATTTAAGCTCTTAGTTTTTATCCCAAGGCAGGCCATTCTTTATCCCCTGTTTTAGAGCTCAGAAGCCAAGGCTTTCTGACGGGGCTCCGAGTCGACTGGTATTTTAAACTAGGTTGCTTGGATCAAAGTTAGTTGCTCTTTCCATGCTTGATTGATTTACATAATTGGCAGCTTAAAAAGGTAAAGGTAGTCCCCTGTGCAAGCACCGGGTCATTACTGGCACATGGGGTGATGTCACATCCTGACATTTCCTATGCAGACTATGTTTACGGTGGGTGGTTTGCCATTGGGCCAGCTTAGCCTAGTGGTTCCTTCAGGAAACCGTGTCAGATAATTGTATCTGAACAACCATTCTCTGGTTCGAGTCCCATGGGCGCTATCTGGCCTTTAAAAATGTAACCCTTGCTGTGGCAAAATTTTTATCTATGGTTTTTAATACCTCTTATTAACTGTACTGTTTAGATATTATATTTTTGTATGTATGGTTATTTATGTATTATGGAATGTACTGAATTTGTTTTGCTTATGACCCTTTGGTCCACAAGCATAAAGAATGGAATAAAGGAATGGTTTGCCATTGCCTTCCTCAGTCGTCTACACTTTACCCCCCAGCAAGCTGGGTACTCATTTTACAGACCTTGGAAGGATGGAAGGCTGAGTCAACCTTATCCAGCTATCTGAAACCAACTTCATTGGGATCGAATTCAGGCTGTGAGCAGAGCTTTTGACTGTAGTACTGCAGTTTTCCGCTCTGCGCCACGGGGCTCTCAATTGGCAGCTTACTAAGTGTTTTTTTCTTGGTACCAAACTGGGATCTTTGGGCAGATTTGTTCAGTCGTTGTGGAGGGAGGAGTGTATTCATTAACCTTTCTAAAGTAAAGGGGATAGGGAATTGGGGGCTGGTACAGTTTGCCCTCCCCTCATGTGGCCCATTGTGGCCATGAATGCCCCCCTTATCTCTGACCCTTCATCCCAATGTATTCCTACCATGAGCCTTTGTTCCACCTGGAAGTTTCCTGCTCCCATCAACAATCTCACCCAGTCTCTCTTTCTACATCTTATGCTTGAGGCAGCCTGCATGGTGTCGCACATCCCACCGCCTCTCCTCCTCAACACACAAATGTTGTTGTTTTTATTAAGACCTTGGCTCAACACCACTTCTTGTTCCCAAGCTGTAAACCTAAACCTGAATTATGTAGAGTTGTGTTTAAATGTGTTTCACAATGACGGTTGCTGATGTCCTTTTCCCCTCTATAGCAGGGGTCCCCAACCTTCTTGAGCTTCTGGGCACTTTTGGAATTCTGATGCAGGATGGTGGGTAAAACCCCAAAATGGCTGCCTTAGGAGGTGGAGTCACACACACATACAGAAGATGCCCTAGTGCAGGGGAGAAAAAGGGTAATTAAAAATACACTGGAAAATGGAAATGAAAGAGAATAAAACACTGTTGTGGCAGCTGCCACTGAAACAATATCGTTTTAATCTGCGTAGCAGATCAGATCTTCAGTGGAGAAACCAGAAGCCCTGCTGGGCAAAAAGCCCACCTGGCCCCACCTGCCTTTTAAAACACTTGGTGGGAGCCAAGAAAGGTTCCAGCAGGCTCTGAGATGCCCACAGGCACCACGTTGGGAACCCATGCTCTGTAGTCTTTCCCCCATGGTTAAAGATAGATGGCAAGCTCTTAGGAGCAGGGAGTGGTTGTGTGGCTTGGTAAAGCACTGTCCACATTGGTGCTACATAAAATGTACCATCTACATAGGGGAGGGGCCATGGCTCAGTGGTAGAGCATCTGTTTGGCATGCAGAACGCCCCGGGTTCAATCCCCGGCATCTCCAGTTAAAGGGACTAGGGAAGTAGGTGATATGAAAGACCCCTGCCTGAGACCCTGGAGAGGCGCTGCCGGTCTGAGTAGACAATACTGACCTTGATGGACCAAGGGTCTGATTCAGTAGAAGGCAGCTTCATGTGTTCATGAGTGTACATTTAACTAATACATCCATTTTAATGGTGATTCTTCTGATAAAGAAGTAACCAAGCTAGCATCCTTTAGCGATTGTGTTTTTGGGAAGGGTAGGAGTTGAGAAAACTCCCGCTTCCGCTGTACCTGGCCTGTGGTGGTATTCCAAGAGGCATTCTCAGTTCTGGCAGGCATTCCTGAACGCTTGGCTGTGATGTCAGAGCCAGTGAAGTCATAATGCAGACGTGAGGGAGGGGGAGGGGGGACCACACCCTCTCAAGGCCTACTGTGCATTCCAGTGTTGTTTGTTAAAGAGCACGAGCAGAGGGAATTTTCAGGCGTTACCACTTGAAGCTTTTGCCAGCCACTCAAAGGTCTGACCCCTTGGATGTCGGCCTCTGTAGCAGCGTTGTGCTTAACAGTTGTTGAAAAGGCAGAAGCTGTGGTCTCTTGCTTGGGTAAGTGACTTCTACAGCAGCCAGCTTTTCAGTAGTCTTCTTTCGTTGTTTATTTTTATACATATAGGCAAGATGTTGCAGCTGCAAAACATTGTCTTAAGGTAGATGTCCTTGGTGATAGCAACTTTTCAGCTTAGGATGATGTGCTGAAAGTAACTCTGCTTTTCCTATTTATTGTCAACCCTGTGTCTTATTTTGCTGCTTTCCCTCCACTTAGAAGCAGAACTAAATGTATCGTTCCTCGGAATATTTTCCTAAGCGCCTGGGTTTTTCCAATATCCTGGTACCGTGTTCTGGAATTAATTTAAGCGTCACTTGTAAATGTAAGATTTAATGGCCAATAAGAATATGCTGCAACTCAAGTGTCGCTTTTGAATGCTCACTACACTATACTGAGGGAGTGTCATTTTACTTGGCTCGTGAACACTCACATATTTGGCCAGTTGACATCACTGGTTTGAGCATCTGACCTACTGGGTTGAATCTGCAGGAGCCCTTCTGCAAACAGATGGTGTTTTCCTGCTAAGGCCAAGTACTAGAGCATTGTAGGACAAAAATGAAAACAAATCCAGAGATGCTCTTCCTCTTGCAGACACATGAGCACTGGTTTAGAATTCACCCATTACTTAGATTTTATGAGTTCCTGTACATCAGGGCAGTGTGGTGTACTGGTTAGAGTGTTGGACTAGGGTTTGGGAGACTCAGATTAGATTCCCTACTCTGTCTTGGGAGCTCACACTGGTGACCTTGGGCCAGTCACTTTTCTTTCAGCCTGAATCTACCTCACGGGGTTGTTGTGAGGATTAGATGAAGGGGAGAGCAACACTGGAAGCGGCTTTGGGTCACCATCGGGGGAAATTGGGTATAAGTAGGTATGAGTAGGATGAAGTCACATGTGTGTTTGAAGGACTCTGCTAAAAATGCGAACTAGTGATTTTAACTAGTGATTTTAAAGCCAGCTCAAATAAAGGGATGGTTATTTAACTTAAGATTGAAAGAACTCCGAGATGGAGCAAACGTACACACACGCACACAGAAGGGGGGCATTGTTTATTCTTGGAGGTGACCAGAGTATTGTATTTATTTTTTATTATATTTCTAACCCACCCTCCCCAGACAAAGCCAGGCTCATGGCCGGGAACAACAATAAAATCACAGATATACATATACATATCAATTAAAATATCTTATTAAAATCATATATGAAGTCAGTTTGCTAGAGCATCATCATCAATTTCCAAGGTTCGGTCTGTAGCATCACAGATAAAGAGATGTTGGGGAAAAGCCCATTCTTGCCTGAGCCAAAGGAGGGGCAGACCTGAGTTAGATGGATATTTGGTTTGACTCAGTGTAAGGTACCTGCGTATGTTCAAAATACTAAAACATGGCAGTGGGTGCAAATCCAGGGAACGTACATAGCCAAGATGGCCTAAATCTGTAAACTCTCACTTCAGTAAGATGCTGTATGTTGTGGCTCAGACCCCAGCAAGCGAGGGATCTTCATGGGGAGAGCCGTGCCAGGAGGAACCATCCTTCCCCAAACCTCAGCTGGCCGAGAGCCCACTTCAATCTGACTCGCAGCAGGAAGAGGACACAGCGCAAGAAGAAGGGATCTGAACCACAGGCCAGATGAACCACAGGCCATGATACATACCTATTCTCTCCAGGATCAGAGGAGCATGCCTATTATCTTGGGTGCGGTGGAACACAGGCAGGCTGGTGCTGCTGCAGTCGTCTTGTTTGGGGGCTTCCTAGAGGCACCTGGTTGGCCACTGTGTGATCAGACTGCTGGATGATCTGATCCAGCAGGGGTTTTCTTATGTTCTTAGCCCTGCTGGGGATTCCAGAATGGTGGCTGAAACACCTGACTCCTCTGGGTCAGCCCCTGCTGCAGCTGCTCAGATTAACAGCCCACCCAGCTCACCTGAACTAGTTCGCCAATGCAGTGTTGCAGAGTAGAATCACACAGTAAAAGGCTCAGTGTCAAATTAGAGGTTCAGAGGCGTCGCATAGAGAACTGTGAGTCTTTGGGGGATGAAGACTAAGGAGAAGGGAGACAGTATAGGAGGCTGGGTGGGGCAGGCCAGCCTTACGGATGCAACTTTGCAAAAGGACCTGAGACTTTTGCTACTGACGCTTCTCTGCAACGACTACTGTCTTCAGCTCCCGGCAGGCTCCAGCCTGGCTCCTGTTCTGCTTTGGTGACATTCCTAGTGATTATATCCAGCCTCTGCCAAGTTGCAGCCCCTCTGTAACCAGACTGTACTTGAAATGGACTCTGATTGTTTTCAAAGCTTTGCAAGTTTGGCAGCTTCTCTGGTTAAGATAACATGAAAAACCGTACGCAGCAGAGGATCAAATAAATGTACAGAGAGTTTTGGACAAGGAAGAATGGAAATGTAAATAATGTGGACAATGCATCATCCAGAATGGTTCCAATGACATCTTTCACTGGACCATCCACGGTGTTAGAATAGCATGCTTTTAAGTCTCATAGAAAACTTCTGATTGTTCTGTACCACTTGAAGCTTGCAGCTCTTACAGTACTACCTGGACCAGGTAAAAGTGTAATCTGAGCTAGCGTGGTATTAATGGTTGAAGTACTGTGCTAGGGAGACCTGGGTTCACTTTGTGACGAAGCTCACTGGGTGACCTTGAGGCAATCACACACACGTTCTCAGCCTGCCCTACTTCACAAGGTGGTTGTGAGGTTGATATGGAATAGGGGAAAACTTGTAGCATCTTGAGCTCCTTGAAGGAAGTATAGCATAAAAATGTAAAAAATACTTTGAATCCCAGTTGCTGGCCTTTGGGGCTGGTGATGTGAGGGAACACTTCTTGGTCTGTCTTAAAAGCAGCACTTGGGCAAACAGCCAGTCCGTGTTAAGACTGGTAAGGGAAGGATTTTGAGGTTTCCGTCTTATATCAGGAAAAAAGCATTGTTTCTTCAGTGAGTCCACGGCTTTAAGATAGAGAATCCTGCATGAAGAGCAAACGAGAGAACCGTAAATCTTCAACCGAGCATGTTCAGCAGCATGTCTTGGTTCTCCTTGCTTCCTGTTCAAATGCATCTGCTTTGAATTTCTTCCACAAATATTTTACCTGTTTAATCTCTCTCTGAGTTAAATCTGGATTTTTCCCCCAGTGTAGTTATTAGACCAACTCCCTTCATTTCTTATTAAATACTTAGAGGGTATTTCATGATCTTGAGTGAACCTGCAAAATGTAAATTGGGCTGCCCCTTTGAGAAGTCAGCCCAACACAGTGTGCAGGTTTGGCTTGTGGGTTTTCCTTGCTGAATAAGCAGGATGGACGAAGGAAGGGCGGGGGAGGTACTGGGGAAATCCTTAACACTTGGCTCACTTGGAAGGAAGTTCCTTCTGAGGCCAAGGAAATAGGGAAGGCATTTTGTCAAATGAATTCTCTCATTGCAAATAAATCAGCACGGACCTGATTATCAAGTCAACTTGTCAGTGTTGGAGCCTAGCACTAGGTCATGTTCAGGATTCCTCCGTCAGACTGTTGTCTGTTACCACCTTGGCGCAAAATGCTTCTGCTTTGACCGCCAATGGCCTAGAACATTTGTTAACGTGTGTTAATTTTTTCGATAGATTGTAATCTTAATGATGTGTGTTAATCTGTTAATGGGACACAGGGTGGAGGAGAAGGGGAAACGTGGTGTGGGATGCTGCATAAAAATTAATGTTTTAGGGCTGGATTATACCTGGATTCCCATGTGATATTATGACACATTCACAAAGATGGTCAAGGTGCATGCAGGATATCCCTAAATTTTACATTTCCAAAAATTGCAACTAAACATAGAGTTGGAATTTTTCATTGCTGCTGTCTTTTTGCATGTAGAATTGACAGTTGTGTGTCACGTGGAATAAGTGGACCTTTGGCCTGATCAAACAGAGTTGCTGTGGTGCTTTTAGAGTTAGCTGGATAATAATTTAGTTAATAATATTTAGTTGATATAAACTCTTGACTTGAGTTTAAAGTAAAACTGTTGAATGCAGGCTGAATTGCAGAGCAACTGATGTTAGAAGCAAGGACAGGATCCACTGTTTCTCTCTCTCTCTCTCTCTCTCTCTCTGGGGATTAACGCATGGGCAGAATGTTCCTGGTTCGCTCCTCTCTCATCTCACAATATGTTAATCCGAGACTGGATAATCAAACGCATGACACTAGTCCATCCTACTATAAGTCTGAAACAAGTAGCTGCTGGAGGCTCCCCGTGCGTTTGAGCCACCCATATAATGTGGGATAGTCCACAATGTGGGATAGCAGGGGAGTGACATCGCCCAAGGATTAGCTGAGGGGTTATCCAATCAAAGGGCAATTCGCTCCCTGACATCGCCCAAGGATTGGCTGAGGGGTTATCCAATCAAAGGGCGATTCGCTCCCTTTTTTTTTCTTGGAACACCAGCGTTCCGGTATACCATTGTCTCAAAAAATAGTCAAATAAATCCCCACAAATAAAGCCCTCACACGACCAATACAGTGACAGAATGAGGAATGACGGGAAATGGCGGGAAAAGCGGCAATTGCTTGCGCAGGAAAGGGGGCGGGACGGGGGAGACCGGTAAGTAGCGAGCTAGTCGAGTCATTACATGCACGCTGGTGTTCCGGTAATGTGGTGAACTAAAAAAAAGTATCGGTTTAGCACCGAAAAGATCGCTAGAAAACAGGGATTGCTTAACCCGGTTTTTTTTTTTTTTTGCCTTAATTCGTGCCTAAGGTGGGTCCGATGCGCAGCCCTTGGACGGTCGTGCGTGTGGACCACGGGGATTCACTACTTTTAAGGCACAAAGGCAAGACAAATTGGCCATGCGTTAACCCCCCCCCCTCTCTCTCAAAGGTATTTAAGCAGGAACCTGAGTCTCTAAATGTACATTTTCTTCTTAAATCATGTCATTTCTTCGGCTGTATTCTGCTGTTTGCATCTGTTAGTGCCTCTAATGCCACTTAAATTCTTTTGTTGGCCTTGAGTACAGTAAATCTGGCTGGTTTTAACTGCTAACTGAAGAGCCATGTGCTTGCATTGTCCTTGTGACTGGTGTATAATTATACTGTTTAGAGTACTTTTTAATCGATCCTTGTTGCCTGTGGCTGATTTTAGAGCGAGCAGACTGCTTTGGTCAGTTTGCTGCCCCCATAACCAACTCTTGTGGTTAATCTGCTGAAATAATCATCTGAAGGGTTTCAGGGGGTGTTTCAGCTCAAGGGATTTACACCAGTGGCATTAGACTAAATGAATTGTGGCTTTAAAGTCCCTGTGAAATTCCAGGGACTAGATTGAGCAGAAAGGAGAAAAGCTTATTTTAGTCCCACATGGAGCAACTGCATGCAAGGAGTGCCGTTTCGCCCATCAGACTTTCCTAGCGTTCCTAGATGGTTCATGTGGTGTAGTGGTTAAGAGCTGTGGTTTGGAGCAGCGGACTCTGATCTGCAGAACCGGGTTTGATTCCCCGTTCCTCCACATAAGCAGCGGTTGCTAATCTGGTTAACTGGATTTGTTTCCCCACTCTTACACATGAAGCCAGCTGGGTGACCTTGGGCTAGTCCCAGCTCTCTCAGCCCCACCTACCTCACAGGGTGTCTGTTGTAGGGAGGGGAAGGTTGGGTGATTGTAAGTTGGTTTGATTCTTCCTTAAGTGGTAGAGATAGTCAGCATATAAAAACCAATTCTTCTTCCTCCTCTTCTTCTTCCCACCAGTCATGCATTTTGAAAACAGTTACTGTGGAAGTATTTGGCAACTTACAATACTTAGAATCCTGGCATGTGTATAACTGTCTTACTGGGCTCGATAACCAGCCTTTTTTATTCGAGTAACTGCTGAGGCTTTGTTTTTTCTTACCCCTTAGACCTCACCCCCTCCCCAATGCAGAAACCAAGAGAGGCTGCACACTTCAGCTTCTGTGCCAGGCCTGGGTGCCGCTGGCAGTCACAGTGGATGATCTAAATGCTGCGTGGGCACAGGCGTGTGCTGGTGCCAGTGTGGTGTGCAGTCAGACAGCCGGAGATCTTCTTTCCATAACTTGTATATCCAGCTCTGAAAAAACAGTTGAGCAAGCTGGTTGCTGTTTTGCTACCTTAAAAACGTCTCTGCCTCCTCAGGAGTTGTTTCGGCTTGCGGAGGCTTAATTGTTTTACTTACCGGTATCCAGTTCATCAATACTCCAATGCTGGATGCTTGTTTGTTTTTTATGTAAGTGGTTTCTTTGTAAATAGCCAGAGGTACATTAGGCACAGATCAGTGCGTTGTAACAAAAACAGCCCGTCCCTTTCTTGAAACCATTCAAGGAAAGCGGCCCCGATCACTTTGGTGACAAATGTCTGATTAAAATTGCTTTGGAAAAAGAATCTTGTCCTGTGGTTTCATTTGAAAAGTCTGTATTAGGCCTCTAGATGAAAGCTGTGCTCTTCTCCTAGCAACTGAGGAGGAGGAGCTCCTTTTCTAACTCTGGCTGCAAAGGAGTAGGACTGGGGCACTCTAGGGGGACTATATAACGGCCTAACATGTCTCACAAACTTCAGCAAGGGATTCTAGTGCAGTAAAGGTGGGCATTAGGCCATTAGCTGTCAAGGAATAATGCTCTGCTGAGCCATTGTGCGTGTGCGTGTGTGTTCAGATCTTAGAAAATTTCTGATTCTCCAGGCATCGTGCGCTATCTTTTGCTTGTTATAAAAAAAAAAGATTGCTCCCTTGCTAAACTGTTTGTGTTCCTCCAGGATGTCGCAACACTTCACAAATATCTAGAATTGTCTGAATGCTTAAAATAGTTGATTCCCCCCCCCCCCGTGGGGACGTTGGTAAAGCCGTATAGGACTTTGTTTTCTGTTATCAAAATAGCCTGTATCTGAAAGCTCAATTTGAAAACACCAGGCTGTTTTTAAAATACTGGATAGTCCAGATATCTTAGGTTTCCAGATGTTGAGATATTTTTAATAGGAAGTAGACTTCCAACATGTAGGAATTATCAGCTTCACTCTGAAAACATTTCTTTGTTGTTGCTTTGGGGGCTGGGTTTATGCACAGAAGCTTCTTTACAAGCCTTTTAAGAAGAAAAAAGTTATTTGTCTTTTGCTCTCTCTCTCTTCCCCCTCCTATATATATGTGCATGTCAAACCTATATGTATATAGGTTTAACCCAGAGGCCTATGGCATAGAAGACTATACTGCATCCATGTGTGTGAAGAGATAGTTACTGCAATCAGAAGGGATAAAAACACCGACAGCGAAAGAAAAAGATGAGTACGTTGAAACCAAGTGGGCTTAAGGCTCCCACCAAGATCAGCAAGCCTGGAATTGCGTTACTGAAGTCAGCTGCATCTGTTGCTGCTGGTAAGGAAGAGTTTAACTTCTTAAGATAAAGACTCTGTATATCCTCCTCAGTGCTGCGCACATTTCTAATGCAGGCATAATTTTTAATTGCCACTTCAGGGGGGAGAGACGCTAAAGATGCTTTTTAATAAAAAGCAGAGAGAATGAGAATTATATGTGGTGTGTCAAAACCTTTTCTCTTTGTTAACAAATCCTGGGGCTTGGGGGTGAGTGGTACAGTAACTAGCCAATTAAAGTCCCATCTATGTTGGCTTGATAAGAATGCAGATTCTTTCTACATGTTATCTCCATTTTATATGTTTCTACATTTTTGTATCTAATACACACTACCCAAAAGGCAGGGTAAATGTGCCTGGATGGGTGGGTAGCGGGAAGGAGGGGACAGCAAGGGAAGAGAGCCTGTGTGGTATAGTGGTTAAGAGCAGTGGACTCTGATCTGGAGAACCAGGTTTGATTCCCCACTCCTCCACGTGAGTGGCGGAGGCTAATCTGGTGAACTGGATTTGTTTCCCCACTCCTACACATGAAGCCAGCTGGGTGACCTTGGGCTAGACTGTCTCAGCCCCACCTACCTCACATGGTGTCTGTTGTGGGGAGGGGAAGGGAAGGTGATTGTGAGCTGGTTTGATTCTTCCTTAAGTGGCAGAGAAAGTCGGCATATAAAAAACAACTCTTCTTCTTGCCCTCTAGTGCATTTCATCATAATCTAGTTCTTATTTTACATATTCATATATTGCTTTTCTGTATTCATATACAGGTTTCCACGGAGGTGGCCATATTAAAATTTTAAACAAAAATAGAATACATGCTCCTTTCTGATGTTTTCTGTAGCCTGTACTACTGCAAAATTAACACATGGTTGTCTGCTTTTTGGTTCCAGTCCCATCAGAAAAGGCAGCAGCCAGTGAGAAGACATCAAGTGCACCCACCTCAGAAGCACAGGAGGAGTTTGTGGATGACTTCCGAATCGGAGAGCGTATTTGGGTCAATGGGAACAAACCTGGCTTTATTCAGTTCTTGGGAGAGACGCAGTTTGCTCCAGGACAGTGGGCAGGGATTGTGTTGGATGAACCAATAGGGAAGAACGATGGCTCTGTGGCTGGAGTTCGCTATTTCCAGTGTGAGCCTTTAAGGGGGATCTTCACGAAGCCATCCAAGCTAACGAGAAAAGTGGTGACAGAGGATGAAGCCAATGGTACGCAGGCATCGCATGCTTCTAGAGCCACATCGCCAACCTCTGTGTCAGCTGCCAGCCTTATGTCTTCACCCTCAGCAGCAGCCCACCTCCCCTCGACAGGTATTCCCCACAAAACATCTCCTGCTGCTGCTAAGGAACACCCGGTTTCTCAAATTAGTAATCTTTCCAGAACGGCAAGTGAATCTATATCTAATCTTTCCGAAGCTGGCTCGCTGAAGAAAGGAGAAAGGGAGCTTAAAATGGGAGACAGGGTTCTGGTAAGTTTACATTTTTTTCAAACCAACAAACTATGCTAGAAAAGTACATGGTTCCATTGCCCATGCTTCACAGTAAGATGGAGTCTCCTTCTTTAGTGAGAGTAACTGTCTCACAACAAATTAACGATAGAATCAGAGCTGAGAGGACCAGAACTCTACAGAAAGGGATCCGGCCAACCTCCTTGGTCTTACAAGCTTTCCTCCTCTCATCCATGTTCTGCATCCTGTGGTCCAGACTTACTGTAAGCATTTTTGCTATTCAGGGGTGTTTGGCAACCATTAAAGCCGGTGGATTTTGGCAATTGCTAGGGAAGACCAGTACATCACCTGCTGTGACATGTCTGAACATTCTTCTCCCCAGGGCCAAATAGGGTCTGCCATATGACCTGTTCGGTTCAAAAAGATATGCTTCTTGGCATATGTATTCCAACAGCAAGAGCAATTGTGTGTGTGTTTTGTCTCAGTATTTATTCGGACAAGTGAAAGTGTCATCGCTCTGCAGGACCTGGCAATTTTCCTCCTTGTGGGCATAGTTTATCTTCAAACATCTGTTAGATGGCAACTGACGTGCTGTCTGGTTTGACTGGGTTGTCAGCAGCTAGGAAGGCCAGAGAGCCTTTCAGGGCCTGTCGGTTGTGAGAATCTCGTCTGTAAACATGTCCATACTGTCATGCCCTGCCAAAGACAATAAGGAGTCTATTCTGTCCAGAATTTCACAAAGTGTGGCCCATCTTAGTAGAGGCTGTAGTGAAGGTACTGATCTTTGACGTGTGTTAAACACTCACCCTCCGAGCCCAAACGCCTTCTGAGTTCAGTTCTACTCAGATGAGCTAATTTTTGCCACTGCCACCCACCCCTTCCTTTTTCCGTCCCCAAACTCATCTGGTGGCTGTGGAGAGGGCTGACGCATGCACAGCAGCAACCAGGGAGCCAGGAATCACAAGAAATGTTTCTGCTGCCTGTGACGAGCCTAGCTGCTGCATGTGCTCAAATCGAAGATGATTGCAGCTGAAATTATTACATGTGATATTATTGAAAGTGTCATCCCTGTGCCAGCTTCTTTCCTGTCCTTTCTAAAATATAGGATCACTTAAAGGTCACCACATTATGAAATAACTGAGAAAGAAATAGGCAAAGAATTTATTGGATCAATTTGTTGCCTCTGCCCTCAGGATCTCATAGGTAAACTGAGAACGAACTAGCATCACAAGCCATTTCTATGATACAGATTTGCCTTTGACAACAGATAAGCAAATTTAAACTTTGAGGGCCAAATGATCATGTTCCTTATTTATTTATGATATTTATAGTCCATCTTTCTTATTGGGACTCCAGGCAGATTACACAGAGTAAGTCAATACAATCAGCAGGATGGGACATTCAGTAAACAACGAAATAGGATTAGGGCTGTAGAACCCACCAGAAATCTAAAAAAACAGAACTGGAGAAACGCATAACATGACACATTAAATGATACAAAATTGCATATCAGGATCCAACCTACAGCAAACTATGCACAGCAGTATAGACCAGAGTTCCTAATAATTTATCCAAATAACCTTGTGAATCATTGAGTACAGTGCTACTCTGTTGCTTATGTATAAAAGCCCTCTTGAATAATTCGGTTTTGCATAGTTTGCGGAAAGCCAGGAGTTTGGGAGCTTTCCTCCACAAGATGGGGGCCACAACAGAGAAGGCACATGTACGGGCAGTGGTTGATTTTGCCCATTTGCAGGTTGACACCTACAGAAGGCCCTGCTCAGTTGAGTCCGGTAACTGATGGTCAGCCAATGGAGTGACTGCAGAATGGGAGTACCGGTAATATGTATTCTTCATCTAGCTCCCGACAATAGCCAAGCTGTGGTTTCCAAATTGATTTTGAGGGGAGACCAATGTACAGTGCATTGCAGTAGTCTAGACTCGATGTTACTGTGACGTGGATCCAGGTGGCCAGGTCAGCCATATGAGGGTAAAGGTTCATCTTACAGTCTAGGCCGATTTGGAAGAAAGCCTTTTAAGCAACCGCATTTACTTTCTTCTCCAGCAATAATGTTGGGTCCAGTATAACCCTGAGGCTCTTAACTGAGTTTCTAAGAACATGTCTGTCTCTGAGATCTGTGTGTGTGTGTGTGTGTGTGTAAAGTGCCATCAAGTTCCAGTCGACTCATGGTGAGCCCAACAAGGGGCTTTCAAGGCAAGTGAGAAGTAGTGGTGCCCTGTACATGCACCCTATATCTAGGTATTTTAGCTTTAAAAAAAAACTTAGCTCAATGGAAACCTTCTAAACATGTGGCTTGCCAGGTAAACTGCTCAGCCAAAATGTAGAATGAAGACAGGGAGTCCTAGAATTGAAAGGAGCCTTGTAGGTCACCTAGTCCAGCCCTTTGCTCAGAACAGGAAATCTAAAGTAGAGCATTCCCCAACAGATGACTATCCATCCTCTTTCTGAAAATCTGGGTGAGCCCCCCCCCCCCGGTAATTGGTTCATTGATTGAACTCTTCTTGTTAGGAAGCCTCTCCTAACGTTCTGCTGAAATATACCCTCCAATAACTTAAGACAATATGATCTAGAGTTTTTTTTGGGGGGGGGAGTTTCCATTATCTCAGTGACTGAGCTTGAGCTGACTGACAGTCCTCGATAACGGCCCCATGAAGAACGCCATCTATTTAGTTCCATTATGGACAAGCCACGGCAATATTGAAAGCTCATAGGTGAGCTTTTGGTGTAATGAAGACTTTGGGGTGCTATTATCTCTGGAGTTCCTTCTAACCCCCCAGTTCTGTTGGCTGCTGCCAGGTACTCTGTTGAAAGTACTTTTGTGGCCTTGTCAGTCTCCAAATGTATTGAACATGAAAAATGGAACCCCTACGGGAGTGGGAGCTTCAAATTCAGTTTCCATTAGGGAGAGCAGTGGTGATGGATTTGAGCCTAAATATTTGTGGCTCTCCTTCAGAACCTGTGTTTGTCAAAGGAAGAGGGGTACTGCTGCCTCAACTCGGTGTGTGCGGTTAAGCTCTTTTAACTGTCCCTTGACTACAGAAGCATGGCTCACCTGAGAGTGCCTTGCCTTAAAAGGTCACGTTGAACAATGTATAATCTTGAACGATCCAGGTGCACACAAAGCAAAGTCACCCCGCCCCGGCCTCACATTTCACGGTTGTCGCTTTTCTTTAAAGTTGGTAGAGAATATTGTATCCCTAAAGACTTTGCACATAAAAGCTTCGATGAAAATTGTAAGAGACAGCATAGCTTTAGGGCATATGGCGTTACAGCCAACTGGTATTCTTCTAGAAGACAAGGGGTGCAGGAGAATCAGTGATACGTCTCCTTCTGCACCTGGCAACCAAATGAAGCTTCTGCTCTTGTTTGAAGAGTAGATGGGTTTTTAAAATATGACACAAGCTTTTCCAGCTGAAAAAATCTTAATACGCTTTTGCTTCTCTAGCCATTATCTTTAATTCACTTCATAAGTTTAAAATCCCTCCACGTATAGTTTTCCAGCATCTTATTCAGACATGGTCATAGGGACAGCTGGGCACTAGTAAAGTTTACCCATCCTCTTTCCTCCCTCTGCCCTGCAATGCTTGGGACCTGCTGTCAGGGCTACAGAGAACTTCACAAAACATGGCTGCATGTATTTACTGCATTTGTATCCCACCATTTCCCCAAGGAACTGAGGGCATTCTTACATGGTGGTTCCCCAAGTTATCCTCACAGAAGTCACATGATTGAGGTCTATAAAATTATGCATGGTATGGAGAGAGTGGACAAAGAGAAGCTTTTCTCCCTCTCTCATAATACTAGAACGCAGGGTCATCTGCTCAAGCTAGAGGGTGAGAGATTCAAAAGGCATAGTGAAATTGTAGAACTCCCTGCTGCCAACTTAGAAGGCTTGAAGAGGGGAGTGGACATGTTCATGGAGGAGAGGGCTATTCATGGCTACTAGTAAAAATGGATACTAGTCATGATGCTTACCTATTCTTTCCAGGATCAGAGGAGCATGCCTATTATATTGTGTGCTGTGGAACACAGGCAGGCTAATGCTGCTGCAGTCGTCTGTCTTGCTTGTGGGCTTCCTAGAGACACCTGGTTGACCACTGTGTGAACAGACTGTTGGACTTGATGGACTGTAGTCTGATCCAGCATGGCCTTTCTTGTGTTCTTATGTTCTGTGAGTTGCAATATTTTGGGGTCCGCAGATGCACTGAAGAATGGCTTCAATTTGAATATGAACAGCAGTCTGTGTGCCTTGCTCGGGAACAAGCGAAGGCCATGCGATCTTATGGCAAGTCCACTAATTGTGTGTTCCGTAATACTATGAAATATAAAGGGTTGTTTGTAAATTCTACATGAGATAAATTAGTGTTAGCATTAGCTTTATCTGCTGCAC
Source organism: Euleptes europaea (assembly GCF_029931775.1). Taxonomy (NCBI): domain Eukaryota; kingdom Metazoa; phylum Chordata; class Lepidosauria; order Squamata; family Sphaerodactylidae; genus Euleptes; species Euleptes europaea. Next base: position 61,645,089 of record NC_079324.1, on the reverse strand, counting down.
TTCACAGTTTGTGGGATAAGTCCAGGGATAGCCAGGTAGAGAAAGTAATAATCTATCCATAGTTACACGACCTGGAAAAACCCTGTTGGCCCATGCCTGTGTATCTGAAAACTTGTTTGCAACTGATAGGGGCCAATGTCACTTTCCCCTTTGTTGAAACTTTGTTGAAGGAAAGTGAATAATTTAAAGATGCCTGTTAACATTGTTGTGGCTGAGCTTGTACATGCCATCTGGTCTCATCAGGAAGCTTTTATGTGTTCACTTGTAAAAAAAAAAAAGAGAGAGAGAGAGAGAAACCTCTCCCTTAACTTTGCATTGTGGTGGATGCATACCACCTTTGAATTTGACAAACTATGTCTAGTTGTGGCATTCTCCATGCTTGCGCTTAAAAACCCACCTGGGTACTAAACTTCGTCCCTCTCTGCCTCCAGTCTGTCTGTAAAAAATCCCAACAATCTTCATATCAGCTGCTTTGGCTCATTACTATTTTACATCATCCCCCCTGAATTATATGGAGTCATCATGCTCAGCTAAAAAAAGATCTGGCAGGTCTTCTGTTTGCTGTTTAAATTTTTAACACTCTGCCTCAATATGAGACAAGGTCACCAGTGGGGCTATTTTCATCACATAGTAGTGTTGCCCTCCTTTTTAGTTAACTTAAGTTGACTTTTGGAAGCGGATGGGGGGAAACCCACCTGGACCCCATTTTCTCCATGAGGTAAAGCTGTATAATAGTGTGATGGCACTGCTGGCTACAGTATCCCCCAGCAAACACAAGCACTAAAATGCAATTCCTATAGAAATGTATCTTCTCGGACTGTTGGAGTTAGGTAGGGGCTGTGGCTCAATGGGAGAGCATCTGCTTGGCATGCAGAAGGTCCCAGGTTCAATTCCCGGCATCTCCAGTTAAAGGGACCAGGCGAGCAGGTGATGTGAGAGACCCCTGCCTGAGACCCTGGAGAGCTGCTGCCGGTCAGAGTAGACAATACTGACTTCGATGGACCAAAGGTCTGATTCAGTATAAGGCAGCTTCATATGTTCATATGTTTGAGGAGGGGCCATGGCTCAGTGGCAGAGCATTTGCTTGGCATGCAGAAGGTCCCAGGTTCAATCCCCAGCATCTCCAGAGAAAGGGACCAGGCAAGTAGGTAATGTGAAAGACCTCCTCCTGAGACCCTGGAGAGCTGCTGCCTGTCTGAACAGACAATACTGACTTTGATGGACCAAGGGTCTGATTCAGTATAAGGCCATCCAAGCCAGGTACTAGGAGGACAGAATTCTAGGGTCACCTGGGGAATCCATGGAACTGGACAAATCATGTGCTTTGTTTTCATATTATTAGGTCCCAGTTACGTTGCTTTTTTACTCTTCGGGTGGGGGGGACACACACAGTTCTAGAGAATGGCTCCACTTTAAAATCCTCACTTCAATGCCTGCTTTAATATTTTGGAAAGGGAAATGGAAATTAGAATTTAAGGCAAAATCCCAGCACAGCCATGTTGATATGCTTTTAGCAGGACAGGATGATTGAAAGGGCTGTCACTTAGAGGAGGGCAGGGAGCTGTTCCTGTTGGCAGCAGAGGAGAGGACTCGCAATAATAGGTTTAAATTGCAGGTGGAAAGGTTCAGGTTGGATATTAGGGGGGGGGAAATTACAGTAAGAGTTGTTCGACAGTGGAATCGGATACCTAGAGAGATGGTGAGCTCCCCCTCACTGGCAGTCTTTAAGCAGAGGCTGGACAAGCACTTGTCAAGGATGCTCTAGGCCAATCCTGCATTGAGCAGGGGGTTGGACTAGATGGCCTGTATGGCCCCTTCCAACTCTATGAGACAGGATTGGGGGTTTCTTTGTGTTAAATAGAAGAAGAGTTGGTTTTTATATGCCGACTTCATCTACCACTTAAGGAAGAATCAAACTGGCTTACGATCACCTTCCCTTCTCCTCCCCACTACAGACACCCTGTGAGGTAGGTGGTGCTGAGAGAGTTCTGAGAGAACTGTGACTAGCCCAAGGTCACCCAGCTGGCTTCATGTGTAGGAGTAGGGAATCAAACCTGGTTCTCCAGATCGGAGCGCTGCTCCAAACCACCATTCTTAACCACTACACCATGCTGGCTCTCCCTTAAATCCCCTTAACATTGTTCTCAGGACCAAGTTAAGCTGCATATCAAAGTGTCTTTGGACCTTCTTCTCTGACTTGGCCCCCACTGAATTACCATTCCGAACTTTTGTGTAGGTAGGAAGCAGGTCCAGTACCCGGGAGCAAAGTTCTTTGCTCTAATGTCCTGTGTTCTGTTTGTTTGTGCATCTGATGGAGGGGGCTTTGGTGGGCAAACCTGCTGCCATTGTCCATTTGTTAACCTTTGCCTTAATGCTATAAACACAGGAATGTCTTGACAGCTGCAATTAAAACCTGATGCAATTTTCACATTCTAAAAACAAGACTTTATAACTGGTAATCTTGTGTATCTTTCTTTCATTACTCTAGTATTTATATGTGAGCAGGCTTTCATTAGTTTGGGGTGGGTGGTTCACCCTTGCAATTTCCTGTCGGGGTTAAAAGGTGTGCTTCTCATTTAGTTCACTTGTTGGCAGTTACAGCCGGTAACTCCTCCTGCCAAATATATATTACCCAGAATAACTCAACTTGTTGAACAAAAGAGATTTCCTGAGGAACTAGTAACAGTTTTGAATTTGACCTGTGAGAAAACTAATGTTGTTGCCAATGTTGTGAAGCCTCCACAGTAATTCATTTGAGACATCACATCACACCTAATCATGGTTTTTACTTGCCACAGTTTAGAAACTTAAACATGCCTCTACTTCTGTAGGGCAGCAGCATCCAGAATTTTGTTTTATTTAGAAGAGGAGTTGGTTTTTATATGCTGACTTTTTCTACTACTTAAGGGAGACTCAAACCGGCTTACGATCACCTTCCCTTCCCCTCCCTCAACAGACACCCTGTGAGGTAGGTGGGGCTGAGAGAGCTGGAGGAGAGCTGTAACTTTCCCAAGGTCACCCAGCTGGCTTTGTGTGTAGGAGTGGGGAAACAAATCCAGTTCAGCAGACTAACCTCCGCTGCTCATGTGTAGGAAAGCAGGATTGGCCCTGGTTAGTATTTGGATGGGAGACCACCAAGGAAGGCCAGGGTTGCCACACAGAGGAAGGTGATAGCAAACCACCTCTGAATGTCTCTTGCCTTGAAAACCTTACAAGGTGTCAGTCAGCTGCGACTTAACAGTACTTTCCACCACTATATATATAAGCATAAACACATTAAAGCACACAAAGAGGGAGGGAGGCCAGAAAAACAGGTCATCCGCGGATAGAAAATGAACGAGAGAGAGAGAAACGCAAAGATGAACCTCCCTAGGGAGGGGGTTTCAGAGTTTCCGCACCATGACTGAGAAGGCCTTTTGTTGGGTTACCACCCATCTAGCCTCAGACAGTGGGGACCTCTAAAGATGACTGGAGTGGTAGAGTAGGTTCGTATAGGAGGTGGCAGTTCTTCAGATATGTTGGCTCCAAACTGTATAGGGCTTTAAATGTCAATTCCTGCTCCTTGAATTGGGCCTGGAAGCAAATTGGGAGCCAGTGCAGGTGGAACAAGCCTGGAGTGATATGGTACTGCAACCCAAACCATTCAGCATCCTGACCACAGCATTCTGTACCAGCTATAGCTTTTGGGCGGTCTTCAAGGGCAGCCTCATGTAGAGCACACTGCAGTAATCTAATGTAGATGGTGTCTGTGAGAAGTATTAGTTTCCCCAGCAGCAAGTGAATACTGCAGAGACAGCACGTATACAAAAGTGCTATTTTTATTCACAGTGATAAAGTGCTTCGCCAGCACCTACTTCTCACAACCCACAACCATTATAGACACATTGTACAGATATATACACTTCTGGCACAGTTTACCAGCCAATGAACTGTTGGCTGCCTAGTTGCCAGGACTATCCTGCTAAGCCCAGTTCTGTCCAGAATTCTGCTCAGTCATTGAGCTATCATGTGATTCCAGCTATCACCTGGCTGTCACCTAGATTATTGCAATCTAATTGCTATGTGCAATCTTAACTGTCAACAACCAAGGCATGCACCATAGCGGTAAGGTCTTTCCTGCCCAGATTGTAGAGTGCTATCTGTGGGATGTCAATTCAGATATCACACCAAACAGCAGTTCATCAAAACGTAGCCAGGCCAAGCATGGAGGGGGAATGGGTACATTTCATTGGGGATCAAACAATTGTTAGCCATTATTTGGCAAACCGTCTGAACTGAGCTAGTGGAAGGGTTCAATTATGTTCATGATAGCTTGCACTTAATTTTTTGTCAGAGAAGGAGGAGGGGAAGGCCTCTCTAATGAATTTGGTAGGAATGAAGAACCTATTTCTCTCCTGATCCTCCTTAGCCCAGCTGCTGTGCATATCTTCATTTTCCCAGTGCGCAAATCATCAATCCATTCTTTCTTCCAAGTTGAAAGCATACCTAAACGTAGAGATGGCTGGGCATTACAGTTTTGCTAACAAGATTAATATAAAACATTCCCAAGGATCAAAGCTTTCTTGGTTAATAGTATTGCCTAGAATACTAATTTTCTTCCACATAATCTTGCATTTTTGTCTTCGTATCCTTTTTCCTGACAGTGGAACTGAAGATATGTAGGGTGAGTGCGGTGGCAGATAAAGACTGGTTAACTTCCATACTAAGGACCTGAAAAACCAAGAGTTAGCTTACCTGAATAACACAGAGTATTTTTTGCTTCAATTTTAGCTCTTTTTATTTTAGGAAATCCACTGATGCTTATTTGCTCTTGCTCCTCCAAATTAGGTTGGTGGTACGAAAGCTGGAGTCGTGCGCTTCCTGGGGGAGACCGACTTTGCTAAGGGAGAATGGTGTGGAGTTGAATTAGATGAACCACTGGGGAAGAATGATGGAGCTGTGGCTGGAACTAGGTGAGCTCATGATCCACAAGACAAGCAAAGTTCCTGGGGTCTAGGGGATGCTTTGGAGGTTTCAGGCCAAACAACATAAAACTGGGCAGTTTATGAATGGATCCTCCCAGTGAGGGTTTTTGTTTGTTTGTTTGTTTTTTACAAGTTATATGCAATTGCAGGGACTTGGGGTTGGAATGTGGGGAGAGAACTTTAGCCCACATGGTGGGACGGCAACTAAGAAGGGGGGGGGAAGGGAAAGAAAACTCAGCGTAACTAAATAGGTCAAATAACCAAAAGGTTGAGAAAAACACGATGAACCAGTGAGGGAGGATATAAAGGTAATAAATGCTATTGGAAATCCCATTAAAAATATATATGAAATATAATATATTAACTAAACCTCCAAAACCAGTTAAGGTAACAGTGCACTAAATCATTGTACAAGTGACCACCAAACATATTTCAGCAAAAAATTGCCTTCAGCAGTGGGAACAAAATTCTCAAGAGAATTACTTTTCCCCCAGTGAGGCAGATAACAGCTCCAGGTGGTTCTGAAGTTCGGTCAGATGTCCCGGTGGGAGTTCATGCCATGGTCAGAGTCCAAATTGGGTTCTCCCACAGTTAAAAAAAAAACGTGATGGAGAACTGTTCATGGGCCTCTGAGAGTGGAGGAACAGTTCCTTCCTGTCTCAGGAGACAGTGGGCTGTGAATTGGTTCTTGTAGGTTATCCGGGCTGTGTAACCGTGGTCTTGGTCTTGGTATACACAGCCCGGATAACCTACAAGAACCAATGAACTCTGACCGTGAAAGCCTTCGACAATATAGTGGGCTGTGAAGATTAGGAGACATTAATTTGCATGCTCCCCTGCTGAGTGTTGCTACATTTGATCAGTAAGGTGCATTTGAAGGGGCTGTACTATGAATGGAATAAAAAAATTCAGTCAGTACAGTTAGCCTATAGAAACGGTTCTGGAGCTATTAATTCACCTTGTGTTCTGTGTTATTTCTATTGACTTAGCAGTGTCATTGTAAGAAGCTGCTGTACTGACTTGAAACAAAGTACTGAAGTGTGTGTGTGTGTGTGTGTGTGTGTGTATATATATATATATATATATATATGCACAATTTGTTTAATGAATTTAGACAAAACTATATATAAGGAGTATATTTTAATCTCTAGGTGGGGTTGTTTTCTGTTTTGTTGTCCTTAAAGGTACTTCCAGTGCCAACCCAAATATGGCTTGTTTGCCCCCGTCCATAAAGTTACCAAGATCGGCTTCCCGTCCACCACGCCGGCAAAAGCCAAGGCAGTCAGGAAGGTCATCGCCACTCCCTCGAGCCTGAAGCGCAGCCCGAGTGCCTCCTCCCTCAGCTCCCTGAGTTCCGTGGCTTCATCCGTAAGCAGCAAGCCAAGCCGTACAGGACTAGTAAGCTTCTTTTCCTACTGCATGCTTTATGGCCCCCAAAACAGAGATTGGTTCTGCACATGGCCTGTGGTTGGCTTCTGTAAAACGGAGGGTCATGGGAAGGTCACCATCCATTTCCCATTGTCTGTGGTGGTTTTGATTTCGGAGCACTCAAAGCATGCATGAAAAAAACCTTAGCTAGCCCTGGAGGATAGAAGAGGGAGTTTATTTTAAAGCCTGTATACTTAACAATTAACTCAAGCTAACACTTGCCACTTAAATAAGAAAGGGGCATATGATACCTTTGTAAAAGCACAGGGGTTCTGAATTATCTGCCAGTGCATCTACTTGTAAGCAGGTTCCTCTGGAGTCCATAGGGCTTACTTCCAAGTAACATCTGAAAATTGTGGTGTGGATTTCGGACAATTATTAGTTTCAAGATAAATTCCTGATGTGAATTAATCTTTTTGTATTTGCACTCATCTGAGCATTGGCTTTGTCAAGAGTAGCTTTTTTGTTTTTGGACATAAATGGCCAATACATTTGCCAAACTGAAAAGTTTCAATTTTTTTACAGTTATGAGTGGTACAGAAATTTGACTAAGTAAATAAAATGTGTGTTTCTGGTGACAAGGCCTCTTTCTTTGGCTCCAAGTTAACCATATCCTCTTAATAAGATCTTGTAAAGTGAGCGATAATTTAAACATCCTATTACTGTAGATCAAATGCTTAACCGTACTACTAACATTTAAATTCAGTACCCCAATCTTGGGTCACCTGCAGCAAATAGAAACTTGCAATTCTTCCTTATAAATCATGAGAAATAATTCTGGATTAATCCAAGCATTCCAGGGAATTTCAAAGCTTTACAAAAAAACAAAAACTGCATTGCTTGTGACCATATTATTATTTTTAACAGGTGATTGTTTGGTAATATGAGTCTGCTGAAGATCAGATATCATAGTTGGAGCTTACTTCTCATGACTACCACCACAACCCTGTTGAGCAAGACAGTGAGGTCTAGCTGACCTAAGTGAGCTTTGTGACTGATAAAATAGTTGTACTCGGCTCTCCCTTATTGAAGTGCAACACCTGTTGACTGCATTATGCTGGTTATTATGCCCGAGTGCATGCACAAGACTTGCTAACAAGGTTATAAAATAAAGAGCATTGCAGACAGAGAGAAACCATTACCAGTATGAGCACTCCGCACAAAGCCTTACACGGTCTGGGACTCTCATATCTTCGGGACCGCCTCTCCTGGTATACCCCCCGAAGAGCATTACACTCTCCTGATAATAATCTGTTGGTGGTCCCCGGCCCGAGAAATGTGCGGCTGTCCTCGACCAGGGCCAGGGCCTTTTCGGTCCTGGCCCCGGCCTGGTGGAATGCTCTGCCGAATAACATCAGGGCCCTGCGGGACCTGAAGGAGTTCCACAGGGCCTGTAAGACAATGCTGTTCCCCCAGGTCTATGGTTGAGGACGGCCGCAGGTGAGATTAAGTAAGATCTGTGCTGGCCTTCCTACTCCCCACCCTCAGTTTATGACCTATTTGAGGGTGGATAGCCGAACTGATTACATACTATGGTTGCCCTTACCTGCTACAGTATGCACTTATATACGGCGACCATCTTTTAAATTAATCGGGTTGTTCTGTGGTTTTATGGTTTTATATATTTTATTGGAAATTTTGATGTATATTGGAAATTTTGATGTTGTAACCCGCCCTGAGCCCGACTTCGCCGGGGGAGGGCGGGCTAGAAATAAAAAAATAAAAAAATAAATAGCTAAATAAGCATGGCAAAAAAAAGGTCGAGCTCTTTAATAAAAAGGAGAGCTTTGTATATTTGTAAAGAATTACTCGCTTCAGCAGTTGGCCTCCCCCTGCTAAGGAGTGGGGAAGTGAGGAAGAAGAAATGTGCATCTGTCCATTGGGATCTGAGGTGGTGGAATCCACCATCTCCATGTCCATTAAGCAGGGGCAACTGACCAGCCACCAAGGGAGAGTAGCAGTGGGTCAGTGGTAGAGCACCTGCTTTGTATGCAGAAGATCCCAGGTTCAATCCCAGGCATCTCCCATTAAAAGAATTGTGTAGTAGTTGATATAGAAAAGACCTGTATGATATGAAAAAAGACCTTTACCTGAGAGCCTCTGCCAGTCATCATGGACAGCACTGATCCTGTAATAGATCAGTAGTCTGACTCAGGATCAGGCTTTCCCTCCTGAGTTCCTTTGAGCAGTTCAGTTTTGATTTCTATCAAGCATTTCAAAATGAACACACAACAGTGGGGGGAGTTCAGTCTATTGGTCAACGTAACATTCCCTCAAATTTCTAGTAAGGCTGTTGGCGTCCTGCTTTTTGCTGCATGTGATCCCAGGTTGTCCGGCTAAGTGAGCAACTTCTCTGGCGTAACAGAAGGGTGTTTTCTCGCATTTAGTCAGCGCTCATGCAAAAGAATCCTTAGCAGCTTAACAAGCCAATCTGCATTTGGGGCTCCCACCTTGGATTGAGGCCAGCCCTTTGTTTCCTTTTGAACCCATCTGTTTCCTACCTTCTGTTTGCTGATTGCCATATTAATGGCCTTGCTGAACAGGTACGTTCACTTCCTTTCTTGAACTTTTAATTGGCTAAGAATGGCAAGTACCACCTTTGCCAGTCTTTTCTCGAGACTGAGTGGCTGACTGCTTCCCCTTCCCATATTAGAATCATAGAATTGAAAGGGACCACCAGGGTCATCTAGTCCAACCCCCTGCACAATGCAGGAGATTCACAACTACCTCCCCCTACACCCCCAGTGACCCCTACTCCATGCCCAGAAGATGGCCAAGATGCCCTCCCTCTCATCATCTGCTTAAGGTCATAGAATCAGCATTGCTGACAGATGGCCATCTAGCCTCTGCTTAAAAACTTCCAGGGAAGGAGAGCTCACCATCTCCCAAGGAAGCCTGTTCCACTGAGGAACCGCTCTGACTGTTAGAAAATTCTTCCTATTGTCTGCATGGAGCAAACTGTATGTTGTGCCAAACCCTTTCCTGTTCAAAGGGAACAGGCAGCTGTAGTAGTTCCCCACCATCTCTGTGTGGTACTCCGTGGATCATCTTCTTTCCCACTCCTTGCCTGGTCGTCCTGTTACCCCACAAGGCTGCCCAAGTTGTGTGTCCACATTTGTTGCCACTCACTATGCTAATGTTAACACAGCACACTCACGTTGTGCTTGTTTGTTGTGCTTTGGCAGAGCCCAATGTGATACCAAGTGGTGTTGGAAGAGATAATCAAGAGCCGTATCATCCATTATGCAGAGGCAAACCTCTGGTTGCTGCAGCGCGCACTCAATAGGGAGTGGCAGCCCAGCCTGGCTCCCTGACCACTTTACCTTTTTGATGTGCACATTGCTTTCACATGGTTGTTTTTATGTGTCCACTTAGAACATCTCAGGTGTGCACCCTAAAATGCATCCTACGTAAAGTAACCCTAAGAGTGTTTCCGCTCTGCGTTTCCCCTTGTTCAAGATGCACTTATTCAGTGCCGGCATGACCCTCTGGCTGGAAGGTGCCTATGCGAGCCCTAGCCTGGATTTCCTCTTCTCTGCTGCCCACTCCACTTCCTACCTCCAGCCTTTCCAATTCTACACAACAGTTGGGAATTTTGGACTTTACAAGGAGGTCATCAACAATGGCACAGAAGTCGCTGAGCTTCATCAAGAGTTCCTTTTTCCTGCTTGCTGTGCTTCAGGTTACAAGCTATACAAGCATAAGACAAAAGCCAGAAAAACATCTATGCCAGGGGTGACAAATATATGGCCTGCAGGATGGATCTGTTCCCTTGAGAGCTCTTATCCGGCCCATGAGCCAGCTGAGGCAGCCACCACCCCAAGTCCTGGTCTGGGCTGGTGAGCCCCCTGCAGCCTTGCCAGCCGAGGCAGCCACCCCCACCCCTGATCTGGGCTGGCGAGGCATGGCCCTGCCCGACCAAGTGACATTTATGCCATATCTGGCCCTTGTAACAAATGAGTTCAACACCTCTGTTCTATGCAGACAGGCACTTTGAACTGCTGCTTAACTTGTCCACCCGTTTAAAGAGGCAAGAGTGCCTAATGTCTTCCCTGGCAAATGAGGTGGGGTCAGTTTGTGTTATGGTGGACTTGTGCAAAGCACATGCAGCTGGCTGAATCCTAGGGGGGCTAAAATAACATCAGTAATGAGTAAGTTCTCATGGAATATCTGTCCCACATTACAAAATCAGTTAGTGGACGTCAGCAAAATCAAAGCTTCTCTGGTTCTTACATCATAGTTAAAGAGACTGGTAGCGTATGCAGAATTAAAGCATACGTCACAGTTCTGATGTTGAGCTGGGCTCTGAAAATGTCTGTCTCACCCTTGAAGTTGACAGAAACATCTTCACGGTACGCAAGAAAGATTTCGGGCACCACCGCTCTGCAGGAGGCGTTGAAAGAGAAGCAGCAGCACATAGAGCAGCTCCTGGCCGAGAGGGACCTGGAGAGAGCCGAGGTTGCCAAGGCTACCAGTCACGTTGGGGAGATAGAACAGCAGCTGGCGTTGGCACGAGATGGGCATGATCAGGTAAGTCACTGACGATTGAAACTGTGATTGCAGAAAGCAGTACTTGCTTGGACTAAGTAAAGATTGCCTTGATAAAGATTGGGAGGTAGTTCTGCCTCATCATCATTAGCAAGAGATAACAGAACTATTGACTTTTTAAAAATGAAGCTGGCATATTAAGTGGTTTTGTTATTCTTTACTGTCCAACCTGTAACACTTTCTGTCCTTGGCCAAAAATTCTTCAGCTGAGAGGTACCAGCACTACATTAACTCAGTTTCAAGACACGCCTTCACACTTGCAAGCAAATTCCAGGCCCATGATTGGGATTCTTTTTGTAAATTAGAACTAAGCCAGTTTGGTTTTTTCTTGAAACAGGATGTCACATATATAGCTTTTATCAAATGTATTATTAGTACATGCACTGATTAACTAATTATACGTACTTTTTTCACCAGCGTGTACTGGAAATGGAAGCAAAGATGGACCAATTGCGGGCCTTGGTTGAAGCTGCTGATAGAGAAAAAGTAGAACTGCTTAACCAGTTGGAGGAGGAAAGAAGGTATGCTAAGCTGGGGTTGCTGGGAAGGACTGCAGAATGGCACGTGTTGGTCTTTCGGGGGGGGGGGAGAAATGTTTTTACTCATCAAGTGATGTTGAGCAAATCAGAAGTATTTGAGGAGTAAGAATAAGAACCGGGGTGGTTAGGTTCAAAACCCCTCTCTGCTGTTATGGCCCTGGGAATCTTACTCTGGTTTTCACTCTGCTTTACTTATCATGACCTCCCCCACCTTGGCATTTGTAGTTTTGTGTGGGCACTAATAAATCTATCTCATGCCCTCCTTAAAGCTTGTATTTCCCAGGATTCATTGAGCAGAGGGCATAGCTGGGAAGCCATATTAAGTCTCTCCTGTACCCTGATACTGTCTCAGTTCCTTGCCTTTGTAAAAAGGGGAATATCTGTAGAATCTACTTTGGGACGAACGCAAAGCTGGGAAATAATTTTGCACATTTAAAAACTGCTCTGTCAGTGTCTTAATGTTCAGAAAGTTTTAGCGGACAGTCCAGAAGTGGAGGATTTACATAGCAATTGAGCGTTTGGCACTGAAATTCCATTTTGGGGATGATTTTAACTCTGTCCCTGGTTGGCCTTGAGCTCAACCTTGAGTAGGTCGCTAAGCAACCTAACAGTACAGCTGCACTTGGCCAGTGCCTGTGAACTGAACTGGCATGACGCAGATCAAGAAATGCTCACTGTTTTGGTCGTCTAGTATTTCTCCTGCTTCCAAGTGAACTGTAACTTGTTACTAATAGCCTAGAAATGGTGGGGGGAACCCTGTGGAGTCAAACCACTGAGCAATGCAGACTTAAATGGAGCCCGTCTGGAAAACATAGCTTTTCTGCCCTTACAAGTGTCGTTGCTGTGATAGGTCTCGTTCAGAAGTTGTTTATCCTAAGATCCTTCTCCTTGGAAAATGTCCCAGCTTCTCTGTGACACTTACAGCAGCACACAGGATCCACATGTGCAGGCCAAGCTTTCCGGTTGTGGTCTGTTGGGTGGGGGAAGGAAAGAGTTCTGGGTGCTTGCAGGGCCCTGATTCTCTTGTTGGGGTATTAGCCCGCACTTGGTATACATCTCTCACTTTCTCCTTCCCTCCCACTTAATTCTCACAACAACCCTGCGAGTTAAGTTAGGTTGAAAAGAGTGACTGACCCTAAGATCACCAGTGGAGATAGATCACGACGGGTCTCCGTGTTAGTCTGTCACTAGCAGTAGAAAGGAGTAGGAGTCCAGTGGCACCTTAAAGACTTAACAAAATTTCTGACAAGGTATGAGCTTTTGTGAGCCATAGTGAGCTGTGGCTCACGAAAGCTCCTACCCTGCCAGAATTTTTGCTAGTCTTTAAGGTGCCACTGGATTCCTACTCTTTTCTACTGCAAGATCACCCTGTGAGCTTCATGGCTGAGTAGAGATTTAAACCTGGTTCTCCTGATGTCCTGGTCTGGCACTTTAAGCTACTAAGCCATGCTGGTGTGCCCCCTGTAGTCTCGGGATCCTCTCCTTAGGGGTCCAAACCCTCTCTTCCAGATGAGCAGTCTGGTGTCAAGCAGCTTGGCTAGGCAGGCCAAAAAGCTTGGCTAGGCAGGCTGAAGTCAAGTCAGGCAACAGATGTACCTAAGACCAGCAGTGTGGGGTAAGGCAGGGTTACTCAATGACAGGCTGAGAATAAAGGTAAAATGCTTTGGACTGAACAGCGGGGCCATATTAGCTCCCTAGTGAGTGTCACTCTTTGGGCTGGGAGGGTTATGGATTGTGAGAATGTCCCAGCAGAACTTTCCTGCAGTTTCCTCCTCTGAGCATTGGTGCAGGGAACAAGGAGCCAATGCACGTTCCACTAAATGGAGAGAGCCCGTAGGGTGCAGTGGACGGAGCGTTAGCCTGGGATCTTGGAGATCCTGGGACCTCACTCTGCCATGGAAGCTTGCTGGGGTAACCTTGGGCCAGTTACAGACTCTCTACCAGACCTACCACACAGGGTTGTTGTGAGGATAAAATGGAGAAGCGTTGTAAGCTGCTTTGGGTCCCTGTTGGGGAGAAAGGTGGGGTATAAATGAAGTAAGGAAATAAAATCCCCAATTCGAATCCTGCAATTTCTGGCATCTGGTACCTCTCTTAGCTAATCAAAGATGTGGCTTTGGTGCTGTTTTGCAGCTGGGCAGGCCCAACCCTCTTTATTGTTTTCCTTTTCACTCATAGGAAGGTTGAAGACCTCCAGTTCCGGGTAGAAGAAGAATCCATTACCAAAGGCGACTTAGAGGTAAAATACCGCCAACTCTGTTGGCTTTCTTGGTAATAGGCTGAAAGGCAAGTCATTCTAGCAGCTAATCCTAAATGAATAAAAATACAGGATTTAGACTGTGGTGACAGTTCAGCAATGTACCTAGCAAGAGCCAATGCTGGGGTCTCATTTTCTGGAATACTGTCCAATTCTCTGTGACACAGAATTGGAGACGTTTCTTCAGATTCTCTGTTCATGTCTTTTAGAAGTTCCTTAGTTCTCGTGTTTCTAATTCCTTTCTTTTTACTGTTCTACATAATGCTTTGCCAAAGCATTCCCAAAGTATTCATTAAAGCTGCCAACTAGAAATCCAATGCTGAAGTTATGAAACTTGCAGTGTATAGCTATATCCCTGCTGAAATTGATACGGAAGACATGTCAGGCTTGTTCTACTGCCGGTCAAGAACAGTCAAGCCCTGCCAATTAGCATAGATCATCATTTATACTAAACATAGTCCTTTTTCCCAAGAATGGATTATGTTTAAACCTTGGCTTAAGTGTCCTTTACTTATCAAATGCATATGCTGAGCATCATCTTGGTTTTTTTGCTAATGCCCCACTCATAAGAACATAAGAAAAACCATGCTGGATCAGACCCAGGCCCATCAAGTCCAGCAGTCTGTTCACACAGTGGCCAACCGGTGGCCTCTAGGAAGCCCAAAAACAAATGTCATTCTGGGCTCAGTTAGGCCTGTGTTGACTTGCGGGTTAGGATTAGGCGGTGAAACCCTGTGTGAACACTGCCAGTTTTGTAGATCTCTGGCTGTTATGAAATGTGTTTAACATGTTCTGGTTTACTCTAAAAACAGAATGTTTAGGTAAATGCTTTTATCCCAGTGTTGTGTGCAATATATTCATTTCCAAAATGAATTGCAAAAAAACTACAAATAATTTTAGGCTGGCCTGGAACCACTAGCCATTTGCGTTATCTGTTTCATGTTAATGTCATCTTTTAGTTCTGTTTTACTTTCGTATTCCATCCGTTTTATCTGGACACTTCATGGACCATTCGTTTACCTTTTCAGATTGTGTGTTTTTGTTTTATCAGTATAGAGGGGATTTTTTTTTAAGGGCTTAAGTTTGGTAATGGGTGGAATCGCATGAGTTTCCCAATCTTGCTGCCCTCACAGATGACATCACTGTTTTCCCCTCATCATAGCTCACAGCGTGATCCTGGGTGACCCAGGTGCTGTGGTTCAGCACGCATTTCGAGGAGAATTAGCAATTAGATTGACCGAAGGCACGTCAGCCTTAATACGTAAGGCCTGTATCAAGGACCTTTCATGCAACTGCTCATTTTATTTTCAGGTTTTTACTAAAAGATTGTCCAAGCCAGACCCTGTTCATCTTCGTGGCCTCTGTGCAGTCACACATGGGAACTGCGCATGCGCAGGCTAGCCGCATGTGAAGCCGTGTGTGCCTGCGCAAAGGACTGCTCAATGAACAACAGTTACAGGTAACCAACACTGTTTCCTCACATGTGTAGGCACACCACCCACATACATTTGCATTCAAATCAATTTGTCATGGTGCCACTTAATGCCACAGGGTGCCTAGATGAACATTATAAGCATGTGGACAAAAATCAGTGCTTAAGTCTCCTCCGTTCCTGACTGGCTTCCCACCAGAGGGGCCAAGTGACCAGCCAGCCCACCTCCTTCACTGTGATTCAGGGTGACACCAAAGGAGAAGGCTTCCCACAGTGCTCTGCAGAGCCTCCTAATTTCTGGCAGCTCTCAGGGAGCATGTTGTGAGGTCAGGGGGAGGGCGAACGACCAGCGTGGTGTAGTGGTTTGGAGTGGGGGACTCTGATCTGGAGAACCGGGTTTGATTCCCCACTCCTTCACATGAGCAACGGAGGCTAATCTGGTGAACTGGATTTGTTTCCCCACTCCTCCACATGAAGCCAGCTGGGTGAACTTGGGCTAGTCGCAGCTCTCTTAGAGCTCTCTCAGCCTCACCTACCTCACAGGGTGTCTGTTGTGGGGAGGGGAAGGGAAGGTGAGCCTGTTTGATTCTTCCTTAAGTGGTAAAGAAAGTCAGCATATAAAAACCAACACTTCTTCTTCTACTTCTGAAAAAAAGGTAACTGTGGAAAACCACACACAGGGCAGTGACAAGTTGGTATGCCCTGAATTGTTTGCCTCCTTCTTGGTTGTGTTTTGAGCTGTAGTGTTGAGCATTCAGATGAACTCTTCTTTGTTTTAATTTTTGCGGATAGCCAAAGAGGCAGATTTCTGAAGAACCCGAGAATGTAAGAGGACACCGAAATGTGTGGAGATGTTCCCTACCTTAACACGGATTAGTTACCAATGAAACATTTGCTGACAATTTACTTAAACCACTAATGACATAATCGGTTGCTGGGACGTTAACTTTCCTGTTTGTGCGCATGGAAGCTTTGAAGGCATTTGCAGCTTCTCAGTCTGAGAAATAGTATATGTGAGGAGGAGACCTTGCAAAGTTCCGTTAGGTCAAGAAAGATCCTGATGGGTAGCCATGTTAGTCTGTCACTAGCAATAGAAAAGAGCAAGAGTCCAGTACCACCTTAAAAACTAACCAGTCTTTAAGGTGCTACTGGACTCTTGCTCTTTTCTAGGTCAAGAAAGGCACTCTGAATTTTTTTAAATGGTGCTTTATACAGTCCAGTTTTTGTTCAGTATGCATAATTCCAAAGCTTTGCAATTTTTAACGCTATTAATCTTGGGGCAGTGAAATGTGGTTTGTTGAAAAGCACCAGAACTAAATTGCAGCTGGGAGCAAAATTCATCTTTGTGACCCAGGGGCTCCCCCTATTGTTCAGTGCCTGGCAGTTCAGGAGGCAGTTCCACTTCAATTAAAAGTATTAAAAGTATTTTACTACATTGTTTGACAAGACAAAGAGGCTATATGAGAGAAAGAGACATATAGCAGAAGGTAATCCTCCTTGGGTTTTGTGTCTAATTTTAGAGAGTAAGCAGAACAACTTTCATTTGTTAGAGAGAACCTTTTTACAGATGTTGGACTTTTACCAGTCTAGGTAAAAAAAAAGCACACACACACACTTTTCTGCCACTCCAGTATACAAAAGTCATTGGAATTTCAGCAGTCAATTTAGGTTCAAAAAGATTTCTAGGAAAAAACAGGCTACCTCCTTTTGTCCTGTACCCGGGCAAAATAGAATTCTGAATCCTGAAGCTTGGTTCCTTCTGTGCATTCTTGGATGTTATTTTTGCAGAGCCCTTGCCATGATCTGGGGCTTCTCTGTTCTTCCCAATCAGGCGCATGGTACATTGGAATGAAATCTGCATGTGACCTGTCTCCTTTTTTGTCTCCTGGACTCTCATTCACCTGTATCTTTATATGCTGGGCCTCCCTTTCTCCTTAACAAAAGTTGGCAGCATTCTCTAGACATAAAGATGTAGAACTTGAGAACCCAAACGAGCGAACGTAAATACTGGTGGAAACTGTTGGTAGTGAAGAGACACCTGTGGAGCAGAAGAGACCGTCTTAAATATATGGTAACAGCTTCATCTTGGCTTGTCACTTAAATGTTTTGCAAGTCTAGGGTAGGTAACTTAAGATTTTTCTTTCCTACAAATTCCCATCATAATTTGGAGAATACTGAGATACAAAGGGAAGCTGCTGCCAGTCTAGCTAATAGCAAAATGGTAATCCTGATATAAAAACTGGGGGAGGATTAGTTCTTGAAGCAGTCATTGGAGAAAACAGAAGTTCTGTACAACTCTTGCTTGGGTATGAAACTCTTTTCCATCCTAAATATGAATATTAATAACAGTTTTGAGATAGCTAGCTGAGAGAAACATAATACCATGTGAGCAAAAGAAAACCACTGAGAGACGGAGTCATTTCTTCCATTCCCGGTAGCTGGCAACTTGATTCTAACAAACCAGGTGGAGACAGGGGCTGGCTCTGTTTTTAGCTGAAGTTAGTGTTTATCATCAAAGATAGCAAATATCTGCATCTGTGTTTCCTAGGGCACTTTCAGGGTCTGCAAGTCTCTTTCATTTTCGTCGTGCAACTCTGGAAAAAAAGCAAGAACCAATCAAATACATCCTTGGGGGTCCCATTCATCCTGTTCCCCTTCTCTGTGTTGCACCCCTCCTAAAGAACTCTTTCCTAGTTGACTTGCCTCTAAGCCAGAGTTTCTCATTGTACAAGGAAATTCTCTTTCAGGAGATATTGGCAATCGTTTGTAATGATGGGAGTTCCTTCCTGATGGGTGTCAGCCCATCTTTGAGGTGTACTTTAAATAGACGGGGGCTAAGTCACACTTTCCATTCGGTATACTATAAATGGTTGTGTGAACTTGTTTTTCCCCACATCTTGGACAAATAGATTCTTATAATGAAATACATCTGTCTCTGTCAACTTCCTCTCGGCAGTTGCCATTTGGCTGAAGTGATTGATTGTCAGGCATCCTCAGATCAACTCTGCTTCTGAAAAGAGTGTGTAGTTGCTTGCAGGGAACAGAGATTTTGTGGAAGAGGTTTCTCTTGCTGCCACCCCTTCAGGAGAGGGCAAAACTCTGCCAGCCTGTTCAGGTTGCACCCAGTAACGAATTCTGGAGGTGTCTCCCTCAGAATGGGGTCTAGTCACAAAGCGAATAACTGCTAAACACTTTCATCATCTGTCTTCAATGCCAGTCTTTCTTGGCAGGCTCTGGGAGTGTTTCTTGCATTCCAGTCCTAAACACATTGTGAGGATGTTAATTCCATGTGATGTCATTGAGATTTTAAACTTCAGTGCTTGTGCCTATGAGTCAGCAGCAGGAGAGGCCTGGGCCAAACATGACCTCCCAAGGAATGTCTCCTGGCCCCACATTTGCCAGACCAAGAAAGTGGGTGCCTGCAACAGAATCAGTTGCCCCTGACTATATAGCAAGACGTCAGCAACCAGTTTTCCTGACACTTCGTGGGTGGGTATTGAGGAACTGGCCCACCGCCCCTTACTCATTTCTCTATATGGCTGTCCAGGAAATCTGATTGTGGTTTAGTGATCTAGAAACTGAGATACGTTCCAGAGCAACTGTTCTGACAGTTTAGAAAACTCGACGTACAATCATGGTTCAGAAGCATCACTGTGAAGCTGTGTTCAGTGTGCTTGTGCCTCTGAATGTGACAAACTGTCCAAATCCTCTTATGCGATGTCCTTGCCCAAAGAAATCTTCAACCGTCTGTGTGTGGGGTGTTTCCCTCCCCATGTTCTTCTCTTCATTTGAACAATTTCTAGCAGACAGTATGGAGCGTCCTGTGAACGTCCACTAAGATGTCGTTGAGAAACCCCAGATAAACTTTTTACTAGGTGACAGTGATGTTTTCAGTATCTGTTTTTCCTGTTTTGGTGGCATAGCAGTTTTCCTCTTGATTTAATAACTGAAACGGGTAACCACAACCAGTGAAAGAGAACGAAAAGCCTGAAAACAGGCAGACCGAGTGAGCTGGCCTGCTCCTGCTGCCACAGGCCTCTTTTTGAAAATCCAGCCACGATAAACCACCAGGAGTCTGATACTTGCAAGGGCTCAGTATTTGCTACAAGGAGGTCGAAGGACAGAATAGCATCTTACGAAGCACTAACTATTCTAATTTGTGCTGATAATTGTCAATAACTTTTTGCTGCATGTCTACCTGGTCACTGTTTTTTTGTGTGTGTTTTTGGTCCACGCTCCCTTGTCCGTGTCATTCTTCTCTCAGTTTATCAGCCATGTATTCCGCTTCCAAGTCCGTCTCTCTCATCCGCAGCATCCCCTCTGTTGGTTTTCTTTTTTTGTGTTTTACCATTATGCATCTTTGCTGCTCATCGCTGGGAGAAGACGCCTGGCGGCCCAGCCTGCATGGAGCTCTTTTTTCCTCTTGTGCTGGCATGTGATGGTGGCACTGTTGTGTTCTCTTCCTTTCCCTTTTTACTAACAGACGCAGACCAAACTGGAGCATGCCCGCATTAAGGAGCTTGAACAGAGCCTGCTCTTTGAAAAGACCAAAGCTGACAAACTCCAGAGGGAGTTAGAAGACACTAGGGTAATGGATTTTGCTGTTTAAATGAACAAGACCTGTATTTTCGGGATGGGGACGGTTCCTGATGCTGGAGTGGTCTGGGGAAAGAGAACCGGTGGTCCTGTCTTCTGCCGCCATTACACCGCTAAAGAGAAGTACAGTGATATCGGGCCCAGTTAAACCGCTCATTAATTTTAACCTTTTGACTTTAAAATAGTTCTTTTTGTCTACAGCAGAGTCCAGGTAAGGTACTTGGGGTAGGAAAATAGGGTAGCGAATAATCTACAACTCATTTGAAGAAACCAGGGACACCCCAATTCCATATGCCTGCATTCATTGGACTATTAAGGGCTTTTCCTTGTTTATTTATTGCTTTTCAACTGATTCTAAAATAATGGCGTGTTGAAGACAAGTGTTGGTGTTCCAGTTCAGGTTGGTAGCGGTTCTTCTGTCAGTCATCCACATTCTAAGGAAAGATTTCAGTAATGATTGGGTAGTTCAAGTACTTTTATGACTACTTGTTATTGAGGTTTTCACAAGGCTTCTCCAGGGCTCACATTAATAGAGCACATTCATCTTGCTCTCCTTTCATTAAGCACTGATGAACAGTTTGCCAGGGGCTGCTCCTCTTGGCCTTGTTCAATAGCAGAACACGACTGCAGCGACCTAAATCCTGACAGGTTTCTAGCAAACCTGTCCACAAACAAATACACCTTTCACTTGATGTCAGTGTATATAGAGCAGCCGTTGGGTCCGCATTGCTTTCCCTACATCTAGATAATTTCAGGCTTTCCAGAGTATGAAAAAAAATTCTTTTCCCCAGGCAGTCACCTCAGCAGTCCTCTTTTGCACTCTTTTTTAGACACAATATAACTTTTTGTAATATTTTGCTTTGGAACAGAACGGTTTAATTTTGAGTCAGCGCCTACTGATCCAATGCCCAGGCCCTAGAATAAGAAATGTCAAAGTCTTGACCCCTCTTCTGAAGTGTAGGTGATCCAGTCAACTTTATTTTGCAATATGTAATTCTTTGGATTAACATTGATCTTTTTCCTTCCAAATGAAGAGTGCGGAAGAGAAACAGTGCAGAAGGGTAAGGAGAGGGAGCACATGTAAGGATGAGGTTTAGATAGTGGTTTAGTTTACAGGGACTCAAAATATCTTTTTTTTTTGTCTGTTAACCTAGAGTTTTATGAGGAAGAGAATTAGCTAACTAATTCTGGGATTTTTGTAGCAGTATGTCAGAAGCTAAGCAGGGTCAGCCCTGGTTAGTATTTGGATGGGAGACCACCAAGGAAGTCCAGGGTTGCTATACAGAGGAAGGCACTGGCAAGTGACCTCTGTTAGTCTCTTGCCTTGAAAACCCCATAAGGGGTCGCCATAAGTTGGCTGCGACTTGACAGCACTTTACACACACACATTCTCAGGAACAGTATATGGCGTCCTGGCTCTGACAAAATTATTTTCTATGAATCTTTCCTGATGAGGACAAGGGGAAGAGATGCACTGCTGTGGATTTAAAGAAATGAGCTTGACATGGAGTGAAGTTCTCAGGTCTCAGTTGTGATCTCAAAGCCAGGAGCCAACTTCCAGTGTGGAATTTGGGGAGGGGCCGTGGCTCAGTGGTAGAGCATCTATTTGGCATGCAGAAGGTCCCAGGTTCAATCCTCGGCATCTCCAGTTAAAGGAACTAGGCAAATAGGTGATATGAAAGACCTCTGCCTGAGACCCTGGAGAACCACTGCCAGTCTGAGTAGACAATACTGACTTTGATGGACCCAAGGGTCTGTTTCAGTATAAAGCAGCTTCATGTGTTCAATTAGAATGAAGCATCTGCACAGCTGTTAGCTTCCCCCCCCCCATGGAGGTAACCTTCCTAATGACTTTTATGTACTGACATTGAGTAAATGGTTTACTTAACATCTGGGTTCTCCTCAATACATAGTTACAAGTTATTCTCTGGAGCATATTAGGTTCTGCTTGGATAGAGAGGTGGCCTTCTGGTAACATTTTTCATTTATTCAAGCTATTGTTCACAAATCAACTCTGGTCTAGATCTTAGAACCATAGAAAATTGCAGAAATGCCTCTACGTTTTATGGCATATTGGTTCATGCAGCTCCTATATTGGGTTGAATTAAAAGCTCCATCAATGTAAGGGTTTCACAGATCTCCTCTAAGAAGCCCACTGTGCACCTGAAATTTTTGTTTGGTGTTCACCTGAGAATGTTTTACATGTTTACCTAAAATTGTAGAGGAAAATGGCAATTTCTGGAAGGCAAAGGGCACCCCAGGAACTTATGAGGGGTCTGGTCTGCCTCCAGGCCCAATCAACAAAACCTGTCTTTGGTTTGAAAACGTTGAGTCTATATATGCTGTGAAATATAAAAGATTGTACTCCAAAGATGAAGTCTGTAAAAAAATAGCTATCTTTAGCTGTTCCCAGTTGTTAGCGTTCACTTTAAAAAACAGTGGTTCTTAGAGGTGTTCTGCCAGGGGTGGGGAACCTTTTTTCTGCCAAGGGCCATTTGGGTATTTATAACATCATTCGCGGGCCATACAAAATTATCAACTTAAAAATTAGCCTGCTATATTTGGTCAAACATTTAGCCAAGGGGCACGACCGGAGACGGCTCCAAGTGCCTGCCACATAGAGCGGCTCGCTTTTGAGCTTTGCCGTCCCCAGCTGGGCCCAAGAAATTCAGGCAGGGAAGCATCTTTCTGAGCTAGAGATCTGCCAGGACCCATAAAGGGCCAGACCAAATGATTACGTGGGCCTTATACGGCCCCCGGGCCTGACGTTCCCCACCCCTGTGCTAAACTCTTGACAACACAGGCAAGCTGCAGTTTTAAGCTTATTGCTTAACCACCTGTCCGTCTTCTCACTAACTTTAGCCAAATAACTTCTCTTCAGCTAGAGCTACAACTTATTTGATAAACATGTAAGGATTGTTGCTTTGTTTAAAAACAAGCAAATACTTCTTTTTAATTAAATGAAGGTTATTGCGTTGTTCCAGATGCTTATTCAGTCACTTTTAATCTAGCCGTTAGTGTGTTCCATTAGCAGTCTCAGTAAAACTTGAGCCCTAGATTTCCAGAAGCCTGCTGATGAAGTACTAGAAAACTTATATTGCTGCATCTGAAATGGTGTCCAACCTATCCTTCCAAGTTTTTAAAGTGCAATATGTTATTATAGTGATATTTCCCTCTCTTTTTTAAATGCTGTTGATCATAGGTGGCCACTGTATCTGAAAAATCTCGGATCATGGAACTGGAAAGAGACCTGGTGCTGAGAGCGCAAGAAGTAATGGAACTGCGGGCCAAATTAGAGTCCTGTAAGCCCGTCAGTAACGTGGACACATCTCTCTCCCTGTTGCAAGAAATCAGCGCTCTGCAAGAAAAGATGGCATTGCTAAGCAAGGAACATGAAGGTGAGATGAAGTCTCTGAAAGAGAAGCTAGAGATCAGTGAAGAATCTTATCGGAAGGAAATCAAAACCTTGCTGGCATCAAATGAGAAAATGGCGAAGGAGAGCGAGTCACTGAGAGCAAAGTTGGATACTGCCCACAAGGAGAACTTGGAGGTGATCGATCAGTGGAAAGCCAAGCTACAGTCTGTGATGGCTTCCCACCAGCAAGCCATGGAAGAGCTGAAGACCTCTTTCAGCAAGGGGGCGGGGGCTCAGATGGCTGAATTTGCTGAGCTCAAGACCCAGATTGAGAAGATGAGAGCGGAGCACCAGAACGAAATGTCAAGCCTGAAACTGAAACAAGAAGACGAGAGGTCGCATCACCAGAAGGAGATGGAAGCTCTGAAACTGAAGCTGCTGGAAGCCGCCGAGGAGAAGGAGAGGAGCTTGGAGACCCTGAAGACCAAACTGGAAAGTGCCGAAGATCAACATCTGGTGGAAATAGAAGACACGCTGAACAAGCTGCAGGAAGCCGAAATAAAGGTAAAGGAGCTGGAGGGTTTCCAGGCCAAGTGCAATGAACAAGCCCGGGCTATGGATGAATTCAAAGCAAAGGTGAAAGCTGTGGAAGCAGAGCTCTCGGAACTGGATGCCCTTCGGAAGGCTGGTTCAGAAGGTAAACTGGAGCTGGAGAAACTTAGCCGGGAGCTCAAGGCAGCTGAGAAAAAGATTCAGAATTTAGAGAATGAACGGAATAATGAAAGTAGCCAGGTTTGTAATGACATTCATCCATTAATTTGCTTTTTCATTTTTTTATTAACTTTAATTTGATATTCTGTTGAGGCACTTTATTCCTACCAGAGAAGGCATTATGAAATAGTATGACTGCATCATTTGATGAGATTTTTACAAGCATACATGCGAAATATGAATCATATACCCAGAGTATCTGGGAACCTATGTAGGTTTGTGCACTGACTGTATAAGACGAGTCCTACTGGATCAGAGCAGAGGTCCATCTAGTCCAGCATCCTGTCTCTCACAGTGGCCAACCAGTTGTCCTGGAAGGCCAACTACAGGGTGTAGAGACCAAGGCCTTCCCCTGATGTTGCCTCCTGGCATTGGTACTCAGAGGTTTACTGCCTCTAAATGTGGAGGTTCCCTTTAATCTCCGTGGCTAGTAGCCACTGATAGAACCTCCCCCCCCCCCCCCCGCCCGCAATGAATCTGTCTGATCCTCTTTTAAAGCCATCTATGCTTATGGCTACAAGATTCTCAATCTGGGGCACAGGGACTGCTGCACTCACTTGGCTGCTGGGATTCTACCCAAGATGAGATAAGGAGTGGCTCTCTGGCTTGCTCCGTCTTCCCCATCTTTCCTCCGGAGGAGAAGGTAACAAGTGCATTTATTTGAGCACAAAAAGACCACCACCACCACCCCGCCCAGCGCATGGGTACTAGATTTTTGTATGCCTCTCTTGAAGTTACTTCCTGAGACTGACAGTTTTTAAACTCCTTGGTATTGGAGATCTTCCCAAACTGAACCTGATCTAAATTTTTATCATTCAGAGATTATTCCTGATCTGTGCAATTTAACACAGTTTCAGTTTTGGATGCCGTAGGGCCTGCTACGTGGTAAGCAAAGCATTTGTGCGATCCAAGGAATGATCAGTGCGTATCCTAACCTCTGAAAGGGAGTTCGGTTGAATTCCATGGGGCTTGCTTCTTAGTAAGAGTGAGGATTGCAGACTAAAGCGAAGGACTTCCCTGCTTTAGCAATCCTGAATATATTCCTAAAGCACCAATAATGCTATGAACAAAACTTTCAGAGATTTCTTTAACATACCATTTCCTTTCAGTTTATGGATGTTTTGTTTATTTTCATCGCATATTTTCACATCTTATTTTACTTTTTTTTAATTTGCCAGTTAAAAGACCATTGTTTTGTTCCTTTTGTAACTTTATTTTTACACCACCTGGTCATCCTTGTTAGGCTGTTAATCTGATCAAGGAACTGGAAGGGAAAGAACAAAAGCTTCTTGAGCTTGAAAATAACTTGGGTACAGTAAATCAACTTAAAGACTCTTTGGAAAAGGAACTTCTGGACCTGGTAAGTGATAATTGGCAATGGCCTGCACACTCTCGATGTTGCTCTGTGGGCTTTTAGAGGGAAAATTATTGGCGGTTTCAGATGCAGCCATTCTTGCATCAGCAAGGTGGAGTCCATTAAATCAGACCAGTAGCTCAGTGCTGACTTTTTATATTGGAATGTTGTCCCCAATGCAAGTGTCGCACATTGGATTAGTCCCTTTTGCCCCTCAATCATTTTTTTTCTGCAGTAATTACTGCCTTTGTTATCTATGCAGTGAATGTGATCTGAATATTCCCTCCTGTTTTGTTGCAGGGATTTGGTGTTTTCTGAGCATTCCAAAAACATCCTGTCCTGAGAATTCATAGAATGGACTGATCAGAACTGCTGAAATAGGCAGCTATTTTTAAAATAGCCATTAAACATTGACATAATTGACTAAAATTATTTTTTACGAAGTTGCACAGCCTTATTCTGTTGACAGTACAGGCTTTAAATACACCCAGTTACCTTGGATACCAAGGGCTCATAGTATTAAGGCATTTTCAGTAGTTTGTATACGGCGTAGCTCAGATGTAACAGATTTGGAAACACTAAGAGGACTGGCCTTAATCAGCAATGGAGAGGGGTTCTGCAGCTGTATCATTCTCTCCTGACCTGCATTAACATCTCTTAATCTGCCTACGTGCCGAAAAAGCACTGCTGAGAGAGCACCAGCCAAAGTTTTGGGTTTGTTTTGATTTTTAAAGACTGAATCCAGGCATGGTTAGAAGTGGGGACACTTTACTGGGGCCCAGGACTCCAGAGATACCTGATCTTGGCTGTAAACCCATATGTTATATTTATGGTGATACAGAAATAACATAAATGGCTTCCTTTCATCACTCATGAGACAAGATTAGGGTGGGGGAGCTCCGTGTTGAAAATTTGTATGGGCCCCTGAGAAATCATGCTTAAGATGAGAGGATCTATGTTGGCTTTGAGACCAACAACTCCGGTCTCACTTAACACAGAGATTTTCATCACTGTTGGAATGAAGTTATTTGAAAACCTTTTCAACAAGGGCAGAGGTGTTTTTTTTAATGTGCTTCCAAATCCTTAACAAGCCTAGTCAGAAATTTTCTCCAGTGGTCTACAGTTAGTCTACAGCATTAATTTTCAGACCATCACTGGGATGCACGTGCGATGAGTCAAAAAAGGAGTTGTCTCTTTTTACCTGGCTGAAGCTGGAGAGCTCTTTTAAGCTGTATTGAGTCAGCTGAATCTGAAAAACTATCAGTGCTAATTTCAGTGATAGATACGACCCTATGCCTAATGGTTCAACATGCCTGCTTTTCTTCTGTTCTCCTAGAAAGGAAAATTTACTAAGGCTGCAGATGAAGCAGAAAGTGTGCAAAAATCTATGCAAGGTAGGTTTCCTTAATCACTTTTCATGTCAGAGGAAGAGTTTTTTGCAAAAAAAAATTGCAGTGTTCATAGGTTTCTGTATATGTCTGGCAAGAAGGGATCGGGTGGTGAAGGGAACAGCACAGAAGACCTTCCTTTAAATTCTTACTAGATACAAAGAACCTTCTTTTAAAGACCTTTACGGTCAGGGACCCTCTTACCTATGGGACCACCTCTCCAGTTATAACTCCCCACGCCCACTTCGGTCATCCTTTTGGGGCCTCTTTCAGGTGCCCGGCCCCAGGATGGTTCAGTTAGCTGTTACCAGGGGAAGGGCTTTCTCAGTTATGGCCCCTACCCTGTGCACTGTCTGATGACACCCGTGCCCTGTGGGTGTCATCAGGCCAAATTGTTCAGGTTGGCTTTTGGAGGTTAACCAGATGTTCTGGGCTGGTTTGATAGCGGTGTGGTGCCGAGTCATGTATCTTAATATTTTATGTATGTTATTTTATATAATATTTTATATTTATCTTTATTGGTTTTTAACTTAATTGTTATAATGTTGTTTAAATGTTGTAAGTCGCTGCGAGACCCTCTGAGTGAGCAGTACTAAAAAAAATCTAATCAATAAATAAATCTGTGTGTGTGTGTGTGTGTTAAGTGCCGTCAAGTCGCTTCCAACTCATGGTGACCCTAAATAAATCTTTAGGAAAGTGGAAATGACCTCTAACTTTGCCATTTTATTCCTTTAGAAACTGTTGAAAAACTAAACCAAAAAGAACAGCAATTTGCACTCATGTCATCCGACCTAGATCAACTAAGAGCTGCCTTGACAAGTAAGGGAGTGACTAGGTTGTAGTATTATCTTGTGTATTTTTTGTCATATAGCATTACAGAAGAATGCATTCCTGTATTTGTGGGCATTACTGAATTTGTGAGTTATTCGTCGAAAACCAGAATTTGTTGCATGTGAAATCCAGCTAGAATTAATTGTGGCTTTTGAAAATGACAGTCAAGCCCAGAGTCTTTGATATGTATAACCCCCACCCCCCACCCCTGATCAAGTTCCACTGCTTACGTAGACATCCCCACTTTCTCTGCTCACTCAACCCTGGGGCAGAACATAAGGTTCTGTTTTGGGGGAAGAAGATATCCACTGTGGGTTAACGTCCCTCATCCACTCCTAGAGGGGGGAGGGGTACGTCAGCCGCCTTTTCCTGTGGTAGGAGGAGCTTCAACCAGGCTTGCTGCTGCCGCTACCCAAAAAAAGCCAGGTTTGCA
The DNA here is from genome assembly GCF_029931775.1 of Euleptes europaea. Taxonomy (NCBI): domain Eukaryota; kingdom Metazoa; phylum Chordata; class Lepidosauria; order Squamata; family Sphaerodactylidae; genus Euleptes; species Euleptes europaea. The sequence continues at coordinate 61,617,193 of NC_079324.1, read as the reverse complement.
GTTTTTCTGAGGTAATCTTGTGTGCAGCTTTTTGAGCTCCACAGCTGCACACCACAGGGAAGCTTTTCTGCCTCCTTGAGTTCTGCTCCTGATCTTGCACCTTCCTTTACACCATAACCTTCCATTCCAAATTTGAATCCCCACAGTAGGAAGACTGGGAAAGTAAACTAGCAGGGTATGCAGTAAGGGCAAAATTAATGAATTATGTGAATAATATAGACCAAATAAAGAATTTCTTGTCCAATGCAAAACATATAGTATTCTTACAAACTGGGGAGCAGAGGAGGAAGTAGCTGAATTGAAATATGTCGGGTATTATTGTCAGTTTCTTTGTTATATTGTACCAAAAGGTGTTTAAGAGGAAAACATTTAAATAAATAGCGGGTATATGGATTTATATATGGACTTATTTTCTAGCATTTGGAAATAATTTTTTTAAATCTATGTTTAGATATAACTTTTATCAACATTCAAGGTTCATTATTTTATCACCAATTATTATCTAATATGTTCTAACGTTATTGTTACTATCATTTATCGTTGATTATATTATATGTATATTTTTTCTTATCCTTTTTTCCTTTGACAAAATTGGATTGTGTTATTTTCTGTTGTTTCTTTTATTAATTAAAATACAATTTTATAAAATAAATTTTTGATATTGATTAGAAGACTTACCATTTTCTTCCTTTTTAATGTTTGTGTTACTGATGTTTTTTCTCTCCTGTGGTTTTCAGGATATGTGGTATTTTCTTTTGAATGTACTGTTTATTTTCTTCAGTGGCCTGTTCTTTCTTTCTTGTTAAGCCATGGACAGGAAACTGAAAGAGAGGGAAGACAAAGAACAGCAGCTGATTGAGGCCAAAGCCAAACTTGAAAATGATATTACAGAAATAATGAAATCCTCGGGCGATAGTTCTTCTCAGCTGATGAAGATGAATGATGAGCTGCGGTTAAAAGAAAAGTAATCCCTCTCCCATGTGGAGTATCTCCTTGGCATTTTCAGCTACTCTAGCTCTCGCTGAGAGCTGGCGTAGTGTAGTGGTTAAGAGTGGTGGTTTGGAGCAGTGGACTGTAATCTGGAGAACCAGGTTGGATTCCCCGCTCCTCCACATAAACGGCGGAGGCTAATCTGGTGAACTGGATTTGTTTCCCCACTCCTACACATAAGGCCAGCTGGGTGAATTTGGGCTAGTTACAGTTCTCACAGCCCCACCTACCTCACAAGGTGTCTGTTGTGGGGAGGGGAAGAGAAGGTGATTGTAAGCCGGTTTGATTCTTCCTTAAGTGGTAGAGAAAGTCAGCATATAAAAACCAACTCTTCTCCTCCTCTTTCAAAAGTCATGATTGGTGCTCTTCCTGATTATTTCTTCTTTTAAACTATTTCATATAGTTTTTGGAAAAACTAGCTCATAAATATTTCTTGCCTATATAATATATTGTAGACTTCACCCAAAGAATTGTAGACTCTGTTGGCAACGTTTGTCATTTTGATTAGGGCTCAGGAGTCGGGGGAAAAGCATCCCAGAAGACCGCTAAAGGAGTAACATTAAAGGTAGACTTTCAGGGTTACAGCCATGCATTTTTTTGGTGTTGATTTTAGACAGCAAGAGGAATTGCAGCTTCAGCTCACCAATGCGAACGAAAGGGCTGCTCAGCTGCAGGAGAACATGGAGCAAGCATCACGTCAAGCTGAAGAGAGACAACAAGACGCACAGAAAAACCATCAGGCCGAGCTGAAAAAGTTGCTAGACAAGTTAAGCAGCCTGGTAAGAACAACTGCGGGAAGGCTGGTTGTTTGCTTAGGGAGAAAATGACCCAGGATAGCTTGGATTTTTTTTTTAGAGGATCATAATTACACATATTATGAACATGAAAAATGAAGTTAATGTGAAATTGTTTTGGCTGCAACGAGAAGAGCAGGAATTAAAATCTCCTTCAGAATAAAAAAGGAATGCTGTTGCCTTTGCATAATCAGGATATAATAAACAAAGCAGAGAAGTAGAACACCTATAAAACAAAGAAGGTAAATATTTAAGGTGCGGTTGCAGACAGATGCCAAACTTTTGCTGAGCAGGTTACACAGTAGGATTTTGTCCAATGAGGAGAGCATTTCCACATTTTTATGTGACATGTAGAAAGTGCTGTGTGAAGCCACCATTCTAATTCTGCATGCAGCTGATTACAGAACAGAAATGACCCAGTGGCAAAAAGTGTGGTAGTGTGGAAGCAACCGCTGAGAATATTTCAGAGGGCGATGCTCTTGCTTCTCATACAATTTTTCACCACACGCAGTGCTGTGTATATGTTTGTAATATACAAGTTTTGAGTCTGATTATCCTTTGTGTAACTGAGGTATGTACAATGTGAAATTCCAGCTGAAAAGTATTATTTTTATCTCTGAATCTGAAGGCCCATCTCTTAGAAATACCAGCCTTGCTTCAAGAACCTGCTCTCACCGTTTGTACCTTTTTATGAACTGCAAGGTTTTAAAAAGTCCTGCTTGTGTTAATACCAAATTTAGCGCAGTTTTACTCGTTGAGTTCTGTGATGCAAGAAACATTAGTGCATCTCAAGGTTCCTCAACATTGTGCCCGTGGGCACCATGGTGTCTGCTGACATCGTTCCTGGTGCTCGCCGAGTTTTTTCAGAGTGTTTGGAGCCAGACGGGGCTCCAGCCAAGCAGGGCTTCTGATTAGCCTTTGTAGATCTGATTGGCTGTGCAGATTAAAATAATGTTGCTTCAGTGGCAGCTGCCACTACAGCGTTGGTGTTATTCTATCACTCATGTATTTTTTAATTACCCCTCCCCTATTTATTTAATTACCCCTGCACTTGGCTTTCCTCTGTGTGTGTGTGTGTGGATCTGCCTCCCATGGCAGCCATTTTATGGCTGTGCCCACCACCCTGGGTCAGAGTTGAAAAGATGCCCGCAGGCCTACGTATAATTGTGGAGTACTGTGACTGCCTGTGTAGGACATGAGCAGGGCCCTTTTCTCCAGCAATGTACAATCTAGCCTCCGTATATTCTCGCAGGAGAAGAAAATCGCAGCTAGCCAATATCAGTATAAGGACTTGCAAGCAACGCATGAAAAAACACAGTCTGAGATGGCTGCCCAGCACAATGCAACCATCAAAGATCTTAAACAACATCTTCAGGAAACAGATCAGAGTTTGGCAAAGTCACAAAAAACAAACAACGATTTGAAAAAACAGGTGGACGAGTTGAAAAAGGAAGCAGAGCATGCAAAGGTGCGTGACTGTCCAAAACAGGTAGCTCGTTTATCCCGTAACCAACTGCATTCAACTAATGAAAATTTATGGTTGAGGTCCATTGGGCTGGTATGGGAAAGGCATAGATGTCTGTGACTGATATGTGGGGAACTGGTGTGGCTGGTACCCTGTCAGATTGACTTTTGACTTCTTAAACCCGAAAGAACAAGCATCCAGAATTATGTAGCAATCTACCACTGGGCCCCTGAGTCCCACAGAGCATAACAATTATGTAGTCTGTATCTACAAAGGATCAGGAAAAGAGGAAGACCCAACAAGAGATGGATTGACTCAATAAAGGAAGCCACAGCCTTCAATTTGCAACATCTGAGCAAGGCTGTCAAAGATAGGACATTTTGGAGGACTTTCATTCATAGTGTCGCCATGAGTTGGAAGCAACTTGACGGCACTTAACACACACACACATCTACAAAGGATACATGCACACATACTAATGTATTTAAAGGACATGTATCAGTGGTTAGTTTCACACTACTGCTTTCTGCTTTGGGATCAAAAGATACAAGAAGCGGGGGCGTTTTACAGCAACAAGAAAGTTCAGGCAGTGAAAGACGTGATAGGACTGAATCCTATTACTTCTTTCCACTACATATTCCTTTAGTGGAAAAAAAAAATCTCAGCGGAAGGAAACTGAAGGGTCCATTTTAAAGGAAGGAATTCCTATGACCCGATCCCCTAGGACAGGGGTCGGCAAACTCATTAGTCAAAAGAGCCAAATATCAACAGTACAATGATTGAGATTTCTTTTGAGAGCCAAATTTCTTAAACTTGAACTATATAGGTAGGTACACTGTTTATTAACTTAATAAACTTTAATTACAGTTTTAAGTCTTAATTAAACTATAGATACACTGAATAAAACTTGATATCATACTTAATAGTGATCTTATTTATTGATAAAAATTAAATTCTAAGTCCCTGCCATTTCCCCCTCCCCGTCCGGAGTCCTCGTCTGGAGGCCTGGTCTACAGCCATAAAAGCCTATTGGTAGACCTGGCCTCCGGCTGAGTCCCATTGGGAGGCCAGGTCTACCCATTGGCTTTCTTGGCAGTAGACCTGGCCTCTGGAGGCCCATAGAAGCCAATTGGTAGACCTGGCCTCTGAAGGGGGACTTTTTTCCCCTCCTTGGAGTCCAGGTGTACTGCCAAGAAAGCCAGTGGGTAGACATGGCCTCCCAATGGGTCTCAGCCGGAGGCCAGGTCTACCAAAGGAAGCCCACCCCACCCAAAAGCTGATAGGCGGGGGGGGGGGCAGGAAACGCCAAGCAGCCAGCCCAGCAATCGCTCGGCTAGAGGGGAGGGGAGGCTTTAGCCTCCCAACCATTGAGGGAAAGGGAAAGGGGGACCCGGCCATTCTCCACAGTGTGGGGGGGGGGAGACAGCGCACCAGCTCGCCCGCTCTCTCTCTCTCTCTCAGGTGCGCCGGCTCCGCAGCCCGGCTGCCAGAATGAGCAGGCGCAAGAGCAGGGGCTCCGAACCAAGTTCGGAGAGCCACACTCAACGGGCCAAAGAGCCGCATGCGGCTCTGGAGCCACAGTTTTGAGACCCCTGCCCTAGGATGCTCAATGCTAATTTTAAAAATGTAAAGAGAATAAGTGCTTTTCAGAAACAGGTTGGAGAGCAATTAGCCCTCCCTCCCCATCTTGGAAATCCTTTCCAGCTGTACAATTTCCCATTCTGCCACTCTATAGCTACCTGGCGTATAAAACCCTATTTATTTCTTCAGTTGTTTAAACTTCCCTTTTCCCCATTTTTAAGTGGCAAAGCAAGCTTAGAGGTGGTGGATGTTGTTGCTTAATTTCCTGCACCCTTGTCCTGCAATGTCCTTAGCTCAACTTGAATAGCTTCCATTTATTTGTTTATTGCATTTCCTTCACATTGTTCCTTCCGTTTTCTCCCATCCATTTCCTATGTAGTTTGAGCTTTGCATTTTGTCCCTCTGCAGCGGAATATTTGATGTTTACATTGACACACAGGCAAAAAGGCTGTGGGCTGATACCCAAGTTCAGAGTGATCCAAATTTTGCTATTGTAACAAGATACAGATAAAATGCTCTCTATAAAGATTAACAGCTTGAAAGACCTGTAAGTCAGCATAGACAGAAGGATGGATTTTCCACCAGGCACCATTTTGGGTTACAACCCTCATTGCCTTGTAGTGTTTCACTTTAGGGATATTTTTGGAGGATTTTTGCATTTCTGAAGCAAGTCTTTTAACTTGGAATGCTGTATGTTAAATACCTATAAAACCTGCCTATACCTTTTGTAGTAGGGAATTCATGTGTGCGCTGTCTACAGAAAGCCCTGTTGACCAGGTACATTAGGGGAAAATTCAGGACCCATAAATTTAGACTATATTTCAGCCATCTTGGAAACTGGAAGGGGAAAATTAAGAAGGCATCCATGGGGAATCTTAGCTGTTTGTAATCTGGAGCTTGTAGTATTTCAATAAGTGTTTCCTACTGCAGCTCATTCATTGGGGTAGGGCTGTGGTTCAGTGGTAGAGCATCTGTTTGGTATGCAGAAGGCCCCAGGTTCAATCCCCGGCATCTCCTGTTAAAGGGACTAGGCAGGTAGATGATGTGAAAGACCTCTGCCTGAGACCCTGGGGAGCCACTGCCGGTCTGTCTAGACAATACTGACTTTGATGGACCAAGGGTCTGATTCAGTATAAGGCAGCTTCATGTGTTTGTGTGTATTCTGTTTTGTCCCCTGTCAGTGTCTCTCTTTTGCAAAGGTGCCACAATAATCGGCTGTCCTCAAAGAAAGCTAACCCTTTGTAGGCTTCTCCCCTCTTTTGGAAAGAAGCTTGTGCTTCCATTCTATACATGCCATTTATTGAACACATGAAGCTGCCTTCTACTGAATCAGACCCTTGGTCCATCAAAGTCAGTATTGTCTACTCAGACTGGCAGCGGCTCTCCAGGGTCTCAGGCAGAGGTCTTTCACATCATCTACTTGCCTAGTCCCTTTAACTGGAGATGCCGGGGATTGAACCTAGGACCTTCTGCATGCCAAGCAGATGCTCTATCTCTGAGCCACAGCCCCTCCCCTTCTCAATCAAAATTGCAGGTTTCCCAAAGTTGGTGCAACTTAAGTGTAACAGGACAATGGGATTGTGCACCCACTTGGGCCTGCCTGCCCTGATCCAGCAAAGCCTGTCAGTGTTTCACGTGACACGTTAATGTTGCAGCAGACATGTGCCATGTGTGTAATGCAGTCAACACAAACTTTACCTCTCAAATCAGAGGGTGAAGAATTAATTTAGCAGGTAAAGATTGTGGCATCGTGCCTGCTTGGGTGGAAATGTCTCCATGCACATCTGATTTTGAAGGTACAGCAGATGTGTGTGACGGCATCCTACAACTCCATCTCATGTTTAAAAGTTGTACTAACCTGAGAAACTGTCTATCTGATCATAACTCTAGTTAACGTTCCCGTTCCAGAGATGCCTTATGCGTTCATTTGGCATGCTGGGGTGTGCATTTCTGGGCTGCCTTAAAACTCATAAAGCTTGTAAGCTTAATTGCTTTAAGGATTATGGCATTTGTTTAGCATAAAAAAGGAAGCTGGAAGCTCTTCAGCTTGGCTTTGTGTGTCAGTATACACATGATTTTATTTCAAGAAAAGAAATAGTTGTGCTGTTATCTTTAATCCACATTTCACACTAGCCTGCTTGACTTCACTTTTTTGTTTTTGTTTCCCTTCTCCCCATCCTTTGTTCCTTTAGTCCTTAACCTCTATGTTAGCTGCAGCCAGAAAAGAGATTGAACTAATGTCAGACGAGATGAGGGCTTTGATATCAGAGAAGGAGTCCCTGGCGCAGGAGGGCAATGCTTTAAAGTTAGAAAAAGGTTCCTTGTTATCAAAACTTGTAGAGTTGGAGTCCAAAGTTGGGTTGTTAAAACAAGATCAGGAAAAGCTTTGGACAGTGAACGAAGAACTTAACTTAGAGAACAAAAAAACCTCAAAGGAGAAACAAGAAGCCGAGAACAAAATTCAGCAGGAAAAGGCAAAGAATGACAAGCTGCTTTCTGAGAAAGGAAAGCTGCTCTTGGAAATCGAGGCAGCCCAAGATGATCTTCTGAAGATAACTAGAGAGAATGATGCTCTGCGCACTTCGAAAGCAACTCTTCTCCAGCAGGTGAATGAGCTTCAGACCCATAATAATTCCTTGGCGGAGGAGCATCAGAACCACATCAGCCAAAGGGAAGAGCTAGAAGACTGTCAGAGGAAGCTCCTGGAGGAAAATGCTGCCCTTCTCAAAGACAAAGATGATGTCATTGAGAAGCTGAAGAATTCTTATGGCGACATGGCCAGAGACCAAAAGGAGCTCCTCCAGGAAATCTCCACGCTGGCTGCCGAGAGGGATTCGCTGTTAGTGAAACACTTAAGTCTTGAAAACAAAGATGAGGCTTTGAAAAGGGAAGTGGACAGCTTGAGGCAGACTAGCCAGGATCTCCAGCTGGACAAGGAGGCCCTCTTGAAAAGCCAGGAAGAACTGCGTAGAAGCTTGGAGCAGGCTCTGAATGAAAAACAGAAACTTGGTGGGAAAGTGGAAGGCCTGCAGGCTGATCTGGAAGGGGCAAACAAAGCGCTTAAGAAGGTCACTAAAGACAATGCGCAGTTGCAGGCCTCTCATGCCAGTCTTTCGAAACTGCTGGAGGAGATTAAGACCAGCAGGGAGACAACAGACTCTGAGTGCATCCAGTTATTACAAGAGAAGGATGCCTTGGCTTCGTCCGAAAGGAGGCTTTTGGGCGAAAGAGAAGATCTTCTGAATGAAAACAAGGCGATTTCAGAAAAGCTGGATAAAATCTCAGAAGAGTCGGCCCTTGTTGAGAAAGCATTGAACGAGAAGCTAAACCAGGTGAGCACAGAGAAAGAACTAACGTATCAGAAATACACAAAGCTTAAAAAGCAGAACGAGAGTCTTGCCAAGGACAAGGCCACACTGGAGGCGAAATGCGCCGAGCTCCTGGCAGAAAAGCAGTCTGCCGCCAAAGCCCTGTGCGACTTGAAGAGGAAGCACGAATTGGACATCTCCGCCAAGCGAGTGCTGACCCAGGAGAAGGCCAAACTTCAGGGCAGTGTTGAAATTCTGAAGCGGGAGCTTGACCTGAAAATGGAAGAGAACCAAGAGTTGGTCAGCTACAAGTGTGAGCTGTCCTCCATCTTGAAAGAGACTCAGAGTGCCAAAACTGTGCTAGAAAATGAGTATTCTGCTCTGCTTCATGCGAAGCAGCTGCTGGCAGCCTCGTTTAAGAGCGGCTGTTCGGAGAAGGAGCTCTTGAACCAAGAGAATACCCGGCTGCAAGAAGAGAGCCAAAGGTTAAACAAAGAGTTCAAGAGAGTTCAGGACAGCCTAACCATCGAGCAGGAAGGTAGGAGGCTAGAGAAGGAGTCTTTTCTGGTGGAGAACACAAAGCTTCAGAACAGCGTCAGTTTCTTAGAGAGGGAGAAGGAACAGATGACGTTTAGGAACAGAGAGTTGCTGGCTGAGAGGGAACAACTGGAACAAAAGAGGTTAAAATCTGAATCCAAGCTAGAGGAAATCATGAAAGAAAAGGAGATCCTTAGTGTTGAAACAGATCAACTTGCATCCAGCATCGAAAAACTCAAGAGCGAGTTTGCAGCACTGACGAAATCAAAGGTGGAACTCCAGGAATTGCACAATGGTGTCTCTAAGATCCTAGAAGATCTCCGTTCCAGCCATGAAACCTCAGAACTGGAGCGCGCTAAGCTTATTCAGGAAAATGAGATTCTGCTTTCAGAGCAGAAGAATCTGGTCTCAGTAAAGGAGGAGATCTTGAAAGAGAAGGAAAAGTTTTCCAAAGACTACTGTAAACTGCACAAGGAAGTCACGCTCTTAGCACAGGCTAACAGTGAGGTGTCAGCCAGCCTCTTGGAGTTTCAGAACAAAAACCTGGAACTGCAGAAGGAAAAGGATGAGCTTGCCTTGAAACTGAAAGAAATCGAGAGTCTCCAGCCACTGGCGGTAACCCAGAGATCTGAGGTATCAAGCGCTGTTAAATCCGGTCCAATCCAGTTACTAACACCACACACTAACGTCCAGTTGTTTTACTGTCTGCACTTAATTTTGCATGATCTGGCACCTTACCTCAGTCTAAATACCCTCTTAATTATCTGTTTCTCACTGTATTTAATTAAGAGATTTTTTTTCTCCAAACACAGTTAAGTGCTGAAGCAGGGTGGGCAGGGTGGAAAATCGCATCCACTGTCAATGGCCTTGCAGTTTCTGAATGTGGCAAGATAATTTTTGAATTGTGAATAAAAAGGCAGGTTCCCAGATCCATAGGAGCCAGCACATAGGCAGAAAGATCGGAGCGGTCATAGATGTGGTCTTAATTGAAAATTTTAAAATGTACGCTTAATCCAAACATTGGCTGTTCAGCCTCTTAAGCTTATAATTATAATGGGGGGGGGGGGTGGAGGCAGCAGTTTCCAAGAAGAATGACTAGTAAAGTTAATGTAGCAGGGGATTTGGCAGTCTCTGCTGGATCTTTTTATTCCCAATGGGGTTTGCCTTCACCACCAACAGAGGACAGAATGGAATGTTGAGCGGTTCCATCATGGGCTTTATAAACCGTGCAGCTTTTTAATGGCACTTCTTCTAATTATTGCTTTACATTATCTCGGTGCAGCCTTTATATTTGTGGGGGGGGCCCTCAAACCTGTATGTTGCTGAAAGATTTCCATTCATTTTAACTTCAGTGTCATCGGCCAAATTCAAATGCTGGTAACTCAGCATTGCGAAACTAGAGCACAAAAGTCAAGTCTGTTGGTAGTGAAGAACTCTTGAAATTGTTACTACTAAAAGAGAGCAAAAAAGTAATCCCAAGAATGAAGTTAATTAAGGACACCTCATTTCGCGGTGGAAATGGCAATACCAGAGGATTGAAATTTAATTTCTGCTTGGAATAAAACGGTTGGGAGATTTAATTACACTTTGTGAAGCTTCTGAAAGCAGACAAATAGCCAATATCTGGTTTTTATTGAAACTGAGCACTGCCCCCTCCAAGAAAAGCAAGGAAAGCGGCCTGCAAGTAACCAATCCCTCCTTTAAAACACCCATGCTGCCATCCACACCTGCTAACTTAAACACAATCCCATTGCACTGAAGGACTATGGAGTCCATGAGTCATGGATCTTGGCAGCCAACGTCTGGTACAGTTCATCACTTGTCTTCATGTGACATTTTTTATCTTCTAGGCTGCACAACCAGCTGAAGGTGTTTTGCAGATGGTTGAGCAAGTGACCAAAGAGAAGGGTGACCTTCAGAAAGAGAAGATGGAGGCTGTGGCTTCACTGGAGGATTCCAAACGAGCCAACCAGAAACTGCAGAAGGAGGTAACCAAACTTTAAATATCAGTATCAGTAACTTTAAATATCTATATTGGGAAGGGGCTGTAGCTCAGTGGTAGAACCTCTGCTTGGCATGCAGAAGGCCCCAGGTTCAATCCCCAGCATCTCCAGTTAAAGGGACTAGGCAAGTAGGTGATGTGAAAGACCCCTGCCTGAGGCCCTGGAGAGCCGCTGCCGGTCTGAGTAGACAATACTGACTTCGATGGACCAAGGGTCTGATTCAGTAGAAGGCAGCTTCATGTGCTCATGTGAGTTGTGTAGAAAAAGCAAGCTTCACCTAAAATGAATCAATCATCCAATCTATATTGGTCAAATCTAGGTTGCGGATAGCTTTCTAGAAAGCATATCACTGTAGTGATTTCGAATGGGCTAGGGTTGCACATGATGTGCATGGTCAGAGCCTGAACTTTAAGTAACAGGTTGGGGTTAAAGGGATATCTCTCCCTTCCCCTGTTCTTTCTCCTCCCTGGCCCTTTGTCTAGTAGTGGCTGTAAATCGAATGTTTCAGTCCTCAAAAAAATGACTCAAGTTGCTATCTCCTGGGTCCAAGCACTATCTACTGTCAGCAGCAGCTCTCCAAGGACTGAGACTGGGGCCTTTCCAGTTTTGCTTCCAGACATCTTTCTAACTGAAGATGCCATGAATTGAATCTGGGACCTTATGGATACAAAGTATGTGCTCTATGCCGAAGGCCATCACAATCTATCATACAAAACATTAAAATAACATAAAATAACATTGAAATAACTTTAAAACAGTCTGACCCCAAGAAGCAAGTATTTAAATATGTTAGGTATGGCGCCTTGTAAAAAAAATGGCAAAAGAGACTTAAACGAGACAGGGGTCTGTCAAAGAATAATCCATCAGACTTGCTGGAGATCACGCAGAATTAAGGGACTTGATGTCCGTTCATGTCTATGACTTAGATCACTGGAAATTGAATTTTATAATCGCACGCCCCTGTAATTCTGCCAGCGTGGCCACAGATTATCTGTTACATAACAAAATGCATCTCTCCGTGCCTGTCAACGGATGAGGCTTACAAACTGATGCTTCTAAGATAGATTAAAACATAATAAATAAAGGCAGCGCAGTCATTTGGGGCTGGAACCGGCAGACCTTTTGGAACGATGGTATTCCCGGTCTTAAAAACTCAATACTCAGCTTACTTTCCACAGATCCAGGTACAGTACTGCGATACATTTGTCTATGGCAGCGCCATCGGTTTCTTTTTGCTGATCACTTCGGGGCCGGGGGAGGCTAGAGAGCCTGCGGCTTCTTATCCAGCATTTTTATGGTTACTTAGCTGGTTTGGGTGGATTTTATAGCTGTTTGTTTCACAAAGCTGGTGAATTTGTCTTTTGGAAGGCACAAAAGAGGGGAATCCCACTCAAAATGATTTGAAGGAAACTACAAGGTGTGTGGAGGCATTATTCCAACTTAGTAACCCTTCTTATAGCTTTATAATATAGAGATCCCTTCTTTAGGGGAATATATTTCCCTATCAAATGTATCTGGGTTGACAATGGATTCAAATGGGCCTCCTTCCTTTGGTTGCAAATGATCTCACGTGCAGCCCAGAATGCACTGGGACATCAACTGTTCCACTAGCTGGACACATTTTTCTGTGACCCTGCTGTTCTTGTTATCTCCTTTGCACAATATTTCAATATGCCAGCCATCCTGGCTTTTTCTCTCTCGCCACTGTTCTCTCTTGCCAAGTCCCATTTTTAACATTTAACATTGGCTAGTTCTGCTTAGTATTTGCAATCAGCTGAGTGTTAAGCAGCATTCAGGGGTTGGGAGTCTTCCGTGGCTGGGAAGTCTTAAGCCAAGAGTCGTCTTCTCCCCTCTTCTCTCTCAAGTTGGATACCCTTAAACAGAACAGTGTGAAGAACCGAGAGGAGCTTAACAAGTGGAAGGAGCTCCTGGATACAGAAGGGAAGAAAATGGAGGAGATGAGAAGAGAACTGTAAGTGTTTTCTTCCGTTGCTGCGCAGAAAAATACTCTGTTCAGATGAGAAGTGATTCAGATAAGGTACATTCGTAGGGGTGGAGGCAAGTTGAAAGAGATTTTTTCCCAGCTTCTAAGAGAGAAAAAAGCTGTAAAGTTTAAATCCGCCAGTTTTGCCTTTTGAAGCTGCGAAGGGGATATAGTCATAGAGGGATTTCCATATGAGGCCATGGGTTAGTTTGAATTGCAGGGCATTTTTCAAATTTGAAGCCATATGTGGTTCTGCCACCTGGTGGCACCAGTCCTTTTCTTTTTAAATAGGGGGTTACGTGCTTAAACCCCCCCCCCCATTTCAACCAGTTTCCTTTTTTCATCGCACTGCCTGTTACTAATCCTGATAATAGCATTACTGCTAATGCCTCACAGAAGTAACCACAGTGATTGAATTGGCATAGAGGCCAAAGTATGTGGAATGCTTAATGCTAATTTATGAAGAGATGTAGTTTGTGAGAAGAATTTCTGCTATTTAGTGATTTTTTTTAATTTCTGCATTAGCAGGAACAAATGTGTTGCTTTTACACTACAAGTTCTGGCAGGGTAAGCCAAATCTTGTTGTCTCTGTAGGCAAAACAGCCGGCTCTGTCACGTAGCACTGCATTCGTTCTAAAGACAGCTCATTTGTGCTATGCCATATTTTTCCTTTTTTTTAAAGAATGCCAAGCCTAGAATGCATTTGCATGAGAAATCTATTCTGCAGTTGTTGGTAGGGGTGGAATTTCATTCCCTGAGCATTTGAGCCAGCGTGGTGTAGTGGTTAAGAGCGGTGGTTTGAAGTGGTGGACTCTAATCTGAAGAACCGGGTTTGATTCCCCACTTCTCCATATGAGCTGTGAACGCTAATCTGGTGAACTGGGTTGGTTTCCCCACTCCTACACATGAAGCCAGCTGGGTGACCTTGGGCTAGTCACAGCTCTGTTAGAGCTCTCTCAGCCCTACCTATCTCACAGGGTGTCTGTTGTGGGGAGGGGAAGGGAAGGTGATTGTAAATTGGTTTGATTCTGCCTTAAGTGGCAGAGAAAGTCGGTATATAAAAACCAACTCTTCTTCCTCTTCCCCCTCTTCTTCCTATTCCTCTTCTTTCTCTTCTCTGGCAACATCAAGGGAAGGTCATAAATGCTACACTAGCTTCTAGTCCTCAAACAAGCAGAAGCAGCTTCTTTTGGATTTCAGAACAAATGTGATAATGCTGTGATCAGTCAGGTCAAATTGACTGTAGACATGTTGTAGAAATGGCTAGATGAGTTTTATGGGCTAGAAACTAAAGAAGGGAGGCTGCCTGTCTATTCTCTCACTCCATGAGACCTACTCCTGTGTGGTGTTCAGTTGGTTGACTTCTCGTTACTGACGGCAGACAAACCAAGGCAAAAGGTTGGTTCTGATCATCATTCTCCTGTCCCTCTTTGACACAGAGCAGACCCCTCTGCCCTAAGCGAGAGTTGGAGTCTTTCATTTCTCAATAGCAGTCGTTTATCACTTCTCAGAATGCCCAGTTAGCCCTGCAGCTGAGTTGGTTGGCTGTTTGTCATTCCGAAGTCGTCTTAAATCAGCATGATAAGAAATCAGAAACAAATCCAGGCAGCTGATTTGGGCAATAAGAGATGCATTTCTAGCCAGTGCTGATTCAGCGACTCTAGTAGAAGGTAGATGTTATTACAGAAGAAGACCTGTGGCTGCTTTCCTAGTGAAATAATGTTTCTCTCAGACTTCCTCTGTAAGCTGTAATTGGGGCACCCTCAGCTCTCAGGTGTATGTGTGGGCGTTGTGTGAGAGCAGCTGTCTCTACAAGCACATTGCAGTCATTTGAGTGGGCGGGAAAGATTAAGCAACTGCAGGCACCTTTTAAGCAATATACTGATCATAGCCAGCGCGTACTGCAACCTTACAACTCATTGTGCAAATGGACGGAGCAGTGGCTCCTCATCGGGAGACCAAGCAACAACAGCGGTTGGGCCTCTTCTCCTTAAGTCTTGCTGCAAGAGCATCTGAACCACATTTTTCTTCACTTTAAATAAGGTGCTGGCAGCAGATGGCTCATCAAGAAGCTAATTTATGACATCTTAGTGGCCCTACCCAAATCGAGAACACTGAGATAAACTGAAGGGAGTCGAGCAAAAAATTTTAATTGCATTTCTGCCTTAACGGTCAGTGTTGAGGATGGAAGCGTATGAGCGAGAGAGACTGAACCTGTGCAGAACGTGGCCACCGTGTAATCTCAGAATCATGTCTGGAAATTAATAATTATCAACCCGTAAATTAGGACATATATTAATGCAATTTTAGAATGATTTGAAGCTTACCAATTCTGTCCAGTTCCGAAGGAAATCTCTGTGTGTCTTCAATGTGCAATTTGAATATTTGGTAAAATCCAGGCTGATTAAGGGTTCTGTGTCATTTTGGTTGATTCTAATAAAAGGTGTTAATGTGGATTGCTTTTTGGTTTTGGACCAGCACAGCTGTAATCCACATTTGTCCATTTATAAGAGAACTTCATGATTGGTTATTGAATTCTCAGTAGAGCTCGAAAGGGCTGTTGCATGCTGTGCAGTATGAGGTTATCTCAGTTTTTCAGCCACATGAACATATGAAGCTGCCTTATACTGAATCAGACCCTTGGTCCATCAAAGTCAGTATTGACTACTCAGACTGGCAGCAGCTCTCCAGGGTCTCAGGGAGAGGTCTTTCATATCTCCTAGTTGCCTAGTCCCTTTAACTGGAGATGCCGGGGATTGAACCTAGGACCTTCTGCATGCCAAGCAGATGCTCTACCACTGAGTCACAGCCCCTCCCCAAGAGGATAGGTGCTATTATAAACACATGAAGCTGCCTTATACTGAATCAGACCCTTGGTCCATCGAAGTCAGTATTGTCTACTCAGACTGGCAGCAGCTCAACAGGGTCTCAGGCAGAGGTCTTTCACATCTCCTTCTTGCCTGGTCCCTTTAACTGGAGATGCCGGGGATTGAATCTGGGACCTTCTGCATGCCAAGCAGATGCTCTACCACTGAGCCACAGCCCCTCCCCAAGAGAAGCCAGGATGCTTACAGGGTGGCATTAGGCTGGTTACCCTCTCACAGCCTAACCAACCTCACAGGGGCATTGCAAAGACAAAAATGGAGGGGGGAGGGGCAGAAGGAGAAGCCTGCACGCCACCCTGAACTCCCTGGAGGAAGGGCAGGATGATATGTATAGATAGAAGTCTGTAGGAGTCTCACCTACCTCACAAAGTGTCTTTTGTGGGGAGGGGAAGGGGAAGTATTTGTAAGCCGGTTTGATTCTCCTTAAAAGGTAGAAAAAGTCGGCATATAAAAACCAACTCCTCTTCTTTTAGTAGTTAGGGGCCGTTACTGCACTAGGTATTCCCAGCGATGTTTGAAGAGTTTGGAGATGTTGTAAAAAAATCTGTTCGCACTTTCAATGTTTTTCCACCAATTTATTAACAGTTTGAAATTGTTGTAAAAAATGGTGTTCACACTTACTTTGGCCCCTTCAGCTGTGAAGACGTCTTCCAACAGTTTATTGGCCATGGTATCCAAAAACCCTTTACAAGCGGTGTATTGGTTCCGTTTAAGTGACGTCACCCGCGAGTCTGGTGAGAAGCCCTCCGCCCCCCCCCCAGCCCAGCCAGCCACCCTTCTCTGGGGTTCTTCTCGGCGCGGCGGCAGGACCCGCGAGTCCGGCAAGAAGCCCCCCTGCCCCCCCTCCATGCAACATTTCGGAAATCCTATACAGTGCTGGAGTAGAAGAGTGCAGTAGGGAACACATCGGAAACTATTTATTATATAACGTTGTCCAACTTTAAAAAATGCCCTAGAAGGCTGAGTGCGATAACCCCCAGGGTTGGGTGGCTGAGTGCTTACACAACCGTTGGATGTGGATCACAGAGTGGATTGTGTGCCTGCTGGCAAAGTGCTGGTTCCTGTGGTTTTCCTCTCTAGCCATTCAGCGTTGGGGAACCAATGGTACACAGGTGGTGCAGCACTATGCAGAATGAGGACTCTCCCCCCCCCCACAGCACTTGCAGAGAGCAAGTTGCCAGGTTCTGCATCTTATCCGCAAAGTTGCCAGATGGTTCAGTAACATCTGTCAGACTGCAGAACTTCCAGCTCTTCTGGTTTCTTCTAGACCACCTGCTACATTTCGCCAAGTAATGATAGAAGCGATAAGCAAAGAGGAATACTGGGAGGGAGACCCTCAACCACCTTGGTGTGGTGGTGAGATTAGGATCAGGAAACACAGGTTCGAATCTCCACTCTGCCGTGGAAGCTCACAGGGTGGCCTTGGACCAGTCATATACTCTCGTCCTAATCTACCTCACAGGGTTGTTAGGATAAATTGATCGAGAATTGTGTGAACCACTTTGGGTCCCCATTGGTGAAGAAAGCGGGGTGTACATAAGGGCATCAGTCTTTTGGAAACAGGTTGTAAAAATTATGTCGATTGGGTTGAGGAAACAAATTCCATTTAAGTTAGAAACCTTGTTGTTGAACTATCTTCCTGATATTCCAAGAGATCGACGGATAGTTGCGTGACATATGATAACTGCACCAAGAATGGTCTTTGCTAAGCAGTGGAACCCGAAAACCTCCCCTAAGATTCACGATTGGATATCAAAAACAAATGAGGTCTCTATTTTAGTGAAGCTAACCGCTTACCAAAAAAAGAATGATATTAATAGTGTATACCTTTTATGGACAAGAATGATTCAGAGAATGGAAATGTCCATTATATGATAAGATATAGTTTTGGTTAAGTGAGAAGGGGTTACTGAAGTAGAGTTGTAAAGCATTTTGCGTGACTTTATGTGATTATGGGACTATTTTTAGTTTATGTATATATTTATTGTTGACTGTCCATTTTTATTAATAAGAAAAAAGAAAGAAAGTGGGGTGTAAATGAAGTAAATAAATAACATCTGGTTGTTGAAGGTCACAGAAAATCCACCAAGGGTTAAAATTCAGACTTAAAGCACCAACCGTTTGCTCAAGCAGCAACAAACCAAGCTGCAACAAACCAGACTTGGTGGGTCACCTACTACAGAGCTGGGATGTTCAGACAGCTCCAGAGCCAGGTGAGCGGAGTGGCCTTTGCAGCACTGCGGGGGCCAGTCTGCTCAGTTTGCTTTTGCCTACCCGTGGCCCTCCAAGGCAGCAGCCCCCTAAGAACGCTCTGGGTCAATTAGAAGACTGGCTCAGTCTCCTCCTGGCCTGATCCCATTTGATCCCTCTTGGGCACTTCAACTTGGCCTCAATCCAAAGTGCCCCCCCACACACACACACACCACATGTAGAAACTAGTTGTGAAAGCATCTATTTCAGATTACAAGAACTGGTGAGGGGGAAACCGGCACCTGCGTCCCTTCGAATCTAATCATCTGTAATAAGTGCAATTATTTTTAACCCAGTTCACTTGCAGTTCTTAATGGTGTTTGAGGGCTTGTTGGGAGGAGTCTAAAAAGGCATAGAAGTACGCTTACAGAAAATAGAAGCAATGGCATGGGAACACCCTCTGATCTGTTTTTGAAGATCAATGCTGTAGGGGGGTGGTATTGGGGCTGGGGCTTGTCGCCTTATTAAAGATCTCATTAAGCGTATGACGTACTTCTTTTTTTGCGAGCTGCAAAGCTGATTCTCTCTCGTGGGTTTTTTCCCCCTTGCCCTTCTTGTTCCTATGGTAACCATGCACTCCCTGTCCTTGCAGAGAAGCACTGAAGCTGGCAGAGGCTGAGAAGTCCCAGCAGCTTGCAGCATTGCAAGAAGGGAACGTTAAACTTGCTGGGGAGTTGGGCAAAGGTGAAGTCACGGGTCATCAGAAGGTACGTCCTTTTGGTTTTCTGGAGGGGGCTTTGCTCTGTGTTTGTGTGTATGTAGGTGAGGGCGGGGGTACACCTTCCCTGATGAAATTCTAGGAGATTAGCTGTCATTAGAAGCAAGAAGATAACAAGATCCGAGCCACCTTTTAAAGACGAGCCAGCTTTATTGTGGCATAAACCCTGGGGGGCGACTGTCCCTCACCCATGGAAGTCACGCAAAATCAGTTCCTCTTCAGGCTATTACTGTAGCAATTTATTTCCTTCGGTTGGAGATTATTTTGATATCGTCTGTAAGAGCACCTGAACTGAGAGGAGAGTTGCATAACCCATCACGAATGCTCAGCAGAATAGAGCTGGGTGGAAAACGGTGCAAGCTGTTACTGACAGAAAGCCTGCAAGCACGGAATTCAGAGGGTGGCCAGCCTTGGTCAGTATTTTTAATTTCTCGAATCATTGTTTTTCTGACACACACCTCTGTAGTGAGATTGTGCAGCGTTTTTGTTTTTTTAAAATGCTAATCTGTACAAGGAATGTTCAAAGGAGGAGAGTAAGGGAAAGTGTATTTTCCAACATTGGGAAATTGAAGCTGTGTGTTCTGAGCAAGTGACAGTTTTGCACAGTAATATATGTAAATTAGTCTTGTTGCACTTGTGAGATTTATAAAGCCGGCCAGGTGTGTGGTCTTTCAGAGGCTGCCTAACAGGATTACCAGTATTAGCTTGCAAGTGTCTGTACAGAATACATTGCCATGACAGGCACAGATCTGCTGTGGACGTCTTGGGCAAAACCCTGCCAAAATGAGCCAGAACTGCTCGACATTCAGCTTTCTGCTGAGGAAACTCTGGCCGGATTAAAAGGATCCACTCAGGGGCTCAGCATTTGTTCACTACATTGGGGCGTCTTGCAGTTAAGTTGTAAGGCTGCGATGCTATACTTTTTAACCTGGGAGTACTGTAGTCCAAGCTCTGCTCATGACCTGAGTTCGATCCCAACAGGAGTCGGTTTCAGGTAGCTGGCTCAAGGTTGACTCAGCCTTCCATCCTTCTGAGGTCGGTAAAATGAGTACCCGGCTTGCTGGGGGTAAAGGGAAGATGACTGGGGAAGGCAAACTACCCCATAAACATAGTCTTCCTAGTAAATGTTGGGATGTGATGTCACCCCATGGATCAGGAATGACCCAGTGCTTGCACAGGGAGACTACCTTTACCTTTTTAGGCCCAATTTAGTAAGACGTGATTGACTTCTGACTTCTGCATACGCTTGCGTTGCAGGTCAAGAATCTAAGGAAAACAGCAATGTCAACCTGTGCTGTAGAATGGCCCCACTGTTTAATAGAGTTACTTATTGTTTTTAACCATCTTTCACCTTATATAGCCTTCAAGGCATCTTACAAAATCCATGAGAAATAATGCAACAGAGCGCAGTATGCATGTACAGAAGACTAAATACCGAGCTCCCTTTCAGGTCCTCTGCCCATGTGATGGCCCCAAAGGAACTCTTCTCTTTGATTCTGCCCCTTCAGAGAGAACCTTCCCTTTGGGGCAGCCAGATGTTGTCAGTCTCTTCAAGGGCAGGACATCTTTCCCTGTGCTGCTGGCACTCCACTGAAGCTGAGCGGCAGCAGCCCAAGGGGGGGGGGGTGCTTCAGAATCTTCTTCCTAGTGCTCAAGGTCTTCCCACCACCACGATTTTGGCTGTTATTCACACAGTCCGTCTTTACTGTTCTCATAGTCATGATTAAGCAGAGGCTGGATGGCCATCTGTCGGGAGTGCTTTGATTGTGGGATCCTGCATGGCAGGGGGAAGGTTGGGGTCACTGGGCATGTCGGTGGGGAGGTAGTTGTTAATTTCCTGCATTGTGCAGGGAGTTGGACTATATGACCCTGGTGGTCCCTTCCAACTCTATGATTCTGTGCAAAGGGGAAGGAACCCAAATTCTGCAGACAAGCCAAACATCTGCGTACACTTGCTTAATATACACAAAATTTGGCCTCCATTTATAACGTGTTGAAAATAATTTGGTAGGGGGTGGCAAGGAAGTGGTAGGAGAACGAGAAGTCGGGAAGAGAACAGTGTCTCCTTGAGGCTTTTCTTTGCAAAGATGAGCTCTAAGAACTTGAAAGGTGTATTTGTTTACGTTGATATTTTTCTCAGGATGCCAGATTTTTCTCAAGAGAGCAGATAATTCTTGTGCTGCAATTTAGACATCAGCAGCGTCTCTGTCACTCCACTTTTAAGATCACTTTAGTGGGGAAGTTCTATCAGCCATTGCTGTTAAGTAAAGAAGAAACGAGGCACCCAGGGGTTATGTCTCTACCTCTGAACAGCCATTCTTGCCCTTTGTCTCTTTGGGGAACCAGCAGGAGACAAATTAGTTGAAACTAAAATTGTTTGCAAAGTTTACTGCATGTTCTGACTTCATACTTAGGCTTGTACCAACAGAGGGCTTTGGGGCTTTGAGTTTACTGGTTTTTAAATGGCATTTTAATTTGATTTGGAAGAGGCTTAGGATGTTAGAAAAGGAAAGGTAACCTCATAATGAGTGCCTATATAAGGCAGGTGGATTAGCATCCCTGCAAGGACAAGCTGCCTACGGAGCTGTTCAAAAAGAAGACCCCCGTAGAGTCATCAACATGGGGAAGTGTCAGCGAGGATGGTCCAAGCGGGGGCAGGCTGAATGGATTCAATAAAATACCACACAGCACAGCCGGCCAGGAACATCTCCTGTTCATTCCCCGTTGAAATGAAATGGAGCTGCACAGCAATTCCCTTGCACGGCTCTCATTTATTTCAGAGTTCCCAGGGAGTTGTCCCCATTACACAGTCATTAAAAAAACCCGTTAACTTTGGTATAGCACTTTTGAATGCGTGTAATGCATTTATGCTGGGTGGCAATAGTAAGCAATAAAGAAGGGGGCAGTAGGGAGGGATGGGAATGGGAGAGAGGCCCAAGGGCTTTTGAAAGCCAACGAGGCCTAGAGCTGGGAATTCACCGGTACAAATGTCGCTAAAATTATTGCAGAAGAACGCAACTCCCCATTTTGTCCGGATCAAGTAGACTCCCTAGCCCACATTGTTTTATCATGTCCATAAAACATTACTGCATGAAATAAATATATCACTCCTTGGATAAAACAGCTAATGACACTTTCTGAGAAGCAGATACTGCGTTGTCTGCTGTCAGGTAGATCAGTCAATTGCGTGAGTGATGGGGCAACTTTTCTCTTTATAGTGTCAAGGAAAAATTAAATTTCATTTCCCCCTTTTTAAAGTGTGAAGTGGTAGATGAATAGCCAATGGGTGTTAAATCTACAGAAAAGATTTAAATGTCACTACAGCCATGAACTTGATAGCAGCCTTAGACAAGCTGTGTTTCAGATCCACACCACCCATTCGCACTCCGGAGTTTATTACGCTGACCCACCTTAGAGAGTTATCATACAGGTTGGCGAGCAAGTATCATTTCCCCCAGAAAGCAGACGAGGGATGCCTGAGGCCAATTTGTGGTGTTCTCGGTTGGGGTGAGGCTAGAACTGGGGACTTCCTTGCTCTGATGAGAAGGAGAAAAAGAGTTGGTTTTTATATGCCGACTTTCTCTACCACTTAAGGGAGAATCAAACTGGCTTACAATCACCTTACCTTCTCTGTGAGGTAGGTGGGCCTGAGAGAGCTCTAAGAGAGCTGTGACTAGCCCAAGGTCACCCAGCTGACTTCATGTGGAGGAGTGGGGAAACCAACCCAGTTCACCAGATTAGCCTCGGCCGCTCATGTGAAGGAGTGGGGAATCAAACCCGGTTCTCCAGATTAGAGTCCACCGCTCCAAATCACTGCTCTTAACCACTACACCACGCTGGCTCTCCTCTGCTTCTCCCCCCTTGGCCCCCTCCTGTTGTCATTCCTTTCTGTGTCTCCCCTGCTTTTGACAGTTGCCAGCACCCCAAGTTTTTTGTGCATGCTTGACCAATATCAGTAGGCATTACAGCTGGAACTGGGGTGTCAGCATGGGGGAAGCGACCTCCCCCCCCCGATATTGGCCTGCCCCAAATATGAGTGATGCTTCTATAAGATGTTGGGTTTTCTGAGGCTCCTTGGATGAGATCTGTCATGATGGACAAGCTGCTCAAAAGAGTTTGCTGTTATCCCTGTATATCCACAATGTGCAGTTGCAGGGGTGTGGGGAGTGTGTTCACCCACAAAGCTGCCTTATACTGAATCAGACCCGTGGTCAGTGTCATCTACCCAGACTGGCAGCGGCTCTCCAAGGACTCAGGTTAGAGGTCTTCTACATCACCTGCTGCCTGGTCCTTTTAACTGGAGATGCCAGGGATTGAACCTGGGACCTTCTTCGTGCAAAGCGGAGGTTCTGAGAGCCAAAGCCCCTGCAGAGAACCACGTTCTTGGGCATGGTTCACACAAAAACATGATCAGCACCCTTCATTCCATAGCACGGAGAAGCCCGTGTGAAAAGTCGAGAAGGGTGAAAACCTTCTCTAAAACTAAAACATTAGTTAAGCATAGGGCAGGGCCTGCAAAATATTCAGCGGGACTGAGTACATTTTTCTTCAGGGCAAGTTATAAAATGCCTGCCAAAACATACTCTAATTTTCCGCCTTTTAGAGTTTTCTGCCTTCTAAGATGAGTGTGATGAGTTTTCAGCATGTGTTGTAGGTATTTTTGAACGGTCACTATGGTAACCATATAAATTTTGGCCAGTGTCTGTCAGATTCTCTAACCGATGCATGATACATTTTGCAACTTTAATGACTACCGTTTCATGAATGATTAATGCTGACATCTAAAGGTTAAAGCAGTTTTCCCCTCATAGAGTTAGCAAAGGGAAGGGGGGATAATCTGCATTTCTCCACAAATAATTAGGTGCTTTGTAATTAGTTAAAGGACTTCCAGTCAGATAATGTACTTGGCATGGGGACACATTCTTGCTTGTAGTATTTCGAATTTGGGTTCCATTCTTCAAATACTTCAAAATTAGACATTAGTTTTTAGAAAGTTTTCAAAGCTCTAACTCTTTCTTTTAAGATCTAAAGGAATTTTGTGCTTATATATTAAGAAGATAATTGTGAAATCAGTTCCTCTGTTCAGCAAAGTTGCTTCTCGTGGCTTCATTCAGAACTAGTCAGATAAGTAGACAAAAGTTTGATCTTGTAGTTCTCAAGGGTGAAGCCCAACATTTCCTGTTTCTCTCCTTAAGTTCCCAGGACCAGAATCTCTTGAAAAAACTTGCAGATATGTACTTCTGCACCATAATGCTTGCATAAGATGGGAAAGGTCTTTCTATTTGGGGTATTTCATTGAAAACAGTTTCTCCGGATGGTGGGAGCAGGTGCAGATTTTGTGACTCAATTCATGTCGTAAGTTGGGTTACCTTATTTCACTGTTTCAGAAAACCTGTATCTCTCTTAAGAGAACTTGCTGTGGTTCCATTATGACTCCACCTAGTAACGAAGATTTGGTGAGGAATGATTGTACGTAGTCTGAAATGCTGTATATGTGAGAGAGTCTCCTACTCCCATCTGCCCTAAACGGTGCCTCATGTGTAGGGCTTTGTATGGATTTTTGCACACTGCGTTGTAGAGCTATGAGGAGCTCCTGAGTTGCGTTAGGTGTTCTTTGCAGGCTGTCTGTGAAAATCTGCAAAGACACATCATGGAGGAAGGAGAACAGCAGAGTCCATAGCAAAGGACTGTGCTCAAAAAAAAAGCCAGGGGAGGGGCTGTGGCTCAGTGGTAGAGCCTCTGCTTGGCATGCAGAATGTCCCAGGTTCAATCCCTGGCATCTCCAGTTAAAGGGACTAGGCAAGTAGGTGATGTGAAAGACCTGAGACCCTCTGCCGGTCTGAGTAGACAATACTGACTGAGTAGACAATACTGGCTGAACCAAGGGTCTGATTCAGTATAAGGCAGCTTCATGTGTTCACTCATCACATGAAAAAGACTGGTGGATCCAAGTGAGTGTGTGTCTTAAGCTCTGTCAAGTTGCTTCTAACTTATGGCGGCCCTATGAATTAATGACCCCCAAAACATCCTATTGTTAACAGCCTTGCTCAGGTCTTTCAGACTGAGGGTCGTGGCTTTCCATCTCATGTCGATCCATCTCATGTTGGGTCTTCCTCTTTTCCCACTTTTCCTAGCATTATTGTCTTTTCCAGTGACTCTTACCTTCTCATGATGTAACCAAAGTACGATAGCCTCAGTTTAGTCACTTTAGCTTCTAGGGAGAGTTCAGGCTTAATTTTGATCTAGGACTCACTGATTTGGGTCCAAGAAGCGAGCGCTGGGCAAAAATGTGCATCACTTGTAGAAGGAATGGACTTGACTTTAAAGTCCCTGAAACTTTTGAGCAAATCCCAGAAGCATGAAGGAAGAAAATGGTGTGGCACGATTTTGTTTCCTTCTGGTTTGAGCTGTGTTTCAACTCTTAGCTTTCAGCATTCTAGGGCTTGATGATGGAGCGATTTCTCTTGTCTCTGCACAAGCCTCGAAATTAACAGCAATAAAAAGTGTAGCCTGCTTGTGCGGGGGAGGCAGATGAGCTGTCCTCAGAAGCTGGGGGTGTGCTCTGTACTGTTACCAAAATAGCTATTTTTTACTCCTGGCACATTCTCCGCACAATACGGCAGCTGTTCTAGGACAGATCTCTTGCGGATTGCAGTCGCTTTTTAAAAAACGTTCAAGTGGCCACAACCCTTTAGGGCCAGAGTACCAAAACCCATGGAAGAGCCTGGGGGGTGATGGCTGGCTAGGCACCTTCTAGAAAGGGCAGGGTGGCTGGCTGGCTGTTGGGATGTACAGATTAGGGGGCAGAGAAGAGTCTCTGCCAAGTCAGCACTCAGCATGCGAGCTCTATGAGAAAGGGCTGTCGGGCGGCATTCAGACATCGGAGTAGATTGTGACCTATAAACTGTGCTTTGATCAAAACCCCGTTAGTTGTGACATTCGTACCAAGTGTGGTTTGTTGTGGCATCTGCCTTCACAAGCTACAGCTTGTGGCATAGCACTCACCACCTCCACCTGGCCAAAGAGATGGTAGAATAATAGAATCATAGAGTTGGAAGGGGCCACCAGGGTCATCTAGTCCAACCCCCTGCACAATGCAGGAAACTCACAAC
Source organism: Euleptes europaea (assembly GCF_029931775.1). Taxonomy (NCBI): domain Eukaryota; kingdom Metazoa; phylum Chordata; class Lepidosauria; order Squamata; family Sphaerodactylidae; genus Euleptes; species Euleptes europaea. The sequence continues at coordinate 61,591,566 of NC_079324.1, read as the reverse complement.
TACCCCACACACACACCCAGTGACCCCTACTCCATGCCTCGAAGATGGCCAAGATGCCCTCCCTCTCATGAACTGCCCAAGGCCATAGAATCAGCATTGCTGACAGATGGCCATCTAGACTCTGCTTAAAAACCTCCAGGGAAGGAGCACTTACCACCTCTCGAGGAAGTCTGTTCCACTGAGGAACCACTGTAACTTAGAATAACTGGTAGTACAGGGAGGGTATCCTTCTTTGCTGGGAGGGGCAAAGGAGCAGACACCCCGGAATGAATGACTTATGCCTATACAACTGTGGTTTGTTGTGGGGTCTGAATGTAGCCGTGTGTGAGTGAGACAGACAGACACTGGGATCACATGCCTGTGGGAAATAACTGATATCTGTTAACAACTCTAAGATGGATCCTTTTTGTTCCCCTTTGTATTTCCAGGAACAAATTCCTTTTTTTTCTGTGGAAGATGGACAGATTGTGAAGGATAGCAAAATGTTAGACATAGAACACAATCTCTTTTATGCTTAAAATGCTTGGTAAATACCATATTTTGTTTTCTGTTTTTGTCTTTTAGCTGGACGAAGAGAGATCTGTCCTCAATAACCAGTTGTTAGAGATGAAAAAGAGGTAACTTGTGAGTGTGTTTGTTTGTGTGTGGGTGGGTGCATGCGTGTGTGCAGATCGCTAGAAGAATGGGATAAAGTTAAAAGTGTAGTGAAAGTTTTATTCCCTCTATCCTTTATGATGGAAGTGCCCTAGGATTGCTCAATTCCACTGTTTAATATGTCTGTGCATGTGAATTACTAAATACATGCATACAGTTGCATCTTTCTCATCACTAAAAATGACGTACAAATGCTTGATTTTTTTGAAGAAGCATTTAATGTCGTTTAACCTAGCACATGCCATGTCAGTTAAATATTTCCTTCTCTGTTCTCTGCATTTCAACACCCAGGATAATTCAGTGCCATTTTTAGTGCCCTGTGGAATATTTATTATATTACTTGCACATGATCTGACACAAATGCAAAGCCCTCCTGCAGATCAGCTTCAAAATTCCTTCCATAGTATGGTTGCCAAAATACTGCTAAGAGGTCATTGCTTGGCCTGAGAAAGAGGCATCTTCAAGTTAACTTTTTGACAATGCCAGCTAGTTTACAAAGAAGGCACCCTGGGAAAATGGGCCACCTTCACCTAATGCCTATTCATGCAACGCTTTGACTCATTAGTTGACCCTATTTTGAGATACCGTAAAATTATTCTGGGTTAATTATGGCTTCCTTTTTCAGTCTGTGCTACCCAGTTAACACTCCCAGAATCCAGCAGTTACACTATCAGCACTTAGTATGCTAATAGGAAAGGTAGCAAATTAGTTTACGTGGAAGCCTGAATGAATTATCTCTCTGAAACACTCTTACAGTTTACCTGTAGAGAATTGTGATGCTTTTTTATTCGGACATGACATTAGAAGCATAACAAATCAAGAAGTTAAACTAATCAGCGCGCTGAAGCAGCCAAAAGCTGGTTCAAGAAATATCAAGAGGATTTCTTTCTAACCTCTTTATTTCTTTGTTGATCTGGGGGACAGGAGTACAAAAGACAAGATGTCACAGGCAACTGGGGTAACCAGACTTTCAGCTCCAAGTCATTTTCCTATTCACCAGAACAAATTTTCTTTTCCCTACCAGAAAATGGGAGTGTGTGAATTGTCAAAGTGGTGTGGTGTTAGATACTTAAGGTTCTATAGTTAAAGAAGGGCACGGTGTTACTTCAGTTCATTAGACCCATTGTGGATTTGCTAATTGTCTGACTGTCTCTGAGCTTGCGCTATTTCCTCAATACTCATTTCACTCCTCTCTCTTCCCTTTCCTACCCTGGCTTCCTTTGCTATATCTGTGTGTCTTTAATGGTAAGACTAAAGAAAGTCTATCCACGTTACAATAAATAACTTTTTCCTCCAGTAAAGTTGTACATATTTTTGGCTGCCTTTCGTTCCCTCCGTGTCTTGCTTTCTTTTTGGTTTGGTTTTGTAAAATACTCAGCAGTATTAAGTCTTTTATTTTATTTTTATTTTTACAACAACAACAACAGAATTCACTTCAGTGCAAATTTAGTTCTTCCTTTACTGTATTTTGCATTTCTCTTCCATGTTTCTAACATGTGGTTCTTGTTATCTTGCATTTTTAAAGCTTGCCCAGTATCACTTTAAGGTATTTGCTTCATTATTGGAATTTCTTGTTTTGTTTTTCTGTGGCAAGGGAAGAATCTGGGTGATGATTGTAGCAGGGGGGTTATCTGTGTGGTCTGGACAGATTGATCAACAACTGCCCTGTGCACAATCCACCAGAAAGGTCTCTAGACGTGCACAAGAACGTGAATCTACCCAGTTCAATGGGTCTTCTGCAGGAAACATTTCTGGTGGGTCGCAGTCTGCATACTGTACAAAATTTGGAATTACTATCCAAACCAGACATGACCCTGACCCCTCGGTACAAAAATGAAACCATTGTTAAATTGGTGGGGATCTCTGATCCATGAAATTGCATTTCAAGTTCTGAGTAACTACGCTCCCATCTTGTAAGAGGGCTGTTGAGTTTTCTTGGCGTGATTGATCTTGCAGATTGCAGGAGGATGTATATGTATCTATATGTCTTCTGATATAACTAACCCCAGTGCTAACCACATCGTTTAGACTTCAAGATCTATAGCAGTAGAGGCTACCCAGGGCATTTTGGTGCCTAAAGTAGAACAACTAAATGGATTTTTCCCATGGTAGTTAAAATGTAATAAACCTCAATTGACAAATGTGCTATCTTAAAATGTTACCTTGCTGTCTCACTTTGCCTGAAGTTAGGGCCGGTCCTGAATTCCTGTCATGAAAGGCAGTTGAAACATTAGTTTTTGGTATTTTTTTCCCACAAGGGTTTGTGCTCTAAGAACCTTACTTACCCTTGGTGGTATGTTCAGAGGTATTAACTGGGAGGGACTTTTCAGAGTCAAAAAGGTGAAGATGGAAGGGATCTTTGAAATGTGCGTTGTTGACTGCTGCTGTTCCCAGTTTGCAGAAGAGCATGGAAGTGTGTCCTGCCAGTTGCAGAGCCCATATGATAAGCAGCGATCACATCCAAAGCTGTGTGTATGACTTGTGTCCATGGACTTACCACATAAGTACAATCTTTCTCCATTTGGAGCACAGATTGGCAAGTTTTCTAGTTCTCACAGCTGTAGAGAGAAACTTATAAACTTCTCCATGTCCTTATCCTCTGTTTCTTAAATAATGTGAATCTGGGGCATGGATCCCCAGTCAGATGTGTGCAGAATGCATACGCACACACTCACTCCCCCCAAGTATACCCACTTTTATTCCACCAAGCCTGCTGTGGCTTGATACCCCCCTCCTCCTTGCCCAGGTGGCCTCTGCTCTCTGGCAGTCCGCACAGAGTCTTGCTTAACAGCCGAAGGTCAGCCCTTTAAATTGAGGGGATTTCTTTCATGCGCTTAAGCAGTCTGCAGACCCAGAGCTGGGGCTTAAATGCCACTGAACTCCTCTAGAACAAAAGCAGCATTTGTGATATTCAGAGAAGCCGCTGTGGCCAGCTTGCGTTTTTTTCCTCTTAACTCTTTCACTGTTGTTGTTTTTTTAAGACAAATCTGACCCAGCTGTCATGTGTGCCTCTGTGTCTGTACATCCCAGATTCTCCTCTCGCTGCTTCCATTCCTAAAAATATACATCTGCATAGCTTTGAAAGGGCTTCTGTGCTGTATTGCCACTGTTGCTTGTTTTTGCCTTTTTTTCCCCCCTGGGCTACTGCAAGGATCAAACTGTGTTTCATACGCTGGCTATCGTGGTTCTCACTAACTGCAGGTTTCCTATCTTCAGTGCGGCCCAACGTTTATCCCTTCCTGAGTTTGCATTGTGTTATGTCTGGACTTGCATGACCTACTCTCTCTCACTGGCCCCCTCCTGCTTCTTGGGCGATGACCATTCTGTTTGTCCATTAAGCTGGGGGCATCGTTCATAGCTGCATGCAGGACGAGGCTTAGTCCCCAGCTTCTCCGGTTAAAGGATCTCGGATTTCTCTGCCTAAGTCCTTGAGGGTGCAGTGCTGAGCCAGAGGGACCAATGGTCTGACTCAAGAGCGACACCTTCATATGATCATATAAATTTTAATTTCTCTGATAAAGAGCAGGAATCCATGTGAACATCTTCTATACAGGCTCCCCTTGTGACAAAAACAAACATTCCCTTCAGTGGGGTTTCCAGGGGCCCCGTGATGCAGAGTGGTAAGCTGCAGTACTGCAGTCAGAAGCTCTGCTCATGACCTGAGTTCGATCCTGACGGAAGTTGGTTTCAGGTAGCCAGCTCAAGGTTGACTCAGCCTTCCATCCTTCCCAGGTCAGTAAAATGAGTACCCAGACGACTGGGGAAGGCACTGGCAAACCACCCCGTAAACAAAGCCTGCCTAGTAAACGTCGGGATGTGACGTCACCCCATGGGTCAGGAATGACCCAGTGCTTGCACAGGGGATCACCTGTACCTTTTTCTAGGGGCATTGCCCTGTGTGTACAGTAAAAAGATAGCACTGAGCAATCAGAAGAATAGAAGGCAGTTAAAAGGTTTGGGCACATGTGTACAATTTATAATTTGTCTTCGATCTTCTGTGCGGTCCCACTCTTGTGTGCAGGCGCATGCGCAGGCCAGCCACGGAGAAAGAACTTTCTAGCTCTATAAGACTGAACAGGCTCCTCTTCCCTCAGGCTTGTGGCATTCCCAGCCAAAATTGACACGTAAAGGGGAAAAGCGCCATTTCCCCTCAGTTCCTTCTCTGCCACTGACAAAAGAAGACATCTTTCTGAGAAGCGCTTGCTGTTCTTCATTTTTGTGAGGTGGGATCACCTTTGTTCCATATTTCTGATGGCCCAATGCTCCCTCTTCGAAAAATGTGCCCAGTGCGGCACCAAAATGACACAAACTAATGAACGTTAGTTCTGCCTTTTGTGTCTTGGGGAGTCTCCCAGTTTGAGAGTCACCACTGTCAGCGCTTTACCCTCAAAGCCCAGAGTGATTAACGGCGTTTTACCTCGAGGCAGGCCTTTGGGAGAAGGCCGTGACTGACTCTGATATTTGAGCAGCAATGTCATCTGTGCGGGAGTGGTCGTCCCAGATGGAATCAGTGTCCCTTGTAAGATCGGTTCCATCTTCCGACCCACCTCAGCGTCTGTCCTGATCACTGGTTCCGTCCTCGTCACAAGGGAGTGTGTCGGAACTCCCCCCCCCCCAAGAAAGCAAAATCTAAGTCAGAACTCTCACACAGGGCTCTGAAGTCACCTCACCAAATGGATCCAGAATCTGGACCCTCAGTTCCAACAGTACCTGAAGTTCTGATAGTGTTGGAGGAGGAGGATCGGACTCCCCTGCCTCCACCTCACACACCCTCTCCTCACTTCCAGGAGCTGGAAGAGTACTGTTATGAGAGGGAAATACCCCCGGTTCCACCTGCTCCAGTACCAGCGCCAAAGAAGTCCCTTCTTGGGCTGAGAGAGCTCTAACAGACCTGTGACTAGCCCAAGGTCACCCAGCTGGCTTCATGTAGGAGTGGGGAAACAAAACCAGTTCACCAGATTAGCCTCCACCGCTCAAGTGGAGGAGTGGGGAATCAAACTTGGTTCTCCAGATCAGAATCCACTGCTCCAAACCACCGCTCTTAACAACTACGCCACGCTGGCTCTCCCAATGCTGGAGGCTTTTCTAGACTTAGCCATATCAGTTTGGGAAAAGCCATCCACAATTCCATCTTCTTCATGCAAGGTAGAGAATGTGTATAAGATCCAGCAGGAGGATTGCTCATTCCTGTTCACCCACTCTGCCCCCACTTCCTTGGTTGCAGAAGAGGCAGAAGCCAGATCGAGACAGGGGCCGCATTCTGCACCTTCAGAAAAAGAGGGACATAGGCTGGAAGCCATCAGTGAATGTTCCTACTCCTCAGTGCATAACATGCACATAGCCAACTACCAGGCCATAATGGCGGCATATCAGTTGTTTTTGTGGGACCATATGTCAGCTTACTTAGACCTTATTCCTGAGGACAAGAGGTCATTGGCCAAACATTTACAAGCAGAAGCAGTAACACTTTCTAAACAACAGATGAACATGGGCCACCATGCAGCCGATTGTTCCATTCATACCTGTTACTTTACGGAGGCATGCTTGGCTGAGATCGACTGCTTTGCCACCTGAGACAAAGGCCAGGGTCAAGAATCTACCATTTGAGGGCTCACAACTTTTCTCCTCAAAAACATAAACATAAGAAAGGCCATGTTGGATCAGACCAAGGTCCGTCAAGTCCAGCCGTCCATTCACACAGTGGCCAACCAGGTGCCTCTAGGAAGCCAACAAGCAAGACAACCGCAGCAGCATTGTCCTTCCTGTAGCATTATTATCATCAAAGACTGATGACATGTTGGCCCAAATTAAAAAACAAAACAGCCAAATCCTGGGGCAGTACAACCCAGGTCCCTCAGCCGTATAAGCCTCGTTATCCGCCTCGCCCTTCCTTCCATCACCACCAGTCTCAGAGGTACACCCCCCCTCACAGTATTCTTCTCAGTGGCCTTTTCAACCTCAAGCCCAACCCAGGCACAGAGCATAGAGGTCTAAGACCAGACCAGTCTCCAAAAGACTATCAGCAAGGACAGAAGTCACTGTTGTGCCTGGCATATCCAAAGCCTGCTTGGTCTTATGGCTTCCCCAACAGCTGTGATCCCCTTTGCGAGGCTGCACACGAGACCACTGCATAACTGATTTCTTAGGCACTTTAGACTTCACACACAGTTACAAGGATGGGCGGTGGCTCAGTGGTAGAGCATCTGCTTGGCATGCAGAAGGTCCCCGATTCAATCCCCAGCATCTCAAATTAAAGGGACTAGGCAGGTAGGTGATGTGAAAGACCCCTGCCTGAGACCCGGTTCAATCCCCAGCATCTCATGTTAAAGGGACTAGGCAAGTAGGTGATGTGAAAGACCTCGGCCTGAGACCCTGGAGAGCTTCCGGTCTGATTAGACAGTACTGACTTTGATGGACCAAGGGTCTGATTCAGTATAAGGCAGCTTCATGCGTTCACATTTTTCTATTACAAGATTCATAATCTGTTCATTACAATGGTGGATTCTGGATACTGATTTACTCAAGGTGTTCCCATTTGGTGTTCAATTATCCACTCCCATGGTTACTACAGATACCTTCTCCGTGGGTGCTGTGGAAATGTTGAAGTTACACAGTTAGTGAGGACCAGACGATATTTCCAGCTCCACTCATGCTTTGCATGACAACTGTGCAACTAAGCTTTGCATGTGTTTTGCGTTGCTTGTGAATAACTATTTTTTGAGAAGTAACAAAACTTGGAAGTTTAGGCTTCTCCCCCTCCTTAATTCTCTGTCTCCAAATCCTATTAACATATTTCTTTAAATTCTAATGGATACGATGATATGCAGATTCTGGCATGAATCTTCGTAGGTAAAACTTTTAATTTTATTTCCACTGTTGTAAAATCCCAAATAATTTTAGCCAAATATAAAGTCTCAGTCAACTAAAGTAGAACTGAAACTTTCTGTTAAGAATTGTTTCCACTAATACAGCTCTCTCTTTTTTTTTTAGAAATCAACTTTTTTGAGTTTTTTTCTTGGTTTTGAAGCAGTGTTAGTAGAACCAGTCTTCACCTAACTTCTGAAACTGTGTGACTCTCTCTTTTAGAGAATCCGAGTTAAAAAAAGAAATTGATGCCGAGAGAACTTCTTTACAGAAATCCATCAGTATTACTAGTGCCTTGATCACAGAGAGAGATGAAGAGCTGGAAAAACTCAGAAATGAGGTACCATTTTAGAAGCACCCTCAGCTAACTCGTGGCTTGTTTGCAGAATACCCCCTTTTCCTCTTACAACCAAGCTTTCCTTGGACAAGTGCTCCACTCAGACAAATATAACACCACAGAGTTGGTGTTTACCATGTGAATGTGTCCTGTGGAAAAATAGTTGGGTCAGATGTGTCAGTACAAAGTCTTGCCACTGAAGGGCATGTTCAGATGAAAAGTTCAGCAAACGAAAACGACAGGGCCAAATGCCATGTGGTGTGTTCGCTGAACCTGAAAAACCCGCTGTGAAGAGTAGCCAACCAGGGGCCCTGGGGGAAGTCATGAGAATAGTATGATAGACTGATCCCTAGTTGTTTGGCTCCAGCATCTGGTAGTAGGCAGTATTCTATTTTTGGTTATTGTGACTACTAGTTACTTTAGACCTACATTTCATGTATTTAGGGCTACGTCCCCTTATAAGGTTTTGTTTCCTCCAGTCTGTATGTTTTCTTCCTCTCTCCCACTTAACATAGGTCACAGTACTTCGTGGAGAAAATGCCACTGCGAGGAGTTTGCATTCTGTAGTTCAGTCGCTGGAGTCTGATAAGTTGAAACTTGAGCTCAAAGTAAAGAATCTGGAGCAGAAGCTCAGGGAGAGCCAGCACCTACCTCCCAGCTCATCAGGTAAATGCAGCTTGGGTCCAGTTGCTGCTGCTTTGCTGTTGCAACTTGCTGAACTCTGGTTGGCTACATGCGTTGGATCCCTTCAGACAGCAGAGTTATTTTGGGATCTCACCATGCCATGATGGCAGAAGCTCTCCATCTTAAGTGCCCACCACCTCATCTCAATCCATCCTGTCAAAGAAGGAAATGACTTAATAATAGTAATTCAGTCAGGGTAAGAGCTCTCACTACATTATATTGTTGACATTCTCGTTTGATAGCCTTGGATGTGTGAAACTGCCATCCTTGGATCAATCATCATGGGTCATCCAAACGAGGCGTGGGATATGCCTGTCATGTTATTGAGTGCTTTCACTCAGTGGCAGGTGTGTTCACATAAGAATTCTCTGTCACTTGTAGGCGTGTACAGTTGCCCGGCATGAGGGTCTTCTTTTTCTCATCAGAGGGTGAACACCGGCTTCCAGTTTCAAAGTGGTAACTTTACCGTAGAGTTCATGTAGCCAGCTGATCTGCGTTATCTTTCCAAATGGCAGAGAAAATCTTAGCATGTGGCTGCACTTGATTAAACATGTGGGAAGCTAGGGAGTGGTAAAATCCTGCTCACCAGCCAATTGTGAGCTCTTGAAGAGCCTCAGATGGGTTTAGTCTGGCACCAGTAACACAGGTTTCTGAAGTATCTTCATGACTTTTTTTCTCTCTTTCAAGATGACATAGCTGGTGGCACCATCGAGGATGAAAACTCCCAGGAAAGCCAGGTATGGTTTCTGAGGTGTTGGTACCGTGTAGCAGCAGTGTGTTGGCTACACATGGCTGATTTTCTTTTTTGAGAGTGACAAATGTAGCAGACGGGGCCAACTGTGTAGCAGACGGGGCCAACCGAAATCGTGTAGAGTTGCATAAGAAAATGCCAGAGCGGGGAGGGCGTGGCTGGCTAGAGGCCAGCTGAGGGTAACGAGAGCATTCCCCCCCCCCCCCGGCATCTTATTAGAGGACTTGTACTAAACAATTTTAAAGGTTTTGCCTGTGTAAAACTGTTCAGCAGTGGAGTTTTTTAGGATTTATTTATTAAAGGGAGATTAACAACCTTTAATTTTGATAATAAAAAAGAAGGTGACTCAATGCATCCCTGCTTCCAGTTGAAAAAGGAACTGGCTTTTGCTGCCAGCATTCTCCCAGCATGGTGTAGTGGTGTTAAGAGTGATGGACCCTAATCCGGAGAACCGGGTTTGATTTCCCCACTCCTCCACATGAGCGGCAGACTCTAGTGTGGTGAACTGGGTTGGTTTCCCCACTCCTCCACGTGAAGCCTGCTGGGTGACCTTGGGCTAGTCATAGTTCTCAGCAAACTCTCTCAGCCTCACCTACCTCACACGGTGTCTGTTGTGGGGAGGGGAAGGTAAGGTGATTGTAAGCCAATTTGATTCTCTTTAAAAGGTAGAGGAAGTCGGCATAGAAAAACCATCTCCCTCTTTCATCCACGCTGGAACCTGCTTAGCCTCAGGGATGGAAACCAATCAGGTGGCCTTAGACCACTCCTGGGGTCCAAGAAGGACTTTTATATGCTATCTAGTCTGAGGGCTTGCAAGTTGCAAGGAATCATTATCTTTGTTAGTTTATTGTATGTAATAGTAGTGTCTTATAAAACCAATGGTAGTGGCAATATAAAACCATTATTTAAAAAAACATCAGTAAATCAAGTCAATTGGTCTCCTCTGCAGTTCAGGGAGAATGAATCTTAGCAGGACAACCCACTTCCTGTGCCATTTTGTACATTGCAATTATGCCCATATCTGATAACTGATAAATAAATTCAAGCCACAAAGGCCAACCAGTCATGTCCATAAGAAAGATATAACCCCAGAAATGCCTCCTAAGAGGAGCAAAAAAACACATTTAATGGCAGATAATTTTTCTTACTTGACCCACAGTCTTCCTTCATGTGATAGATTGTTATATTGGCCAAGCTCTGGAGGAGAGGTCTATCCTTGGCTTCTAGCCACGGTGACTAAAGGGAACCTGGGGCAGCCATTTTGGGATGGTACTTACCATCCCCTCTCAAAATTCCAAGGCCCACAAGCTCAAAACCATTAGGGACCTGTGGCGTGAAGGCTTTCTGAAGGCTTAAAGTTTCAGTGAGCAAGGGGGCCATGGTAACGTGCAGGTAACACAGCACTCTAAAGGTGAATCCATTGCAATCATCTGCATGTTACCTATACATTCATGCACATCTTATGCACAAATGTGTACTTCAAGTAGCATGAACCCCTTCATGGTTAGACACAGCACTAAATGTGAACACTGACCCCCAGAGGCAAGTGGAGAATTTCAGCAGCAATTTGTAACTGCTGGTTCAGCAGGAGTCACTGAAATGAGTGCTATTCTAAAATACCACTTTATTTTATTGGGTGAAAAATTGAGGAGGTGGGGGAAGGTCAGAAATGATATCCAATGGACCCGCTTCTTGATAACACGCTGATATTAAGTAATGATATTTACTTGATATTAAGTAATGCAACGAACATACTAACATGTGGTTTCTTTCCCTTTTGCCCCCTTGCTTTCACCTGCTGCTGGGAACTCTTTCCTTCAATCAGCATATGGTTTGTTTCCGCTTTCTCTGCTTTAATTTTGTTTTATTTGCTTTGTCGGTTTTAATCATATCAACTCAACAAGGCAGTTTTAATTTTTATTTGCTCTTGTTAAGCAATACCTCTCTGCAGTGGGCAGAAGCAAGTCCCAGGGTTGCCAGCTCCGGGTTGGGAAATTTCTGGAGATTTTGGGGGAGGGGGTTGTGTCTGGGGAGGGCGGGGTTTGCTGAGGGGAGGGACCTCAGCAGGGTATAAGGTCATCAAGTCCACCTTCCAAAGCAGCCATTTTCTCCTGGGGTTCTGATCTCTCTAGCCTGGAGATCAGTTGTAATTCCAGATCTCCAGCCACCACATGGAAGTTGGCAACCCTAGAGGCAACTCAGGCAGGGCTGGCATTAGGAATGGGCATTGTTGAGTAGTCCCATGACCTTGGGAAGGCTTGCTACTCTGCAGCAGCAACTACAATAAGGGTCCCCAACTGTTTGCCATTTGCTTGCCTGGCTTCTCTAGCTGTTTCACTGCTGTGCCTGGGAGGATGGCCGACTTGACAGCATCTTGCCAAGCCCCCCCCCCCCCAATTTTGGAACCAGCCCTGACCCTAACAAAGATTGGAATCAGCTCCGCTCTGGTCACCTTACCTGAGCAAAGTGCTCCGGCACGTAGTAAAGTGTTGTGAACAGCGTCCTGCCAGCTCCTGAGCTCCCATCTCAACTAGGAAATCAGTCAAGATAATCTTGAGTTTGCTTCTGCCATGCTCCTGCTGTAATAAGAGGGAGCCATTCAGTTTAGAATTTGGGGGAAGGGGTGTCTGAAATTTCCCATCCCCCTGCCTCACAATTGGGCTAGCCTCGTGTTCACCTATAGGCAGTGGCTGGAGAGCAGAGTTCTTGTCCCCAGATCACAATATGCTGAGCTCCAATAACTGCTGTCCCAGAAGACAGATGTTTTCCAGGTGTGACAATTCATGTTTGCGCCTTGTTCTGTAATTAGGCTGATTAATGCTGTTTAATGCTTAAAAGTGCACAGTGTGTGTCTGTTTCTTAGGCACAAAAAAACGAAGTCAGCTGAGTTTGTTTTTCTTTGGTAGCCAGACCCTGCCTTGCAAGTTGCTCGTGCTGACATTTTCTGCTGAAGCTCCATCTTTAAATGGTCAGACTTTTTAACCCTGTCTCCTTTTTTCTGCTCTCTTCAAACCCTTTAGATTGACTTCCTAAATTCTGTAATAGTAGATCTTCAGAGGAAAAATGAAGAGCTGAAATTGAAAGTGGAAATGATGTCTGAGGCAGCTCTCAATGGCAATGAGGAAGAAGTTATTAACTATGACAGGTATTTGATATCACTTGGGCTCCATGGTTGCATTCCATATCCGGGCTGTTTAGTCCACTTGTTTTCTGTTGCCCCAGAAGGTTGGACCAGAACCAATGGGTTGAAATTAAATCAAAAGAGATTCCATCTAGACATTAGGAAGAATTTTCTAACAGTTAGAGCGGTTCCTCAGTGGAACAGGCTTCCTTGGGAGGTGGTGAGCTCTCCTTCCCTGGAGGTTTTTAAGTAGAGGCTAGATGGCCATCTGTCAGCAATGCTGATTCTATGACCTTAGGCAGATCATGAGAGGGAGGTAATCTTGGCCATCTTCTGGGCATGGAGTGTGTGTGTGGGGGGGAGGTAGGGAGTGTGGGGGGGAGATAGTTGTGTCACTGGGAGTGTGGGGAGGGAGGTAGTTGTGAATTTCCTGCATTGTGCATGGGGTTGGACTAGATGATCTTGGTGGTCCCTTCCAACTATGATCCTATGAAGTTGCCAATCACGCAGACCCCTTCAGTCAGAAATAGCAAGACAGTTCAAAGTGTGTTCTAGTCCACTGCCCTATTACAATAGTTTCCAGGCTTTCTTCTACTAGGAAATCGTTTTTTGTGGTAGTTACTGTAGCTAAACTATGTCAGGGCAGCAGTGTGGATAGCGCCATTCCTCTGAATGCCCTAATGCTGTGATTGGGATGCCCCGTTGATGGATGGGGAACTGGAGATAGCGACTTGGTGTGAGACCAAAGGAGACCTTGACCTTTCAAGGCTGTAGGGTGGTGGCTTTGTTTGTGATTGTCAGGCTAGAGAGGAGCTTGAGCCAGTGCTGTTTCAAAACCAAAAAATCTAAAGCCTTACAGGCCATTTCTTAAGGGGAGGGAATTCTTGTGGAGCTGGCGTCACTGGCATAGGTGCCACTATCATGGAAAAAGGAGGCACCTACACCAGCGCAGGGGCAAACACTGGCGTCCAGGCACCACCAGCCCCTGCCACCACCGCAGCCACGCCAGCAGAGCTTTCCCAGAAGGGAAAGCCTGCGCCGGCATTGGGCGGGGGGGATTCCCTGGGGCATTCCTCTGCCCTTTCGCCCTGGGCATGCCCCCTTGAGCAGTGGTAGGGATGCGCTACATTTTTTTAGTAGCGCAGCCTTGTTTTTTCAAGGGGGCCTTTACCCCTTAGTCTTTATTTTTATTTTTTAAGGGTTTTTTGTGTGCCCACGGCTGGGAAGCCTCTGAGGAGGGGGTGCAGCTCTGCCGCTCCCAGCCGCCACGGATCTACCCCCCCTTTCAGGATTGCGCTCTAAGTATGAATTTCAGGCCGCTTGCATCTCCAGTAAAGATTGATGTAGCCAAAGGGAGATTTGAGACCTGCAGAGAGCCTTGAGGTCCATGGTTTGCAATTAGTGGTAATTTCTTGGAGAAGGGTTGTGGGAAAACAGAATTTTCCTTAGTGTACAGGGTGCATCTGAATTGACCTAGCAGGTAGCAAACTCTTCCCTCAACAACCTATTTTTTCCAAGCATTTTGGATTTCCTGTAATCTTTCACTAGAATTGTGTAACTATTTTTGGCAATCAGTTGTGATGATAAACAGTTGAGCAGGGCCGTGGGGCCACCGCAAGGAAATGAGCTTGTCACGTTTTGCTCCCGGCAGTGAGGAAGAGAACCCGACTAAGAAGAAGCCTCGCCTTTTCTGCGACATTTGCGACTGCTTCGATCTTCACGACACTGAAGACTGTCCGACTCAGGCGCAGGCACCAGACGACCCTCCCCATTCAAATTATCACGGCAGCCGAAAAGAAGAGCGCCCCTATTGCGAAATCTGCGAGGTGTTTGGGCACTGGGCGACAAACTGCAACGACGACGAGACCTTTTGATGCAACTGAGGACCAGGGAGAACAAGCTTCGCTCGGTGTGTTTGTCAAACAACATCCACTGCCGACATTCAGGTGTGCTGACTTCAAGGAAAGATAGGACGGTGGCCCCTACCCTCAGCCTCTTTACAGCCAGCCAACCAACCAAATAGAAATATTTTCATCTTCCACAACAAAATATTTTATTCTGCCCTTTCTAAACTAAAATCAAATAAATAATTTTACTAGGCAAGTTTCTGCCAGTTTCCTTTCCAGCTCTTGGGTTTTATCGTCTGTAAGGGGAGCTGCCCTTTGTCATGACCTTGACTTATAGGAAATCAAAACACTCTTAGTTTCAGCTTATTTAAAGACCTTTAAAATTATGCTGTTAATTTTCATATTTGCACTAAGCTCTTAAAGCTGCGTTTGTATGTTTTTTAGATTTTTGTAAAGCTTTCGACACTGGAATGAGTTGAGAGATGAGCTGTTTTTATTAATTTTCATCTGCTCTGTTATCTCTTGATCAAAGAATTTGTAAGCTCTGGTGCGCTACCTAGAGATCTGTAGTGCCTTTATTTCAGCAAGATTTCTTAACGGTGTGAAATATTGTTTAAACAAAATATCATGAAGCAGGTAAGCATACAAAGCTACTGTTGGGAAACTTTTATAATACAGAAACTTCTATGCTGTGCACATTGATGGAATCCCTTCCAAGGTTCTTTCCGCTCCTGTAAAGTTGTACATACATACAAATATAAATATATATAAGAAAAGGATTATATTTTGGAAAACTTTCTTACTGTCCTCCGTGTTTCGATTAATCTGAACGGACCTCTTTGTGCACACCACAGTAACTTTATTTAATGACTTAACAGCCTCAATCTTGGGAGATTTTTTTACTGACTTCCTGAGTGTGTGTGTGTATATATGAGTGTGTAATAAAAAAAAAATCTTCCAGCAAATTTGTATCCTGTAACAGGTTTTTATTAAAAGTCCGTTCAGAAATCAAGTCTTTTTTGATGAATAATTTATTTATTTCCCCCACCCTCTTCTGGAGCCGAATTTTGTTCCAGATGAATGTAAAACAGAAAATTCAGTATTTAGTAAATCTTGAATTTTCTATGAGACTAAAACCTTATGAGAAAAGTGGATGAAGCTCTTCCATGCTGATTTCTAATATATACGAATTTCCTGATAAGATTACTCTGTGATGGAGTTGGTGACGTGAGCTACTTAACATGAGTTAAAGGTGATACCACAATAAGCTGGTTTTAAATCTCTCTCTTTTGAATGTCTCAAACCATAAATGTAAAAAAGATAAACTATATCTCTCCTGCTCTTTGTACATTATAGAGAAATTTAACTCTTGTATAACTGTGTGTATATTATATATATGTATATGCCTTTGGTGTATTTTTTTCTCCAGATTACAGACAGTATTTGGCACATGAGTATAAAGTCAATTTTATGTAATTTGTTTGAAATTTGGAGTAATGAATGTATTATAGTGATAGAAACAAAACAAAGCAGGGAAATCAGTATTAAACTTCATCCAAGTGTACTGTATCTTTAATAAAATGGTTATTCTCTTGTCACAAGTGTTGTTCTTCTTTTGCTTCAAAAACAGTGTTAAAAAACAGTGTTGTATGGGACTTCTGTTGTCCAGAGGATCAAACAGGAGAAAATAAGATTGGCGAGGGCTTCATTTATAGTCCTGCAGTTCAGGATGGGGCCAGTGGAATAGATGGAATTGCACCCACATAAAAATTTATTATTATTTTTCAAACAGTCTTCTGAATGGGTGACATTTCCATCCAAAGGATGACAGCTTGTTTCAGAATAAGCCAAAATGTTGGTTTTCTTAAAAGATCTTCGTGAACCACTTCATTTTAATATAGCCTTATTTCTGCTAAAAAAAAATGCCTTCCTGACCAAATCTGTTGTACGTAGCCTGTATGCTGTTTTGTGATTTTTGTTTTACGTAGTTTTTATAAAGTGTTGAAAGCTACTCAAGTGCTCTTTTCAGTAGGTCAGGGTAGACATTTCTGAAATAAAATAAGTTCCGCAAGCATGAAAAACAGTCTTCATTCTTGAGACTATAATAAATTCAAAAAGAGTGGCCATAACCTGTGGTATCCAAGACTAACAGTGCATTCCTAAGGAGAGTTACTCCAGTCTAAGCTCATTCATTTCGATGGGTTTAGACTGGAGTAACTCTTCTTAGGAATGCACTGTAAAACTCTTGACAAAAGTTCTTGTAGGTTATCCGGGCTGTGTAACCGTGGTCTTGGAATTTTCTTTCCTGACGTTTCGCCAGCAACTGTGGCAGGCATCTTCAGAGTAACCATCTTAATAATATCCATCCAAACATTCAGTTTACCATGGAAAAGGAAATTGAGGGTAAACTCCCATTTCTTGATACCCTTGTCATCCGTAAATCAAACCTTCAGTTAGGTCACAAGGTCTACCGGAAACCAACTCACACAGATCGCTACTTACACAAAAACTCCAACCACCACCCCCGACAGAAAAGAGGAATAATCAAAACATTAATGGACCGTGCAAGACGGATCTGTGAACCACAGTTTCTCAAGGAAGAAACTAACCATCTAAATCACGCACTGCTAGCAAACGGCTACTCCAAGAATGAAATCAGAAGGGCCATTGAACCAAACAAAAATCAGAAAACTCAAGAAAAACAGTCTCCCATAGGAAAGGTATTCTTGCCATTTATTAAAGGAGTCACTGATAGGATGGAGAAACTTTTGAAAAAACATAACCTACAAACAGTGTTTAAACCCACCAAGAAAATACAACAAATGCTACGATCAGCAAAAGACAAAAGAGACCCCCTCACCTCTGCAGGAGTATATCGTATACCTTGCAGCTGTGGAGAAGTTTACATCGGGACCACAAAACGCAGCATACAGACAAGGATAAAAGAACATGAAAGATACTGCAGACTTGGCCAACCTGAGAAATCAGCAGTGGCTGAACATGGACTGACACAAACAGGACACAGGGTCTTATTCCAAGACACTGAAAGACTGGACAATTCTACCAACTATTTTGTCAGATTGCACAGAGAAGCCATTGAAATTCATAAACATCAGCACAACTTTAACAGAAAAGAGGAGAGTTTAAGAATGAATAAGGCTTGGCTTCCTGCCCTGAAAAACCTCCAGACAAAGACAACATTCAACAATAGCCATACAGATTAGTTTTGGATTACACACATTAACAGATCACTTCAGGATACAATGGTTCCATATTAACATACCATACCCTCATTAGCACATTATCTTGATACTTACAGGACAATACTTTTGCAGGACAATACTCAGCTCAAACCCAACCCCTTTCTGACTATATATTACTCTTCCTACACCCTTGACACTGAGAGACACTGTCCTTCAGTGTTACTACTCTGAAGATGCCTGCCACAGTTGCTGGCGAAACGTCAGGAAAGAAAATTCCAAGACCACGGTTACACAGCCCGGATAACCTACAAGAACCAATGAACTCTGACCGTGAAAGCCTTCGACAATATCTTGACAAAAGATTCTGCTGCAATGAACATGTAAGTTTTTTTAGACATTTTGTTCTTCTAATGACCGCTTCCCTGTTGCTTTTCAGCATTGTGATCTGAAAAACATTTTTGCTAGAGATGAGGACATGTTGTAGGACACTTGTGGGTCTGAGTGGTCCACAATTCACCAACTGAGGAACAGGGATATAGGGGAGAGGGGCAACAGACTTAAGCCTCCTTGCATGATATTTAAAAGTGATGCTATTTTGATTTTTTACTTCTTCCTCCAGTTGTACATTTCCAGTAAACGTCTGCTCCATCTGCAAATGTAACCCCCCCAATTCCCGCAACTATGTTTCCCCTTAAATTTTTATCACATAATCCTTAATTAAAATGTATTTCATAATAGTAATTAAAACAGCCATGACAGTTTCCACCTTAATGTTCTATATTTCCCCACCTTTATTTTTTTAAATATTCCCTTTAGGTCTCCCTCATATTATTTCATTTTGTTTACCCTGATAGTTACCTACAATTTTTCCCTTATGATATAAACCATTAGGATTTTTATGTCTGTTCCACACAATATTTAATGCCTCGCCAAACTGATTTTTTATTTTTCAAATTTATAGCCCACCCTCATTCCCAGTCAAGCCGGGCTCAGGGTGGGTTACAAACTCTAAAATCACATAAACCCCCCACCAAAAAAAAAACCATTTAAGAATAAAACACAGCAGCCTAATAACGATAAAACAAATGGCTTGGTGACACTTGTGTGGCTTCTGTGCAGTCCCACGTGTCCCTGCACAGAAGATCACTAGATGAACAAGTTACAGGCAAGCACACTGTTTATACTAGGGTTGCCAACCTCCAGGTGGTGGCTGGAGATCTGCTATTACACATGAAGCTGCCTTCTATTGAACCAGACCCTTGGTCCATCAAGGTCAGTATGGTCTACTCAGGCAGTCAGCGGCTCTCCAGGGTCTCAGGTGGAGGTCTTTCACATCACCTGCTTGCCTGGTCCCTTTAACTGGAGATGCCGGGGATTGAACTTGGGACCTTCTGCATGCCAAGCAGAGGCTCTTCCACTGAGCCATAGCTTCTGTCCATGGTTCTCCAGGGTCTCAGGCAGAGAGGTTTTTCACATCAGCTACTGAGTGGTCCCTTTAACTGGAGATTCTGGGGATTGAACCTAGGACCTTCTGCATGCCAAGCAGATGCTCTACCGCTGAGCCACTGCCCCTCCCCAAAATCTCCAGCCGATAGAGATCAGTTCCCCTGGAGAAAATGGCCGCTTTAGCAATTGGACTCTATGGCATTGTAATCCCTCCCCTCTCCAAACCCCGCCCTCCTCAGTCTCCGCCCCCAAAATCTCAGGTTTTTCCCAACCTGGAGCTGGCAACCATAGTTTATACAAATTCTGCAAACAAAACCCCTCCCTTCCCAAGCACCATCCCCCAAATCTCCAGGAATTCCCCACTAGGGTTGCCAACCTCCAGGTACTAGCTGGAGACGTCCTGCTATGACAACGGATCTCCAGCTGATAGAGATCAGTTCCCCTGGAGAAAATTCACAGTGGGTAGCCGTGATTGTCTGCAGTAGTCAAAAAGGGCCAGAGTCCAGTAGCACCTTAAAGACTAACAAGAATATTTTCTGGTAGGGTATGAGCTTTGTGAGCTGTGGCTCACGAAAGCTCACACCCTACCAGAAAATATTCTTGTTAGTCTTTAAGGTGCTGAAGGTACCTGAAGAAGTGAGCTGTGGCTCACGAAAGCTCACACCCTGCCAGAAAATATTCTTGTTAGTCTTTCAGGTGCTGAAGGTACCTGAAGAAGTGAGCTGTGGCTCACGAAAGCTCACACCCTGCCAGAAAATATTCTTGTTAGTCTTTAAGGTGCTGAAGGTACCTGAAGAAGTGAGCTGTGGCTCACGAAAGCTCACACCCTGCCAGAAAATATTCTTGTTAGTCTTTCAGGTGCTGAAGGTACCTGAAGAAGTGAGCTGTGGCTCACGAAAGCTCACACCCTGCCAGAAAATATTCTTGTGAGTCTTTAAGGTGCTGAAGGTACCTGAAGAAGTGAGCTGTGGCTCACGAAAGCTCACACCCTGCCAGAAAATATTCTTGTTAGTCTTTCAGGTGCTGAAGGTACCTGAAGAAGTGAGCTGTGGCTCACGAAAGCTCACACCCTGCCAGAAAATATTCTTGTGAGTCTTTAAGGTGCTGAAGGTACCTGAAGAAGTGAGCTGTGGCTCACGAAAGCTCACACCCTGCCAGAAAATATTCTTGTTAGTCTTTCAGGTGCTGAAGGTACCTGAAGAAGTGAGCTGTGGCTCACGAAAGCTCACACCCTGCCAGAAAATATTCTTGTGAGTCTTTAAGGTGCTGAAGGTACCTGAAGAAGTGAGCTGTGGCTCACGAAAGCTCACACCCTGCCAGAAAATATTCTTGTTAGTCTTTCAGGTGCTGAAGGTACCTGAAGAAGTGAGCTGTGGCTCACGAAAGCTCACACCCTGCCAGAAAACATTCTTGTTAGTCTTTCAGGTGCTCCTGGAGATGCCTGGAGAAAATGGCCGCTCTGGCCATCGGACTCTATCGCTATGGCACGGAAGTCCCTCCCAAACCCCGCCCTCCTCAGGCTCCGCCCCCAAAACCTCCAGGAATCCCCACACTGGAGTTGGCAACCTTAAAATCTCCCCCTTCCCCCCCCCCCGCGCAGGCCTCGGGGCGGCCCAGAGCGCCTCACGAAGGCCCGCGCCTGCGGCCTCCTCCCTCCCTCCCTCCCTCCCTCCCTCGCCGCCTCACATGACCGCGGCGGCCCGGCCTCCCCTCCGCCTGGGCCGGGCTTGAGGGCGGCGGCAAGGAAGGAGAGGAAGGCCGGAGCCGCCGGCGCGCCGCTCCCCTCCCCCGTCGGCCCGTCCTCTCGGCCCGCCATGGCGGCCCACCTGAGCTCGGGGCGGGTCAACCTGACGGCGCTGCGGGAGGCCGGGCGCAGGGAGCTGCGCGAGTTCCTCGACAAGTGCGCCGGCTCCAAGGTGCGCGGCCGGGCGGCGTCGCAGGCCGCATCCCCGCGCTCCGTTGAGGAGGGAGGCCGCCCGCCGAGGAGGGCTGGAGAGGCGCCCCCCCCCACACGACTGACTGGGCGGAGGGCTTCGGAGCAAAGGCAGGGAGGGCCGGCCTTTCCCTGGGAGACCCCCGCTCCCTCCCCCCCCGCCCAGTCAGTCACAGCCCCTCCGTCCCCCCCCCCCGGGCGGCTGGGGAAAAGGGGGCCGCCCCATGGCTCTCCGCTGCCTGCCTCCCAGCCTGGGGTCGCGGGAGGGGGGGGGGTTCTCCTCCCAGGGGGGCGTCCTGGGCTCCCCCTTCCCCAAATAGTGGTGGGATTCCGCCCCCTCGCGCCCACCCGCTTTTTGGACGCCTCTCAAATTCTTCAGGTTTTGTGGACAGAAATGGGTTGCGCGAAGCTGGTTTCGGTTCCCTTTATGACAGGGGTTCTCGACAAGGCGGGAATCCACACACACACACACACACACACACACCTGGAGAATTTTAGGGTTGGGGGGATTGGGACCACTATTCAGCAAAGTGCATATTATTTGGAACGCACCTTTTGAGATAGTAGAAAAGGGCCAGAGTCCAGTAGCACCTTAAAGACTAACAAGAATATTTTCTGGCAGGGTGTGAGCTTTCGTGAGCCGCAGCTCACTTCTTCAGATACCTTCAGCACCTTAAAGACTAACAAGAATATTTTCTGGCAGGGTGTGAGCTTTCGTGAGCCACAGCTCACTTCTTCAGATACCTTCAGCACCTTAAAGACTAACAAGAATATTTTCTGGCAGGGTGTGAGCTTTCGTGAGCCACAGCTCACTTCTTCAGATACCTTCAGCACCTTAAAGACTAACAAGAATATTTTCTGGCAGGGTGTGAGCTTTCGTGAGCCACAGCTCACTTCTTCAGATACCTTCAGCACCTTAAAGACTAACAAGAATATTTTCTGGCAGGGTGTGAGCTTTCGTGAGCCGCAGCTCACTTCTTCAGATACCTTCAGCACCTTAAAGACTAACAAGAATATTTTCTGGCAGGGTGTGAGCTTTCGTGAGCCGCAGCTCACTTCTTCAGGTACCTTCAGCACCTTAAAGACTAACAATAATATTTTCTGGCAGGGTGTGAGCTTTCGTGAGCCACAGCTCACTTCTTCAGGTACCTTCAGCACCTTAAAGACTAACAAGAATATTTTCTGGCAGGGTGTGAGCTTTCGTGAGCCACAGCTCACTTCTTCAGATACCTTCAGCACCTTAAAGACTAACAATATTTTCTGGTAGGGTATGAGCTTTCGTGAGCCACAGCGTGAGCTGTGGCTCACGAAAGCTCATACCCTACCAGAAAATATTTTTGTTAGTCTTTAAGGTGCTACTGGACTCTTGCCCTTTTCTACTACTGCAGACAGACTAACACAGCTACCCACTGTGAATTACCTTTTGAGATAGACTATTTTGGGAAGGGGGAAGTTATATTCTGAACAATGGTGAAAGGGGGAAATGGAGCAAAAAAAGGTTGAGAACCACTGCTTTATATTGAGTTTGTAGGGCATTGGAGACCCTGCAGCAAGCTATGTGGGGTTTAGAGTTTATTATTTTATTGCACTTTTACCCCACCCTTCCCAGCCCAAAGGCTAGGAGCTAGGCCTAGGGAGACACCGGTTCAAGTCCCCATTGCACCAGGAAGCTCTTGGGGTGACCCTGGGCCAGTCATTTTCTCTCCGCCTAACTTTCCTCGCAGGGTTGTTGTGAGGATAAAATCGAGGAGGGGAGAACCATGCATGCTGCTCTGAACTCCTTGGAGGCAGGGTGGAATGAAAATGGATAGATGAGTGTTTCCCACCTGCAATCTCCCCCCTTTTTGTCTTTCACGTACCCACACGTGCAGGCATATGGATAGCCAAATCCTCTGTTTATTCAGAAGTCTGTCCCGCACTCTTTTATAAGAGTGGAAAGGATTACAGGCTTGATCTTTGAAGCTTTTTGATTTCTTTCCCAGCTTAACATGCACAAAGGTGTTTTCTGTGCAAACATGCTGCAACTGTCAAGTCCTTCCTGGGGCTTCCCTGCTCCATGCAATCCCGTGTGGGTTGAGGGAAGGGCTGTGGCTCAGTGGTAGAGCATGTGCTTGTCATGCAGAAGGTCCTCCCAAGTTCAATCCCCGACATCTCCAATTAAAAGAACCACACAGTAGGTGATGTGAAAGACCCCTGCCTGAGACCCTGGAGAGCCACTGCCAGTCTGAGTAAACAATACTGACTTTGATGGACTGATGACAGCTTCATGTGTACTCTGTCCTCCTGCAGTTGCCATTATGAGTGTGGCCATGATTGTAATGTGTTAAAGGTGGTCTTCAAGATGTGATTCCAGGCTCTACTGTACGTTGGATTTTCCTACCCACACCAAGAACAGTATTATGCTTAGTGTCCCCCAGTAATGCATCCCACAGTCTCCTTTGTCCTGAACTGGCAGAAACTTGCTTTCATCATCTAGGAGGTTCTAATATTCCCAAAGTAGACTGAATGACAGCTGATTTTCTGCATTCCCCTTTATAGGCCATAGTATGGGACGAGTATCTAACCGGGCCATTTGGACTGATTGCACAGTATTCGCTTTTAAAGGTAAGGCATGGACATGGCTGTTAAACAATTTTTTGTGAGGTTGATAGGCTGTTACATGGGTTTTATAATTGAATTTACCTGCTTCTGCTCCTGTGAAAATAGCCCTCTCAGATATGTTTGTGCAAAGGACATTGTCTACATTTCACTTTGTTTTTGAAAAGATTCAAAACAGATAAAAGGAAGTATTTTTTAACACAACGCATAGTTAAATTGTGGAACTCCCTGCCCCAGGATGTGGTGATGGCTGCCAGCTTGGAGGGCTTTAAGAGGGGAGTGGACATATTCATGGAGGAGGGGGGTATTCATGGCTGTTAGTTAGAATGGATACTAGTCATGCTGCATACCTATTCTCTCTAGTATCAGAGGAGCATGCCTATTATTTTGGGTGCGGTGGAACACAGGCAGGATGGTGCTGCTGCACTCGTCTTGTTAGTGGCTTCCTAGAGGCACCTGGTTGGCCACTGTGTGAACAGACTGCTAGACTTGATGGGCCTTGGTCTGATCCAGCAGGGCCTTTCTTACGTTCTTAAGAGCATAAGCAAAAAGAAACTTCAAAAATACTTTAGTTGTAATTGACGTATACTTGAAGAATATGAAGTTTATTCATCTGTACATTAATATGTGGAAGTTATTAGTTTATGCTGCTTTCTGCGTTTATCTAGCCATTTTTTACCTTTTGAAAAACTGACTACTGATATTCTGCATCGACTTTTGCACTGGGGAAGGTAGATCCCAGTACCATTTCATTGTGTCTGTAAAGCAGAGTATCTTGCCCAAAATAGAACAAAACCCACTTTGCTTCTGGTGCCCAGGCTACCTTGGGAACATGACTAGTCATCCTGGATAAATTTCATGTTTTGTAACATGAGAGTACTAGAAGGCTGTCTAGGATCTCATTATTACTTAGTTGCTTTGAATACCATCTGAAAGCAACGTTCAGAGATACATGTTAATATGTGTTGTTTTCATAGAACCTTTTGTCTCCTTCCAGGAGCATGAGGTGGAGAAAATGTTTACCTTGAAGCCAGGCCGCCTGCCACTTGCTGATGTCAAGAATATTATTTTCTTCGTCAGACCAAGGCTAGAGTTAATGGACATAATTGCTGACAACGTACTCAGGTATCATAAGTAAAGTGTTGCTGTTTTAGCTTCAGCTGAGTGCTTGGAGGGAAATCAGAAATGGTCTCCAGCTTCAGGCTTTAAAAAAAAATTGAACTGCTGCGGTGGGGATTTTATGGGCAGAAAACTGAAACTTCTTCCAAAAAAACTATCCGTGTAAAAACTGGATGAAAAGAAACCTGTATTGGAACATTTAGAAGTGCACTGATTTAATGCTGGAAGCTAGGAGTTCTGCTGTGTGGCAGCTCAGGCACCTGGGATTTGTCGAGCCCGGCAGTATTCTGATTGACTCCTTATAAACTGGGGTATTAATGTCGAAGGCTGTTCTATTGGGTTAGTCTGCTGCCTCTCTTGAAATCTCTTCTGATCTCTTTCCAGCGAAGACAGAATTCGTTCTCCGCAAAGGGATTTCCACATCCTGTTTGTGCCGCGTCGCAGCTTGTTGTGTGAGCAGCGGCTGAAAGATCAGGGAATCCTGGGCGCCTTCATTCATCGAGAGGAGTACAGTCTGGACCTCATTCCATTTGATGGAGACCTGTTATCAATGGAGTCTGAAAGTGCCTTTAAAGTCAGTGTCTGTTTCTTCTAATGAGTTGTAAATGACAAAGTGGCTTTCCAGGCTGAGAACCTGATAGGGGTTGTATTGAATACCTAGAGTACTGTGTTCAGTTTTGGGCACTGCAATTTAAGAAAGTTGTAGACAAGCTGGAACGTGTCCAAAGGAGGGCAACAAAGATGATGAGGGGTCTGGAGACCAAGTCCTATGAGGAAAGGTTGAAGGAGCTGGGTATGTTTAGCCTGAAGAGGAGAAGACTGAGAGGAAATATGATAACCATCTTCAAGTACTTGAAGGGCTGTCATATAGAGGAGGGTGCCAAGTTGTTTTCTGTTGCCCAAGAAGGTCAGACCAGAACCAACAGGTTGAAATTAAATCAAAAAAGTTTTTGTCTAACCATTAGGAAGAATTTTCTAACAGTGAGAACGATTCCTCAGTGGAACAGGCTTCCTCAGGAGGTAGTAAGCTCTCTTTCCCTGGAGGTTTTTAAGAAGAGGCTAGATGGCCATCTGTCAGCAATGCTGATACTATGACTTTACGCAGATCATGAGAGGGAGGGGCACCTTGGCCATCTTCCGGGCATGGGGTAGGGGTCACTGGGGGTGTGGGGGGTGGTCATTTGCATTTTCCTGCATTGTACCGGGGGTTGGACTAGATGACCCTGGTGATCCCTTCCAACTCTATGATTCTATGAATCCATCAGTTGCATCCTAGTGCTTATATGCATGTTACCATCTAGCAGTAGCTGTGGCTCCCTGTTGACTTTGGGTCCAAATTAGAACCAGTTCTTTATTATTCTTTCCAAATGCAGCAAAGAAGAGAAGCTGCAAGAGGGACGAATTGCAAGACAAGAGAACTAGCTTAGATACTGTGGAGAAGCTCTTAATAAACATCTTAATATAAGTTAGCCTGGTGAACTTCATCTTTCCTTAGAGTATTTTAAGAGGCGGCTAGGCAGATTTCTGGGGCTCTTAAACTGTAGCAGATTCTGCCTCACTGGAGGACTGGAACACAATGGGTAGCCAGGTTAGCCTCCGTGTAGCAGTAAAAAGGTAAAAAATGTTCTAATGGACTCTTGCTCTTTTCTGCTGGAGGACTGGAAGAAAGGTCTCTTCCAGTTCTCCAGTCCTGTTTGCAACTGTTGTGGTTAAACTGAGTATGCATCCTTCATTTCTTACCAGCCTTCCTGTATGATTTTTCTTTTTTAGGAATGTTACCTGGAAAATGACCAGACCTGCCTCTATCATGCAGCAAAGGGTCTCATGACCCTGCAGGCGCTCTATGGAACCATCCCACAGATCTTTGGGAAGGGGGAATGTGCACGGGTGAGGAAGACCTGAGACCTCTGCCTTCATTAGCAGCTAACTCAGGCTGGTTTCTTTTGTGCAAATGTCGTGCAAGTGAACACAGGAAACTCTCTTATACTAAGTCAGAGCATTGGTTTATCTTGTTCATTGTCTGCACCACGAGCCAGCATGGTGTAGTGGTTAAGAGTGGTGGTTTGGAGCGGTGGACTCTGATCTGGAGAACCGGGTTTGATTCCCCACTCCTCCACATGAGCGGCAGAGGCTAATCTGGTGAACTGGATTTGTTTCCCCACTCCTCCACATGAAGCCAGCTGGGTGACCTTGGGCTAGTCATGGCTCTTAGCGCTCTCTCAGCCCCACCTACCTCCCAGGGTGTCTGTTGTGGAGAGGGGAAGGGAAGGTGATTGTAAGCCTGTTTGATTCTTCCTTAAGTGGTAGAGAAAGTCAGCATATAAAAACCAACTCTTCTTCCTCCCCCAAGGAAGATGTTGTAACTCTGTCCTAGAGCTTCTCCATCACAGCAGGGAATGAGAAATGAAACTTTAAAATTTTCATTGTTGTAGTAACCACTGCTTGTATCTGGGCCACCCCCTCCTCAGTTGTTGTTGTTTTTAAAACAGCATGTGGCGAATATGATGATCAGGATGAAGCGAGAGTTCTCTGGAAGCCAGAATCCAATATTTCCAGTCTTTGATACTTTGCTGCTGCTTGACCGCAACATAGACTTGATGACGCCTCTGGCCACGCAGCTGACCTATGAAGGGCTTATTGATGAGATATATGGAATTCAGAATAGTAAGTACACATCTGTGGATAGAAGGTAATCAAATTACGGTGTCCTTTTGGATGGACGGGGCCTTATTAGGAAGTAGGCAGCCCTTCCTTAGATTAACCCGTGTATTCCATTTTTTCCCCTCCCCATCTTTGCCAAAACATCTCACTCCTCAGGGAATTATTCAGGGTCTCCCTTTTCCTTCCCTTAGCAACTTTTGTGCAACTGCCTTGGATTTTAGGGTGGTAGGGAGGGCAAGAATGTTAAGGTCTAGTAACACTAAGTTTATTCATTGCCAAGGTAATCTGTACCTGCCCAACAACATTTTTTTACTCTGAAAGATGTCACTGAAATTTCTGGAGAAATACATTTGTCATTTTGTTCCAGCAGTATAGATGGAGTTCCCAGGGCATTCCCAAAAATGAGAAAAAAGGGAAGGTAGTATTCATGGCTACTAGTAAAGATGGATACTAGTCTGGATGCATACCCAAGCTCTCTAGTAGCAGAGGAACATGCCTATTGTATTAGGTGCTGTGGAACACAAGCAGGATAATACTGCTGCAGTTGTCTTGTTTGTGGACTTCCTAGAGGCACCTGGTTGGCCAAGGTGTGAACAGACAGCTGGACTGATGGGCCTTGGTCTGATCCAGCAGGGCCTTTCTTATGTTCTTATGTAGTAGCTTTTACACAACCAGTTTGGGTTGGAAAGTTTTCAAACTGCCCCTTGCAAAGAATCTGGAGCTTGCTTACCACATCCTGTTACTCCTATCGCACTGCCAGGGGTAGCAGCAGGATTCAGTGGTTTTTTACTGTTTTCCCTGGGCAGCATATGTGAAACTCCCTCCTGAAAAGTTTGCTCCCAAGAAGCAGGGGGAGGGTGGCAAGGACCTCCCTACAGAGCCCAAGAAGCTGCAGTTGAATTCCGCTGAGGAGCTCTACGCAGAAATCCGAGACAAGAACTTCAATGCCGTCGGCTCTGTGCTGAGCAAGAGAGCCAAGATCATCTCAGCCGCATTTGAGGTAATGGGGCTGTAAGCAGAGGGTGTGCCTTGTTTGAATTCTGCACAGTGCAGTTGCCAGACCCTGGTGGCAGATCTGCATTGTTACTTCAGTGCCAACCATTCTTCAAGAACGGTTCTTCAGCATATGGTGTCAGGGTACTGTGCTGTTCCATTCTCAAAATTAAAAAAAAATTCTAAACTGTCACTAAGCAATTAAAAAAAAAATCTAAACTGTCCCTAAGCAGTGTACATTTTGCAGTCCATGTTGTTTATGCGAATTGATCAGACTGTATGATTTGCTCTGAGTTTTTTTAAACTACTTTATGTAATGGATTTTGGTTTTGTTATTCAGAAAGTTGCACACGGCACGAAAGCAGATGGAAATCTCAGTTTAGCCACTGCTTCTGATAATCCAGCAAGCATTATACACGTGCTCTCAAGCATATCTTTGTGGTCATATGAAACTTGCTGTCTATTTTTTAAAAAATAATATTTGAGATTCTCAGGAAGCAGAGTTCTGTGTCCCGTATCGCATTTCGTTATTTTTCTGTGTTCTCATATAAACTCACAGGATCAGGTCCATTTTCCCAATAGGGTATACATATGTCAGCCTGGTGGAACCCTGAGTCTGAAACATTGTCCCTTTTTTTGTATTTGAGCCCATGTTCATTGTACGGCTATTTTGGGCGTTACGGCTTGTGCAAAAGGCTGCTGTGCCTGCCGCCATTCCGTGGTGTGTTAAAGGGCCTGCTACAGATTGTCGAGCGGTGTCCTCGGACGTGTTTAGCATTTCTGCATTTTTTTCTGCCCCTCTGAAGAGCCAGTCAGACTTGCTTGCCTATTGTTCAACAGGCCCTGTAAGTTTCATAATTGGCACTTACAGGGACATTAGTGCTTTACACTGGAAGGGAAGAAAAAGAGAATCGAGGTTGTTGGATGTAATAGGTGTTAATGAAATTGCAGCCTGTGAGTAGCAGAGGGCCTGTTAATGGGGGATTTCATTATTCCTGTCTGGGCTTGCCAACAATGTCATTTACACTTCAACCAAGTTCTACTTTTAAATAATTTTTTGGGGTGGGAGGAGTGTTTCTATATCTAGCTTCTATCCAAGTCTACAAACTTGATTATTTTTATTAATAGGTTATTATACACCTCTGGAGGAGCCCCATGGCGCAGAGTGGTAAACTGTAGTATTGCAGTCAAAAGCTCTGCTCATGACCTGAGTTCGATCCCGACGGAAGACGGTTTCAAGTAGCCGGCTCAGGGTTGGCTCAGCCTTCCATCCTTCTGAGGTTGGAAAAATTAGTACCCAGCTTGCTGGGGTTAAAAGGAAGATGACTTGGGAAGGCACTGGCAAACCACCCCGTAAGCATAGTCTGCCTAGTAAATGTCGGGATGTGATGTCACGCCATGGGTCAGGAATAACCCGGTGCTTGCACAGGGGACTACCTTTACCTTTTTATACACCTCTGGCAATCTAGTCCTTAAGAGTTAAGTTCTGTGACTTCCAGCCATTGCAGAGATAAGATTTTTTTTATCTATTCAACAATCATTGTTATGGATTATCAGCAAAAAAATTTCTCCCATTGGGCCAATTATATTCCAGTAATTGGGGTGTGTATCCAGTGCGTATTTGTCCTAAGGGCCCACATGTGAATTACAACACACCCTTCTGGATTTATTCTTCCTACAGTGCTGTATGGGACATTGTACTAAAAGAGAGTCTTGCTTTGCTGGGGGCAGGCATTCAAATCTGGGACCAACCCAGATACTGCACCGCGCTGAATCTCTGTTGAACATTAACATGTGACTCCGGGCATCCAAAATCTAACTCTGAAATAGGCCTCAGAGCAACAGTCAAAAATTCTGCACAATGGGGCCAGGCAGAGCAAGGGGTAATGTTTTTATAAACCTAGAAAAAGAACCCGGTTTGCAGAAAAATCCAAAAATGTCTTTAAAATGGGGATTTTGAAAACCACCAAAACGGAGAAGCAATATCTGTGTATGTACGGGCATTACAACTTTTTAAAACGCCAAACGAGATGTCAGGACTGTACTGTGAGATTTCATAGAGCGTTTTTTGCTTGCTTGTTTGAGTTGCAACCTTGCTGATTTCTCCAGTGCTGATTTCTCCACGCTTACTACCCCTCTGCATATCACACCTAATCCAATTCCCCCGCCCCCCGGCCACATACCTGTTTCAGCACTTGAAAAGAAACCGGGGACGGGGAACGGGACGAGATCATCTGGTCCTACTGTGTCGCAACCTTGCAATATTTTTAAATGGCCGAATTCTCTAGAATGTTGTTGGCATCTATGAGTTGGACCACCCATGGATGCCGTAACATCTAGTTTGGCCCTGGCATTATCAGAGCCACATGCTGGCATGCTGCATAACTGATGGTGGGGAGTTGCATCTTGGAGAGAAGTTTGTGATGCTCTCATAGAAAAGAACTGAAGCGTGAGAAGAGGGGTTTTTCCCACCAACACAGCAAAGCTCTTTTTGCGAGTTGACACAGAGCCACATTTGTATGTGTGGAAGTGGCAACTAACTCCAAAATGTAACTGCTGTGTTTATTTTCTTAGGAGAGGCATCATGCGAAAACTGTTGGAGAGATCAAACAGTTTGTCTCACAGCTACCGCACATGCAAGCAGCGAGAGCCTCTTTAGCGAATCATACTTCCATTGCGGAGCTCATCAAGGATATCACTAGTGAGTATTTGTTTAAAATTCATTTATCTCCCCCCTTCTCCTGAAGCAGGACTCAAGGCAGCCATAGGTTTTTGTTGCTGTTGCTAACCTCTTACATGGAAGGGTGGGCTAAAATCGGCTTTGGTACATGCCATCTAAAACAAGGTGTCGTTTTTAAACAAGGTGCAGCATTTTTAAAGGGCTGAATTCTTCTCTAGAATGGTGTTTGCTGATCCTGAGACATGGCTTCCATACACACATGACGTAACTGATCTTTCTTTTCAAGTGCGGTTTGTCCATTTACTGTTTGAGAACTGTGCTTTCTTTCTTTTTTTAAGCCTCGGAAGACTTCTTTGACAATTTAACAGTAGAACAAGAATTTATGTCAGGCGTAGACACTGATAAAGTAAGTGAAAACAGCTTGTACTTCCTTGTAAAAGTTTGTTGTTGACTGCTATGTAGGCTGCTTCCAAACAGCAGTTTTTCTCCCATTTCAGCTACCTAACTGCAGCAGATTTTTTTTTGGGGGGGAGGGGGGAGCACTTACATGATGCAGTCTATTCGTGCTCCAATAATCTTTTCGCAAGATGCTTTCCCAAACCTGCTTTTCCCAAATTTATGGGAAGGATGCATTGCAAGTGGGTTATCAGGTGGCCTGGAAGAAAGGTTTGTGTTTATCCCCATGTTTTCCCCCAACTAGGTCTTTTCCTGGTACACATTTATTTTCCTCTCCCTGAGGAGTACCACCACTGTTCAGGGGGTTTGATTTTCTAGAATGTGGCTTGTAATGCCAAAGTGGGCAACATTGCAGATCTTCAAATACCCTGGTGGGATAGATGGCATATCTCTTTAATAGATCCTTCTTATCCATTAGGAGAGAGGGGATTCTGCTCTGCCGGAACATTATAATTAGCCTTTTATGGTAGTTCACAGAAGGCAGCCAGAATAGGTTTTCTAGATCTACCTCTCGGATCTCACACTGTAATAATTGGCTCAGGGAGAGCATGACTGTTTTTCTATGTCCCCATCTGTAATTAATCCTCGAATCTCTGACCAGTAAGGCCACCTTTTTTTCTTGTAAGGAATAATTTACTTTGGGGCTGTTGATCTGGTAAAGGGAGTTTAATGGTTGGGTGCATATATTGCTCCTTTTCATCTCTCCAGGGGCCGTCAGTATTGTATTGTTTCCCTTTAAGGATTTTAATGTCAGGGTTTAGGTTCCCAATTCTCATATTGCTTTCCGTTACCTGCAACTTCTCATTTAAAGAGCCCACTGCTGATTTTAAGTCCTCCAGTTTGATATCTATTTGATCGAACTTAATGAAAAGGTTCATCAAGGTCTCCTTTATAAGCAGGGTTTGTTTTGCCAGCAGTGCTTGTTCAATGTGTTCTTTCTCTGGGCTTGGAAGTTTGCTTGAATTTACAGGGGGTATTTCCTTCTCCGTCTGGAGCCCTGTCTCTAAGTGCACAGAGTCTGTTCCCACATGTAAGGGTTGTTCATGTTCCAGTGCTTCAAATCGATTAAGTAGGGGGATAGGGGCTGCAGCGTTGTCTCGTTCGCCACTTTGTAAGAAGTTATCTATCCTCAGCTGTTTGCCTGCTTTATTTAGGTCCCCCTCCTCCATGACGGAGCGTCTCCGTTTCTTAGTGCCCATTATCCAAAGAGTGTTAATATAACAACTAGCCGCTGTCGTTAGCTGTTAGGGACTTTTTCTAACAAACTATCGGCTTGAAGTTTAAACAGGGCATATCAAGGTATTTACTTATCTCTCGGAATGGCGTGGCGTGTCTGCGGCCGCTCCCCCATAGATTACAAGTAATTTAGTCGAGCTTGTAGTCATCCAACCTTTGGCAGTTAACGTCTCAGAGATAGGAGAGTTCTATATATCCAAGTGCTGTTCAAGCAAGATTACAAGAGCAGCCAGAAAAACTAAAAAAACACCGTATCAAGATTAAAACAGATGTTGTGGAGGAGCGTCGGGGCTGCGCTGCTGCTCCGTCAGCCATCTTAAACTACCGCAATTCCCTGGAAGGAAGGTGTATGTGATCCAAGGCCCTGACCACATTTGTGTCATTTTCCTTCCCTCGGGCCCTTGTGGCTGCTATTTTCTCTGCCTTGCCACCGTAGGACTTTTTTCAAACTAAAAAAAGAGCACTATTGCATTATAATAATCCATTGCAATACAGTATACTTTCATTATTTTAAAAATCTGTAGCCTTTTTTGTTGTTGTAAAGGTGCACTTTTCCCCTTATATCTCCACAACGGAAAGAGTTAGACTGAAAAAAAATTAAAGCATGGAATTCAGAGGAACTAGTACTTTATAACAGGTTGGCCATTGTTTGAGTCAGGATGCTGGACTAGATTGACCTATGGTCTGATCTAACAGAGCTCTTTTTATATTGTAGTAGATCCTTGTAACACTGTGGCAATTGGCTGTCATCATTTTTTTAAAAGCCTGGGTGGAGGTGACAGCCACAGAGGGCCGAGGCAAGAAAAGTACAGGGAAAACTGCCGTGTGGATGCTGTGTTGCCATTATGAATGTCTCTGCATTTGCAGCAGCAATGAAAGCTACACAAGAATTCCTTCATTGTGGAAGCAGCCGTAGTCTGCCTTGGGTGGATAAACTCATCTGAAGGGGGTTCTGTAATTTTCTTTGTTACGCAGTAATCTCTGAGAGCCAAAAACCTTTTATGTCATTCTATCATTGTCTTGCAAACTAGCTTCAAATAGCCTGTCATTCCAACTCAGGTATTCAGTGGGACTAATTAATATTTAGCAGTTACTGTTCTAGATAAATAAACGCCAAAGATGAAAGGAATCCTATGATGGTTTCAGTTTCAAAATGCTTCTAATGCTGGGGGGGCCACGTTCTGTGGGGGGATTCATGACAGTTCTAAAAATAAGCCCCAAGTTTCTTGAGCATCTCATTCAGAAATTTGCATGGCTTTGCTTGACA
This sequence comes from Euleptes europaea, assembly GCF_029931775.1. Lineage (NCBI taxonomy): Eukaryota > Metazoa > Chordata > Lepidosauria > Squamata > Sphaerodactylidae > Euleptes > Euleptes europaea. The sequence goes on along the minus strand of NC_079324.1, from coordinate 61,557,716 downwards.
GTTTGCTTTTTATCTCTTTAGGTCAACAATTACCTGGAAGATTGTATTGCCCAAAAGCATCCCTTGATCAAGATATTAAGGCTTGTTTGTCTGCAGTCAGTCTGCAACAACGGGCTGAAACAGAAAGTCTTGGATTATTATAAGAGGGAGATTCTGCAGGTGAGACTTACAAAAAGTCGCAAGTAGGAACCTCTTATGTGTGGCAGTGAGTAAGGCAGCCCAAGTACTTATCTCAGCAGGATTGGGGTGGGTATCCTATGTTAGAATGGATACAGGAAGACAAGCTTTGTCATCGCAAAGGTTCATTTCATACCCATACTATATATATTTTTTGGGTGTGCTTGTTGTATAAATGGAACAAGATTGCTTGTTTGTGTGTGTGTTAAGTGCCATCAAGTCACTTCCGACTCATGGCGACCCTGTGAATCAACCTCCAAAACGTCCTATCCTTAACAGCCTTGGTCAGGTCTTGCAAATTGAGGGCCGTGGCTTACTTGATTGAGTCAGCCCATCTCTTGTTGGGTCTTCCTCTTTTCCTGTTGCCCTCGACTTTTCCAAGCATGACTGTCTTTTCCAGTGACTCTTGTCTTCTCATAATGTGACCAAAGCACGACAGCCTCAGTTTAGTCATTTTAGCTTCTAGGGTTAGTTCAGGCTTGATTTGATCTATAACCCACTGATTAACACTCTCGTCCAACACCACATTTCAAAGGAATCTCTTCCTATCAGAGCTTGCTTGTGTAACTACATTTTTCTCTTAGCTCCAAGTACTCAAACCTATACCATCATTTGTGGATTTAAGTCTCAGTGAGCTAAAAGTTGGTGATGCCCAAACCAGTTCATTGTTTTGCAAAATCTTATAGTTATTTTTCAAGAAGGAAGAAAAATAACTATATGTATGATCCTGCCTGGGAATTAAGATCACAGGGAGAGGCCCTCCTGGCTGTCCCGCCAATTAAAGAAGCTCATTTGGTGGGAGCACAAGAGAGGGCCTTTTCAGTGATAGCCCCACAATTGTGAAACAACCTCTTCTGGGAGGTGTACCTGGCCCCCTCACTTTCGATGTTTAGGAGACAGCTGAAGAACTTTTTTTTAGGACTGCATTTGGTTAAGTTTACTAGCAGTCCTGAGTAGTGGTTTTACATTTTGGTTTTTATGCTTTTAATGTATTTATTCTATGTGTTTTACCTATATTTGTAAGCCATCATCTTAAGCTCAGTAAGGCAGAAAGGCAGCTAATAAATGTTTTAAATAAACATGGTAAGGAATTTAACAACAGTTCTACATATGGCTCATAAAATATAATCCTGCCAATACCGTTTTTGCTGCAGACTTATGGCTATGAGCATGTACTGACCTTAAATAATCTAGAAAAAGCTGGACTCTTGAAGCCTCAGACAAGCAGTAGAAACAACTACCCAACAATTCGGAAAACTTTACGTCTGTGGATGGATGATGTCAACGAACAGGTAAATGAAGGCTTTTTTTTATTGTGCTGCTGTGACGACACATCCATTCTAATCACTGCAAGAAGTGTGGGTAGATTGTACGTCAGGGATATAATAATATGCTGCTCGTAACTGATTCCCCCCCCCCTTCCCTTTTACAGAATCCCCATGACATTTCCTACGTGTACAGCGGCTATGCTCCTCTGAGTGTGCGCCTGGCACAACTGCTCGCCCGGCCCGGGTGGCGAAGCATAGAAGAGGTGTTGAAGATGCTTCCGGGACCCCACTTTGAAGAACGGCAACAACTACCCACCGGGCTTCAAAAAAAGCGTAGGTGTCTTTGAGCACACCATTTGTATTATAGGGTTATTCAGGAAAACTTTGACTCGAGCTGCTTCCACACGGAGGTTTTGGTCTGGTTTGTCATCCAGACTTGCTTCTTTGGACCATACTCTGTCCCCTAATGGTCCACTTTGCATGTTTCCCCCCCCTGATTTGATGCACTTTTTCTCAAACCAGGTTTGGTATGATTTTTTTGAAAATATTTCAGTGTCATTTAGGCATGCTTAACCTCTGGGTTTCACCCTGCATCTTTCATGAGAGATGCTACATTCCTCTTAACCATTCCTTTTTGTTCCAGCTACATTCATCTCCTCATTTTTCTGGAGTCCAGCAAAGCTACCGGTTTTCATTCAATATCAAGTCTGCAAGTGGATTTGGGATATGGAGAAGTGGCGCTATCCAAAAGACCATTCTGAAATCAATGTATAATTCTTTCTCTCTGTAAACACGCAGGTCAGCATGGAGAAAACAAAGTCACTCTTGTCTTTTTTCTGGGTGGTGTGACGTATGCCGAAATTGCGGCACTCCGGTTTCTGTCGCAGATGGAAGATGGAGGCACAGAATATGTCATTGCAGCCACTAAATTAATCAATGGAACAAGCTGGATAAAGTCTCTGATGGAGAAGCTGGAGGCCCCACCTTTCTAGCGCTGGAAACCTGTACAAAAATCACAGGTCCCCTTCTGGTGTCTTCAAAAGAAGCAGAGAAACTTACTGGAGATGGAAAATTACCTTTGGTATTGCCGCTGGCTGTGATGCATGAGTCTTGGCGTTCTTCATGCAGTAGAGGACTTTACTAGGAGTTGATGCCTCTGAAAGAGTGGAGGATATAAGGAAATTAAGGCATTTCCCCACAGTGGTACACCTTTCGAAGCCCATTGTCTTCAGTAGACTTGGAATGGTAACTCTGCTTAGGATGGCACTACAATAGTCGTATTTAAGACTCCTGTCTGAAATACAGGCAAGGGAGGAAATTAAACCATGTTATCTCTCTTTGGATGGGTTCTAACAGGCATCGTAGCAACTTTTTTTCCTGGGTTATCTTTAATTTATTTGTATGTAAAATAAAGTATCATTTCTGTACATTACCTTTAGAGGGAGGGAAATTCTGCAATCCCATAGATCCCTCAGGAGGCTTTTCCAGGTATTCCATTTCCCCACCTTTTATTGTGGTTGTCTTCTTTCTCCAAGTTCTGTCCCTTGATACCAGTCGTATGCTTTTGCCCCCCAAAAGATTGCTGTCGTGGTAGACCTGTATGCTGCCATGTTCCCTCTTGGGTCCCAATGAATTCATCTCTCACAATTGTCTGTGCCAGAAAAAAAGGAAAATATACCCCTGCCACATGTTCTGAAAATATCTGAATCTCTTGTTTAATGTCAGTGTTTCCTTACAAGCATCAGAGATCCTGTTGTAAAATGTTCAGTTAAGATCACGGTATAAAGTGGGATGGAACAATTTTGATGCCTACATTTTTGTTACTCTTCTGTGAAGACAGATTAAAATTAACAAGTACCTGTTTTGAAGGTGTTAGAAATCTCCTGCGTCTGTAGATTTGGGAAGATAAATGTACAGGCTAAAGATGCAACCCAAAAGCTTGTCTGGTGGGTTTGAGTTGTTGGGGCAGGGAAGAGAGAGAAAAAGATCTATATTTTTTTATATGCTGACTTTCTCTACCACTTAAGGGAGAATCAAACTGGCTTACAATCACCTTCCCTTCCCCACAACAGACACCCTATGAGTTAGGTGGGGCTGAGAGAGTGTGACTAGCCCAAGATCATCCAGCTGGCTTAATGTGGAGGAGTGGGGAAACAAATCCAGTTCACCAGATGAGCCTCTGGCGCTCACGTGGAGGAGTGGGGAATGAAACCCAGTCCACTGCTCCAAACCACCACTCTTAACCACTACACCCTGACTCTCTCTGGGGGTGGTTTAGTAGGACATAGAGACACAAATTAAATAGTCTTGGATTTCCTCTGAAGAAATCGTAAATACTGCAGCTGTACTGAGGAAAAGCAATTATTTTCAGTGTTGTAGGTGTGCTGCTTCACATCTGTTTTGAGAAAAGAAGATGGAAGAACTCCTTTACACTTTGGCAACACGTCCATGTGCCGGGTGAGAGAAGAATGAACTACAGCTGAGGCTGCTGAGAATTTCCCTTCCCTCTATAGCACCTCTCCCTTCTCTCAACAGCCCCTACAGGTTTGCCCTTAGCAGTTCATATGTGCTGCTTTTCGAGTTCTGTCGTGTCCTCTCATGTCCTTTGGGATATTCTAAATGGAGCATTCTCAGCCTCACCATGTTGCACTGGTGAGAGTCAGTTTTTGCATGTGTGATTGGGGAACTTCCAGTCTTTTGTTGTTCCACCTTTAGATATTTGGCCTTCAACTTCCCCCATGGGTGGGTATTCTCTTTTAACAAAATTTAGACTATAGATAACCGAGAGAGTCGTCATATAAATAATCCAAGCCCAATTCACAGGCAGAATAGAACGTGTTCAAGGTGTTGATTTATAGTAATCATAAGGTGGCAAAAGCTGATAAATGGATGTGTTCTCCATCAGTGCCGAGGCTCCTGCTTTTTTTCCCTGGCTGGAATTCTTTTCCCTCTCCTCTCATTCTTAGGTGATGGGGGTGGGGACACCCAGGCTGTTTGGGAGGCCATTGCAAAGGTGTCATGGAAGTTTGTTGCAGCAAAATAAAAGTCCAGTGGCACCTTAAAGACTAACAGCATTTCAATGTGAGCTTTCATGAGTCACAGCTCTTCTTCAGTTATGTGTCGAAATCAAACTGGGAATTCTTATGGAGAAGATTCTGGGATGGGAAAGTAAAGGCAGAGAGTGAATTCCTTCATTAGAAGAACAGTTGGTTTTTATATGCTGATTTTCTCTACCTTTCTATTAAGGAGTCTCTAAGTGGCTTACAATCACCTTCCCTTCCTCTCCCACATGGAACACATGAAGCTGCCTTCTACTGAATCAGACCCTTGGTCTATCAAAGTCAGTACTGTCTACTCAGACCGGCAGCAGCTCTCCAGAGTCTCACTGGAACTGCCGGGGATTGAACCTGGGGCCTTCTGCATGCCAAGCAGAGGCTGTACCACTGAGCCACAGCCCCTCCCCACAACAGACACCCTGTGAGGCAGGTGGGGCTGAGAGAGCTGTGACTAGCCCAAGGTCACCCAGCTGGATTCGTGTGTAGGAGTGGGGAAACAAATCCATTTCACCAGATTAGCCTCCGCTGCTCATGTGGAGGTTCTCCAGATCAGAGGCCACCACTCCAAACCACCGCTCTTAACCACTGCACCATGCTGGCTCTCTGGAAGCAGCATCACTGGTTGGCTCAATCAACACTCTGCACATGGCATTTGCTGTATTGCTAATACAACCAGTTACCCCAGAGCTCAATCTGTGAGAGGGTTTGTGTGAATGAAATGCAGTCTGGTATGATTCCAGGGTGGATGCACAGCTCAGGTTACGTATGTCTGAAGACACCCTTTATCTGATGGGTAACATGACCTTTGCTAATGTTATTTGGGGCTCTTAATGTTGCCTGTTGTCTTCTGGCTATTTCAACAGAAAACATCTCTGGAGCAAGCCCAGGCTTTCCACAAGATGTATTACAGCTTGGTGAATGGACTCTAAATTCAATCAAGCACTCTTGTTATCAAATTATTAGCCTTGCGACAAGCAAGGCCTCTACTAAAAACAGATCACAATCAAGCTGAGCAGGAGGCTTGTTAGGCTGCAATTACTTCTCTAGAGATTTGGCAAAGGGCAGACAGCTTTTTCCCAGAAACAGGGAAGCACACTCTCTCGTTTAGGAGCCTGCATTACTTGTAATAATTCTGCTGCACCCTAGGGTTGCCAGATCCAGGTTGAGAAATACCTGGAGATTTTGGGGGTGGAGCGTGAGAAGGGTGGGGTTTAGGGAGGGGAAGGACTTCAATGCCATTGAGTCCAATTGCCAAAGCGGCCACTTTCTCCAGGGGAACTGATCTCTCGCCTGGAGATCAGTTGTAATAGCGAAAGATCTTCAGCCACCACCTGGAGGTTGGCAACCTGACTGCACCCCCACAGACCATTTGCATACTCCAAATTGGGAAATCCTTGGAGATTTTGGGGGAAGAGTTTGTGAAGGGTTGGGTTTGGGGAGGAGAAGGAGCTCAGCAGGATATAATGCTATAGAGTTCACCCTCGAAACCAGCCATTTTCTCCAGGGGAATTGATCTCTGTTATCTGGAGATCAGTTGTAATTCTGGAAGATATCCAGGTGCCGCCTGGAGGTTTGGTACTTTTCCTCCAAGTGACCGCTAAGGTACCCTGCTAAGTTATATTAATTTTAATCTGATGTTTTATGTATTCATATATTTATTGGATTTTAATCATATATGTTATATGTTGTTAGCCGCCCCGAGTAGGGTTGCCAGCTCCAGGTTGGGAAATATCTTGGAGATTTTTGGGGCGGAGCCTGAGGAGAGTGGGGTTTGGGGAGGGGTGGGGCTTCAATGCCATTGAGTCCAATTGCCAAAACGACCATTTTCTCCAGGTGAACTGATCTCTATCAGCTGGAGATCAGTTGTAATAGTGGGAGATCTCCAGCCACCACCTTGAGGTTGGCGACCCTAGGGTGGTTGCATGGCAGGCCTTCAAAGAGTATGTAGTAATCAATTAAGAAACAGCCATGGAACTTGGCAATGCTTTCTGAACAATTCCTCATTGTGTGTAAAGTGCTTTCAAATCACAACTGACTTATGGCAACCCAGTAGGGTTTTCAAGGCATGAGACATTCAGAGGTGGTTTGCCATTGCCTGCCTCTACATAGCAACCCTGGACTTCCTGGGTGTTCTCTCATCCAAGTACTAACCAGGGCTGACCCTGCTTGGCTTCCGAGATTAGGCTAGCCTGGGCCATCTCAGTCAGGGCAATTCCTATGGACCTGTTCCTTCAAGGTGCTACCGTATGGATGGCACCTTAAGTCCCAGGTCAGCCCTTGCCCTCACCAATTGTGCTTCCAGCTTGTCAGGATTATGCTTCGTTTTATTGTTTATTTATCTACTCTATTTGTAACTGGTCTTTCTCCCCAATGGGGGTCCAAAGCAGCTTACACCGTTCTCCTCCCCTCCATTTTATCCTCACAACAACCCTGTGAGGTAGGTTAGGCTGAGAGTTTGTGACTGGCCCAAAGTTACCCAGTTAGCTTCCATGGCATCAGTGGGGATTCGAACCCAGGTCTTCCAGATCGTCATCCAACACTCTTAACCACTACACCACACTGGATTAGCCCACTTCCACTTCAAAACTACCTCCAGGCACTGGTTCAGGGTTTTCTAGAGCAGAGTGTCATCCACATGTTACTTTGAATTATGCACTCTTCTTTTCCTACTGGGTCCTATTATTATCTTAAGCATCTGCTGTACAGGAAAAAAATACACCTTGATGTTTTTGAAAAGAAATGATTACAAATGTAACTTTGTACGCTTATTGGGGGGGGTGGAGTTACAAGTAACTGGAGCAACTAGCAATCTGGAAACAATTATTTTGACTGCATGGTATTCGTTTCCACTTTTTAAAAGAACCATGAGTATTTGTGTACTCTATGAAGGATGAGTGAAGGATCTGCGTATGTCCTATCCACGAATAGATTCCCGACCACACCTAGTCCATTAGGACAAGCATCCTTTGTACGTACAGACTCATTACGCCTGCCTCTTCACATATAACAAGAAGAAGATCCAGCGACATCACAAGGCTTTCTACAAACAAGACATTCAAGAGAGAGTCCAGAAACAAAGGCAAAGAACAACTTCAAGCAAATGCCGTCATTCATCCAGGGTAAGCAATTTCTCCCCATCAAACGTAATATTTCTTCCCCCCCATAAATTAATAGGATTATCTGATCTGTTTCCTTATCTGGTGACAGCAGCTTTTATATATTTGATCCAGGAGAATATCAATAAAACATAATGCTGTTACTGTAAATAATTAACAGATTAGTTTAATAAATAACTGGGTTTAAATCATTTCTCGTAGCTTTTAAAATGATCACAAGTGTTTGGTGATTTAATTTGTTCCTGACAGTTTTAAGAATAGAAAGAATCCTTTAGATTAGTTCTAACCTGATCCAGGCTTTATTTTCTCTTGTTCAGACCAAAGTAAATTATTATCTTTCTGATTTATTAGTGTTGTTGTTATTTAAGTTTTGACATATTTCCTACACTTAGAAAAGTGTAGCAGTTTTTACCTTTACAGTGTTATAACTCATTAAACCATAGTAACGGTAAAATGTTGCAGGATTCAATAGAGCAACCAAGCGTATACCTCCAAAGCCTGTGGGCTGAAAACCGCTGTTCATTTTACTTTTCTGAAGTTTAGGAACTGCTGTAGCTTACTGTGTAACACAAGTATACGTATTGATTTGAGTGGGAATGGAATTCAAGCATTTCTCTCTTGCACAGATTATTTTGGGCAGAAGCAAAGATGCAAGCCAAACAATTTGTACTTAACCCCCCCAAATCATAAACAAGAATGTTTATTTCTGCCAGTCGGTCCATTAGAGGCAATTATGGCATTAAATATTAACGGGGGCTCCATTGGAAAGATGGGCTGCTTTGATTAGTGCCTTTGATTGTTGTTAATGCACTGCCAGCCATGCATCTAGAAATGTTCTCCAGATGGTCTATTGGGAAAAGTACTTTGGTGGTCTCATTTCCTCACATTAGGCCTTCTCCTTCCATCAACTGGTAGTAGTTATAATCTATAACTCTTATGTATGTACGTGTCAAGTCATAACCGACCTATGGTTACCCCAGCAACGGGCTTTCAAGGCAAGTGAAAAACAGTGGTGGCTTGGCGTTGCCTTTCTCTGCCGAGCCTTCTTCAGTGGTCTCCCATTCAAGTATTTGCAAACTGTTTCCAAATCTGCCTAACTACTATTACAAACTTACAGTATTATCCTTTAAGCGGAGTTACATCCATCTTCACTGCAACTCTACTCAGGACGGCACTGTTAGAAAACTAATTTGTGGTTGGCTCTGTTGATTCAACCACTCTTTTAGATGCGTAAAGTGTGTAAAGTGCCATCAAGTCGCAGCTGACTTATGGCAACCCCTTATGGGGTTTTCAAGGCAAGAGACTAACAGAGGTGGTTTGCCACTTCCTGCCTCTGCGTAGCAACCCTGGTATTCCTTTGTGGTCTCCCATCCAAATACTAACCAGTGCTGATCCTGCTAAGCTTCCGAGATCTGACAAGAACAGGCTAGCCTGGGCCATCCACTTTACAATGCCTTTTTTTTGTCTCCGTTACAGATCAGGCTGTTCCCACGCATTTCTCTCCACCATCTTACAGAACCCGAATCATGCAAGACTCCTTCGCTGTCCACTGCCTGAAGGTGCTGAAGGAGCTCCTGGCTTTTGTACTGTTCAGTTACACGGTGCTGTTTGGTGCCCTGCTGTTGGCTGGCTGGACCACTTATTTCCTGGTGCTTAAATGACATCTCCACACACACCCCACCTGCGGCTGCAAAGGCCCCCCGTTCTGTCCAATGCCTAAACAATAAACACAACAACGCCCCCTTTTTAGTCCACGGACTTTGCAAGCTTTAATTTTGTTACATGATTAATGATTAACAACAAACCAAATGATTTGTTCATAAATTTTACCTTTTTTTCTCAGGAGTCAGCATCTCATAGCAATAACAGCAAAGCTATCCTCTCTCATCTTTCTTTTAATCTCTTTAGGAGAGAGCCAAGATAAGCGCAGAAGCTGGCTGGTCAAGCTGTAACTTGCCCTCCTTTTATCACCCTTAATAAGCTCTGATGTTGACTGCAATTTTCCCCTTGCTTATGGTATTCTCTAAAACCCACTCTAATTTTCAGCTTTTACTTCCTGCTTTATCTGAAGATAATGAAGTTGCTGAAGCCAAGCTGCCTGGAAAAAGCATAAAGGACTGTGCGATTATTCTCTGTTTTGAAAAGAGAAATCAATAAAATAATTACCTGCTGGTCTTGTATTATCTCTGATATCTGATTTGAATTAGAATGGTTTATATTAATTTGTAATTTTAATTTTTTACTAATCAAAGAATAGGCCATAAGAACTGATATACCCATCTGATGTGAAGTGAATTTCATAAGTACATTTCAAACTGAAATACAAAAATGCAGGCATTGAACTGCAGAACTTGATTTTAAAAGGAAAGAAATCTATACTACCCCAGAAAGTTATACTATCTATTTCTTACAATCATTGTGATGTTTTAGAGGGGGAAAGTATGGCATTCTATTCGCTAATAAATTCCTTTTGGAATTACAACTGATCTCCTCCACACTATGGAGACCATTTCCCCTGGAGAAAATCTGAATAAAAATTATGGGAGGGGGGAGTCCCCCCACAATATGTGCAAAACTAGTGATATATCAACTGGTACCCAACCTCTGGTATAACATTATTTCCAACACACTATATTCATAAATATATTTGTATGTACATGAATATCTAGTCAATAATATGGTTGCAGATTAAAGGTATATTTTACATTTGTAATACAAGTCTTACAAGTACACCGTCTAATACAAAATAAATGGAGGCTCTATTGCTTTTTCTCTCTTTTGTGCAACACTTCTTCATATATCACGAGTGTACTCGGAGGCAAATAAGCTACTCGTGATATATGAAGAACTGTTGCACAAAAGAGAGAAAAAGCAATAGAGCCTCCATTTATTTCGTATTAGGTGTACTTGAAAGACTTGTATTACAAATGTAATATGTAATATGAAGAAGTGTTGCACAAAAGAGATAAATGTTGTTACCCCTGGAGAAAATGGCTACTTTGGAAGGTGGATGGTAAGGAATTATACCCTGCTGAGGTCCCTCCCCAAACCCCACCACCCCTCCCAGGCTACACCTATAAATCTCCAGGAATTTCCCATCCCAGAGTTGACAACACTAGCAGTTGGGTTGCCAAGCCCCTCACTGCCACTGGCGGGAGGTTTTTGGGGCGGAGCCTGAGGAGGGCAGGATCTAGGAAGGGGAGGGACTTCAGTGCCATAGAGTCCAATGGCCAAAGCGGCCATTTTCTCCAGGGGAACTGATATCTATCTGCTGGAGATCAGTTGTAATAGCAGGAGATCTCCAGCTAGTACCTGGGGGTTGGCACCCCTACCTAGCAGTGCTACTGGGCTCCAATCTAGGCAGTCATAGAATCACAGAGTTGGAAGGGACCACCAGGGTCATCTAGTCCAACCCCCTGCACAATGCAGAAAATTCACAACTACCTCCCCACCACCACACCCCCAGCGACCCCTACTCCAATGCCCAGAAGATGGCCAGGATGCCCTCCCTCTCGTGATCTGCCTAAGGTCATAGAATCAGCCTTGCTGACAGATGGCCGTCTAGCCTCTGCTTCAAAACCTCCAGTCTCCTCAAAAAAATTTGGGCAAAGGCCGTCACATATTGGGATAAACTGGCAAAAATGGATTTTACTAATTTAGTTAGTGAGTTATAGAAACAAGTTTTATTACTTTTTTATTATACTGTTAATGGAAATTTTTAAAACTGTTAAGACACTTCTTCGGACGTCTGGTGATGGGGGTCACTTTTTAAGGTGGGTGGAGGGTCAAAAGGGTATTTTTTGTTTTCTGAACTGTACAATTTTGTAATCATGAATGTCTTAATAAGAGCATATGATTGATACTCTTTTGTATGTTCTGTTTATTTCTTATTTTTTAAATTATTATTATTGTATTTGTTTGTACTTGTTTTGTTAAATGTTATATAAATAAATACATACATATATACACATACACACACACACACACATATATATATATACATACACATATATACATACACACACATATATATACACATATATATACACACACACACACATATATCTATATCTATCTATCTATCTATCTATATCTATCTATCTATATTTCTATATTTCTATCTCTATATCTCTCTCTATATATCTATATATCTATATAAAATCTCCAGTCTTTAAACGTTGGCCTCTCATGTAAACTGGAAGGTGCCGACAGGCTCGTTTTGTCCCCCCTTCCCGCCCCGCATCCTGTGGGATGAGAGACGATGATGGGAGGGGAAGGAACGGACCCCTTGCGGAGGGAAGGGGGAACAGGCCGCGCCTCGGCTCTATGGTTACCGGCCGGCTCAGAGAAGTTGCGTCATTTCCGTCGCCCCCAAGAACACGGCGGAGCCAAGATGGCGGCGGCGGGCCTGCGCGCTCGCTGGCTGCGGGGCTGCTGCGCGCTCCTCAGGTACCCGAGGAAGGCGGCGGCAGCGGCAGCGGCGGCGGCTCCTTCCCCGCTCCGCCGCCCCCCCACCCCCGTCCGGAGGGCCCGGAGACCCCAGACGGGGCTCGAACCCTCGGGGCAGAAGCCCCGCTCGGAGAGGCCGCTCTCCCGGGGAGGAAGGGGGAGAGGGAGGCGGCCGGCCGGGAGAGAGGGAGGCGGCCTCCCTCTCTCCCTTCCTCCCCGGGAGAGCGGGCTCTCCGAGCGGGGCTTCTGCCCCGAGGGTTCGAGCCCCGTCTGGGGTCTCCGGGCTCTCCCCTCTCCACCTGGGGAAGTGGGGGGGGGATCTCTTGGGGGCTCTGGAGCGGGTCTTGGGGAGCCGCCCGCGTCGAGGCTGCCCTTCCCGGCCGGGAGGGCCGCGCTTTTGCCGCGAGGGCCTGCTTGGGCGGCGTCCCTCCCTCGGAGGCGAAGCCAGCAGACTCTCATGCCTGGGAGATGGGGGCGGGGCGGCTGGGGGGCGGCGGCTTCGTGCTGCCTGGTCGCGGCCTACACGCTGATTCGACTTTTCTTAGGGAGTTTGTGTTTTGTTAAAAGTCTGTTTTGATTTAGGACGGCTGCCAACCTCCAGGTGGTTAGAAAATAAGCAGCACACAAGCTCAAATTTATACACCATACTCTTATGTTTGTTGAATTTTTCAATACAGTAAAATACTCACTATAGTGAATTCACAGTGGGTAGCCGTGTTAGTCTGTTTGCAGTAGTAAAAAAGGGCAAGAGTCCAGTAGCACCTTAAAGACTAACAAAAATATTTTCTGGTAGGGTATGAGCTTTCGTGAGCCACAGCTCACTTCTTCAGATACCTTGTTAGTCTTTAAGGTGCTACTGGACTCTTGCCCTTTTTCACTATAGTGAGTATTGATTCAGCTCAAACCCACCCCTTTCTGACCATATATTACTCTTCCTACACACTTGACACTGAGAGACACTGTCCTTCAGTGTTACTCCTCTGAAGATGCCTGCCACAGCTGCTGGCGAAACGTCAGGAAAGAAAATACCAAGACCACGGTTACACAGCCCGGATAACCTACAAGAACCAACTCACTATAGTATACCTTATCAGTTTGTATTCAGGCAAATGATTTCTCAGGCTGTGGAAATGTCCAAGAAACGAAAGAGACTGTAATGGCTGGAGAATTCTTTGTGAATCCTGCCATAGAAACCTAGGTGTAGGTCTGCAGAAAGTGACAACGATGAAAGCTGGGCTGATCAAGCCGATTGGCGAAAGCATTTCTGGATGGAACGTTCTCTCTGTTAGTCTTCGGAGCGTGGCTTTTACCGGCCGCGCTGGGACCTCCCGGTCCCCCAACCTCGCCTAGTTGAGGGAGGCGAAGAGCCCTAGTAGCCTCTGGGCACACTCAGGACACCGTTGTGATCTTCATTGACGCGACCGCTCTTGTCTTCAGCGTCCTGTTTGAACTCACATCTACCAACTTGTTTTGAGACTTTTACATTACGATCTCTTTCGTTTCCACAGCCTGAGAAATCATTTGTCTGAATATAAACTGATAAGGTATACTATAGTGAGTATTTATACTGTATTGAAAAATTCAACAAACATAAGAGTATTGTGTATAAATTTGAGCTTGTGTGCTGTTTATTTTCTAACAGTATTGTATTACAGCACTTTGGTTTTTTGTTTCTTGGTTGTAACCTCCAGGTGGTGGCTGGAGATCTAGTATTTCAGCTGATCTCCAGGGTGGCAGAGATCGATTACCCTGGAGAACATGGTTTCTTTGGAGGGTGGACTCTATGACATTATATACCAATGAGGCTTTGGTTTTGCAGGTCAAATCGAAGCCAGTTCAGTGAACCTAATTTTTTTTAAATAGATGGATAATTGTGTGTAGTTGTGGTTTTATTCCACCACCACCAAATAAATAAAAACACATCTATATTTTTGAGCCGTTTCTAGGGATAATCACCTGAAAATTATTACTTACAACTTTGAAATGGCCAAGCTTCCATAAAAGTTTTCTGTCAATAGCTAATATTCATCGTGGTTAATTTCATGCAACATAACTTAGAAATTGATCAATTTCCATGGGAAAACCTTGAAAAATGTCTGCCTCTGTGCACACAGTCAGTAGCTATCCCTGCCTTTTAGGCTGAAGTACATTAAGAAATTGTAGAGTCCTGGAACTGTTTCCCTGGGGGAAACCTGTCTGTTCCCTTACTGAACACATTAATCTGGTGAATCAGATCATCGGTCCATCAAGGTCAATACTGTCTACTCAAGTCAGTACTGCAGGGTCTCCAGCAGAGGTCTTTCCTATCATCTACTAATTGGTCCTTTCAACTGTAGATGCCAGGGAGCCTTCTGCAGGCCAAACAGATGCTCTACCACTGAGCCATGGCCCCTCCCTTCTGTTGCTGTCTTCCACCAGCAAGTGAAAACTTTTTCGTTTTGTTTGGCGTTCCCACAGTGATCCATCCTTCCTGCCCAATGTTTTAATTGTTCTTTTTATGTGTGTGTGTATATAAAAACTCTGGTTTTAATTGCTTGAATTATGTGTTTCTTGTTGGTTTTAAAAATTTTGACTATTATGTAGGTAATTTGTTAGCCGCCTTGGTGGCCCGTACGAGGGCAGAAAGGTGGTGTGTAAATTCTGAAAAATTAAATATCATCTGTTAAGGAAGAGAATCTAATAAACATCAAGGCAAAGTACTACTTCCATTTCCAGCATCCCATCTTCCCTATGAGGTTACCATTTATGCTTTCTTGGTAACTGGGCCAAACGTGTGGGATGAAACAAAGTTAGAACACACTCGTTTACATAGCCAAGAACATAGCAGGGAATATAATATTTCAGATCAAAATGGCTCTAGCTTTGCATGTGATGCAACAGACAAGCAGGTTATATCTTGGGTAGCTTCATAAAATAAATCTGGTGCCTTTTCATGTGGATCTTCTGTAGCCACATAAGAGAGAACCTACCAGAAATCAAGGCTTTCTTTGCCTTCTCAGCAGAAGGTGCAGTGTGGAATCAAGCAAGCCTGGTTTTTTAAAGCTCAAGACTGAAAATCCTGACCAAAAGACCAGTTCTGTGAAAGTGACAGGAGGGCATTACCTGATTCATTGTGCAGTACTTCAGTCTGAGCTCACTAATTTCAGTGGAGATAGCCTGAAGGACTACATTATTATCTTGTATAGGACTTCCAACAGGGCATGATACAGGATACATCCAGCTAGAGCATGCTGGGACCCATCCTAGCAATATGTAACTTCCATGTCTGAATGCAACCTGGCTTCTTAGAAATTGAGGCAGGTCAGTTCATTCAGCAGCACACGTGTGTGTGTGTGTGTGTGTTAAGTGCCATCAAGTCGCTTCCAACTCATGGCAAACCTATGAATCAATGTCCTCCAAAATGTCCTATCTTTGACAGCCTTGCTCGGGTCTTGCAAATTGAGGGCTGTGGCTTCCTTGATAGAGTCAATCCATCTCTTGGTGGGTCTTCCTCTTTTCCTGCTGCCCTCAACTTTTCCTAGCATGACTGTCTTTTCTAGTGATTCTTGCTGTCTCATAATGTGACCATAAGCAGCACACTTAGGGAGAGTTTATTCCAGATGGATAGCCATGTTAGTCTGTAGCAGCAGAAACAAACAGGAGTCCAGTGGCATCTCAAAGACTTTGTTCCAGCATAAGCTTTATTGAGAGAGCTCACGTTATCACCTGCACAGGAGTATATGTCCATGAAGTTGATGCTTTTACATTTACAACAGAAGGGGGGAGGCAGAAAACACTACAAAAAGAAGCCAGTTCAAAACAAGATCTGCATCCACTCTGATTATTCTTTTTATTAGGTCTTGTTTCAAACTGCCGTTTCTTTTAACATTGTTTCCCGCCCCCTTCTGTTGTGAATGAAAAAGCATTGCCCTCCACCTTCATACACGCAACCCTCTCCATCTTTAATGGTGCCAGGTAAAATTTCCTGGGTGGCTAATCTGTGTCAGGCATTGCATAGCCTAAAGGTGCCTTGCTTCTTGAAGGGGAGAAGAGTGAAAGTCAGACTTCCTGGCAGATGCTGGTGGATCGAGGGCACCAGATGTGTGGGACCAGCCTCCAAAAGGGCATGGTTACCTGGTAGCAGGATGCCCTGGTACTTAACAGGTGTGTCTCTCGTAGGCGGAGTTTTCCGATCCTGGCTGACATGAGGACTCGCTGTGTCTCAGGACTGAGGGGACCATGGAACAAAGTGGCAGCGTTGGGGCTTGGAGTAACACTCTCTGCCATTCCTATTGCACAGGTAACCCTAAGGAAATGCAGCTTGGTATCAGGTCTGGGGTGCACATACGTTGGCATTGTGTAACAGCAGTGCAAGGAACACAGATTGATGTCGGTTAAGGAGAAGCGGTTGCTTCATTACATCGGTGTGTGGACACTAGAGATTTATTTATTTTCTGCTTTTCTAATGAAGACAGTGGTGGCTACTTGGCAGCCCTGGGACAGCCCAGTGGCTAGGCTGATGGTTCACTCTGGGCAACAGTTTATTTTTGTGGTTGGAAACAGCCATTTTGCCCTCTCCACCGTCCCTTTCAGTTGGCTTCAGGAGTAGGAGAAGCTTGGTCATCCAATGCTGAGGCAGAATTAGCACAAAAGATAGTTACC
This sequence comes from Euleptes europaea, assembly GCF_029931775.1. NCBI lineage: Eukaryota > Metazoa > Chordata > Lepidosauria > Squamata > Sphaerodactylidae > Euleptes > Euleptes europaea. Next base: position 61,541,009 of record NC_079324.1, on the reverse strand, counting down.
AGCCCACCATTTCAAACAGTGGCATAGGATTCTTCATTGGAGGAAGCTTAAAACTAAAGATAAATAAAACTGAAGCAGATCATATTGCTTGTGTCAGAGGAGCACAGACTGTATGCAGCCCCAGGTGTAAAATGTTCTGATTTTCAGCCATCAGTCACCAGAAACACTAAAGCCAAGAACAGCAGGATATTGTGGAATTGCCCACTAATTGTGGTGTTTGCATCACTGAAAGGGCCCTCGCATCAGAGCAAATCAGCATGAATAGCAGAACAGCTCCATAGGCTCCAGTTAGCTGTTAAAACTTTTGAGTGTACCAATACTACCAGTTTTTTTTTTCCTTAACTGTGGAAGTACGAAACTCAAACTCTTGGGGAAAGTATTAAACGTTCATAATGGCCTGTGGGTGGCTTGGATCCCACCAAAAAAAATTCTGCTGACAGAAGAGATATCTGTCGGTGAAGCAACACTTCCTTGCCTCCTTTTACAGCCCCAAATGCTTCCCGAAATGCTGGGACAAAGGACCCCTAGGAATAGTGTGAGGGAGGAGTCAAAGTCTGCAGCAGAAGGGGGAAATCAGCAAAAAAATAACCCTCCTTTTGGTTAGTGGAAATTTCTGCTGGATCCAGCAACCTCTAACCCTAATATGCCACACAGGGTTATTGCAGGTATAAAATGAGGATTGTAATGCTGTTTGAAAAGTGGTAATAGGAAGTATTGACTTTGTTCCCTCAGCATACAGATTATCTGCCGCCCTTTTTCCTTTTGCTGCCAACCGTGTATAACGTTTCCTTATCACGAGCTTCCGGAGAGGCTGTGCCATCGGAGAGCAGCCTGACCAGCGCCTAATATTTGTTTTCCAGAAACATGACCCGAGCCTGCTTAGCAACGAAGCCTTGATCCGGCGAGCGGTCTCTTTGGTAACTGACAGCACCGGGACGTTGCTCTCCCAAACGACGTACGCGCTAATCGATGCTCTCACGGAGTACACAACGGTAAGAGACTCTGCCTCGTGACACCAGTGGAAATGCTGCTGTGGATATTTAGCCATATATACAGGAAAAAAATACCACTACACACCTGAATGTGATCAGTCATATAATTTCATATAGGTGATTTATAATTCCAAATGAACACTTATAATATTCAAAATACTTATGTCCACACAATGCAAATTATCCATACAAGGTTATCATTGTTTTGCATCAGCTTCATCAGAAGTCTGTTGCTTTATGTCTTGCTATTTACAGGAGAATCTTGACTGCTTCATTTTCTTTCTGATTCTAATCCTGTTACCAGGCAGATTATTCTGTTTGAACTGGCAGTCAAGATGCGAAACAAGGATATAATCGCGAAACCTTGTATGGATAGTTTGCATTGTTTAGACATAAGTATTTTGAATATTGTAAGTGTACATTTGGAATTATAAATCACCTTTCTGAAATTATATAGTTGATCACATTCAGGTGTATAGTGGGTTTTTTTCCTGTATGTATGTGCTTTGGGTACCACTCCCCTGTTGGTATAGTGGATATTTAGCCAAGCAGCTGGCCTCTAACCAGACCCCTGTTCCCCCATGCAGGCGGTGTACGCGCTGGTGTCACTGTACCAGAAATACACGCAGCTCCTTGGGAAAATGAACTCCAAAGAGGAGGATGCTGTCTGGCAGGTGATCATTGGTGCTCGAGTCGAGGTAAGCGACCAGCCAGGCTCTTGAACCTGGTGTGTCTTGCTCTTCAAGGGCCAGAGTGCTCCAGCTTGCAGCCGTTCTGGAGTTGAACTCGAGAGTCTGTCTGTCTATCATCTATCTCTGCTCTTACAGCTATGGCCTTGAGCAGAAAATAAAAGAAAAAAAATGCCTTACTTAGTGTAATTCTTTTGGTATTTAATTATTGCCCTTATAAACTTTGCCACAGACAGAGTAACAGAATCATTTGTATCTGAGAGCAGCCACATCACCTGCGCCCTCGTACTGTGAGATGCCTCATTGGACCTTTCCATATTTATAAATAAAGGATTAATTAAACTGGCTCTCAGATCATTAAAAATAGGACACTCCATGATCATATCTTCAGTAGTTTCAGCTTTATCATGCGAGCATCTACATGTTCTATTTGAGTATGGCACTTTTTTAATATCTGCCCTCCAAAACCGCCGAAGGAAGGGCAGTCGTTCTTGCCAAAGTAAAAGCTCTTCTGAGTTTTGGTATTGTCAGGCAATAGAAATACTTCGGCAGTTGCATCAGAATGGCAATACCCAAAGAGGAGGGTGAGCACACCCTACGAGCCCTAACAGATATACTGTTGAAGTCCAGTTCCTTTACTCGCATTTTGATTAGACTAATTATTTCTTTGATCTCTATAGTCTTTACCATGTCATTTGTAATTCCTAGACATTTCATTTTCTTTTCCAGTAAATAATCCCATTGGCTAATGCGGGCATCTGCCGGCCCAAGTCCAAGTCAAGTAGGCCTCCCCACAGATTTTAAGGGAGAGTCCTGAGTTCAGGTTCCTGCTCCATTGATGCTCACAAAGTCTGCTTTTCCCAGTAGCTAGTGCCTGCCTTCGAGTCTGTAAAAAGGTGGAAGCCAAGCAGTGAGCTGCTGTCAGAAGGGCAAATGTGAACATGTTGCTGTTTGTTTGAATCCGATGGCTTTTACGGACAGGCTCAGGTGGTGTTTCTGATGTGTCGTTTGGCTCTAATTAGGTGACGACAAAGCAGCAAGCGTACCTGAAGCTCGAGTCCAGGTGGAGAACAGCCTTGCGCCTTTCTGAGATGGCGGCAGAGGCAGCGTACCAGTCAGGTATTGTTAACTGATGACTATCCCTATGGTCAGAGGCTGACGGGATGCCAGTAGCACCCAGCTCTTTTCCCTTTCCATAGAGATTGTGCTTAGCAAAAAAAGTTGCATTTCTTTGAATTGTGCCCAGAAGTTAAGGCCTTGATCCACATCTGTATGCCCTTCATGCGTGCATTTAAGTCTTCCTCTCAAAGGTTACCCTACGCAGCCTCCAAAGTATCAATGATTTTGAAAGACGGTTTCTTAATAAGGTAGTTCCTCTTAATAAGAGGAAAGCAGTTCCTCTTAATAAGAGGAAATTACATTTCTGTGGAGGCATTCCCCTCCCACACACCCACACACACAAAATACCCTCACCTCAGCTTAGGAAAGATCTCACCTCCTGGGATTGTTGTTGCCTAAGGAATGAGATGGTGTCTAAAAAGGAGCAACAGAATAGAGAACTGCAGACAAAGCTTTTGCCTAGCATGTGCATGACCCAAGTTGTGTAAGTTGTTACACGGCACTGTGTGGGAAGGGCTGTGTCTCAGTGGTAGAGCCTCTGCTTGGCGTGCAGAAGGTCCCAGGTTCAATCCCCGGCATCTCCAGTTAAAGGGACTAGGCTTTAAGTAGGTGATGTGAAAGACCCCTGCCTGAGGCCCTGGAGAGCTGCTGCCTGTCTGAATAGACAATACTGACTTTGATGGACCAAGGGCAGCTTCATGCATTCATGTGTGCTTTCTGTGATAGATAAACTCACAGCAAAGGAGTGAAGTGTCGAGGTCAGAACAGAGCCCTGTGTCACGCAGCTGGGCTTCCAGGCCACACACCGTGGGCATGTAAAGCCAACCTGACCTCCACTTCCCTGTTGCAGGAGCTGATCAAGCCTTGGTTTCAGCACAAAACCATATTCAGCTGGTGAAGAGCCAGGTGCACGAGATACGGCAGCTGTCGCAGAAGGCAGAGACCAAGCTGGCTGAAGCTCAGACCGAAGAACTCCTGAAACTGAAAGAAGAGGACCCTTTGCTGCCTGCTGGTCAACAGGCCAGCAGTGAGGAGGCTGAAGAAGCTTACCTTCGCGAAGACTAAAGCCTGTTGATTGGCTGCCTCGAGGATTTCACCACTAGTTCAGCTGCTGGGTGGGGAAAATCAACACGATCAAGTTGAAATACTGGGGCCATAAGGTTACTGGCAACCTTTCCTTTGTCTTGCCAGGCTAGCCTGACGCAGGGCCCAGACCTTGGGAGCTGTGCTTCTGATCGGGTGGGAACTTGTTTATTTAAACGCGCAAATGTGAAAGTAGCTGGCCAAAACACACATTGCTGCCTGTGGAGATGTATTATTGGAACAACTAATAGCAATGCCTCAGTAACATCCGTTGAACTCCCAGGTGTCTGGAGACAATTGTAGGCTTCAGTAAATCCAAGAGGGCTGCGTCTTTTTACATCAGAAAACATTTAGTTGTTTTGTGAAGGGAATGAGGTCATGCCAAGGATTAATTGCATCTGAAACTTAAGACTGAGTTGCACTTCCTAGCCAGAAAGATTGATGCCTCTTTTGTGGGTTTTTTTCTAATTATGTAATGCGGACTGTTTGCACCGAAACCTGTTTTTAAATAAAAGGCAACAATTAATTGTAACTAAAGCGACTTCCTCCACTTTGTACCGTGGCACCAAAGTGAGCCAGACTCCTGTCTGTGGGTCCCAGAGCATTCAGTCCTAGTCTGTATGTGCTTCTGAATGGGGAGGGACTGTAGCTCAATGGTAGAGCATCTGCTTGGCATGCAGAAGGTCCCTGGTTCAATCCCCGGCATCTTATAGGCAAGTAGGTGATGTGAAAGACCTCTGCCTGAGACCCTGGAGAGCCGCTGCCGGTCTGAGTAGACAATACTGACTTTGATGGACCAAGGGTCTGAGTCAGTAGAAGGCAACTTCATGTGTTCATCACTGGCCCTGCTCAGCCAAGAAATGCAGCAGCACCTTCCACTATCTCAGTTGTCTGCAGAAAACCCTCTGACCCTCTTCCCTTTCCTTTTCTAGACTTTCTTCTAACTCCTCCCACACACATACTGCTGCCAAAAGACACTCTAGCAGTGGAGAGAACCACAGCCAGTCAGCTTCCGCTTTGGCCATCTCCTCTTCCCACAAACAGGCTTAGTTGCATGAGTGTCACGTGCTTGCTAAGGTCTTGTGGTTGGGTTTCTCACTGTACAGAAGGCTGTCTGTTTACTCTTTGGCCATGGTGATAGTCCAGTTTGAACAAAGGCAGGCGTTACTCCTTCAAACCACTGAGCGGGACAAGCAATTGCTACAAAAAGTCAAAGGCAACGGGACACTCAGATGGACTCGTATCTCACCTTTCATACCCTGATGCAACTTTAGACTGGGCTGCATTTAAACCTCAGTCTGTCTCTAATGCTTCCAGCAGGAAACAGATTGCTTAGTTTGTTCTTTTAAATCTTATTCAAACACACGTTGGAGAGAAGTTCTTTGAAATTGCAGCTGAAACCCAATGGGGCAGAGAGGTAACTGCTGCTTGCAGATGAAGACAGATGGTTGCAAGAGGTCAAGCAACCTGTAGTCTTGTTCCCAACCCCGCCCCTGTATGTACACACATGGGTGGTAACTGAGCCTCCGCCCCTTCAGCAGCTCCTACTCTTCTTCCATGCCTGGCTCCAGTTATTCACTCTTGGTGCTGATTACTGCAACACACTTTACAAAGACAACACGACAATAACCACATTTGCGCAAAACATTTTGAACTCTGAAGTGCTTTTTGTACATCATCATCCATGGAAATGACATTCAAACGGGGCCCTGCCAGGGCAGTAACTGCTAATGCTAGCTCTACTAAACATCCCTGGGGAGACCTCACTGCTATAGCATTAGACTGCAAGTAAACTAGTATTTCCCTCCCTTCTCTGAAGCAGACGTGTGACAAATGTTACATCACTTTCAGGAACAGAAAAATCCACCCACCCCCCAGCACAAAAATCCACATGGATTTCTGATCCATGAGGTGGCATCTCAACTTTGGAGGAAGACTATCCTGTCAGGATCAGAGCGCTGGGGTGGGTGAGAAGGGAGAACAGGTTGTGAGTCTCTGTAAATGATGGCGGGGCCAGCTTGCACCCCCCTGCCCCCCCAAAAATAAATGAATTTCAGCAAGAGCGGAAAGGCTGTCCACAACTCAGCTGTAACACTGCACCAACCTTGCCTGGCGGATTGCAAGCCGTTGTGAGTGGTATCCTGACAGCCTAAAAGAGCCAGCAGTTTGCCAGTTTATTACCCCTTCTGTGACTGGGTGTGTGTTTATACCTCTCCCTCACTCTGCTGAAGGCCTGGCATGTGGACAGTTACCAGGCTGGATGATGCATTTCCTGTTCCCCCCCAACCCATCTTTCCAAACGTCATAAATTTTTATTGTCCCTCTATTTGTGCCTTCTGTGACGTTGCTCTGTTGTTTCTTTTTAGCAACACAGAAATGCTCAGTAGTTATATTTTCAAAACTGTTTATTCAGCTCTGCTGTGAAGGAAAAGGACGGGAGGCCAGGGTTTGGTGGGGGTGCCCCTTCGGCCGCCCTACAGTGTCAGTGACTTTTAAGCACAAATGCTGGTGGAAAACATGATTAGTGAGAAATTAGTATCAAACTAAATGTGCTCCCGGACTGGGGCTGGTTAAGAGGGAATGTGTAAAGTGTGGCGCCTGGCAGGTCCACACCTCTTGGAATGTTTAGTACCTGTTACCAGATAAGAACAGCCCGAGGTTTCAGCCTGGCAGGGCGGCGGCCAAAGCCAAAATGTAACCGTAGCCTTCAGACTAAAGGCTTGTTTCTGGAGAGCTGCTGCTTCAAGGGAACATTTACATGACAGGCGTACTTGTCAGGGGCTTCCCTCCCTACCAAGTGGTTTCTAGTAACCAACTGCCATTTTGGTAGGGCACAGAGAATCCTTTCCTAGGAAGCCTCAGCTCCTTCGCAGAGCTACGCTTTGAGAAATTCCCAATAGGGAAGTAATTCCCCCCAAAAAGTAGTTAACCCGCTGGTTTAAAGCTGTAGCCAAGCCAGGGTCTCTGTGGGAGATAAAGAGGAACTCAACCGGTTGGAGTTGGCAGATTTGTTTTAGCAGCGGCCCTTCCCTCCAGCCTCTTGTGTGGGGTAGCCTCCTTCCCCTGGAGGAAAAGACCTCCTCTAGCAGAACGAATCCGCAGGATCCAACTCGGTTCGTTTTTACGCTCTCACAGAACTCCTTGGACTCTCTTCTTGGTCTCCTTTATCACCCACTGAGAAGGTGAGTCTAAAGTTAATTGCACACCTTCACCTGCATCATGCTTTAACTTCGAGGGAAGCATAATACGTATGTTTCTTGCTCAAGGCATTACAGGTCTGCTCTGAACTAAAGAAGTCTCCGTGGAGCAGCCCGCCCCCAAACATGTAGACACAATCTAGACAAATGTCATCTGATTCCACCGACTAGAGTTCAGACTTATAAATGCTTGTCTTTGGCTAGACCATGCCCTGCCCGTACAACTAGGATCACCCTGCAGGCTGAAACCCACTCCCCAAATCACCTGGTAAGTAAGGCAAGCACCCAGCAGGATACACATCCTGAGCAGGGGAACCAGAAACCAGACCTGCTCTTGGTCCAAATGTTTAAGACTTCTGTAAACAATTATTTTAGGGAGGAAAAAAAAGTATCAGTGCAAAAGTTATCCTACCATAAACAATTAGACTTTAACAAAAACTTATCTGTTAATAACAGTTTAAGCCAACTCCTGACAAAGTCTCAGCTACATTGTATTTTGCCAGAGGCCCTCAAATCGCTTCTATCATTTGTGAGCTACTGACATGGCACATCTAAGTCCGCCGTCTTTCATCAACGTCCACATGACCCACATCTCCGTTGGGCTCAGTTTGTGTATGATCATCAGTTCTCTGTACAGACAGGGATCAAACGGATTAAACGGCCTCTGGATTCCAAAGGTCTTAAAGCCGGTGTGGTGAACTGGAGTCATCCCCATTTTGGCCAGGCACATCCCAACAAAGACATCGTCTATCGGGAAGAGCTCCGTGTTCTCGACTGCCAACTGCAGCCGTTGCACCGTCGTCTGGGACATGACGTAGCCACCGCCACCGGCGTAGAGGGGGTAGAAAGGCTCCCGGTACATCGATTCCGGTATAAAATACTTGATGTTGGTGTTTCTTATCGGCCGGGCTTTGCTGATGACATCTCCAGCGAGAAGATCCTTCTGCGGGTCCAGATCTTTAAGGAACGCAATGATATTGTCGATGTTTACAAACACGTCATCGTCCCCTTTCAGCACAAAGCGGGCGTGCGGACAATCAGCGGCGTACCATTGAAGGAAATGCAGTTCCTTCAGGGTCAAGTTGAAGAAGTTGTCAACGAAATCCCACTGGACAATATCGTCGAATTCCTGACTCTCGTACACCAGAAGCTGCTGGAGGGAGTGAGCCCGAACTTTGACCTCTGAACGACCGACCAAGAACAGCAGCTTCACCGATTTGCCACCAACGATGGTTTCCTTCCCCCACGTGTTCCTGATGGTCACTCGGCGATCTATGTTGACGGGGGCGGATTTGATAGCCAGCAGCAGGAAGGTGTTGGCATCACAACCCGTGGGCTTCAGCAAAGTTGAGAAGTGCCGGCAGTGCTTGTACGTTAAGAAGACTCGGTGGACCTCAGGGAGGGAGGTAGAGGAATTGGCAACGGTAAGGTCCGGCGTGCATTCGCTCGGCTCCACCTGTTCAGGGAGCCGTAAGGCATGCTTCTGTGGCGGCTTGTGCGTTTTCCCGGTTGCTGTAGACACAACCGACTTGGTGTCTCTCTTTAAGTATACCAGGCATGCGAGCAAGAAGATGGACAAAATGTACATGGCAAATGTCCTTATCCTGGGATGCATCTTGAACGCCAAAGAAGGTCTGAGACCCTGTGTGGTTAAAAGACACAGCGTTGTTAGACTGGCCAATCTGCCGCTGTCAAACCTAAGCGACAGAGTTGAAGCAAAATAAATTTGTGCACGCTCTGCTCTGTTTGAAATGTTAGAGATGTGTAAGAACAGGGATTCCTTCTCACTTGGTACCTACATACAACCCCACGTCCGTATTTCCATCAACGCCACTGTACACAATCGCCAGCTTCGGTGACTGCAGCCCCTGCTGGGTTTGGATGGTCCATCGTTCTTCAGCATTGCCCCAGGCTAGGTCCTTCGCTGCGACGGCCAAGGGCCTTCTCAGCCCCCACCCACCCCGTCACACTTTCCAGCAGCAGTGACCAAGTTTATTTAGCTCTGGCTGGGCGGCGAGGGATCGTAAGGCAGTGTTAACAAATTACTGTGAAGAAAGCCGATTGACGAATTCAAGCAGATGTGGGGGCCATTTTTGATAGATATAGGTGATTTAATGTTTATGAAAAAGGTCATTGGTACTTTAATAACAAAGTAGAACAGCAGATAATTTAGATTAGAAAAATGTATGTTACTTATTGTTGATCATAGGTTGTTCACACACAATTTTATAACGGAAACATAGATATAGCCAGCAACCAAGGTTGATGTGTATAATAGTCTATTGCATTAAGACCAATATAAACAGTTCAATTTCTAATTAGTAACAGTTACTGGAATATTAGTTAAACTTTGAATTAATATAAGAGAGACTACGGGGTTAAGATAGATGGTGGAGCCAGCCTGGGCACAGGCCAAACTCTGATATTTCCCCTATTTGCTTTTTCCATTTTCTTTTTTCTGTACCCCTTATAAAAAACAAATAAAACTACATTAAAAACAACAACAAATTACTGTGCTGGATTACATGCTGCTTTTATAGAGGAAGGCTGGGGAGGCAGAACAGGAGCCAGAGATAATTTCGACTACTGCCTCCCTCCCCTTCTCTTTCAGTGATTCACACCACCACTTACTTTTTCACAGCACAACGAATATGTTTATTGTCTCTTCTTTAGAAGGGCTCAATGCTTAGTGGTTTGGTGGATATGGCAAGGAATGTAACAAGCAATCAGTTCTTTAAAGCAAGGGACAGCAGAACTCTGCTTTAAAACAGTTACAATTTCACCCCCCACACACACACCACTTGACTGAACTGAAAGGGTGATTCCGGCAGACGAAGAAAGACTTACGGTATTACTTTTCGAACTCCTCCTTAAACCCGAGAATCTCAGCCTGTTGAAAAGGGTTAGCTTGTCTCTTGGGTTATTTCCCTCAATCCCCTCACAAGTCCCTAACCTATTTCCCAAAGGATACCTGCTCTATTCACATGAATACCTGAAGCAGCCTTAAACTGAATCAGACCCTTGGTCCATCAGAGTCAGTGTTGTCTACTCAGACTGGCAGCGGCTCCCCAGGGTCTCAGGCAGGGGTCTTTCACATCACCTACCTGCCTAGTCTCTTTAACTGGAGATGCCGGGGATTGAACCTAGGACCTTCTGCATGCTGAGCAGATGCTCTACAAACTGAGCCACAGCCCCTCCCCCATGCAGGAACTGCCTTTGCTCTGGGTTCAAACTCTGAGAAATGCAGCTTCCATTCCCACCCGACAGCATCCCCAAAAGCAGTCTACTGGCCCTCATACCTGCATACATACTTGAAATCTTATGGGCAATTGGCTCAAATCTAGGGCTCCTGATGCATGCTGGGGACTAAGTGTACACAGGGTGTGCCTACACTGGGTTTCACTGCCGACTTCAAGGTAGGGTGAAGCTCCGTGCCTGAGCAGTTGCTGCACATGTGGACCTCTCCACAACAAATTAAGTCAGTCCATGGGGAAACTGTGCCTGTTGCAGCACACAGGGCGTTCTGGATTCAAATCTCACTCAAGGTCCTGCTATGCTCCTGGACACCTGCACTTGCTCCACCACCAGGGCAATGCAGCCTACGGTAGAGTAATTGTCCAGGAATCCAAACTCTGCCATTTAAACTGGATGCTAGAGCCTTCCATCCTAAGCTTGCAAATTGGTCAAAGAAGCAAATGCCAGTCAGCAGCCACAGATGACGAGCATGGGATCCAAAACTGCCTGAGTTCCGGGAAACAGCCACCTGGGGTGGAAGGAAACATCCCTTTCCCCAGCCAGCCCAGCATGACTTCCCTTCTGCTGTGACTCAGGCAGGACTCTTTGAAAAACTTTGGTACTAGTCATGATGCATACCTATTCTCTCCAGGATCAGAGGAGCAGGCCTATTATAGTAGGTGCTGTGGAACTCAGGCAGGACAATGCTGCTGCTGCAGTCGTCTTGTTTGGGGGCTTCCTGGAGGCACCTGGTTGGCCACTGTGTGAACAGACTGCCGGACTTGGTGGGCCTGGGTCTGATCCAGCAGGACTTTTCTTATGTACTGGACACAAATTTTGTGAATCCCTGGCACTCTGCAACTCACTCTATGAATCAAGCCTCAAGTTGTATTGCTTACCAAAGCTCTCAAACAGCAACTGAAGACTTTGCAGAGTGCAAAGCAGCAACAGCAAGAACCATTTGGCAGAAGGAAAGGTTAAGCCCTAGGTAAATTTACCTGTTGACATAAAAAGATGGTCTTTGCCCACTCACCTGCCGACTTTCTCTTCCACTTAAGGGAGACTCAAACCAGCTTACAATCTCCTTCCCTTCCCCTCCCCACAACAGACACCCTGTCAGGTAGGTGGGGCTGAGGGAGTGTGACTAGCCCAAGGTCACCCAGCTGGCTAAATCCAGTTCACCAGATAAGCCTCTGCCGCTCAGGTGGAGGAGTGGGGCATCAAATCCATTTCTCCAGATCAGAGTCCACCGCTCCAAACCACCGCTCTGAACCACTACACCATGCTGGCTCTGTGGCAGCTTGAAATCTTGTCTTGAAGGTGCCACAGGTGCATTCCAACTGCCAGGTTAAGTGTGCTTAAGCCCCACCGTGCTCTGACTCAAGAGGATCCAACTGCGGGGTGGAGGGGAATGTGGCAATCCAGCACACCCCAAAGGGAGCAGGGAGACAAGTTCCAAGAGTAGGTGAGGCTACAGCTACCCGAGACAGCCTCAGTTTCCTCTTCTGTAAAATGGCAAAAGGCCTGATCTGGGTGGGCCTGGCTGGCCCGATCTCGTCAGATCTCAGAAGCTAAGCAGGGTCGCTCCTGGCTAGTATTTGGATGGGAGACCACAAAGCCTTCTGTTTAGCTAAACTGAATGCAAACCACTCCATGGTCCTGCAACGCAGAATTTTGAACATACCCTACCCAGACAGGACCTGTCCTTGCTCTTCTGGCTCTACTGATTCATTAGCCTCCTGCCCTCTTGGAATGCCGCTTTTAGGAGGAACTCCGATCACGTTACATCTCTCCCCTTTTAACATATAAATCTAATGCCTCTATCTCTGACATAATGCCTTTTTTATTAAGTGACAGGGATCCCAAGGCTACATTGTCAGTGGCAAGATTTGTTTCAGTCCTCATATCCCTCAAACATTAGATCCAAAATCACGCTGCTCAAGATCAATGGATCAAGGAGCTTCTAAGGGATAAAGGAAAGGACCCAGCAGCACCAGGGGCGCAACCCAGAGGCAGGCAGTTGCAAGCACGATTTGCAAAGCAGACTGACCCCCCGGGTCCAGGCCTCGCCTAGTCCGAGGGCAGCTCTACCGCTGCCTAAGCGGGCAGCTGGCTGGAGGAGACCCCACCATGCAAGGGGCATCGCGGCGGAGCACGCTTTTCTCCCGGAGTTCCCCCCCCCCCGCCAACCAGGGACCGTCAGCTTTCCTTCCCAGCAGAAAGAAAGGGGAGGGGGCGTCGGCAGCAGGCCGGCAGGCACCAATTCAGCATCTCCATCCCCCCCCCCCAGCCCGGGCACGCTAAAGCGGCTGCAGCCTCGGCCCGCCCGAAAGGCAGCGCGGGGGGGGGAGGGCGTGACCGGGGCACACAAAGCATCCTCGGCGGCGGGGTTGGTCCGGGGTGGGGGGAGAGGCGAAGCTTTCCCCCTCCAGGGCGGGACATTCCCGGAGATTTGGGGAGCAGGTCGTGGGGAGGGGCACGACGCCCTCCCCTCCACACCCCCCGCGTTCTCCAGGGGACTGACCTCGGCGGGCTGGAGACCGGCCGGGATCGCGCGGGACCTCCAGGCCCCGCCGGGAGGTTGGCAGCCCTGCAAGGGCCGGGGCGGCCGGGTCTCCCGCCGGGAGCGTCGCCTCCCCGGGGCCGCCGCCGCCCAGGACGACCTGCTCGGCGTGGCCAAGGGCGCCGAGATGCGCTGCGCTGCGATCCTGCACCGCGCCTCGCCTGCCGGCGCTGGCCGTCTCCTCGCCAGCCAGCCCAGCCCAGCCCTGCAGCGCCGGCAGCCCCTCCTCGACCACCCCGCCCCGCCCCGCAGGGGCGGGACGGGGTGGTCGAGGAGGGGCTGCCGGCGCTGCAGGGCTGGGCTGGGCTGGCTGGCGAGGAGACGGCCAGCGCCGGCAGGCGAGGCGAGGCGCGCGAGCGGCGGGCCCGGGCCGGGGTCGCCGTGGCAACGGGGGGCTGGGCCCTGGCGCGCGCCGGCTGCAGCCGCAGAGCCCGGGGGGGTGGGGTGGAGGAGCTGCCTTTGGGGCCGCCAAAGGAGACTTCCCAGACGGCAGCTGAGCAGCAGACCCCGCCGAGCAGCTGGGGAGGGCCGGCAGACTCCGGGGTCGGAAACCCCGGGCGATTTCAGGGTGGGGCCCGGGAGAGAGGTTGAGGAAGGGCAGAGGCCAGGGCAGGGCAGAGGGCCCCACAGCCCACCTCCCAAAGCAGCCCTTTTCTCCCGGAGAGGCGGGGGGGGGAGAGAGAAATAATAACTGTTGTGGATAAATAATCAATAAGCGATTGATGTCGTCTGGAGGTCAGCTGGAGTGCTGAGAGATCCCCCGCCCCCGCCTGGAGGTTGGCAACCCTCAGCCGCACCGCTGGACTTGCTTTGGTCAGCCTGCCAAGCAGGGGGAGGGGGATACTCCTGAGGCGCTGGGCTGTTTGTGACTGGGAGCCCTCCCCTCGCCAACATTCACGCTGAGAACTTATGTCGGAGATACATGGTTTTTATAGATTTTATAAGTAAAAAGGGAAAGGTCCCCTGGGCAAGCACCGGGTCATTCCTGACCCATGGGGTGACGTCACATCCCGACGTTTCCAAGGCAGACTATAGATTTTATTCCCAGTGGGTCGCCGTGTTAGTCTGTCTGCAGTAGTAGAAAAGGGCAAGAGTCCAGGAGCACCTTAAAGACTAACAAAAATATCAAAAATATAATACCAGAAATTATTTTTGTTAGTCTTTAAGGTGCTCCTGGACTCTTGCCCTTTTCTACTACTATAGATTTTATGCATGTGTAAAGTGCCTGTCAAGTCGCAGCCGACTTATGGTGACCCCTTTTTGGGGGTTTTATGGCAAGAGACTTAACAGAGGTGGCCATTGCCTGCCTCTGCACAGCAACCCTGGTATGCCTTGGTGGTCTCCCATCCAAACACTAACCAGGGCTGACCCTGCTTAGCTTCTGAGATCTGACGAGATCAGGCTAGCCTGGGCTGGTTTTATAATTCATTATTTTAATTAGGTTTATCATGTTTTATAGTATATTGTATATTGATATGACTGTGTCAGCCTCCCTGAGCCTGGCTTTTGCCGGGGAGGGTAGGCTATAAGTTTGGCAAATAAATAACTATCCACCCTATTTAAAAAAAAAATGAAACCTGCATTGAGTCGGGGCACACTTGAGTGGTGTCATGTGGACATCTCTTAACACCGAGGCCAGTGAAACTGTGCTTAGTGGGTGAAAAAGCTGCACCTTGCAAAGGAAAATCATTTACCTCCAAGCCAAAGGGGGGGTCATGAAGCATGCAGGGGAAAAACAGGAGTGGGGGGTCTTAGTCTGTCCTTGGGCAGCGGAGGGGCTCTTGCTTGAAGCTTTGAGAGCCAGCGTAGCACAGCGGTTAAAGTGTTGGACTACCTTCAAGTGACAGCCCCTCCGCTGCCCCAGCCCATTGGCACATCAGGGTCTGAAATGTGGCTTTACTGTAAAGCTCCTTTTCTGCTCTCCACTGAGCTGTTCAGGATAGGTCCTGCTGATGGGCAGGTATGATCCCAAGTAGATTAAGTGGATATTTCACTATGGGATAATGGCGAGGCAGATAAAATGCCAAAGTTTCCCTTAAAATCGGAGGGGGAAACTGCCCCATGAACCCTGAATTTGTAGCGCTGCTTGTCAAAGAATGAATACGATACTTTCACTGGATAGTACCTTATTCACAGCTGCAAGCTTTTGAGTTACAATGAGTTCTTCTTCAAGCAAGAATGGAGTAACAAAGAAGGTGTCCACAGAGACTTGCTCACCCAGACTTTTGGTTTTCAAGCTGTGGGTTTTATCCGGCAGCCACAGGGCCCAGGCATCTGCTAATTTGATTTCCAAATGGTCAACAGCAAAACATTTGCTAGCCAGCAAAAAGGAAAGAGCAAATTGAAAGTCCAAAGAAAGCAGCAGAGAGCACACAGAAATCAGCCTCTTTAAATGAATTCCTGTCTCCAACGGAAATGACCTCGGGGCCCAACTGCACATTATTTTGGGGACCCACAACTGGACCCCCCTGACAGGTTGCTTATCCCCCCCAAAGAAGCACATCCACAAAGGTCTTGAAGATCTTCACCACCACCTGTTACTTCCGGTGCCCCAACGTTAAATCAAATCTGCGCTACTCACAGTACAACTATGTAGATACTTCGGTTTTTATTAAGATTTGTGATGATGACTTCCACTTAGGGTGCTGAATCTGGAATTCCACAGTCAGAGGCACCGGCTGGACCATTTGGACCTCTGCCCCTCTGGGAGACTCCTGTTTCTTTCCTTTCCCTGCAAAAAAAAAAAAAAAAAAAGTGTAGCCATTCGCGTTTTTAATTCATACTCGTAGGAGACTTTGAGTTGAAAGATAAATGCGTGAGGAATCTGTAAGATCCCATCTCAGGCATATTTCATGGCAGAGGTTCCCAAATAGGGCTCCGCGAAACATCTCCTAGTGCTCCATGAAGAGATTGGAAAGAAAAATACTGCTGTCATTCGATTTAGTATATAGGTGCGAGGTGAAAATTAGTGCTCCATGATGAATTTCTCTCCTGAAAAGTGCTCCATAACTCAAAAAGTTTAGGAACCTCTGCTTCATGGGAATTAACAGAGAGGGGGGCGGTCACGTTGTGTGCCAGATACACTCTGTACAGTTGCATCACTGTAAAATACACAATAACCCTAAATACATTTTTACCGTAATGTTTATTTAAACATTTTTCTGCCATACTGGGGACTCAAAGCCCCTTGCAAAGTATATATAAAACAAAAATATACAACCCAACAGATGCCCCCTAGTCAAACTCAGAAATAATGATCGAATTCAGCTCATTATTCTTTGTTTGAAATATCAGATTAGACAACTGCATTTTGTAGAGACAGAAGGTTCCACGAGGGAGGGGGGCGGTGTGGTATAGGTCGATCTCGTCAGATCTCGGAAGCTAAACAGGGTCAGTACTTTGGAAGTAGGGTTGCCAACCTCCAGGTACTAGGGGGAGATCTCCCGCTATTACAACTGATCTCCAGCTGATAGAGATCAGTTCACCTGGAGAAAATGGCAATTGGAACCTATGGCATTGAAGTCCCTCCCTGAACCCCACCCTCCTCAGGCTCCACCCCAAAAACCCTACCTGGAAGGGAGACCACAAAGGAAGACTGCAGAGGAAGGCAATTACAGACCCCCTCTGCTTCTCACTTGCCTTGAAAACCCCTTGCTGGGGTCGCCATAAGTCAGAAGCTAAGCAGGTTCGATACTTGGATGGGAGACCAGCCAAGAAGACTCTGTTGAGGAAGGCAATGGCAGACCACCTCTGCTGCTCACTTGCCTTGAAAGACCCTCACTGAGGTTGCCAGAAGTGAGTGCGACTTGCAGCATTTTGCACATACAAGGCTCCACAAAAATGGGAAAACGTCTGCGGTTCTTCCTCCTTCTTGCCCTTCTTTTTTTACCACAAGTGCCACTTTCGAACATGTCATGTTTTTATTCATAGTATAAGTTCCCGGCCGGGGGGGAGGTTCAGTCACGTGATTTTCCAGTTCCTTTAATGTGGTGGATGAGTAATGCATGCCGGAACACAGCACTTCCCCACAAAGCGATTCACTGTAAAATGTGACCGACGCAGCACTACGGGCATCGCTTTTTTCCAGCATGTTTCTCTGAAGATCTATGAGCATCTGACTTGAGGCCACTGAAGAAACACCTCTCTTTGAAAATACATGGAGCTGAATTGCTCCTCCCCCCTTAGGTTTGACAGCCAGTGTGGTGTAGTGGTTAAGAGCGGTGGTTTGGAGCGGTGGACTGATCTGGAGAACCAGGTTTGATTCCCCATTCCTCCACATGAATGGTGGACTCTAATCTAGCGGCGGAGGCTAATCTGGTGAAATGGATTTGTTTCCCCACTCCTACACACGAAGCCAGCTGGGTGACCTTGGGCTAGTCACAGTTCTATTAAGAGCTCTCTCAGCCCCACATACCTCACAGGGTGTCTGTTGTGGGGAGGGGAAGGGAAGGTGATTGTAAGCCGGTATGCTGTGTGGAAGTGGGAAAAACTGCTTTCCAACAGCTCCCTACCTGGGCAATCACTTGTCTAATGTCACCTAGGTCATTTATGTACAGGTACTTTCACTCATGTTCATCCCCCGTCTGTCTTGGTTGTTCCTTGAAGTTATGCATGAGTTTTCCCACCATTAGCGATGACCTCGCTGCCAGCCCTCGCAAATCCTGGGACTTCCCATTCCTCTGTTAATCCGGTTCTTCCCTCTCCTCTGAGCTCAGCCTGGGTGAAATCCCCATGCATAAGGCAAAGCATGGGACACGCAAGCTTGGTTTCTCTTAAGGCCAATTACAAAGCAACATGTAAAGAGGCGAGGATTCAAATCATTCCTGCTTCCTCTGAGCAGAAGAAAGGTTTTTTAAAACCAAGGCTTGGATTCCACTACCACCCCGCCGCATTCTTTTCAGATTGCTCTGTTTTTTGTTCTTAAAATTCTTTTTTATGCGACAATTTGGGTTTGGGGGGAGGGAACTTTTCTCTCACTACAGCCAATTACGAAGCAGCATTTCAAGGGGCGGGGATTCAAATACGTCCTGATTTGAGCTTGGAGACTGCTGGTGCATAGACTCCCAACTGGAAAGTGTGGGTCCAGCAAGCAACACACCTCAGGTAAAACTCCCGTGCATAAGCGACCCTACTTTGTTGCAGTGGTGAGACTGGAACCAGGGATTGCACAGATTCTCGTCAGAGGCCACCAGGCTACACCTGCCACAAGCAGTCTATACACTGCCATGGAACCAGTGTAGCCTCTGACGATCCGCCAATACGCTTTTATGAAGTCCCCAGTCCTCACGAAGGATGTGAAATACTTGCTAAGGTGCAGGCAGCATCTGTTTTGCATAGCTGTAGGCTCCAGTGGCGCAGAGTGGTAAGCTGCAGTACTGCAGTCCAAGCTCTGCTCACGACCTGAGTTCAATCCCGACGGGAATCGGTTTCAGGTCGCCGGCTCAAGGTCAACTCAGGCTTCCATCCATCCGAGGTCGGTAAAATGAGTACCCAGCTTGCTGGGGGTAAAGTGTAGACGACTGGAGAAGCAGTGGCAAACCACCCCATAAACAAAAGTCTGCCTAGTAAACGTCAGGATGTCACGTCACCCCATGGGTCAGGAATGACCTGGTGCTTGCACAGGGGACCTTTACATTGCATTCTCTGCTAGCCACCCTGTGGGTCATCTGATCAAATGGTTGAGCATCAGTCTTTAAATGCAAAAGAGATACTGGGCTGTCTCCATTACCTTTGGCAGCCGATGCGGTTTTCTGGGTTGCCGCGCTGTCTGTCCCACCTTTAGGTTTTTTATCTTTGTTTTTGCCCTTTTTACCATCCTGCAAAGGAGAGAGGGGGGAGGGGCAAACAGGGGAGCATTTTTCAGGGAGGGCGGGAGCTTTATTGCAAATGAAAGGAGTGAAGTGTCTCAGCTTCACAGGACCATACTTCTGAACTTTGGAGTGGCCGCAAGGTATTGGAAACACAAGAGCCAACCCCACGCCAAAGGCAAATTTAGGGTGTGTCTCCTGTGACTCCTCCAGCATATAGGGTTGCCAACTCCAGGGTGAAAAATTCCTGGAGTTTTGGAGGGAGGGCTTGTGGAAGGCAGGGTTTGGGGAGGGGAGGATCTCAGCAGGGTATAATGCCATAGAGCCCACCCTCTAACACAGCCATTTCATCCAAGGGAACTAAGCTCTATTGCCTGGAGATCAGTTGTAACAGCGGGAGATCTCCAGGTCCCACCTGGGAAGTGGCAACCCTGGACAACAATGATCTGCTTCTTCTTGAGGAGAAGAAGAGGAGTTGGTTTTTATATGCCGACTTTCTCTACCACTTGTGGAAGAATCAAACTGGCTTACAATCACCTTCCCTTCCCCTCCTCACAACAGGCACCCTGTGAAGTAGGTGGGCCTGAGAGAGCTCTAAGAGAGCTGCGACTAGCCCAAGGTCTCCCAGCTGGCTTCATGTGTAGGAGTGGGGAAATTAACCTAGTTCACTGGATTAGCCTCCGCCATTCCTGTGGAGGAGTGGGGAATCAAACCCGGCTCTCCAGATCAGAGTCCACCGCTCCAAACCACCGTTCTTAACCACTACGCCATGCTGGCTCCCCAACTCTTTTATTCTGAGAGTCCTGACGTAGACCAAAGTGGGGCCGGCAATACGAGATCCAGTACAAGAACCTTTAGGAGACAAATGCAAGCCCCATGTTTGTGGGCAATGCAGTTGGTGAATGGGGAGCCCGAGAGGCATCCTCACCCCCAGCCAGAGGGGTGCTTGTTTGGGTCATAGAATCATAGAGTTGGAAGGGACAACCAGGGTCATCTAGACCAACCCCCTCCACAATGCAGGGAATTCACAACTACCTCCCCCCACACACACACCCATTGACCCCTACTCCATGCCCAGAAGATGGCCAAGATGCCCTCCCTCTCACCATCTGCCCAAGGTCATAGAATCAGTGTTGCTGACAGATGGTCATCTAACCTCTGCTTAAAAACCTCCAGGGAAGGAGGGCCCACCACCTCCCGAGGAAGCCTGTTCCCACTGAGGAACCGCTCTTACTGTCAGAAAGTTCTTCCTAATGTCTAGATGGAAACTCTTTTGATTTAATTTCAACACAGTGCCACAAGCCATCGCTGCTCTTGTGTGGGCCACACAGAACGCCTCATGGTACCGGATGTTGTCCTCTACAGCCAGGACCTCAGCAGGATGCCTCTGTCCCTCAGGAAGGCAGCCATCTTGTTCCAATGCCCTTTCTGGCTCTCTGAGTAAATATAGGCCCGGGCAGCAGCTTCTGACAAAGCTCTACAGTCCAACATGGCATCTGGGCCAAAGCCCGCCTGCCCATACGTTTGAGGCTCTCCCAACTGGACCTTTTTACCACATGGACTGAACTGATTTGCCTTTGTGACAACAAAAGAAAACTGTGATTTTTTTGGTGTGTGTGTGTAAAATTCCAGCGCAAGTTCATCTGGTTCCAGGTACCTTCTCTTTCAGGGCTGAGGGCTGAGGTCTCAGTTCTGTGATGAGGACGCCAAAGTCACATACAGTTGTCAAGAGCGACTCTCCCGCTAGCAGGCTTTGGAGGTTGACATGGCCAGAGCCCAGGGTTTTCAGGATGGGAGGGTCGCTTCGTAACTCCGGGGAGACGGATTTCTTTCTCTTCTTGTTGCTACCCTGTAGGAATATCAGAGAGAAGCATCTCCTAGTCAAAATGGATACTAGTCACGATGCAGACCTATTCTCTCCAGGATCAGAGGAGCATGCCTATGATCTGGAGAACTGGGTTTGATTCCCCACTCCTCCACATCAGCGGCGGACTCTAATCAGGAGAATTGGGTTTGATTCCCCATTCCTACACATGAGCAGTGGACTCTAATCTGGAGAACCGGGTTCAAATAATTCAGTTATGCTTAGTTTGCAGAAGGCAGAAGAGAGTGAGCCTTCCTGACCTCCTCAGGCAGGTCATTCCACAAGGTTGCGGCCACAACAGAGAAGGCACATGTACGGGCCATTGTGGATTTTGCCCACTTGCAAGTTAGCACCTGCAGTAGGCCCTGCTCAGAGGAGCGAAGCTGTTGTGGCAGAGCAAAAGGGAGAGGCAGTCCTGCAGATTTGAGGGTCCAAGGCCATGAAGGGCTTTGTATGTGACAGCCAATACCTTAAATTGAGCTCGGTAACTGATGGGTTACCGGGCTCAATTTAATTTAATGGAAGTCGGTTTCAGGTAGCCAGCTCAAAGTTGACTCAGCCTTCCATCCTTCTGAGGTCGGTAAATTGAGTATCCAGCTTGCTGGGGGTAAAGGGAAGATGACTGGGGAAGGCACTGGCAAACCACCCCGTAAACAGAGTCTGCCTAGGAAATGTCGGGATGTGACATCACCCCATGGGTCAGTAATGACCCAGTGCTTGCACAGGGGACTACCTTTACCTTTTAACTAATGGGCAGCCAGTGGAGTGACTGAAGTTTCCAGGCAGTTGCTACCACTGAAGGATGCCAACGGAGACTTATTAATATCTGCACAACAACCCCAACAGCACCAAGGAATTAAACAACGTAGCTGTTAACCCCATAAAGATATTTTCTTTTGCAAGTACAGGAACTTCAGCACGCAGTAACAGCAGCAACCCCTCTCTCCCCACCTACAGGTAGATGTGCACAAATGTCATGTTGTCATGCAAAAATAATGTGGCTGACCTCTCAGCCGGGCTTCCGTACATTGTGGGTTGAGCAGAATTGCCAGGCCCAAGTCCAGCCTTACCTTCCCGCCATCTTTCGGCTTCCCCTTCTCCACTTTGCCCTTCTCTGCTTTCTCTTTGTCCTTTTTCCCCTTTTCTGGTTTCCCTTTCTCCGCTTTCCCCTTTCCTTTCTTACTGGGAGTTTCAATTGGCGTAACAATGACAGGCCATGAGATGATCTAGTGGAGAGAAAGAGAACGTCACGAGGCTGCAAAAAAGGCCAGAATCTTGGTTATGCTGGAATTTTAAAAAATAAACATAGAGGAAAGTGTGTTTCATGTTGCTGCATATTTCCAACACTGGAAAATCTAAAAACCCTTGACCACAAAGTCACATGAAGAAATGAAGCTGCCTTATCCTGAATCAGACCCTTGGTCTAGACTCTAGAAGCAACTTCCATTTCTTCTAGATTCTATGGTTATTGCAGAGGAACTGATTTCTTTGGTCTAGAGATCAGCTGTAATTCTGGGAGAACTCCAGGCATATCTAGAGGATGGCAACGCTACACAGGATAAATTACCTTTTCCTCCACAATTGTGACGGTGGTTCCAGCAAGAAGATAGGCCTTCAAAGCAACCAGGTCTTTGGTGACGTGCTCCTTTCTGTATTCACACTCAATGGTCTCTGCCCAGGGCTTCCGAAGGGTGGAGTAAACATTTGCTAAGTTAGAAAGACAAGAGAAAATTAAGATTTAACAAAAGTATGCCTCTAGAACAAAACGTTTTTAGAGCAAACAAAAAAAGAACAGAGCGTGACCCTTATGGTTTGGTGACACATTCAAAATGGCTGTGTGTGATACAGTCATCTGTGGCTGTCTCAAAGGGGCTGGGGAGATATTAAGTAAGGGCTGGACCAGAGTCAAAACAGCTATCAGCCTTCGTGGCTAGATGGAACCTCCAATGTTCAGAGGCAGTGTACTTCTGAATACTTGGTGCTAGGAGGCAACAACAGGGGAAGAGAGCCAGTGTGGTGCAGTGGTTCAGGGTGTTGGACTCTGATTTAATCTGGAGAACCAGGTTCAATTCCCCACTCCTCCACATGAAGCCTGCTGAGTGACCTTGGGCCAATCACAGTTCTCTCAGAACTCTCTCAGCCTCACCTACCTCACAAGATGCCTGTTGTGGGGAGAGTATGGGATTGTGATTGTAAGCCACTTTGAGACTCTTCTTCTGTCTCTGAATACCTATTGCCAAGAGGCAAGCACAGGGAAGGATCTGGCCTCTGTGCTGGGCTTTTGTAGGCCTTCTAGGGATTGGTTGTGGTGGGAAAACAGGCTGCTGGACTAGATGGACCACTGGACTGATCCAGCTGGACACTTCTGCTGTTTACTTTTCAAAGATGGCCTCCAGGAAGACCAGTTGCCGATCAGAGCCAAGGGTTGCCAACCTCCAGGTGGGGCCTGGAGATTTCCCAGAATTACAACTGATCTCCAGACTACTACAATCAATTCCCCTGGAGAAAATTTATGGCGTTATACCCTGTTGGAGTCCCTCCCCTCCCCAAACCGGCCTTTCCCAGGGTCGAACCCCCCCAGATCCCCAGGAATTTCCCAACTCAGAGTTGGCAACCCTATCCGAGCCACAGCACTAGAGAGGTATTCTATCAAACCAGATGGGTGGACTTAAACCCCGGTACCACTCAGGTGGTAAGACCTCCGTTTTGATTTGTAACTCAACAGGCTACCATTCAGGCAACAGCCCCGGTGTAAGATCAGATTACTTTTTCAGGATAACAATATCCCTTGTCAATTATTAATCAATGTGGCCATGCTAACAGATCCCTCTGTGACCTAGATTGTTGAAAACGCACTGCTAGGAAGCAGAAGCAGGTCACAAAATTACACAGGAATCCAGTAGTACCCCAAAGACTTCCAGAAGTTATTTCAGCATGAGCTATTGTGGGTCAGAACTCACTTCCTCCAAATCATAGAGGCCTACATCTATGATGCCTCCCCACCGCCTTTCGAAGCAGAGCCACAAACAGTCCATTTTAGCAGGCAGCATAAATTTTCATTTTGCCTTTGAACAGGCAGCATAAACCCTCCCTTTGCTAGGATGCTAACTTTTGTAACAGTTGGGTGGGTGTATTTATGGCCCCTCTCCACCCTTAGTGACAGTTTTAAAATACTTAACCTATCAGTGACAGTTTTAAAATACTTAGCCTTTGCAAAAAATGCAGAAATAACTGAAGATCTAAATCAGAAGCCAACAGAGGACAGGTGGAATTCATCTGTGCAATCATGAAGAAGAGAACATTACTTCTGAAAAATCAAATTAGAACTCGGGTTCTCGGAATTCTATCAAGCCTCTGCTTTGGAGGCCTGGAGACCACAAGTTCCCGCTACTCCCATCTGGCAGGGGTTACCTACCCGCTTCAGAAGGTGAATCCAAATTAGTTGGTATATCCAAAGCTGCCTCCACATTGCCCCTTGCTTCTTCTGGGCCTGCCGGGGGGCTTCCTGCATTATGCATAGTTGCTACTGGATTTTGGGATGCCACGACCTGGGACAGAAAAACATCCAGCACCACTATCCACTGGCTACTCCAAATGCTGTCATCACTAACAACAAGACGAGGCAATGAGAATATTCAGAAGAGAGACTAGGGGCACTGGGCCCTAACCACACCATGAAGAGGAGGAGGAGGAGGAAGAGAAGGAGAAGTGGTTTTTATATGCCAACTTTCTCTACCACTTAAGGCAGAAACAAACCAGTTTACAATCACCTTCCCTTCCCCACAAGAGACACTCTATGAGGTAGGTGGGGCTGAGAGAGCTCTAAGAGAGCTGTGACTAGCCCGAGGTCACCCAGCTGGCTTCATGTGTAGGAGTGGGGAAACAAATCCAGTTTACCAGATTAGCCTCCGCCACACATGTGGAGGAGTGGGGAATCAAACCCAATTCTCCAGATCAGAGTTCACTGCTCCAAACAACTACTCTTAACCACTACACCATGCTGGTTCTTACATTGCTGGCTCTTACATTGCTTTTACAAGGGTTTAACTATCATGCCCCCACAAAATATCCTAGGAGTGGCAGGTTGACAAGACTGCTGAGAATTCACCCCAGCTCCTCTCCTAGAACTGGTTCCCCAGGCTCTCTGGGGAGAGGGAATGGTCATGAAACCTGTTTGTGGTGTACATACAACCTTCCCCCCATATCTCATGGCTCCAAAATGAAGATGAAGCACTATTTTTATTCGGTGTTCCTTTAAAAATAATTCCAGGTAAACTGGGAAACTTTCAGACAGTAGCTGTTAGTCTGCAGTAGAAAAGGTAGGTTTGAGTCCAGTAGCAACTTAGAGACCAAAAAGATTTTCGGGGTATGAGCTGTTGAGAGTCAGTCAAAACTCCATCAGATACCTGATGAAGGGAGCTTTGACTCTTGAAAGCTCAGACCACCAAAAATTTTGTGGGTCTCTAAAGTGCTCCTGGACTCGAATCAACACTGGGAGATAAAACTAAAGAGTTAACAACATTATGATCGCTAGATACTTTGCATGAATGCCTGTGATATGTAAGTCTGATGAGCCAGGAGATCAACAGAATAATATTGAGTTTTAATATATAGAAAATGAATGGAAGATGTGTCGAGGTTCATTAAAATTTTGGCCCTTTCCCTATGTACAATAAAAAGGATGCTATTTTTAAAAACTGTTCCCTGTGGCTTTCCTTAATATTTCTGACTCATCAAGGATTATGTCACTGCAGCCCTTCAAAGGTATACCTTGGTGTGATCTCTGTCACTGATTTTTTCACCTTTGGCAAACTCATACATCACGTAGTAGCTGTAAGTGACCACGGGAGACTCAGGACTACTTTCCGGATCCTCAGCACCTATAGGATTGGGGATGCCTCGGATCTTGCCAATGGTGACAATCATTTCAACGTCCTGCTGGAGCAGCGCTATGAAAGGGTCAGAGAGAGCAGCAAACCCATTTTCGTTAAGGAGGGGCAGAGATGCCCTTTGCGCCATTCCGTTCCACCAATCTCTTTCTTGCTTTTTCACCAGTTTTGCGTTAATATGTCCCTCATATGCAAGAGATGCCAAAACAACATTAAACATAACATTGATTCAATGGGAAAAGCTTGCTGCAAGGAAATACAACACAGTGTGACAAGAAATGGTTGGATCCTGTGGAGACATTCTGCAAACAAAGAGCCCCTTGCTAGATTAAAATGTGCTTGAGCTTCAAGACTCCTGGCTGGGCTTTGCTTAGAGCAGGGATGGGGAACCTCAGGCCCGGGGGCCATATGCGGCCCCCGAGGACATTTTTTGTGGCCCTCGGGAGCTCCGGAGCCCTGCCGCGGGGGTGTGGTGCAGGGCAGCCTTCCCTGAGGGTGTTCCTGGGGCCACGGTTTGCAGGGGCGCTGCGGCGCCCTTTGGACCTCCTCTTGCCGACTGACGGCTGTTGGTTGGCGAGAGGAGGGGGAGGGACGCTTCCCCCAAGGCTGCCCCTAAAGCCGCAGCATGCAAGAACGCCGGGGCACACTTTAAGCCCCTCTCACTGCCTGTCGGCTGTTGAGCAGCGAGAGTGGAGGGGGAAGAGGCCCGCGGCTCCTGGCGGCAGAGCATGCGCGCAGGAGCCTATCGGGCTTCAGGGGGCCTTTTGTGGACTCTGGGGGGGGGGAAGGGCATGGAGCCTGGGGCCAGGTCACATGGGGCGGGCGGGTGTGTGTGTGGGGAAGGCTTTTCTCTCTCCCTCTCTTTTTTTTTGTCTGTCTCCCTCCATCCTTTTCTTTCTCCCCCTCTTTCCATTTCTTTCTCCCTCTCTCCCTTTTCCTCTTTCTGTTTTCCTTCCTCCCTCCCTTGCCGATCAACCGTGGGCTGCGCCCCCCTGGTGCCTCATTTGCTTGGGCCCACTGCTGGCTGCCCTCCCGCCTGGGAGGGGGGAGGACCGGGGGAGCGGGGGCGCCCTCCAGGCCTTCTCTGTGTGGCCTGTCCTGGGGTTACCAACCTCCAGGTGGTGGCTGGAGACCCGGCAACCCTAGCCTCTCCCCCCCCCACCAGGAGATCTACACCTGGTATGGCCCCCGAATGATGTTATAAATGTGCAAATGGCCCTTGGCAGGAAAAAGGTTCCCCACCCCTGGCTTAGAGAGACTGATTCGGGAACTGTTATACCTGTTAAGGAGAGGACCTACATCGCTTGACCACAAGAGGTCACCCAATGGCCTTGCACAACTCACATTTTTCCTGTGCATTTCTCCAGTGATGCTCAAGCAAACACTGCTCACATTTAGATATTTTGTGTGTAAAGTGTCCTCACGTTGCAGCCGACTTATGGCAACCCAGTAGGGTTTTGAAGGCAAGAGACAAGCAGAGGTGGTTTGTCATTTCCTTCCTCTGCATAGCATTTACATGAACACACATGAAGCTGCCTTATACTGAATCAGACCATTGGTCCATCAAAGTCAGTATTGTCTACTCAGACCGGCAGCGGTTCTCCAGGGTCTCAGGCAGAGGTCTTTCACATCACCTACTTGCCTAGTCCCTTTAACTGGACCAGCTGGGGATTGAACCTAGAATCTTCTGCATGCCAAGCAGATGCTCTACCACTGAGCCAGAGCCCCTCCCCTCCTGGACTTCCTTGGAAGTCTCCCATCCAAGTACTAACCCTGCTTAGCTTCTGAGATCTGACGAGATCAGACTAGCCTGGGCCAGCCGGGTTCAGGGTGTTTAGATATTAATACAACGTATGTTTCATACCCCAGTTGTCTGGTTGTGTTTTCTGAATTTCTTGATATCTGCTCTTCGGCACTTAGGTTTTCCCATTCTGATCTCGTTAACCTGGGTTGCTCTCCTATGGTCACAAGATGCTTGCCCACCTGTACGTACCTACACATCCGCAAGTGGTCTGGCCCATCCATTCACTGATACCTAATCAGGCAATGTGTTCCCCTCTACAGGCAGAAATATTACATTTGACACACATGATGCACATCCTTTTTATTACACAAGTCTGAAAGCAAAACTGCTATTCAGCAGAGGTGTTAAAACCATGCAAGCATCCAATACCCTGACCTAGATGGCCCAGGTTAGCCCAATCTCAACAGATCTTCAAAGTTAAGAAGAAGAGTTGGTTTTTATATGCCGACTTTCTCTACCACTTAAGGGAGGCTCAAACCGGCTTACAATCACCTTCCCTTCCCCTCCCCACAACAGACACCCTGGGAGGTAGGTGGGGCTGAGAGTGACTTGCCCAAGGTCACCCAGATGGCTTCATGTGCAGGAGCGGGGAAACCAATCCAGTTCACCAGATTAGCATCCGCCGCTCATGTGGAGGAGTGGAGAATCAAACCCGGTTCTCCAGATCAGAGTCCACCGCTCCAAACCACCACTCTTAACCACTACACCATGCTGGCTCCCTAAGAAGGTGTCTTTAAGTATTTCCCAACCCAGAGCTGGCCACACGGGCCCTGATACAAATGCTTGTGCAAAGAACCCTACTTTTTTTCGGAGTCCTCGATTCTGCAGAGGCCAAGGGCAGAGCTTCTCTCTTGCCGCAATCCCACCTCCACTTCCCTTAGACCAGGGGTGGGGAACTTTTTTTTTGCCAAGGGCCATTTGGATATTTATAACATCATTCGAGGGCCATACAAAATTATCAACTTAAAAATTAGCCGACCAAGCCCCAAGCAGGCAGCTGCCCCAGATGACCCCCCCCCCCGCACAGGCAAGCAGGCAGGCATCCAACCGGTGGCGCACACAGTGGGGGAAGGTTCCTTTTCTCGGCAAAACAAACTCACATCCGCCTTGAATAGAGGCTATTCCTGTCCTCGGGAGGGGGCGGGTCACCAGTCTTAGATCCTTCTGGGCTAGAGATCTGCCAGGACCCATATAGGGCCAGACCAAATGATTTTGGGGACCTTAAACGGCCCCCGGGCCTGACGTTTCCCACCCATGCTTTGACCATTCCACAACCTGCCAGCGAGAGAGATTCTGTAAATATGGCAGCCCCACCTGGGTTGGAAGAGACGCCCAAGAACCAGTGCCTTTCGTCGGGGGTGATGTTGCCATCATCCAGGGCACAGAGTTTTGGCAGGCTGTCTATGGTGAAGCCGCGGTAACCGGGCATCAGGGCCAGAGGGTTGCCCTGCAGCACGAGGACTCGAAGCCTCTTCAGCGTCCCGAGTTTGGCGAGGAGGCAGAGCAGGTCCGTGAAACTGTTATAACTCAAGTCGAGGGAGACGAGCTTTGGCCTGAAAGCAAAGGAGAAATTACTAGGAGGTTCCAGACTATCGGTCGGATTCTGCCAATGGTGGTGCTTGCCCTCCCTATCCAAGAAGTGTCTGGGGAGGACTCTTTGCATGGGGGGGGAAAGCACCACCCATTAATGGAATGGATCCACAGAATCCCCTTTGGAATTGTTCCAGATGTTGCAGCAAGCCTGTCTTATGGAGATCAATTGTAACTCCGAGAGATCACCAGGCCCCACCTGGAAATTGGCAACCCTACCGTTTACTCTAAACCACCCATCTTTTCAGAACACAAAGGAAAAAGGAGAGGCAGAAACAAAGGAAGTATCCTTAGAAAAATGGCTGCTAGAAACACCTCAGGTGATTCTTGCTGGTGCCAGAGCTCAGCGTTACCAGAAAGCATTGGTGAGGTAGTCTTCCTGGGACGAGCCCAGCCGGCAGTTATGACCAAGGCCCAGATGCTGGAGTTCTGGAGGGGGGGGGGCACACAGGTCCTTCAGGCATTCCACCTCGTTGCCACAAAGTTCCAACACCTGCCAAGGATGGAGAGAGGAGAAAGAGAACCTTGGGGGCGGGGGGACCGAGGCTGGCAGCCCGTCTGCTCCAGGCACATGAACACATGAAGCTGCCTTATACTGAACCAGATCCTTGGTCCATCAAAGTCAGTATTGTCCACTCAGACCGACAGCAGCTCGTCTCAGGCAGAGGTCTTTCACATCACCTACTTGCCTTGTCCTTTAACTGGAGATGCCGGGGATTGAACCTGGGACCTTCTGCGTGCCAAGCAGCTGCTCTACCACTGAGCCACAGCCCCTCTCCAGGGTCCCAGGCAGAGGTCTTTCACATCACCTACTTGCCTCTTCCCTTTAACTGGAGATGCCGGGGGTTGAACCGGGGACCTTCTGCATGCCAAGCAGAGGCTCTACCACTGAGCCACAGCCCTTCCCCACACAGGCCACGCCACCGTTTTCACATATTAGATGGAATTTGAACTCAACTTCTCTTATCCATGGAGGAAGACTGCCCTTTTCCTGTGCTATCAATACTTGCAGTGCCCAAAACAATGAAGTATTTGGCTTCATGTAAAAAGGCCCTGATCCCGGGAAGCCTAGCATGCAGAATTCTTGCCTGGCAGGGAGCTACAAACAGCACAAGGGAAGGGGTGGGAGACAACAATTCCATCTCCATGTTCAATTCCAGAGGATACCCTTAAAATATTGCAAACTTATCCAAGTTACAAAACTTGCAGGATGCCAATTGGATCCATGGCAAAATCCTCATATCATCAAAGCACAATATCTTTATTAGGACCAACAATAAGGGCCCCAAGCAATGGACAAGTTTTGCATTCTGGAGAGTCGAGAACAAATAAAACAAGCACGAAAGGAGGAGGGAGAAGAAGCTGTTTCAGGGCATGAGATGGAAGTCCCAAGTCGGCAGTTTGTAGCTTTCTTCAAATGTGTGCAATTCTCCACTCCTCCATTTTATCCTCACAACAACCCTGTTAGGTAGGTTAGGCAAGGTCACCCAGTGAGCTTTATGGCTGAGTAGGGATTTCAATCTGGGTCTCCCTAGACCTGGTCCAAAACTCTGACTGCTATACACCACTGCCCCCCTGTAAGACTACTCTTCAAACGTTAAAAGTCAAAGAGCCGAGTGACTGCAAGAGGCTCTCGAGAAGAAATGTGACCGTTTACCTTCAGGGTTGGAGGGAGGTTGGCAGCGTTTATTCTGCTGATGTGATTGGCACTGAGGATGAGCTCTTCCAGGTTGGGAAATTTTAACAAATTGGCATCAATTTCATCCACCTAGGGTTTAAAAAAATACATCACCACAAAAGAAGAAGAGGAGTTGGTTTTATATGCCGACTTTCTCTACCACTTAAGGGAGACTCAAACCGGTTTACAATCACCTTCCCCTCCCCACAACAGACACCCAATGAGGTAGGTGGGGCTGAGAGAGTGTGACCCAGCTGACTTCATGTGTAGGAGAGGGGAAAGAAATCCAGTTCATCAGATTAGCATCCGCCACTCATGAGGAGTGGGGAATCAAACCCAGTTCTCCAGATCAGAGTCCACCGCTCCAAACCACCGCTCTTAACCACTACACCATGCTGGCTCTCTTCACCCAGAGATCATCCAGACCATCCTCTTCTTGTGAAAGACTCTCTTTAGCAGCAGTGCCCCCTACTCCAGGTAGGGTTGCCAACCTCCAGGAGGGGCCTGGCTGTCTCCTGGAAGTACCACTGATCTCCAGCCAGTAGAGATCACTCCCCCTGGAGAAAATGGCAGCTTTGGAGGGTGGACTCCATTCCATTACAACCTGCTGAACTCCCTCCCCTTCCCCAAATCTCCAGGAATTTCCCAACCCAGAGCTGGCAACCCTCATCCCAGGCCTAATACACAAGCCAGGCCCCAGACAGACAACTGATGCTTCCAAGGGAAGCCCTAGAAGAGCCAGCAGCTCCAGAGGAGTGACTCAAGCCACAACTTCGACGTCAATTAGTGTTCTAATACAGTCAGGATGGCGGGCACTCAAAGAGCCCCAATCACGCAAACTTTAACAGGATTGGACACTCTTGAGTTGGGAAATTCCTGGAGATTTTGGGGTGGAGCCTGGGGAAGGTGGAGTTTTGAGGACAGGAGGAACCTTAGCAGGAAGCAGTGCCATAGAGTCCACCTGCCAAAGCACCCATTTTCTCCACAACAACTGATCTTTGTCTTCTGGAGAGCAGTTGAAATTCTGGGAGGTCTCCAGGCCCCACCTGGAGACTGGCAAGCCTACGCACAAAGGGAATCCAAATTCAGACATTTGTTCCTAAGGGATAGGAACAAATACAAACCACTGCTGCTTTGGGGGCCCAGCTGCAATTCTGCAAATCTATCCTAAAGTAGACCCATTTTACAGATGGAGAACACTGAGGCAAAGTGACACAGACAGGCCAGGCTCAGAAGTGAGATGAGGCAGGCCCCTGGATGGCTGAATCTCTCATTCCAGTCTCAGCCGTCTGCCCCCAACATGAAACCACGCAGCCACTCACGCCTTTATTGACGATCCGGAGTGATTTGAAGTAGGAGAAGATGAAGGTGTCTTGGATGACCTGCGGAGTCCACACCGTCAGCTCCCTCAGCTGCTGGTCCTCAGGGCTGCAGTCGGGCGGCAGGGCCCACGGTGAGCCAGGGCTTCTCAGAAAATCTATGAGCATTTCAGCGGTTTCCTCCGTGGGAGGAATGAGCTGGTCACACAGGGCCACGCTTGCCTGTCGCCGCTGGAAGGGCCACGAGGCTTTGGCTTTCCGCTGCGGGAAATGGGATCGATTCTGGAGAGAACAGAAGATGGGGGTGGGGGAGAGACACAGAAGGACTTTGGCTGGGGAGCCACCCAACAAGGGAAGTGACCCAAAGGCATGTGGGCGATCACTCCAACAATCCAATTTCACTTTAAAAAAGGATGTGGACAGAATTGAGCGGATGCAGAGGAGAGCGACGAGGATGATCAGGGGCCTGGAGACCAAGAAGCCCTGAGAGGAGAGGCTGAGGGAGTTGGGAATGTTCAGTCTGGAGAAGAGGAGGTTGAGGGGGGACAGGATTGCTCCCTTGAAGTATTTGAAGGGCTGTCACTCAGAGGAGGGCAGGGAGCTGCTCCTATAGGCAGCAGAGGATAGGACTCACAGTAATGGGTTAAAATTGAGGGCAGAAAGGTACCAGCTGGATATTAGGAAAACGTTTTGTTACAGTAAGAGGTGTTTGCCAGTGGAAGCGGCTACCTGGGGAGGTGGTGAGCCCCCCCCCCCTCACTGGCAGTCTTTAAGCAGAGGCTGGACAATCACTTGTCAGGGATGCTCTAGGCTGATCCTGCATTAAGCAAGGGGTTGGACTAGATGGTCTGTATAGCCCCTTCCAACATTGATAAAGACATATGGGTTTATTTTTGTTATTTATGAAAAGCAATTTGTGCTCATTTGTTTAGGAAATGTATATGCTGCCTCTCCAGAGTCTTCCTTGGGATGGTAAAAAGAGTACCATAAAATAATAAATGACCAATATTTACATTATAAGCTGCCTTGAGTTCCAATAAGGTAGAAACGCGGCTAATTTTTAAATAATAAAATAATAATTTTAAATAAATAAATATAAAAACAAAAGCTTTTTGTCTGCTCAAAGCGCTTCCACTGCATGTCTCCAGAATCCTTAAAACACCCCTAAAAATAAATCTGGTGCATCTGTTAATGTGGTCTAGTGGTTAGACTATTTGATGAGAGGTTTCTGGGTTCAAACCCCTGCTCAGCTACTCTCAGTCCAAAAAACTTGCAGGGTTGTTGTGAGGACCATGTACTTCACCCTGAGCTCCTTGGAGAAAGGGCAGAAACCAGAGGTAATAGATAGATGCTTCAGAGAAGAGGGTAATTGGCTGGGAGAGAGAGAGGGAGAGAGAGATCTGATATCCGAAGACCTCCATCCAAGAGGTGAGATGACATCTGCCTAGGGGAATGCATTCTCCGGGTCCCATTGGGGAGAAAGTTATGGTATAAATGAATTGATTAAATAAATATACCACATATTCTCAGTCCCAGGCCTTACACCACACCTTCAAGCATTTTCATTTTTATTTTTTTTGAAGCATGGAGCCTCAAACACAAAATCTTACACACTTTTTGTGTGTGTCATGTGGTTGGATCCAACAATGTAGATTGTGTTCTGTTTTGGGGGGATTTTTCTTTTCGCACAGCTGCCAGCAATGTCTTTTCGGACTAGTAGCTGACATTTTTTTTTAAATCAAGAAAACATTATTTTAAACATTCATACTATTAAATATCACAACTGACCAGCAGATTACCATCTCAAGCTCTGGTAACACGTGTATCTCCCCCCCCCCCCCACAACCAATGCTTGAGCCCTGCATTCTACTACACCAGATCTCAACTCTGTCTATAGGGCTGGGTGGAGGACAACAACCTGGTGGGCAAACTCTGGGGGCCCCGGTCGGCAGACAAAGTGTCTCTGCCGTGTCCCTTCGTTGGCCTCCTTAATGAGAGGAAAGTGAAGTGGAATCTGCACTTGTCAGCCTGGCCTGGCCTGCCTTACAGGGTTGTTGTGAAAGGGCCAAGTAGGCGACCGTGAGCTTTTTGGAGGGAAGGTGGGCTACATAGGCTCAGAAAGAGGGGGGGGGAGAATGCAGAGGGCCCCAAGAGCGATGAAAGGCTGGGCTTGGGCCCCCCCCCCGCCAGCCGCTGAGCCCCCTCCTCCTACCCAGCCCCCAGCCCCGCAGGGAAACTGGTCGAGGCAGAGCGTGCGCAGATGCGTCCAGAAGGCGTCGGAGGCGCTGAGGCCGCCCATGCCGGAGCCCCCCGCGGCCCCCCGAGAGGAAGCACGTGGCGCCAGGCCAGGCCAGGCCAGGCCGCGAACGCCCCGGGGACCAGCCCGGCGTCCTCCGTTGCTAGGAGACGGGGCCGGTTGCTCGGAGACGCTGGGGCGACGCGGAGGAAGCCGATTGGCTCAGCCGGCGGCGCCCGCTTCTTTCCACATTCCATCCTGCGGGTGTCGCCCGGGGTTTGCTGGTTGACGCGCACGTGCGGCAAAGCGAGGGTTGCCAGCTCCGGGTTGGGAAGTGTGTGTGTGCAGTGGCGTAGCGTGGGTTGTCAGCACCCGGGGCAAGGCAAGTAATTTGCGCCCCCTAACCCGTGGATTTTAGCACTCGAGTCTCTTCCACTAGATTAGTTAAAGAAACCCTTACCCCCTAAGCACATGTATTGTTTGTGCTGATGTAATTAAAGTAAAATGACTGAACCTGGGGCCTTCGGTATACCAAGCAGCTGTGGGACTTGCAAATACCTCTGTACTTAATAATTTGTGTTTAAGAGGTGTTTGGAAGATGCAATACAAACCTTATGCCTGCTTGTCTTTGGGCCATACTCCTCCTGTGTTGTTTAGGTGGAAAGCAGCCACTGGCTTCCTTTTGGGACTTCATGTACCCCCCCCCCCATTCATTTTCATATGCCCAAAACATATATTTACTGTTTACTGATATGATGCTTGCTATACACCTCTGTGCACATCCTGGCCACAGGAGGCAAAGATGTATAGTAAATTGGCCCATGCTGCAAAACTAAATTAACTGTATACAATTCAAATTCACCAATTAGTAATAAGTGGAAGATGAGTTTGAAAAAGAAAAGTCCAGGAGGCAATTCTCACTAAGCATCAAATTCTAATCCACAAGTGGTTTCTCTAACAATGTGTGTGTGTGTGTGTAAAGTGCCGTCAAGTCGCAGCCGACTTATGGCAACCCAGAGGCCACTTACCGGCATCATCTTCGCCCCGAACCGCATTGAGGCGGGTGGCGCCGGCTCCCACCACCCGGGACCGAGGCGGAGACCAACGGCCGAGGCCTGGAGGAGTGCGGCGGCCTCGCGTGCCCAGGAACCTGTTGCAGGCGGCGCTCCCGGGCCGGTGGGACGGCCCTCGCGGGAGCGGCGCCTCTCTCAGGGCCCAGCGCCGCCCCGCGCCCTTCAGCTTTGTCTCGCCTTCGCCCCCCACCCCTCCTTCCCCGCCGCCTCTGCTCGCCACAAACAAGACGGCCGCCGCCCTCCAGCCTCCTCTGAAACTCCCCCCCCCCTTCCGCTGGCCCGGCAGGGAGGAGCTGCTGAGTCCCACCCCCAAGGTGGGCTGGGCCGGGTGAGGCCGACGCTGTGGGCTCCGCCGTGCGGCCCTGCCTCAGCGGCGAGGGGGAGGGAGATTAATGCCTGAGGCGGCCCTGCCGTGAGTTGGGGAGCGGGGCCGCGGCTTTCCCGCCCCCTGGAGGCCTGCTGAGAGTTTGAAAATGTTATACAAAAAACACCGCTTTGAAAGGGTTTTTTGGATACCGCGGCTTATGAATGGTTGGAAGACGTCTTCACTGCAGTGAGAGAGAGTGAGTGAGTGAGCCAGGCAGGGGCAGAGAGCTGCGAGTGCGCCCCCCCAGATGTTGCGCCCGGTGCGGCCGGCCCCCCCTGCACCCCCCACGCTACGCCACTGTGTGTGTGTGTGTCGTGCGGGTCAAGTGACGTCAAATCGCTTCCTGCTCACGGCGACCTTATGAATTAAAAGTCCTCCAAAATGTCCTGGCTTTGACAGCCTGGCTCAGGTCTTGCAAATTGAGGGCCGTGGCTTCCTTTATAGAGGCATAGAAAAGGGCAAGAGTCCAGTAGCCCCTTAAAGACTAACAAAAATGTTTTCTGGTAGGGTATGAGCTTTTGTGAGCCACAGCTCACTTCTTCAGAAAGCTCATACCCTACCAGAAAATATTTTTGTTAGTCTTTAAGGGGCTACTGGACTCTGGCCCTTTTCTACTACTGCAGACAGACTAACACGGCTACCCACTGGGAATTATCTTTATAGAGTCAGTCCATCCATCTCTTGGTTCTCGTAGGTTATCCAGGCTGTGTAACCGTGGTCTTGGTATTTTCTTTCCTGACGTTTCGCCAGCAGCTGAGGCTGGCATCTTCAGAGGAGTAACACTGAAGGACAGTGTCTCTCAGTGCCAAGTGTGTAGGAAGAGTAATATATAGTCAGAAAGGGGTTGAGCTGAATCATTGTCCTGCAAAAAGTAACAAAGGTAATGTGCTAACCATTGTCCTGTAAGTATCAAGGTAATGTGCTAATGAGCTGCTGGCAAAACGCCAAGACCACGGTTACACAGCCCGGATAACCTACGAGAACCAATGAACTCTGAGCATGAAAGCCTTCGACAACATCCATCTCTTGTTGGGACTTCCTCTTTTCCTGCTGCCCTCTACTTTTCCAAGCATGACTCTCTTTTCCAGCGACTCTTGCGGCATTCTCAGTTTAGTCATTCTAGCTTCTAGGATCCGTTCAGGCTTGATTTGATCTATAACCCACTGATTTGGTTTTTTGGCACTCCACGGTATCCATAATACTCTCCTCCAACATAGGGTTGCCAACCGCCAGGCAGTAGCAGGAGATCTGCTATTTCAACTGATCTCCAGCCGATAGAGATTAGTTCACCTGGAGAAAATGGCCGCTTTGGCAATTGGACTCTATGGCATTGAAGTCCCCCCTCCCCAAGCCCTGCCCTCCTCAGACTCCGCCCCAAAAACCTCGTGCCGGTGGTGAAGAGGGACCTAGCAACCCTACTCCAACACCACATTTCAAAGGAATCTATTTTCTTCCTAGTGGGTAGCCGTGTTAGTCTGTTTGCAGTAGTCAAAAAGGGCAAGAGTCCAGTAGCACCTTAAAGACTAACAAAAATATTTGTAGGGTATGAGCTTTCGTGAGCCACAGCTCACTTCTTCAGCTCATACCCTACCAGAAAATATTTTTGTTAGTCTTTAAGGTGCTACTGGACTCTTGCCTTTTTTGACTATTTTCTTCCTATCAGCTTTCTTCAATGTCCAGCTTTCACATACATAGTGTGTGTGTTAAGTGCCATCAAGTCGCATTCGACTCATGGCGACCCTATGAATCAATGTCCTCCAAAACATCCTATCTTGCAAACTGAGGGCTGTGGCTTCCTTTATAGAGTCAATCCATCTCTTGTTGGGTCTTCCTCTTTTCCTGCTGCCTTCAACTTTTCCTAGCATGATTGTCTTTTCCAGTGACTCCTGTCTTTGCATAATGAGGCTGGGAAATACCTGAAGATTTTTGGGGCAGAGCCTGAGGAGGGTGGGGTTTGGGGAGGGGAGGACTTTAATGCCATAGAGTCCAATTGCCAAAGTGGCCATTTTCTCCAGGGGAACTGATCTCTATCGGCTGAAGATCAGTTGTAATAGCAGGAGATCTCCAGCTACTACCTGGATGTTGGCAACACTATGCAAAGCCCTGATACAGGTTTACTCGGAAGGAAGTCTGGCAACCTCAGCTGCGCTTTCTCTCTAGTAAGTTTGGGTTGCAGTTGTATCCTGCCTCTGGCGCTGTTTCCTCACCTGGTCCCCCCGGGAATGAGGATTTCCCTTTGCCCCGAAAGTGTTTATTGAACTGCACTGCAGACCAAGGGAGAATTAACGTTAGTTCCAAGTAGTTTCCTTCATCTCTAGAGAGCCAGAGTGACCTTTTTAAAAAAATGCTGATTACATTGGGCCCTTCCTATTCTTCAGGAAGTCCAGAGATCTTAACAGTCTGATGATGTGAAATGTCCTCTAGATCTTCAATGGTGATTTTAAGTTCTCTTGTGGTTTTAGATACACCTCGTTTTGTTTAGATACACCTTGTAGCTTTAATTCTTAGTCACATTATCTGTTATTGCAATTTTGTTTAATATTTATTTACGGTATGTATGTATTTTATTGCTTTTCTTTAATTTCAAGCTCTTTGCTTTTCACCTTCAAAATGGGATTCCAAATGGCTTATGGGGGAAAAAAGATCAACAGTTAAAAGTCTGCTAACAGCAATAAATAAAAAATGCCTGACTAAAAGCCAGACGTACCTCTTCAAAGGTGTCCCAGGCTCAGCTCTACCTTGCAGTTTCCTGAAAGCTAAAAGCTTAAAGGATGGGTACCTTCCAGACAGATTTAGGGAGGCTGTTCCATAGTCCTGGGAGTGTCTGCCAAGAGAGCCTAAGACCTTACATGCTTGCATGAGGGAAAGGACTGGGAAAATGTGCTCAATCCTACTAGTTACACTGAATTGCCTTTGCAGCAGAAGTTTCTATACAGTCTTCACGGGCAGCCTCATGTAGACTGCATGAGTGTAATCTAATTTAAATGTTCTCAGAGCTAGGACTGATGTATCCAAAGAACTGGCTGCTCCCGGAACAAACTGCCAGTTGTTCAGATGGCCGTTGGAGGTCCACTTTGGAGAGGCCCCATCTTTGGAAACCAGGCGGGTAAAGAGTCAGGGTTTTCTCAGTGATGGTGTCAAGCTTCGTATATCCATTTGCTGGGCACTTGGTTTGACCACTTTTAGACACCAGTTGAAAACTGTTATCTGGGCATTTTAATCTATCAGTGACTGGGGTGTTCTCTGGTTTAGTATTTGGTTGTTTAAATCATATGCAAACCCCACCTCAAAGGCTTTGGTTGAAGGGCAAAGTGGGAAGATTTTTAAACCATTAAGCAAATGAACCCTGCCTTTTTTTTCAGTTTGCATAAGAAAAAAACATGCATGTGGGTAGGTGAGCACTACGTTAGGGGTAGGGTTGCCAGGTCCCTCTTTCGCCACCGGAGGAAGTTTTTGGGGTGGAGCCTGAGGAGGGCGGGGTTTGAGGAGGGGAGGGACTTCAATGCCATAGAGTTCAATTGCCAAAGCGGCCATTTTTCTCCAGGTGATCTGATCTCTATCGGCTGGAGATCAGTTGAATTAGCAGGAGATCTCCTGCTGCTACCTGGCAGTTTAAATAACTAACCCTAGTTAGGGGGCATAAGGGAAACCCAGTGTGAGCCCCAGGCTGCTGGTCAACAGTCTCTAGCCTTAAGGCAAAACAGAAAACATTGTGATTTGCCACAAACAAGAGGATTGTTAAGTCTGCGTGGGAAGGATTCACGAGATCAGAGACGGAGTTCAACAACACAGATTTATTTTATTTCAGCACAGAACTAACTTACACACTGAACATGCCCTGCATGCACTCCCCCCTGATCCGTGTTAGGGGGGAATACCCTCTCGGTGACCAATGGGACATGCTGGCTTAGGGCCAATAGGATCCGTTTGCTTAGCCAATAGGGCGAGCAGGGTTTAGGATCCTTCGGACGGAACTCAAGCTCCTCAGTCTCCCCTTGCTTACTACCCTACTAAATACATACACAACAAAGATCATCCCCAGAGCCCAAATTCAAACCACACCTTTAGGATCCAGAAGCATCAAAAGCCAGTCTGAAAAAGCATCAATGTCCATTGCTGACTCGAATCAGGACTTGCGGAGGAGTTAGGAACGCAGGTTAAATCAAGGCCATCACTGGCCACGTCATGCTGACAAGAGCCGTTGAGATTTGGGAGGCCTTCTAGGTGCACGAGTAAAAAAACCTGTTTCGCCTCCTTCCACATCTGATAGCTTTTCTAGCCTGTCGATCTAATCTCTCTGTGTGTCATTTCTTTCTCAGAAGTGACCCCCAGAGGAAGAGAAGGATTCTGTTGTGTGTGTGGTTTGGGTGCTTATCTCCTGTGGGGACAGGCCTTGGGCTGGTGCAGGACTCCACCCTCACTTCTATTCACTGGAAAAAGGAAAGGCGTCAGACTGGGTCTTCCTTGGCCAGGCCGTGCAGCCGATTCATTCCTCACCCGGATAGTTCATCGTTTCCATTCACGTCATGGGCATCAAACTGATTTTTAAAAAATTATCGGATCTTGGCAGCAACTAATTTTTTAAAAGTCATATTCAAAACTGAGCGAGGGATTTATTCCATTTAAAAGGTTGATCTGACTTTCCATTTCCATTTCAGGCAGAATTTTTTTTTTTAATGCAACTGGTATTATGACATGTTTATTTATTTACATCCTGGTTTCCTCCCAGTTTTGGTGGCTTTGAACGTTGTTCTACCCTCCTTCATTTTCTCACAACAACCCTGTGAGGTAGGCGAGGCTGAGAGTTTGTGACAGGCCCAAAGACACCATGCAAGCTTCCATGGCAGAAGCGGGGATTTGAACTCAGGCCTGCTGGCAGCTGATTGCAGAAAAGAATACGTGAGCAGTGCAAAAGAGCCCAAGTGGCAAAAAAAATCAAAAACATTTGCCTTAAAGGGAATTGTCTTAAATTAATGTTCATCTGCCATCCATCAGGAGGTCTAGAGCAGGGGTCCCCAACCTTAA
The DNA here is from genome assembly GCF_029931775.1 of Euleptes europaea. Lineage (NCBI taxonomy): Eukaryota > Metazoa > Chordata > Lepidosauria > Squamata > Sphaerodactylidae > Euleptes > Euleptes europaea. Next base: position 61,500,480 of record NC_079324.1, on the reverse strand, counting down.
TGTTCATCTGCCATCCATCAGGTCTAGAGCAGGGGTCCCCAACCTTTCTGAGCCTGCGGGCACCTTTGGAATTTTGACACTGGATGGTGGAGCCAACCACAAAATCTCAAGGAGTGAGCTCAGGCATAATTCTAACAGTAAATCTTCAACAGTCCAGACAGAAGCTCTGTTTAACTGGGTGCCTTTAAAAATCAGCACATTGTTTTAAAGTATTTCCTTGCATACACAGCTTATCTTTAGTCATACAGTGAAGATCCTTGTGTTGTGGTGGCAGCTGCTGAAGCAACTTTTTTAAAATCTGCACAGTCAAGTCAGCTCTCCAGCGATTCATCAGAAGTTCTGTTGGGCAAAAGCCCCACCCACATTCTCAGAACACTTCGTGGGCACCAGAAAAGGTGTCGGCGGGCACCATCGTGCCCACAGGCAGCGCCTTGGGGAATCTTATTCTAGAGCCTCACTTCTGAGAGTTGGTATGGAAAACTGGGGTACCAAGGTCAGCCACACAGCCGCTCAGAAACCACAGACAAGATCCAGGAGCAACAAGAACACCAACTGCATCCTCAGGCCTTCACTGATCACAATCACTCTAAATGAGAAACGAGTGATTATGATGGAAATGATCCTAATCAGAACTTCCCATGTGGGCACTTGCCTTCGAAGGCAAAGAAGTAACTCAAAGCCGGTATCTTGTGTATGGCAAACATTTTTCCAGGGGAAGGAATCTGACAAAATGAGAAAATCCCCAAATCAAAATTGCCCCAGCCTCCCACCATTTCTCCAGTTCACTCACTTCCTTCCACCCAAATCTTGTTCAAATCGCTTAAATACGGGCTCTGTGATCCCTGAAAAGATAGACGAGTGGAAGTCACACGAAAACGGAAGACCAGGCCTCTTGCGACTGCATTAACCATGCTGGGCCAAAAAGGTAGGTTTTCCCTTTATGTGTAGTGTGTGGGGTAATAAGTATGAAGTGTTCTTTACGCTTATCAGCTATAATCATGGGGAGGGGAAGAACCAAGTAGGCAGTTTATACTGGTGTCAGCTTGAATGGGACTTCTCAAGTGTAAATGTTTAGCAATGTTTTGCAACAAAACATGAGATTTTAAAATGCTTCAGAGGTAGAGCATCTGCTTGGCATGCAGAAGGTCCCAGGTTCAATCCCCAGCATCTCCAGTTGAAAGGACCAGGCAGTAGGTGATGGGAAAGACCTCAGCCTGAGATCCTGGAGAGCCGCTGCCAGTCAGAGTAGACAATCCTGACCTTGATGGACCGAGGGTCTGATTCAGTAGAAGGCAGCTTCATGGGCTCATGTGTTCAAAAGGAGACATGGTGAGTTTCAAACCATTCTAACCAACATCATTGCCTGAGGAACCCCTGCACAACTCTCCTGCATAACGCAGAGGATTTTGAGACTTATTCTGCATAGCAAACTCATCTCTGCCTGATCACTGGCCAAGCTAGTTAGATTCACTGATTTAGGACATACCCAAGAACTCTCCTGGGGCTGCCAGGCAGGATCTGTAGTGGTGGACAAGCTAGAACCTCCTCTGCCATTACTGATCTCGTCATTGAGGGGTGCCTGAAAAGCTGTAATAAACTTCATGGAGTATAGTTTGGAAAACCACTGGAGAGAGAGCGAGAGCACTGAAAAGAGAAAATGTTTTCATTATTAGTTGTGCTTAGCTATTCACTTGCATCAACTAATTGCATTTATTTACCTTTGTGAACAGAAATATGTGGATTGATCTTTATCCTCTGCTGCTGCCTGGCACGTTCACTTCCCAGGAGACAGTGTGACATATGCCTGATAAATTTACAAGAACACGCAAATGCACTTGAGACAGCTGTAAGTATGATGCACCATCCCCCCCATTGTTAATACCAGGGGATATTTCAAGTTACTAAGAGCAAAATGATGCCAAGAAGCTAGCCTGCTATAACAACATCCTGCATTGCTACTCCATATCAGATGACACCCAGGCTGTCCCCATAGCAGGTACCAACATTCGGGATTGGGTTTTCAAATGTGATGCTGCATCGGACAGGCAATCAATCTCCCACTCCGAATTCTCACCGTGGTTTAAACAGTTTAAAAGGGATCATGTCAGAGCTTCATACCTGGTCAGTATCCCCTTCCATAACCTCAGAATAGCTTCTACCTCCCTCCGGTTGCAAACCATGCCAACGGCTTGGATAGCTGGATGTTACTCCCAAACACCATGGGCCTCTCGCCTACGTATTTGTGGGGCCGCACCAGAGGACCTTACTCATTACACCTTATTCTGTCCTCTTTATATAAAGCCCAGATTTAAATTCCTCAGAGCGATTCTAAAGGGCCTAAATCTTTCTCCAGATCCAGAGAAGCTGCTCTTTCTCCTATCAGATGCCAATTCTGATGTTTCCTACAAAGTGTCACTCTTTGCTTTAGCAGCTAAGAAAATCCGAGCTAAAGCTGTTTTTAACGAGGGATCTTAACATATTTAAATATTAGTTTCTTGTGGGTCAGACTGTTTTAAAGTTATTTTAATGTTACTTTATGATATTTTTATGTTATTTTAATGTTTTGTATGGTGGATTGTGATGGCCTTCGGCCACAGACAATAAACTTTATCACTATCACTAAGTTACTAAGATGGTATTTAGGATCTCTCCTCTTTCTCTCCAACATTTTAATACATACAATTATAGAAGTTAAAATTTCATTTCTAATTAAATGCCTTCTTGTCGAAAACATTATAGCAAACACAGAAAACAGGGTGAAGAGGAGTCTACTTTATAAGATCAGACTGACAGATAACATTATGCAGAGAATTCATGCATTTTAGATAACATAACCTTAGTGCTTTTAAAAAATGATTACAGCCCCCAACTCTAAAGGAAATTGGGCTACTGCCAAAGGACCTTTTTGAGTGAAAATAACCACCAGCGCTTTTCCACCAGTGATTTCCGTTTGTGCAGATTTGATGTATTTACTTTATCATCCATGATTCCATTTGCTCAAGAGCTTGTGGAAGCTTCTGCACAAGTGAAAAAACAGCTTTGCTTAGTTCATCTTTTCTTCCACCATCTTTTAGCCTACCAGTGGTTTACAACAGCCGTTCCATGAGTGGAAGACACTAACAATAGCCTCTCTAGATCAAACTCATGAAGAACAATCCATTAGGAAAGTCTTGTCTTGCAGTACCCTTGTACATTTTAAAGGGGCTTGCACAGGAGAACATCTTGGTGGATCAGGCCCCTCCCTCTACAGCCAGTTTTTGCTCTTCAGGCCCATAGATTCCAATGGCCCTTTGCTAGTTTCTGACTAGTCACCTGACTGTACCTTTAGCTCCTGATGGAGACTTTCTACAACAGGGATGGGGAACCTCAGGCCCGGGGGCCGTATGCGGCCCCCAAGGACATTTTTTGTGGCCCTTGGGAGCTCCGGGGCTCTGCTGCGGAGGCGCGGTGCAGGGCAGCCCTCCCTAAGGGTGTTCCTGGGGCCACAGCTTGCAGGGGCGCTGTGGTGCCCTTTGGACCGCCTCTCGCTGACTGACGGCTGTTGGTCGGCGAGAGGAAGGGGAGGGACGTTTCCCCCAAGGCTGCCCCCTATAGCCGCAGCGTGCAGGAACGCCGGGGCACACTGTAAGCCCCTCTTGCTGCCTGTCGGCTGTTGAGCAGCGGGGGGGGGGGAAGAGGCCCGCGACTCCCGGCGGCAGAGCATGCGCGCAGGAGCCGATTGGGCTTCGGAGGGCCTTTTGTGGACTCTGGGGGGCGGGAGGGCATGGAGCCTGGGGCCAGGTCGCGTGGGGCTGGCGGGTGTGTGTGTGGAGGGGAAGGTTTTTCTCTCTCCCTTTCTTTGTCTGTCTCCCTCCGTCCTTTTATTTCTCCCCCTTTCAATTTCTTCATCCCTCTCTCCCTTTTCCTCTTTCTCTGTTTTCCTTCCTTCCTTCCTCCCTTTCTGATCGACCGTGGGCTGCGCCCCCCTGGTGCCTCGCTTGCTTGGGCCTACCGCTGGCTGCCCTCCCGCCTTGGAAGGGGGATGGCCGGGGGAGCGGGGGCGCCCTCCAGGCCTTCTCTGCATGGCCTGCCCTGGGGTTGCCAAACTCCAGGTGGTGGCTGGAGACCTGGCAACCCTAGCCTCTCCCCCCATACACCTGGTATGGCCCCCGAATGATGTTATAAATGTGCAAATGGCCCTTGGCGGGAAAAAGGTTCCCCACCCCTGTTCTACAACAAAATAGCCATTTGGGGGGAATGATTCTCAGAGCAAACTAACAAAACTAAAACTAAATGCAAACCATCATTCCAAGAATTTCCTACCATGCCTACAAACCATGCAATATTGCTGTAAAATTGTGTGTTAAGTGCCGTCAAGTCACTTCCGACTCATGGCGACCCTATGAATCAATGTCCTCCAAAACGTCCTATCTTTAACAGCCTTGCTTAAGTCTTGCAAATTGAGAGCTGTGGCTTCCATTATAGCAGGGGTGGGGAATGTCAGGCCCGGGGGCTGTATAAGGACCAATCATTTGGTCTGGCCCTTCATGGGTCCTGGCAGATCTCTAGCTCAGAAGGATGCTGCCCTGCCTGAATCCCTTGGGCCCAGCTGGGGACAGCAGAGCTCAAAAGCAAGTCGCTCTATGTGGCAGACACTCGGAGCTGGCTCCGGTCGTGCCTCTTGGCTAAATGTTTGACCAAATATACCAGGCTAATTTTTAAGTTGATAATTTTGTATGGCCTGCGAATGATGTTATAAATATCCAAATGGCCCTTGGCAGAAAAAAAGTTCCCCACCCCTGCTTTATAGAGTCAGTCCATCTCTTGTTGGGTCTTTTCCTGCTGCCTTCAGCTTTTCCTAGCATGATTGTCTTTTCCAGTGACTCTTGTCTTCTCATAATGTGACCAAAGTGCGGCAGCCTCAGTTTAGTCATTTTCGCTTCTAGGGTCAGTTCAGGCTTGATTTGATCTAGAACCCACTGTTTAGTTTTTTTGTCAGTCCACTGTATCAGTAACACTCTCCTCCAACACCACATTTCAAAGAAATCTACTTTCTTCCTATCAGCTTTCTTCATTGTCCAGCTTTCACACCCATGCACAGTAATAGGGAATACGATGGCATGAATTAACTTGATCTTGGTGGCCAGTGACCCATCCTTACCCTTCAGAATCTTTTCTAGCTTCTTCATGGCTGCCCTTCCCAGTCTCAGTCTCCTTCTGATTTCTTGGCTGCAATCTCCCTTTTGGTTGATGATGGAGCCAAGGAATAGAAAGTCTTGAACAATTTCAATTTCCTCGTTGTCAGCCTTAAAGTTGAGTAATTCTCCTGTAAAATTAGCCATTCCTTTTATAACGGGAAGTTTTTGGCTATGTAAGTGCAGCCCAAACTGCAGCTTGCTGATTTCTTCTTGTGTTTACAGTCTTAAACTATCAGCCAGCAATTGAGGGTGCAATACCTTTCGCTCCCTCTAACACCCCCTTAGGGTTGCCAACCTCCAGGTGGTGGCTGGAGATCTCCCACTATTACAACTGATCTCCAGCTGATAGAGATCAGAAAATGGTCGTTTGGGCAATTGGATTCTATGGCATTGAAGTTCCTCCCCTCTCCAAACCCCGTCCTCCTCAGGCTCCGCCCCAGAAATCTCCAGGTATTTCCCAACCCTGAGCTGGCAACCCTACACACACACATACACACCGGCCTGGCTGGAAGAGTATTTTCAAGCCTTTCAGTGCCAAAACATTGGAAGCATCGCCTGACATGCCGTCATAGGGCTGGATCCCTAGGATCAGTTCCGCTAATACTCATGCTTTCTCCTATGTAAGAAAGAGAGAGAGTCTCAAGAGTGTCTCTAAGAAAGGGAGCTTTGAGTCTCAAAAGCTCCTACCCCAAATATCTTGTGGGTCTCTAAGGTGCTACTGGACTTGAATCTCACAAGAGAGAATCTCGTATTTCTTTCTTTCTTGGATTTGTATCCCGCCCTCTATCCCCAGGCAAGGCTGGGCTCAGAGCAGCTTAAACCAGAAAAAACACGTATACAATAAATACAGAAAAATAAAATCCTAATTAAAATTACTAATTCAAAATCTAAACAATTTAAAAACAACGGTGCGAAACTGCCTGCGCACAGGAGCAAGAACCAGCCCAGGAAAGGCAAGCAGTGTCCCCTGGAAAGATCAGATGTAGACAAAAGGCAGGGGCGTTAAAATAACTACATCAAAATAAACACACTTTTATGGGTGGAAGGGTGAAGTGTGCAGCCAGTTTTAATTCCAAGTGTGGGGAAGAGAGATGCTTCAGAGATGTCGTAACTTGTAGCAGGAATTACGAAGGGCAGTCAAACAGGTGGTGGGCCATCTCTGAGCAGCTTCGGACAGAGGGACTAATAAAATAACATCTTTTTATTTCAATGTTTGCAGACCAAGAGTTTTGTTGACGTGCCAAGCAACTTGATTAGTACCATCGCCGATCAACTCCCCAGTTGCAATAGCTCCCTCAATAAAACCGACATTCTCAAGGCGTTTCACACTCTGTTCCAGCAGCTCAGCGCAACCATTGACGGTGCTAGGAGGATAGAGAACCTGGATAGAATCCTTGGTCAGCAGAAAGTATGCCTGCAATACTATAAAGTGGCAAACTCCTCTATAAACATCACCTATGACAAGAAAAACGAAACAGACCAGAAAATACTTCTTATCAGGGCTTCTGAACGCTACAAGTGCTTAATGCAGAAACTTCACAAAGACTTATGCAAACAAACTTTTGCTGATGCTGCGGAAGGCAGAAGATAATTGGGCACATTTCTGTTGGGGGCATTTTCACAGGTGAAGCTGAAAACGTCAACGTGTCATGCTTCTGAGTGTGGTTGAAACGAAAGGAAGCTGGTCGCTGAAACGGGAAGTAGATTCTGCCCAGTGTGGCCCCTTTGAGTTACAAATGCCAGACATTCAAATGACAAGTTTTTAGCTTCACTTGAGCAAATGTATTTTGCTGATAATTAAGTGCCACAGATAAGCCAAAAAGGGGAAGGAGGTCAGGGAGTCTGATCTATATAGATATATATAGCTTATCTATTTATTTTTAATAATATTTCCATTTAGAAAGGTTTATTTGTTAATAATATTTCCATCTATAAATATCTTTTAATTTATTAAAGGCCACTAGCTACCTACAATGCCAGAGTGGTTTATAAATGAGTATTTGGTTCATCTCAGGGAGATAAGATACATGTTTTCATGTTTTTAATGCATTTTATTTTATGCATTTTATCTGTTGTAACCCACCTTGAGCTCCATAAAGAAAAATAAATGTTTTAAAGAAATAATAAATTTATTTAATAAATGTTATAATGTTTTAAATAATTAAATATGTTATCTAATAAAAGTATTTAAAGATACACAATGTTCTTGGATTACTCACTCTATTTATTGTTAATGCTCTCCAAATTTTTATGTTAATAAAGCATCCAAAGAGCCAAACTACTTGTGAATTTGTTCAGATTGGTACCACGAATTCAGGCAACCTGCCCTGCCCATATCAAGCCGAGAACACCAAAGCCACATCTTTCCAAGTTTGGAGGCTCCCCTCATCTCTCTCTGTGGGCCCCCACTTTCTATCTGGTTTGCATAGAGGACTCTAGGGGAGTATTGTCTACTCAGACTGGCAGCAGCTCTCCAAGATCTCAGGCAGAGGTCTTTCACATCACCTACTTGCCTAGTCCCTTTAAATGGAGATGCCGGGGATTAAACCTGGGACCTTCTGTATGCCAAACAGATGTTCTACTACTGAGAAGAAGAGTTGGTTTTTAACTACCACTTAAGGAAGAATCAAACCGGCTTACAATCACCTTCCCTTCCTCTCCCCACAACAGACACCCTGTGAGGTAGGTGGGGCTGAGAGAGCTCTAACAGAGCTGTAACTTGCCCAAGGTCACCCAGCTGGCTTCATGTATAGGAGCGGGAAAACAAATCCAGTTCACCAGATTAGCCTCCACCACTCATGTGGAGGAGTGGGGAATCAAACCCGGTTCTCCAGATCAGAGTCCACCGCTCCAAACCACTCTCGTGCTGAGCCACGGCCCCTGTTGACCAGAGGCACAGGATCCAACCTGCTTTGGTCTGATTAGCTGATCTGCTGAGCACAGAGTATTCGTGTTGTGAGTGAGCTGCTCAAAAGAAATCTGATACTTTCAGGAAAATGTAAATCACAAAAAGAGTTGACAACACATTATGCCACAACCACAAGCATGCTCTTGAGGATTGACATGATTGTTCCAATTGCAAAGGGGTGCTGACAGAGAGATTTATCTGTCAAAGGAAAAGTGTGATTGCCCTCAAAAAGCTTTGAAGACCAGAGAGTGATTTATGGCAAGAACTGAAACCACCAGCAAGCACTGGAGAGGTGTTTTTTTAAAACTGCTTTTCAAGCAGCCGGATGTGGGAAATCAGTGTATAAATTCAGAAAAAGCCCTTGATACTCACTTCTTGACAATATCCAACTCCAGAAGGCTGGTTGGCGATCGTACAACTTTCAAAGGACATTAAGCATATTATTTCCTTTTTGTTCACAATTTGTTGCCTGAGGAATAAAGTTCAAATGATGCCCATGCTATGACGGTAAGACTGCAAAATCGTGACAAAACAATTTGCTGCCCTTTCTTGTTCCCTATGTAGAAGGCCAAACGGGAGGGGATTGGAGAACTTCCATTATTCCTTCAACATCTCCCAGAACTGCCATTCTGCCTCTTTCTGCAGGCAGGCCCACGGCCATGGACTAGTAGCCAGAGGCAGTGGTGTGTCAGACAGGTGAGACCTGGGTTCTGATCCCCAGTCTGCTATGAAGCACCTTGAGGGTAAACATGGGTAGGGTTGCCAGGTCCCTCTTCGCCACCAGTGGGAGGTTTTTGAGGCAGAGCCTGAGGAGGAGGGGGGGTTGGGGAGGGGCTTCAATGCCATAGAGTCCAACTGCCACAGCAGCCATTTTCTACAGGTGAACTGATCTCTATCGGCTGGAGATCCGTTGTAATAGCAGATCTCCAGCTAGTACCTGGAGGCTGGCAACCCTAAACATGGGCCAGTTAACATATTCTCTTTCTCTTCAACCTAACCTTCCTTACAGGGTTATTGCAAGGATAAACTAGAGGGGAAAACCATGGGCACTATCTTGAACTGCTTGGAAAAGTGGATAAAGATGCAATAAAAACACAGGACTCAACAAAATCAGACGGAGCTGTGGGGACTCACTGGGGTGGGGAAACCCAATTCCCTCCCCTGCTGGCCCTGCTCTGCCCTCCTTCTTCATCCAGCTCTGCCTGGCTGGCCTCTCTCTGCCCTCCGCCCACTCACCCAACCCTCGTTGCCCTATATTGGCCTCAGCAGTTCCTACGGCTTTTATTTCCCCCCTCCTTTCCCCACTTTTCAATATCAGGCACCATTTGGGATTGCAATCCAAAACACCGTCCAACTTGCTTCCCCTGTGACATTTGCACATTAACAGATTTCACTTTTCATGTTTTGGGTTTTTGTTATAACCCCCACCCCCCGAAGCTTGCATATTTCTGCAAATCTGAAGTTTCCTCTGAGGTTGCAGAAAACATCTTTCTCTTACACGTGTGCGCACGCACTCCTGCAGGTTTTTTGATTTACACAAGAGGGCATACTTGGCTATCAGATATATGAAATACAGCCTCGGGAGTTCTCAAGTCTGCCCAAAATCACACTCTCTGCCCAGAGCCTATCCTGCAATCCAGTTCCCTGTAAGATACAGTAGTCAAAAAGGGCAAGAGTCCAGTAGCACCTTAAAGACTAACAAAAAATATTTTCTTAAAGAACAGGCAACACAATGCTTTTAATCAAACCATCTTTGAATCAGTCTTGTATTAGGGCGCTGTAAGAGATAAGCATTGTGGCTTTTGACTTGCACAAGTTTGACGTGCTAAACTCCCAGCTCCAACCATTTCTCAGAAATTCTGACAGACTTCCTGGTCTGAATTGGCTTTCAGTAGTCTAGGCTCAGCAAGGTAAGTGGGAATGATAGTTCAATATTGTACAAGCAGGGGACCCACAAGGACTTGTGGGGGAGGGGATTTCATTTCTCCTCTCACTTTCCTCTTTCCCTGCCCTGGCATTCTCCCTCCATAGCTTTTCCCCTTTTCCTGTTGCCTTTTCATCTACTCACCCGCTAATGTACCTTTATCTCATCCCCCCCCCACCCCGTATCTTCAGCTTTTCCTCCTTCAACACCCCCAACAGCTTCTATTTAGGAGTGGTGGACCAGGTTGGTTTCCCCACTCCTCCACATGAGTGGCGGGCTCTAATCTGGTGAATTAGGTTGATTTCCCCACTCCTACTCATGAAGCCAGCTCGGTGACCTTGGGCTAGTCACAGTTCTCTCTGAACTCTCTCAGCCCCACCTACCTCACAAGGTGTCTGTTGTGGGAGAGGAAGGGGATTGTAAGCCAATCTGATTCTCATTAAAAGGTAGAGAAAGTCAGCATATAAAAAACTGGTCTTCTTCTCCACCTCCTCCTTCTTCATGGCTACAGTCTCTGGCTTTAAGTATCCACAGATTTGGCCATGTTGAAAATCGGATATAATGATTTTTGATAATTTAATGAGACTGTTCGCGTCTGAATCCTTAGAGGAGGCCTGACTAGAAACTTAAACAGAATTGTCTAGCCCAGGTACTCTAGACTCAACAGCAAAGCATCTTTTTGAAAAGACTACAATTCAAGTCTGTTTTTTCCCCAAAAATAGTGTTTATTTTGGTTGTAACTATAAAAAAATGTAATTGCACAGTTTCAAGAGAGCGACCAAAGTGGCCGAAAGGCCCTTTCATGCAATAGAAAAGAGACCCTTAAAACCGGCGGCAAAGGGCATGCCTGCAGTTGCCATCTTTCCAAGCTTGTTGCAATTTTAAGAATAAAATCCATTAATTAAGAGAGAAGTTATCATCACATATGCAAAAGACGCAAATCTTATCCAAACAACTGAACAGATCGCTTGCTTCCATTTCATTCACAATTTTTTTTAAAAAAATGCATGTTTGTGGGTGAATTTCAGAATAAACCTAGCTTCCCCCAAAAACAAAACACACAACTCACCACAGAACGATCATGTTGAAACTACTTCTGTACACCACTGGTAATGTTACCAGGCCATACCACAACCTTACCAGCTCAAGTGTCCCCTTCTACTTGATTTATACAAGCTATTATGAAACTGTTGAGCATAGAAGAGCTGGACAGGGAGGGGAGTTCAATTTGCATGCGCAAAGGTGAGCAGGATTATGGACCTCAGGACTGACTCCCCCCCACCCAATGACATCTATCCTTGGACAACTGTGATGCAAAGTAACACCACTTTCTGCAGTCAGCATAGAGGGGATTTTTCTCCAGGGATAGTTTGTTATGCAGGTTTGAGAAAACTTGTAGCACCCCCTTCTTTTCTAATACAACCCCTTAAAAGGATTCAGGAACTGAGGCTAAAACTTCACAAACAGAAGAAGGTCTCATAGCTTTGCCTGCATACAAAGGCTCAGACTGAGGCTTGGTTTTCACATGCAGAAGAATGAGGTGGCGGAACAGACTGCCGTCGCTTCAGGCTGCTGGGGGCAGATGCTGCCTGGGATGGGCCCGTTGCATTAAAATGTCCTCTATTTGCTGACCTGTTTTTCTGCTTGCAGGTTTTTAAACATTCCAAAACGTGATTCTCCCCCCGCAGTATTCAAGTAGTGCAGTCCCATCTGACCACCTTATTCTGCCCGTGTAGGTGAACCAGGTATTTGTGAAAGAATTGGTGCTCGTGTGTGACCATTTCCAACCCCACCCCAGCTGAATCCCCCGTTCCAATTTCCCACAAGCCCATACAGATTGAACTGGAGTTTGCATTGAAATAAGTGCCAGAGAATTATTTCCTGAAGAGCAGACATCTGTTCCATTTTATTCTTTAATTCCTTTCTCAGTGGGCACAGGAGTGGAAAGAAGGGCTTAACTAACGTGGGCTAATGGCTGGCGTGCGCATAACGTCATGTTCATTGCGAGATGGGAAAGGAAAGCCGCAGACCTGTATATTGTGCAAAAAGGTGAGGAAAGGGAGAGGCAGTGTAAGACAACGTGGTGTAGTGGGTTAAGAGCGGTGGACTCTAATCTGGAGAACCGGGTTTGATTCCCCACTCCTTCAACATGAGCGCCGGAGGCTAATCTGGTGAACTGGATTGGTTTCCCCACTCCTACACACGGAGCCAGCTGGGTGACCTTGGTCTACTCACACTCTCTCAGCCCCACCTACCTCATAGGGTGTCTGTTGTGGGGAGGGGAAGGGAAGCTGCCGACGCCCAAGGCAAAAGCATTCCGAACTGTAGAGGTGATGTGACCATTGGGTCTTACGGATCATCAAGGAAAGGCTGGGCAGTTCTCAATAACTTGACTGTCCCACCCAGGAATGGCTAGCTGGCAGCCCATGTGAGTCCAGCTGGGGCTCCAATCCTGTGTGGTTCCCCCTCACTGCAGATCCTATGAGAATGCAGTACCTCAGGGTCAACTTTACGGGTCCTGGGAAGAGAGGTGGGGGCATCTCCCAGTAATATTTTCAGTTTGTGCAGCTCTGCTATTCCACTTTCATGCCATTACAGCCCCTGGAGGAACTCCGGCCCCTTGGGCACTTTCTCCAAGAAGGGCCCCTCCTACCCTACTGAACACATAGGCTATTGCTGCTTCTAACTCACATGATTGAATGCCAGTATGAGACATAATCATGGCTGCATTTCTAATGATTTCCAACGGTTCCAATTTCTGAGGCCCGTGTGAGGAGCAAATCTGTGGGTTTTTTAAAAAGGCTGTCTCAATATTCTGCCAAAGCTGCCCTGAGAAAACTGAATCTGCATGATTGAGCAAACATACACCATGGAAGAAGTCTGTCAGCCATGGCTGGTGGGAAGGAACTGAGCTCTGGCGTTGTGCTAATTCCGCCCCTTCCTGTGCCGGTACAGCAGACCGAGAAACAAGAAGGAATTATTGCTGCGCTTGCAGGAGCCAAAAGGAAGTTTGTCTGATTTAGTCAGCCCTCCCGACATTCTCCTCGATAAGCCAACACCTCTCCTTTACAAAACAACAGCAAAGCCAATAGGGGGTATCTAATAACTGTAGTAATTCTGGCCAGGAAACAAGCTGGGTTCAGTTACCCGGCCAGCCTGGGGACATGACCCCTCCAGGAAGCAGCCCTTTCAGAAATAGATATTGCTGGGCACATAGATCATTATTGCTAAAGAGAAGCCAGCTGTATTAAGGGGAAGGGGCTGAAAACAAGTTCAAAGAATGGGGCCAACTTTGCAAATGTAACTGCTCTAAAACTCGCAAATACATTAAGACTTCTTGAGTTTTGGAACATGTTTCATCTGATGAACTGCTACAGGAGCAGGCTGTGGATTCCCCCTATCCCCCAGCTAATTTTCTGTGCCAGCCTCAACCGGACCTGTATAGATCTTACTCATGATTAATGTTAATCAGGATTTGAAACCAGGGCCTGAAATGATCCCATGGTTAAGGAGCTGAGCACATCGCTTCTGCACAGGGCTACAGGGATGGGAAGCAGCGCTGGGAACCAACAACAACCTCTCTTGCCTCTGGGACAATTTCCAAATGTGAACCAGAGCATGCCACTAAGTCATCCATCCAGATAGGCTTTCAACGGCAAGCTTTGCGGTGCATTGCCTGCATATGGCCACCGATCACCAGTGCCAAGTAAGAGTTGCTTTGGGATGACCAAGCAGGAAAAGGTTGTAAACTAGGTTCATCTGCCAGGTTGACAGTGCACCAGTAGAGGTAAGTGCGGGAAGACTAGTAGATTGCTGCTTACAGAACTAGTAGCTTTTGGGGACAAATCTGCGCAACTGACGGTAACCATGCAGGCAAAGCCTGCCTGAAAGCATCACTCTTCAGGAGAGTGAAAAGAGGCCTTCTTAAGAAAAAAAGAAAGACAAAATGGCGCAGTAGTAAGAAACACTCCTCCCGCTTCTGCCAAGGTGTCTTGAGCTAGTCCCTGGAAGCTAGTAGAAGTTAATCTTAAGCCATTTACTCAGATGCCACAAAAGATAAGCTGATCCTGCTGTAACAATTTGTATTAAGAAATTGTAGAGTTTCACCTCATTAAAAAAGGGGGAGGGGAGCTGGCCAAGAGGATGCCTTCCCTGTCAACAGTGGGCTGGGGAGATGTTCTCTTCCTCCTTTTGCCGATGGAAGTTATTTCCCACTGAAGTCCTTCGTCAGGCTCCAGAGATCTCCCAGTGACTCCCTGAAGGCTTGCAGGTGCCCCGTGGAACGTCTGGCTCGTCCGTCGATATTGTGATCCACCCCCCACCCCCTGCCTTTTCCCATGCTGTTCCACAGGCTGCTGCCAGGTCCTGTCGAGAAGGAAAAGACCCGCCGCTCAAAAACAAGGCCCAACGACTGCTTGGGGAAGGCGGTGCTTTGAATCCCGGCCTTCCACTTTCCCTGAGGAGGAAACCAAGAACTGGGAAAGGAAAGAGAACAACAACAAAAAAGGCTTTTTACATTTTGTGAATCCGGACCTCCGTTTCCCTTTTAAACGCCGCAGCTCCTTGTGGTCTCGGCTCTGCTGCCTCCGTCCGTCTCAGGTGCTTGAGGTCATGTTGCTTAAGCGTCCGTGCTGCATAGATTTTGAGACATTGCATTGAAGGAGTGTTTCTATTGCTGGCGCAGGCGTTTTGGCCTGCTTGTTTACCTGAGAGGGCTTTCCCGGGTGACTGAGCCCCTTAAAGCACAGCATCGAAGGATCGTCCCGTGGCTCCCACCCTCCCGCCACGTCCCTCGTGGCTCAGGTCCCACAGCAAAGCTGACTGCGAGGAAGTTCTGAGGTCTTGTGAGGCTCGGTCTCCTGCCTGCCCAGGCTTAAGGAGCTGGCGCTGCCATCTTTGGATAGGTTTGGTTAGGTCTCTCCAGCTGTTTGGTTCATCTTGCTGACGGCCTTGGCGGCTTGCTCCGGCAACCGGGACGGGTCGGAGAGAATGGAGGTGGAGACGCTTAGGTGTCGGAGGGTGTTCAAAACCACTGGGATGGAGGATGAGAAGGGGTGCAAACAAAATAAACCCCGTTACTTTGGTTGCCAAAAAAAATAATAATCACACATGTTCAAATTTCCTCCCAGAAAACTTCAGCAAAGCCACTGAAGACATATTGGTCTGCTGTGATCACATCTGCCTCCCGAGGGACACAAATTACATAGCTTGGAACTGGGAATGCAAAATTTGCATTTTTCCATACCTTTATTAGCATAAATTCATAAAAGGCTTTATTGAAAGCAATTCTAAATGACTACAGTGCTATCTCATGAAAGGGATAGTGCACAATACACAGCTTCAAAATGCCATTAATATCTCCCTATACCAGGGGTGGGGAACGTCAGGCTTGGGGGCCATATAAGGCCAGTGAAGTCATTTGGTCTGGCCCTTCATGGGTCCTGGTGAATCTCTAGCTCAGAAGGATCTAAGACTGGCGATCTTCCCCCTCCTGAGGACATGAATAGCCTCTATTCAAGGCAGATGTGAGTTTGTTTTGCTGAGAAAAGGAACGTTTCCCCCCCCCCCTTGCAGAAGAGTCGTTAGCTATGGAGCTGCTAGGACTGCAAAAGAAACTGTGTTAACCCTTTCCCACCTGGGCCATGGAGAAACGCATTCCCTCTGTACTACAAGAGGGCTGGGGGTGGAAGAGGTGACAATGGAGGGGTTAAAGGGGGCAGGGCCAGAATGTGTGTGTGTGTGTGAGCTCTTAGCCAGTGTGTCCTCATTTCATCCCTGCCTGCGGAGGTAGCAGGAGCCGGCTGTAGAATCCGGCCCCGAACTTGCGGAGCAGGAGCAACTCAGGCGTGCAGCTGGACAGCTACGCCTGGCTGGTGCAACAGACCATCCTGGGCGACCAGGTGGGTGAGTGCACCACCGGTTGGATGACTGCCTGCTTGGGGCTTGATAGGGGGAAGCTTCCTGCTTGGGGCTTGATCAGCTAATTTTTAAGTTGATAATTTTGTATGGCCTGCGAATGATGTTAAAAATATCCAAATGGTCCTTGGCGGAAAAAAGGTTCCCCACCCCTGCCCTATACCAAGCTACCCTCAGAAAAATCCCCGGCACAACTCAAGAGGGAGGCATGCTGGGATTAGGGCTGTGCACCTTCTGACTGGTACTGGGAATTTGGGGCAGCCGGTGTTTCTTTAAGTGGGTTTCTTGTCTGCCCTTCAAGGGTGGAAAACATGGGCAGAGAATCTGTGCGCAACACCTGCTGCCATCTCAGAAGGTTGGGAGGGGAGGGGGAGGGAGGGGAAGTGTTTCCTGGCACAGGTCTTCAATGTACCCATTGTCCACAGTAACAGCTGCATATCTTTTGCACCCAGGACAAATATATGCAAAACAGGGGAGGGGCTGTGATTCAGTGGTGGAGCATCTGCTTGGCATGCAGAAGGCCCCCGGTTCAATCCCCAGCATCTCCAGTTAAAAGGACCAGGCAGTAGGTGATGTGAAAGCCCCCTGCCTGAGACCCTGTAGAGCAGCTGCCGGTCTGAACAGATAATACTGACTTTGATAGACCAAGGGTTTGATTCAGTATAAAGCAGCTTCATGTGTTCAATACAGATAGTGGAGAACAGACTTTTTGTTTTTGTGCTGAGAAGTGATTTCGCTGAAGTTTTAACTAGTGATGACATTCTAAAGGGGAATCTAGGTATGGACCTTTAGGAACTCAAGCCACCCGCCCCCCCAAATAAAGTGCTACTTACTTGGCCTCAGAACAGGCAGAGAGCAGTGCTGGTCCACCCAGGCCAAGGCGGTCTGGTTCAGCTCTTGCAAGCTGGTCGTGGACACCATGCCGTTGAACGTTTCGAACAAGGGGTTAATGATGATGCTGAACTGCGAAGTGACCCGAGAGTTAAGGGGGAAACCAACACGCATTCATGCCCCGTGTAGGCGGAAGAGGGAATACATCCCAAGGGTTGCTACCGCCCTCAGAAAAAGAACATCAAGGACATCCCCACAGAGCGGGGGACATTTTTGTCACGCTGGATCCAGTGCCCAGCTTTTCTTTTGCTGCAGTTTTGTGACCAGGGGCGGTGCTGCGTCTACAAGTTGAGTATCCCTTATTCGGACACTCAATGATCAGACTGATCCAAAAAATGGACGTTTTGAGCTGGCATGCAGGCATTACTCACAGGCTCTCAGCAGAACCACTGGTGGTTCAATGTACACATAATTATTAAAAATGTTGTTTAAAATTACATTCAGGCTATGAGTATAAAGTATATATAAAACATAAATGAATTTCATGTTTAGACTTGGGTCCCATCCCCAAGGTATCTCATTATGTATATGCAAAAATTCCAAACTATTCCAAAATATTGAATGATCCGAAATACGGACCACTTCTGGTCCCAAGCAGCCCGGATAAGGGATACTCAATCTGTAGTACCAAAACTGTATCAAAAGAACTTGGTTTTTTGCCTGGCAAAGAATTCCTGTTTTGAAACAAAATGCCCAATCAGAAAAGATCACTGGCCACCCCCTCTCCCCCTGCTGCACCCTAGAAATAAAGAAGGGGTGTAACAAGAATTAGTATGACTCGCAGATGCGCATAAGAATCCTCCCCACATTCCAAGTTTAGTTACCAAGAGGAAATCCTGTTCTCTCGCTATTCCATTCTTGAACCACTTGGAAGGCCAACGCTCAGCTTTGAAAACGCGCATTTTCTGACTATCTGCAGGGCGCGCCCTTATCACCATCCAATGATCAAAGGCTGCCAGCCTGGGATGAAACAGGACAGGCTTCTAGGCCTGAGCTGATTAACAGACAAAGCCCAGCGCTGCCCTCTGCAGAAGTTATATACAAAGTGCTGCAGGTCCCACAAGAGTCAGAGAAGATCAAATGCGACCTCCAGCCAAGCAGACACCAGCTTTGCTGGTAAAGGAACAAATCCCCCCCCTTTTTTTTACAGATGCATCGAGAAGGATACAATCCAGAACTTCCAATTTTGCAGGGTCCTGTTTCGTACATATTCTTCAAACATACTCCGCATCTGGTCAAATCTCTGCCGTGTGATGGGAACGCCGGTTTCAGGGAGCTGCCGCTGACATGAGCTGCAGGAGGGAAGAGATCGCAGCTCTGACCTCAAGGACTGCCTCCTTGCACATCAACTCAGCTAGACACAGAGATGTACTGTAGATTCCCTGCCCTACGTTTGCCCAGCATCAGAGGTGGGAAGGTGCATGGGGTAAACGGCCTGGGCATTCTTAGTGGTGGCCCCCGAGACTGTGGAACTCCCAATTCAGGAATGCGTTCCTGCCCAGGGCAGAATGCACTGGCTACATATTTCTATACTGTTCACCCCCCCTTAAAAAAAACACCTCTCTCTCACACACACAAAGAGAAAGACCAAGGAAGAAACTAGTCTCCCTCTCTCACTATACTAGTTGCAGGGGATGTGTGCATGTTGCAGCAAAACTGACTAACAATCGGCTCAGGACAGATGAAATGAAAGAAGCATAGAGTTAACTCAGGGAATGCAACTGGCACAAGCTGTGGGGACAGCCATTTGCCCAGATGGCTTTAAAAAAAGGATTAGACACATTTACGGAGAACAGGCCTATCAATGGCTATTAGTCATGACAGTTAAATGGGACCACCTCCATGAGGACATGTTATTAAATTAATAGGGAAGGGGTGTCATCCTTCCATCTTTATTTACACCCCCCACTGTTCTCCCCAGAGGGGATCTGAAACAGCTTACATTATGCATCTTCCTTCTTGCTTTGCGAGTTTCCAAAGGCCTCTAATTGGCCACTGTTGGGCTAGATTGATCTTGGTTTCTTCCAAGAAAGCAGCTATGGTGTCTGCTCAGAATACCCACAGCCATATGCCTAAGGCTCTTTACTGGAATGTGCAGAGGCCAAAAAGGTGATGCCGAGGGCTCCCTGTGCCCCCCACCGCAATCACCTGGCCCGTTTCAATCTGCAGCTGCTGTGGGGTCTACATCCCACCTGTCGTCATTTTGGAGGGGTCACAAGACACATGCGCCACTCACAAGAGAAATGGCAGGCCTCTCAACACTCACATGATGGTAGCGTTCAGCTCCTCGATTTCCTCCTTGAGGCGCTTGGCTTCCTCCTGCATGTGAGATCGTTCCTGCTGCAGCTTTGCGATGTATTCCACCGTCTTCTGAAGCGTGAGGGCATGGCTGATCTGTAGCAGGGAAAAGACGACCCCAACTGCACTCGCCGGCAGACAAGCTGGTGGCCCCATGCAAAGCTCAGGGTACTGAAGGAAGTAGCATGAGGAATCACAAGAGGGGTGTATAGGTGCACACACGCTATGCCTGCATGGGAAAGTGGGAACCTACTGAATGTGATATTGAGCACACTTAGGGGAGGGGCTGTGGCTCAGTGGTAGAGCATCTGCTTGGCATGCAGAAGGTCAATCCCCAGCATCTCCAGTTGAAGGGACTGGGCAGGTAGGTGGTGTGAAAGACCCCTGCCTGAGACCCTGGAGAGCTGCTACCAGTGTGAGTAGACAACACTAACTTCGATGGACCAAGGGTCTGATTCAGTATAGGGCAGCTTCAGGTGTTCCCCAACAATACCAGCATACATTTAAAAACCAAGTTTCTAATGCTTGTAAAGGTATGCTTTAAAATGCGTGGGCAATGGTGGGTGGAACCTCAGAAGCCAACCCAACACGACTTCCGCTAGTTAGGGAGCATCGAAGGACTTTTGGCCCTCCCCACAGCTAGAAAAAAAGGAAGCAATGCAGTACAGGAAGACTGGCCGAACAATTTCTTTTGGTTGCAGAACTGAGCTTCTTTGTTCAGAATTTACAAACGAGTATGACAGAGTACAGGGGGATGTTCCCATTTTTGGTGTTTTTGCTGTACCTTTGAGCACAGGGGGAGAGGAGGAATCCCTCTTTTGGATGCAGAGAACAGGGTCCTGCCAACCCACTTACTGATTTAGAGTTTGCTGACACCAAGGTATTCAGGGTGCTAAAGCCAATCTTGATGTTAAACCTCCGCTTCTGCTCTGCTGAAATATGCTTCATCCTTCGGGTCTGTCCAAATAAAAATAAAAGTGAGCTCTTTGTCTGGTTTTGGATTTCTGCCTCTTTGCTGGGGGTTAGAGGCTCTTGCGTGATATTATGTGGTAGGAGTCTCCAGGGCTTTCCCACATGTAAAGGAACGCTGCAGCAGCAAAGAGAAGGCCTTTGTTCCCCCAGGGCCAACTCTTTGCAAAAGTGGAGGCTACATGCTGAGCGCTGCCAGGGGCTAGGAGACCCACACCCACACACCCATAGAGTGTCCCAGGTCCAGGGCCAACTCGCAAAAGTAGAGGCTACATGCTGAGAGCTGCCAGGGGCTGGGCAACACACACACACACACACAGTGTCCCAGGTTCCAGGCAAGCCAACCTGAGTGCAACACCCCTTCCTCTCTCCCAGCCTCTCACACGCACTGTGCAAGTTTAATTTCACTCGTGCCGCGACGTGTTGACCCGAGGAAGAAAGGGCCAAAGAACAGACCTTAAAAGCCACCACCTGAGGGTCAGCGGCGGTTTTCCCTGAGCAGTTGTTCTGTGGGGACTGAGGGCTGGGACTTTGTTCCGATGTGCAAGGTGACGCCTGCCCCGACTGCTGGAAGTCTCTGCCTGAGAAACAAAAGAGAGAGAGAGAGAGAGAGAGAGAGAGAGAGAGAGAGAGAAACAAAGAAGTTGGGTCCGAGGGAATTTTCTACAGCGAACAAATAATTCAAGCACTAGCCCCGTCCCAAATTAGCGAATCAGGATATCCACTGATATGCTATCACAGGCTTTGACATATAGCTATTCCATTTTAAACATATAGAATTGTATAGATTTGCAGAATTTTCCTATTTTGGAATAACTGAGTTCCTATTACAATCCTGACACAGCCTTTGTAAGCCTCATTGAAATCCATTCAAAGGCTTGTCTCTCCCTAATATTGGTTGGAGGAGCTAGGAGTGCTTTCATTTTATTCAAAGGGCTCTGTCTCTTTATAGCCTTGTTCTAGGGTTTGTGGAAGGCTGCTTTCCCAAGGAGCCAACCAGTAATTGAGGGGAGGAGAGCCAGGAGGCTTGGAGTAGAAGGACGGCTCAGCCAGTCCTGAAATTTGCTGGGTGGCCTTGGGCTAGTCGCTCCGTCTCAGCCTAACCTACCCAAAAGGGTCATTGCAGGGGCAAAATCTAGGTCACCCTGAGACCCTAAAAAAGCAACTTGGCACCCTGCAGCCACATCAACCTCTCCCTCCCCAACCTCGATGCCCCTGAAACTCAGAAGAAAACATGCGCACACTCCCCATAAGAACATAAAAAAAGCCACGCTGGATCAGACCCAGGCCCATCAAGTCCAGAAGTCTATTCACACAATGGCCAACCAGGTGCCTCTAGGAAGCATACAAACAAGACCACTGCTTGTGTTCCACAGCACCTAAGATAGTAAGCATGCTCCTCTGATCCTGGAGAGAATAGGTATGCATCATGACTAGTGTCCATTTTGACTAGTAGCCATGGATACCCCTCTTCTCCATGAACATGTCCACTCCCCTCTTAAAGCCTTCCAAGTTGGCAGCCATCACCACATCCTGGGGCAGGGGATTCCACAGTTTAACTAAGACAGGACTGCTGAGTCTGAGGATGGGGAGCTAGCCTGCCCCACAACCCGTCTGCAGCACAAGGATCTCCACACAAGTAAGTGCCTGGCTCTGTAAGTTGCCTGGAAGGACTACGTTCCCTGGGGCTCACTGTGGCCCTGGTCAGACGAGAAGCAGTGCCAGCAAGAACACAGAGATTGGAAGGTGCTTCCTTCCAACTGCATCTCTCTTAGCTGCTCCCTCCCTCCCACCACCACCACGAGATGAGCCATGGGCCACCTGAAGCTACGTTTCTTGTCCCATTTCCAGAATGTGTTACTTTTGGCAAACAAAATACTTGTGAGGAGAACCAGCCTAAGCATGCCCCCCTCCCGGGTGTAGACCCAGTGAAGCAATCCCATTTCTTTCCTTCGCACGGGGTCGTGCTGAAGGCGACCAGGGTGATTTATGCATGGGAGTTTTACCTGAGGTTCATTGCTCGCTGGACTCACTTTCTTGTTGGGAATCTATGCACCAGCATTCTCCAAGTTCAAATCAAATCCCAGCCCCTTTAAATGCTGCTTTGTAATTACTTATAGTGCTTACTGTGAGAGAAAATTCCTCCCCAAACCCAATTGCCACATAAAACAGCATTTTAAGAACAACAACATTAAAAAAGGAGCAATCTGAAAGTGGGGGGGGGGGGAAGAGAGAGAAATCCAAGCCTTGGTTTTTAAGATTTCCTACTGCTCAGAATGAGCTCCGAGGAAGCAGGAAGCATTTCAATCCCCACCTCTGGACATGCTGCTTTGAAATTGGCTGTGAGCGAAACCAAGCTTGCATGCTCCGCACTTTGCCTTATGCATGGGAATTTCACCCAGTCTTTGCTTAGGGGAGAGGGAAGAGTCAGGTTAACAGAGGAATGGGAAGACCCGGACATTTCGAGGGCTGGCAGCGAGGTCATCTCTAATGGACGGAAAACTCATTCATAACTCCAAGGAACAACTGAGACAGTCCGGGGGCGAACGTGAGTGAAAGTACCCATGCATAAATGACCCAGGGCTGAGAACAAGCCCTTCTTCACCCCAGCTATGTGCACCCCAGCTAAGAATGTACTTACTGGAGACGGGCGAGGGGACCTGGGGGCAGGTTTTGCGGGGGAGGGCCTGCTCGCCTTTCACCAACGCATCCTGCATTGCACCGGGAGAGAAGAGATGTGGAATGGTGGCTGGGCCGGGCTGGGGGCTCGCAGACGGGTGGCCCGGACTGAGCAGAATGCTGCCGTGGAATTCTGCAGTTTGGGGTGCCTGGGGACAAAGGGCAGGAGGAGGAGAATGCAAGGTGTGTCTTGAGAACTGTCAACACGTGACAGTCTCCCACCCTTCCACACAGAGAGTCTGTAGCTTACTCGGGCCAGTCCAGACGGGGCAATGACAACGTTGGGCTGGGAGATCCTTGGGGCCAAAACACTCTCTCTCTTCATGGGGGCCGGAGTAACAATCACAGCTCTGGACGGTCCCTGGAAGGCAGCTGTGAACGAGAATGGAAGTTAAAACCGGGAAAGGAAAGAGAGAGAAAGGATGCATCCCAGGGAAGACACTTCCTGTGACTCTGGTAGTCCCTTCCAACTCTATGATTCTACGATGGATCAAGTGGTCTCACTTTGTGGAAGGCAGCAGTCTTGGGCCCACCTCTGACTTAAAGGAATTAGAAGAAGAAGAAGAGTTGGTTTTTCTATGCCGACTTTCTCCACCACTTAAGGCAGAATCAAACCGGCTTACAATCGCCTTCCCTTCCCCTCCCCACAACAGACACCCTGTGAGGTGGGTGAGGCTGAGAGTTCAGAGAGAATTACTGTACAGCCCACCCCCCACCCTAGGAAAGAGCAATACAAAAACAGTTTGCGACATCCCCAGTTTGTGTGTGTGTGTCTCTACCATGGAAAGGCTTTTAAAAATCCTACTGGAGGGATGCAAGCTCAGCTTTTTAGATGCTGGCCAGAGTTACTGGAATGTCTCAGAATTTTCCCCCAGAACCAAGGTAATAGGGCAAATCAGCCAAGTGGCTACTACAGAAAATGAGACACTCCCCCCACCCCACCCCCTGAAGAAGACCTCTAACCCAGCATCACTGCTGTTAGCGCTGAGTCCTTTGTTGGAAGAAGAAGAGTTGGTTTTTATATGCCGACTTTCTCTACCACTTAGGGAAGAATCAAACCAGCTTACAAGAGAGAACTGTGACTAGCCCAAGGTCACCCAGCTGGCTTTATGTGGAGGAGTGGGGAAACCAACCCGATTCACCAGATTAGCCTCCGCGGCTCATGTGGAGGAGTGGGAATCGAACCCGGTTCTCCAGATCAGAGTCCACTGCTCCAAACCACCACCCTTAACTACTACACCACGCTGGCTCTCAAGAGACTGGTCCCATGCCCCCACCCCAACGGCGCTCCAGGGACATTCACCCGGGGGACTTTCAGTTAAAAGGCGGCACACAGACCAACTAATCAATTCACCCGGGGCGAGGAAGGTGTTTTTCAACACTAAGGACACCGTTTCTGGCTTTGGAGCAGGCACGAGCTTCTGCGGCTTCTTGGGCCGAGTCCCGGCGCCGGCCAAGGGGAGGGCAAAGGTGCCCTGGGGCTGCAGCAGAGGCTGGCGCTGCACGACGGCAGTCTGGAGAGTCAGGCTGCAAGGCACTCCCACCCCTGGCTGCTGGGCTGCCAGGAGGCCGCTGTGGCTGAAGGTGGTGGCGGAGACGTTGTGGGTGGGGGTGGCAGAAGCGGTGTGGGTGATCACGGAGGATTTGCTGAGCCCAAGCTCTGGGGCCTCTGGAGAAGCAAACAAGGATGCCTGAGAGGCCAGGCTGGTATCCAGAGGCACGGGTGCCTGCTGCGGGGGCTGGAGGAGCGGCACCAGAGCCGGGAACGAAGACAGGAACGGCTGCTGCTCGGCGCTGAAACCCGGCGGCTGCAGGAAGGAGTCTCCGGTCCTCAAGCCGAGGTCGGCACCGACATCAGCCACACTGGGAAGGATGGAGGCAGGCACTGAGGCGCCGATGAGCCCTTCGCTGAGGTTCACGGGCGGGAGCAAGTTGGGCAACGGCCCCGAGGGCAGCTCTCCAGCCTATAAGGAGAGAGAAGGAAGGCTCTGTGAGTAGGAAGGCTGAACATGAGCCAAGTGTGCGGCTGCTGTGAAAAAGGCAAATTCCATGCTGGCCATAATTAGACAAGGAATAGAGATTAAAACAGCTGCTATACTGCCCTTGTATAAATCTATGGTGAGACCACATTTAGAATCACAGAGTTGGAAGGGACCACCAGGGTCATCTAGTCCAACCCGCTGCACAATGCAGAAAATTCACAACTACCTCCCCTACACACACCCAGTGACTCCTACTTCATGCCCAGAAGATGGCCAAGATGCCCTCCTTCTCATGAACTTGGAACATTGTGTGCAGTTCTGCTCACCACCCCGAAAAAGGGATATTGCAGAGCTTGAGAAGGTGAAGAAAAGAGCCACCAAAATGAACAGGGGCTAGAGTAACTGCCCTATGAGGAACGGTTAGAACACTTAGGGCTGTTTAGCTTGGAAAGAAGGCAGTTCAGGGGAGACATGATAGAGGCCTATCAAATTTTGCATGGTGCTGCAGTCATCTTGTTTGTGGGCTTCCTAGAGGCACCCGGTTGGCCACTCTGTGAACAGACCGCTGGCCTTGATGGGTCTGATCCAGCATGGCCTTTCTTATGTTATTTTGTGCCTCCAAGCTACAAAAGAGCCTGAGAAGACCCAGGTCTGCCTCAGCCGAGTTCCTCTCTTCACCTTGCAAATAACTCCAAAAAAGCTACAGCCTACAGCCTCTTTTTTCTTACCAACCTGCCTACTGAAATATAACTCTCTCGGTGATTATACCCAACGTGGCCTAGCAGAGCGTGTGTCTGCCGTGGACCAACAAGACCCCAAGTTTAAGTCACTGGCTTGGCTACTGGGCAAATTTGGGCCAATCACAGCATCTTTGGACTCACACAGAAGAAGAAGAGTTGTTTTTTATATGCCGACTTTCTCTACCACTTAAGGAAGAATCAAATCGGCTTACAATCACCTTCCCCTCCCTACAACAGACACCCTGTGAGGTAGGTGTGGCTGAGAGAGCTCTAAGAGAGCTGTGACTAGCCCGAGGTCACCCAGCTGGCTTCATGTGAAGGAGTGGGGAATCAAATCCAGCTCACCAGATTAGCATCCGCCGCTCATATGGAGGAGTGCGGAATCAATCCCGGCTCTCCAGATCAGAGTCCACAGCTCCCAACCACTACACCACGCTGGTTCTCATAGTTATCTGTATTCTTAATTATCATAGGTGACCACAGCTAGGAATAAAAGTAAAGCCCACGAGCCTCAGGCTCATTTTCCACACAGGCGCATGTAGTAAAATTTGCAATTATCCAAACTCAACAGGGACATGCAATGTTTCGGTTTTCTAGAAACTTTGGAAGAAGGGAAACTTCAGGTCCTGTTGGCTCAGAATCACACTAAAGACATGGTGAAAATCAGATAATGGAAGGAAGTCTACAGCAAAGTTACAAAAACATCAATTTGTTAATAATCTAACAACCCAGAGAATGTATATTAAAACCTGAGAAAGATCTTACAACCTCACATTTGAGAATCCTTCTCACCTGGGAAGGATGGCTGCAGGCGTCTGCCATGACGGTACTGGGAGCAGGAACAGTGGGGAGGGTATAATTACAGGAACGGCTGGACAAGAAAAGGTCTGAACAAAGATGAAGGAAGGCATTATTAGAGGGTCTGACAGTCATGTATTGCAGACCCTGGCTGCCCTAATCCATATTCTGCCAGTACGTTGCTAAATTCTGGTAATAAAGTGGAAAGCCTTCATGTGAAAACGAGAGAGAAAAGGATGAGAGAAAAACATCAATCTGTCCGTTTGCAAATGAAGAGGCCCCTCTTACTTCAGAAGATATAATGAAAGGGGCAGGGAGGATGCGGAACACAGGCAAATGGTGGGGGTTTATTTATCACATTTATAGCCCACCCTCATTCCCAGCCAAAGCCGAACTCAGGGCGGGTAACAACCTTTAAGATACATAAAACCATAATTTAAACCCATAAACAAGGTGGCCTTAAAACAACTCAGACACTACCATGTAACTGGTTTTTGGCAGGCCAACCCCCCCCAGATGTCAATAGTCTGGGGGAAGTATGGGGAGGCCAGCAACGGCGGATAAACTTGCAGCTGCCCTCAGTTGTAGGCCTGGTGGAATCGTTCCGTTCTACAGGCCCTGCGGAATTCCTTAAGGTCCTGCAGGGCCCTGATGTCACTCGGGAGACTATCCCAGCAGGCTGGGGCCAGGGCTGAAAAAGCCCTGGCCTTTTTTTAAAAATAATAATAATATTTTATTCTTTTTAAAGAGCCCTGGCCCTTGTTGAGCCGCACACTCTCCAGGCCAGGGACCATGAGCAGATTATTATCAGTAGAGTGTAGAGCTCTTTGGGGGGGGGGGGGGGAGTCTTTGGATTGTAGTAATAGCATTTTGAGACCACCAACGGTTTGCAGATCTTGTTGCACATCCTGCTCGATGGCCCTGCAGGACCAGCTTGGGAAGGTGCAGTTGGCATTTCGCGCTGTTATAATTAAGATGATGTTTTTTTCTAAAAAAAATTAGTAAAAAATTGGGGGTTGTCTTATACACGGAATACACAGAAAAATAAGGGCGGGGAAGACAGCAAGGCCCATCGGAAGGCCGGATACCGGCTAGCCAGGGCGACCGGGCTCTTCCCTGCCCATCAGCTGATGGGCGGGGAAGAGAGCGGGCGGGGAAGAGCCCATTCGCCCTGGCTGGCTAGAGTCCGGCCTTCCAATGGGCCCCACTCTCTTCCCCGCCTGTATTTATCCGTGTATAAGACGCCCCCATGTATAAGACGACCCCTGATTTCTTAATTCACAGTGGGTAGCCGTGTTAGTCTGTCTGCAGTAGTAGAAAAGAGCAAGAGTCCAGTAGCACCTTAAAGACTAACAAAAATATTTTCTGGCAGGGTATGAGCTTTCATGAGCCACAGCTCACTTCTTCAGATACTGCCATAAAATATTTTTGTTAGTCTTTAAGGTGCTACTGGACTCTTGCTCTTTTCTACTCCTGATTTCTTAATTTTGGGTTCAAAAAAACAGGGGTCGTCTTATACATGGGGGCGTCTTACATACGGAAAAATATGGTATGTGGTGGTACCACATAAGCTAACTAATCCTTCAAGGGACCAACTCACAGAGCTCACTGTTTTAAGATGTGCTGATGGACCCCGCTCGCTCACTTGATAAGCCTTATAAAGGGATTAGAGAAATTCACAGGGGATGCAGCTATCAGCAGTTATGGACTGCAGCAGCTACGAATGGAACTTCCATGTTCAGAGGCAGCAAACCGCTGAATTCTAGGTGCTGAGGGCAGGAGCTTGGCCATCACCATTCTGCCCGGCTTTTGAGCTCCCAGAGAAACAGAACATCGCACTGAATGGCGTTCTGTTCTGCTAGGCTGCTGTTACATTAACCTCAAGCAAACTCCAAGAGCAGCTGAAGGAACTCATCTCAATGGACTTTCCCTGGTTAGGACGGTTGTCACAGCTTAGACACAAAAGTGGCAAGCTCTCTTCAGTTACAAGATGACTCACATTAGCATAACTTCCTGTTTCTGCATATAAGTGCTCTAAAAAGAGCAGAGACCTGAGCTGTTACATCGTCAAATGAAGCGCATTTGAATTTTTTTTTTAAAAAAATTCTTACCCTGAAAAAATTCAAAAGTATCCATGCAGTTGGGCTGGAGAGGACTAAGTCCCGGCTGAATCATGTCGGCATTTCCTACGTGAGCTGGAAGAATCAAACACAAGCAATGTATAATGATGATAATGATAATAAGAAGAGGAGGAAGAGGAAGAAGAAGAAGATTATTTACAGCCATGCAAGCTGATACAGCCAGTGCTGGGCAAACCTGCCTAGAGAGGGAGTTCCATCAGCCAGGCCAACCTAATGGAAGCCCACTGAGACAGAAAGAGAAAGCTGCTTCGTCTGGCTAGAAAAAAAATCAAGGAAGCAGGATGAAAAAGGTGAGGACATACCTATCTCTCTGGGATTTGGCCATGAAATCGGCTGGTGAGAAGACAGCGTGGAGAAGAGGGTGTCTGGCAACTCTGACATGAGCATGTCTGTACTGAAGAAGGAGTCCAGTTCCATGGGGACAGGAGTCTCCCGGCCATATGTGTCTTTATGCCACAGGAACATGTCATCGTCCTGGGGGGGGAAGGAGAGGAACGTTAAGGATAAAATCCTGGAGTGGCACTCATCAGCAATCCGTGTGATTCCTCGCACGCCTAAGAGAGAATGAATGCATTCACACGCGCAAGTTTGGAATGAACCATTTGGGGCATAGTTTCTCCCAAGATGAACTTGGAGAGAGGGGTTGACATCTCAGTTAAGTAATGGTGATGGCCGGTAGTGGCAAATGTGAACGATCCTGCTAACAGAGCTGTCGTCCAGAAGAGTTAAACACAGGCCATCAAAACTTGGATAAGTGGCGATTGAATATTAGGGATGCTGGGGGGGAGCAGCCCCTGACCTTTTGTCAATAGCCCCTCCTTAACTATTGCTTTTAGTAGATTATGGGGAGGGCAAACATTTGGCCTCTGCAGCTGTATCTGGGAGTGGGGCTTGTGGATTTTATTAAGATCACCCCTGTACTGCCCCTTCAAAATTCAGGCACTGCTGCTACATAAACAGTGTTTCGCTGGATCAACCACCAGGGCCACATGACTCTTTTGCTGCCTGTACCACTCACCTTAGTTCCCCTTCATAGCTCTGTGCTGCTCTCCATTTTAAGCACACACACACAAAAAGCTTCCCAAACAAACGCCCTCTTCCTAATCAACAGTAAACAGTGCTGGGCCTTGGCAAATCTCAAGGTACAGCTCTGAGACTTACTTCAAGAGAAACAAATGACGTAGCACCTACCCGAACCAAGATGGAGAGGTCTTCATCTTTGTGCTTCTGTAACTGGAGAACAAAAGGAAAACAGAAAGATCATTAGGGAAGAAGAAGAGTTGGTTTTTGTATGCCGACTTTCTCTACCACTTAAGGGAGACTCAAACCAGCTTAAAATCACCTTCCCTTCCCCTCCCCACAACAGACACCCTGTGAGGTGGGTGAGGCTGAGAGAGCTCTAACAGAACTGTAACTTGCCCAAGGTCACCCAGCTGGCTTCGTGTGTAGGACTGGGGAAACAAACCCAGTTCACCAGATTAGCCTCCACCGCTCATGCAGGGGAGTGGGGAATCAAACCTGGTTCTCCAGATCAGACTCCACTGCTCCAAACCACTGCTCTTAACCACTACACCATGCTGGGAGGGCTAGCCTGATCTTGTCAGATCTCAGAAGTTAAAAGGGGTCAGCCTGCTTATAAATTTTGAGATTTATATCTTAATTTAGAGACTTGGATAATATTATAAAGGTTTTTCTGCTTTGGTTCTTGTAGGTTATCTGGGCTGTTTGACCGTGGTCTTGGTATTTTCTTTCCTGACGTTTCGCCAGCAGCTGTGGCAGGCATCTTCAGAGGAGTAACACTGAAGGACAGTGTTACTGTTACTTCAGTGTTACTCCTCTGAAGATGCCTGCCACAGCT
The DNA here is from genome assembly GCF_029931775.1 of Euleptes europaea. Taxonomy (NCBI): domain Eukaryota; kingdom Metazoa; phylum Chordata; class Lepidosauria; order Squamata; family Sphaerodactylidae; genus Euleptes; species Euleptes europaea. Next base: position 61,470,199 of record NC_079324.1, on the reverse strand, counting down.
GCTGGCGAAACGTCAGGAAAGAAAATACCAAGACCACGGTCACACAGCCCGGATAACCTACAAGAACCAATGAACTCTGACCGTGAAAGCCTTCGACAATGTTTTTCTGCTTGTTTGGATATATGGATTTTTGTAATGGAAAGATGGCTGTAATGTGTCAAGTAAGCATTAGTGTCCTAATTGTGTGTGTGTGTGTGTGTGTGTATGTTAACTGCAGTCAAGTCGCTTCCGACTTACGGCGACCCTATGAATGAAAGTCCTCCAAATGTCCTATCTTTGACAGCCTAATTGTACAAACGCTTTTTTGTTTTTAATGGTGAATCAGCAGTTAATTCATCGGTAAGCTCAACAATTTCTGCTTGAAATATTGATTCTGGAAACAAGCTTACCCTTTTCTTAAAATAGGTCCTCCACTTATGATACTCTCTGATCACTATTTCTATCCGCCGTTTCCAATATTTCCCTTCTGTTGCAATAGCCTGAGAAATAAAAGAAAAAATAAATATTATTACCAAAGTCCAATCCATCTTGCCTGGTGCTGCCTCCTTTGACCGGCAGTGGCTCTCCAGGATCTCAACACCAGAAATGGCAGACGCCAGGGACTGAACCTGGGACCTGCTGCACGAACAGCAGGCATTCTATCCACTGAGCAGTAGCCCCACCCTTCTTTCTTTACAGAGGAACATTCTAGGCCACAGTGGAAAATCTGCTTGGTTGGGTTGTACTTCCACTTAAAAATCTCATCTTCCAGAATACTCCAGCCCTAGTAATTTTCCTTTGAAGAGGGTTCAGCCAACTGATAAGTCTCCGTAAATAGAACATGCAGGCAAAGCTTTCTCCCAGATCTGCATGGTGCAGACCAGAGGGCTGGGGACGCTGAAAAGTTGAGCCAGCAGAAGAGTGGACCTTCAAGTTATACATGCTTGGCAGTCAAGGGAATGCTGCAAGACATATCCACCAGCGGGACCATCCCCTTCAGCAGATACTGAGGAGTACAGACCCCCCACATACACTGCAGTCCCCTTATGAAATTTGCCCCATGATCCAAACTGATAAGAGACCATTTTAGAGCCCCCTACCTGGCAGACATCACTACATACAGCCTCAGAACAGCCCTGACATCGCTGTGTTTCCAAACTATGCCCACAGAGCTACTTGCAGGCCGTTTTTTTTTTTTTTTGGTTTTTTTTTTAAACCTCTGGCTCAACGCATTTGTGTATGTGGTGGTTCAGTAGAAGACCAATCTCATTATGTCCTGTCCTGTCCTTTATACACTGAGCCCCAGAACAAGTTTTTGGCAAACATTCTTTCAGGGTCACAATTATCATCTGATGTTGACAGATTAATCTATTTGTTATCAGATATGGACCCTTATATTTCTTGAAAAATGGCACTGTTTGGTGTGGCGGTCAAGAAAATCAGGGCAAAGCAAATCTCGAGAGGTGGTAAAGCTGGATAGAGCCGAATGGGTGTATTTTAATTTCTTAATTTCTGTATTCTTTTAATGATTCTGGTTTTGTATATTTTAACTTGTTATATTGTTTTAGATTGTAACGGCCTATGGCCTTATACAATAATCTTGATATGACATGACATACATTGCAGTTCTTAGGTGAGCCAAGCTGACTGAAAGAACTGCTTCGTACCTTTAAAGCCATAGATGGTTTATAACCAGGGTTCCTCTTGGGCCACCTTCTTCCATAGGAGCGTGCCTAAGTTCTCTGCACTTCCTCCGAGGGCCTGCTCCCTGCAACCCCTGAAGTGAAGGCAGTGGCCACGAGGGACAGGATCTTCTTTGCTGCGGTGTCCCATCTGAGCAATGCCCTAACCCTTTGCCTGACCCTGAATTTCTTCTCAGCACCAGGCCAACAAATCTGTATTTTTTCAGACATTTTATAAGTTGTTGGTTTTCTTTCAGACTCCTGTGATTTTATTCAACTGCACTGCTAACTCCTTTTCAACTTGTGCTGCGCCTTTTAATACTTTTTGTATGCAGCATTAGGCTTTTGTGCTACTTTAATGTTTTCTGTTACGTTGTGCCCCTGTTGCTGTTTTGCTGTTCTACTGTGTTACTGCATTGAAACCACAGAGAGGGGGAAACGAGGCAGGGCATGTAAATCAAAATCAGCGCACCGTACACAGTCAGACCTTCTCCTGACGTTCCTCTGGGACATACCTCAGGGCGACGGTGTTCGTCCACCTCCACAGAACCATCCAAGGGAGTCACAAAATGGCAGACGGGGTTCTTTCGCTTCTCCAGATCTAGAACAGAAATGGGAACAACCAGGCATGTCTCAAGAGGAGGCAGCACACAGGTCCGATCGACCAACGAGCCTGTTCACTCATGGTCTCCCCCCACAACCAGGAGTCTACCTATACTGAGGTCACATGAACACATGAAGTTGCCTTATACTGAATCAGACGCTCAGTCCATCAAAGTCAGTATTGTCTACTCAGACCGGCAGCGGCTCTCCAGGGTCTCAGGCAGAGGTCTTTCACATCACCTACTTGCCTAGTCCCTTTAACTGGAGATGCCGGGAACTGAACCTGGGACCTTCAGTATGCCAAGCAGATGCTCTACCACTGAGCCACAGCCCCTCCCCAAAAGTGACCCTTCTCTGCCTGCCGAAAGAAGTTGAATGACTGGCCTGGAAAGAGCACACATTTATCTGAATGCTCCATCACTGCTACTAGAAGGGAACACCTGTACTGGGGAGATTCCACGTGGAAGCAAATGCTTGATTTTCCCAGCTTGGTCATCATTTCTACCAGCAGTGAGGGTAGATAACCAAGGGTAGAATCCTAATGAGTGGACCTTAAGTCCCTTGCATGTTGCCAACTGAAGCATGGACCAAAGCAGGATTCAGACAACCATACTTACACTGAATGTACCATGCCCTCCAGATGGCATTGTTGAGCCGGATTTTATCCCTGCACTGAAGTTTTAAGCCTTTAAAATTCTTCCACTTTGGTGAAACCAACTTGCCACTGCAAGAGAGAAGAGATTTTTTTTGTAACGGCTGGCAGAGTTCCAGCACAACACGCTAAGCTGACAACTCCAAAGCCACCTGGCACCCCAGCCCTGGGGCTCAGTTCGGATTCTGATTAGCAGAGCCAACACACATGAACACATGAAGCTGCCTTATACTGAATCAGACCACTGGTCCATCAAAGTCTGTATTTTCTACTAGGACTGGCAGTGGCTCTCCAGTGTCTCAGGCAGAGGTCTTTCACATTACCTACCTGCCTAGTCCCTTTAACTGGAGATGCCAGGGATTGAACCTGAGACCTTCTGCATGCCAAACAGATGCTCTACCACTGAGCCACAGCCTCTCCCAAAGTCAGTAGTCTACTCAGACTGGCAGCAGCTCTCCAGGGTTACAGGTGGAGGGTCTTTCACATCACCTCCTTACTTGATGCCGCCAAGGATTAAACCTGGGACCTTCTGCACGCAAAGCAGATGCACCTGGTGAACTTCTTTGCATGCAGAAACTCAACTCAGATTTACTGTGAGCTACTCTGCTGCCAGGAGGTGGGGGCAAGAGAGAACAGATGCTTCTCTTCTGCTCTCTTTTCCCAGAGCGATAGCAGAAAAGCCAGTTGACGCTTAGACATGCGGCCCTATAGAAGCCAATACATAAGAAGCTTATCGGTGAGGGAATGCTGGCCAAGCCAGACAGAACAATGGCTTCCCTTGATCGCGGGGTAGAACATTTTCTGCTACAATATTTCCCTCCGAAAACTTAGCGTTTGTAAAAATTGGGTTGCTTCTTTGGGTATGCTTAGTACAGGGATCCCCAACCTTTTTCACCCTGTGAGCACCCTTGGAATTTTGAGATGGGTTGGTGAGTACCACCCTAAAATGGCCGCTACGAGAGGCAGAGCCAAGCCCAAAATGGTGGCCACAAGAGGCGGGGCTAAACACAATATCTCCGCTCCTTGCTTTGTAAAAGAATTGCAGGAGCGGAATAAAAAGAAACGGAGGAAAGCCTAGAAGGAAGAAGAAGAAAGAGAAGGGGGGATAAAACGAGGGAAACCTGGAGGCCGAACGTAACCACTAGCCCGGATGCTTACTAGTCCTCATGATCCTCCAGCGGCTGAGGCTGCTACTGCAGCTGTGGAAAACCCTTTCATTGGAATAAGGGCAGCCAATAACAAGCACTGCCTTACAAAAGACCACTTTAAAAAAATGAGTCTGGCGCATACTATGTTTTCCAGCTGAAAAGTGGTAAAGCAATACATAGTTGTTTAAAAAAAATTATTCATATTTCTTCAAATTATATATTAAAAGCATAGAGCAACAAAACAACAAAGGATAGACCTCCTAGAGGGCTGTGCTCCCTGCTGTTGCATGAGTTCTAATAAATTGTTCCCCCCTTGGGAGGAGGATTCCCCCCTTTTAGATGGGTTATGGTAATATAAGGGGGAATTACTGTTAAGGCGCCATTTTTAGGTAGCTTAGGTGAATTAGGTTTTAACTGTTACTATGGATACAAATAGATTTTATTATCATATTAATATTGATATACAAATGTATTTTATTACTGTTATTGTTGTTAGCCACCCTGAGCCTGACTTTGTTGGGAAAGGGAGGCATAGAAATTAAATATTATGATTATGATTACTAGAGGGACAGAAAGTGTACATAAGGAGTAGAAGTTTGTGTTGTAGATTAATATTATTACCATTCTAACTAAACTATGAGCATTATTTAGGTTAGGTTTTTGGCACTTGGAGGATGTGAGCTGACAAAAGGTATAAATGGACTCCAAACAATAAAGAAAGCATCTGCACTTGCTGGTTTTTTGCTAATCTAATTTAGTGACTTCGTTTTTCTAACACAGCTATTTTCCATACTGCATCCTCATTATAATTTTTGTCATAGTTTTTCCAGTGCTGAGATACAATGCATGTTTGAAGCTAGGCCAAAAATATTACATTCACTTTTTAACCACCAGGTATCTGACAAAGGGAGCTTTGACTCTAGAAAGCTCAAGCCCTGAAAATCTTGTGGGTCTCTAAGGGGCCCCTGGACTGGCATCCAGCTGTTCTACTGCAGACTAGCACTGAAACTCTCTGCTACAAGAGGCAGTGATGGCTGCTGGGTCAGATGGCTTTAGAAGGGGTAAGACACATGCATGGAGGTGAGTCCCACCAATGGTTATTTAGCCATGATGGTTAAGGCTGCAGTCCTGAAGGACCCCCCCCCCCCCGAATCTCCTTAGGAGCTGGTGTGGGGGCAAACACGCCAGCGCCCAGGAGCCACAGTGGTCCGCTGGCCCCTGCCGCCAGCGCAACCACTCCAGGAACTAAATCCTGGAAGAGAATGCCTGCGCAGGCATGGGGGAGACATTCCTGGGTCATTCCCGGGGGCGGAGCTACCTTTGGGCAGCTTCCTAACCCCATTTGCCCCGGGAATCCCCCTTGAGCTGTGGCGTGGCTGTGCCACCTTTGTTCAATGGGGCATTTCCCCCATTTTTTGCTTTTATTTTAAAGTGCTCTTTTCCTCCTCTGGCGGCCGGGAAGCCTCAGAGGAGGTGGCAGGGTGGCGCCACTCCTGGCCGCTGCCTAACTGCCCCACCCTTCAGGATTGGCCCGTCGATGTAACCTACAGGTCCAGTGGCGGTATACTTGTGGATACCAAGTTGCTGGAGGTCTACAATGGGAGAATCTTCCCCCAGAACATGTGGGAAACAGGAGGGAGCACTAGGTAGACCCCCTGGGCTGATCCAGCAGGGCTCTTTTTATGCTACGCCGAGAGAGACAGCAGCGCCAACGCACCAACCTTCCACGAGGTGACCTTGTGCTACGGCTAAGACATCTACTGCCACTGCCCAGAAAGCAAGTGGGATGCTAAAGCCAAAATGCACTGGGCTGGAAATGAAAACGCCTGCCCAGGCATCAAACACTCTTGTACAAAACCATCAGGCACTTGTTTATTACAGTCAGAGACGAGCAGTACAAAGCTTACATTAAATATTTACAGAAAACCATTGCATATGCACAAAGCAGTAATTCTCACTAAACTGGAATATCTATTGTCTGATAGAAACCACTGGGTATCCAAACAAGTAACTAGATTCTGTCTTGGGATATGTAAGACATGGGGAAACAATATTAAAGCTGATCTAAACCCATTTGGCTAGCTCAAATGTTCATGTACCTATTTTTCTGTTATATTGAAAAACAGTGTTGCACTTACCTGTAACTGTTGTTCATCGAGTGGTCTTCTGTGCAGTCCCACATGGGACTGTGCGAGGGCACAGGCCAGCCATGGAAGATTTCTCTAGCTTTTGCTTCAGCTGGATAGCTATAGGAGCGCACCACTCCCTCCGGCTCAGGGCTGTCATTTTCCCGCCCAGTCACCTGATCGAGGGGGAGGGGGCGCTTCTCCCTCAGTTCTCCCACCTGCCGCCGTGGAGACCCACAATGCAATGCTAGTCCCACAGCGGGGTCGGCGGGAGGGATGTGTGCCTGCACAGAAGACCACTCGATGAACAACAGTTACAGGTGAGTGCAAGTTTTTCATCTTCATGGCTTCTGTGCAGTCCCACATGGGAGTTTAGCAAGCTCACTTACCGCATGGAGGCGGGTGTGGGACTCCTTCAGCGAAAGTGCGACTGCAACACCGCCTTCCCAACAGCTGCATCTTTTCCGGAATCCACATCCACCGCATAATGTTTCAGAAATGTCGATGGCGTGGACCACGTTGCAGCTCGGCAAATCTCCTGCAGGCTGACCCTGGACTGGAAAGCAGCAGACGCGGCCTGCGACCTGGTGGAATGTGCTGTAACCTGTAGAGGACAGTCTAACTTGGCTCTGCCATATGCCAGCTTAATCGCTGTAGAGATCCACCTAGAGAGGGATTGAGAAGACACCCCTTTGCCATTATTAGCACCCCGAAACGAGACAAACAGATTATTTTGAACTCTAAAATCTGCAGTCCTGCTTAAATAAAGCAATAATGCTCTTCTAACATCTAATGTGTGTAGAGATTTCTCAGCCGAGGATTCCGGGTGAGGGAAAAACACTGGGAGTACAATGTCTTGATTCATATGAAAAGCAGACACCACCTTAGGTAGGAAAGTCATAGCAGGGCGTAAGACCACCTTGTCCTTATGGAATTTGGTGAATGGTTCATCCCAACGCAATGCAGAAATGTCACTGACTCTTCTGGCAGATGTGATGGCTACCAAGAACGCAGTCTTATAGGAGAGCAACGCTAAGTCATTGGTAGCCATGGGCTTGAATGGAGATTTCATTAATTGTGTGAGTACTACAGACAGACTCCACTGAGGGACAGGAGGTATAATCGGAGGATAAACATTGTTCAAACCTTTAAGAAACTTTTTACAGTAAGAGTTTGAAAAAAGCGACTTAGACCCAACTCCTGCATGGAAGGCTGAGATTGCAGCCAAATAAACTTTAATGGAAGAATTAGACAATCCCAGATTTTTCAAACTTAACAAGAACTCTAAAACAGAGGGTAACGGACAGGTCGCAGGTATTAGATTCCTATCTAGAGCCCATGACACAAATCTGCTCCATTTGGACATATATGATGCTCTGGTGGAGGGTTTCCGAGAAAACAGTAATATATCTGAAACCCTAGTCGGCCAGTGATTTACCATTGTATCCTCCATGCCGAGAGATGTAGGGAGTGCACATCGTGGTGCCTGAATGGCCCGTTCACTAACAAGTCATCTGCCAGAGGGAGGGCTAAGACGTTCCCCTTGGCCAGGGTCATCAGGGTTGCAAACCAAGGGCGCCTCGCCCAGAATGGGGCAATCAAAATGCAGTTGGAGTTTTCTGCCCTGATTTTGGCGACGACCCTGCACAACAGGGGGAAGGGGGGAAACATGTAAGCAAACATCCCTGTCCATGTCAACTGGAATGCATCTCCTCTGAACCATTCCCCAATGCCTGCTCTGGAGCAGAACGTCGCACACACAGCATTGGCGGGCGTGGCAAACAGGTCTATCTCGGGTACACCCCACAGTGTGAAAAGAGGAGTGAGGTACGTTGGATTGAGGGTCCACTCGTGATGACTGATAGTGAACCTGCTGAGCGCGTCTGCCACCACATTGTCTTGACCCGCAATGTGAATTGGTTGGAGGATCGTGTCATGGCGAGCGGCCCATTCCCATAGCCTCATCGCTTCCTTGCACAGAGCTATAGAACCTGTGCCCCCTTGTTTGGCAACATAGAACTTTGCCACCATGTTGTCTGTTGCCACTTGGACTACATGTCCTGTAACCACATCTGAAAAAGAACAGAGAGCAAGTCTTATAGCCCTTAACTCTAGGAAATTAATGTGCATGCGAGCCTCCGATGGAGACCAACACCCCTGGACCGATTTGCCCTCGCAGTAGGCTCCCCATCCCCCAAGTGAAGCATCCGTGCTAAGGTACACCTCCGGGACGGGGCAGGAGAAGGACACCCCTTGTGACAAGTTAGGCTCAGATTCCCACCAGATTAATGAGCGGGCAACCACTCTCAGGATAGAAAACCTTTTATATTTAGTGTGTATCCGTGAGTCAAAGTTCCTAAGGAACCAATTTTGAAGTGTCCTCATATGGAAACGTGCCATGGAGATGACTGCGGTGGTTGAGGACATCAGCCCTAGCAGCCTCTGAATTGAAACAGCTCTCTGGCATCTGTTGTGCTGGAAAAGTTTAATCATGGTTTGAATAGCTCTAATGCGTTTTAAAGGCAGGAACCCTTTACCAGCTATGGAGTCTAATACTACCCCAATGAACTCAACCTTCTGTGACGGTTCCATGAGGGATTTAGAATAATTAATCACCAATCCTAGACTTTGTAGTGTGTTAACAGCGAAGGACAGGTTGGCCGACAGGACAGTTGATGAGTCAGCCACGAATAACCAGTCATCTAGATATGGGTACAGGGTACAACCATGAAGTGTGAGGTAGGCTACCACGGGTGCCATGCATTTAGAAAATACCCGGGGAGCAGTAGCCAAACCAAAAGGCAAAACATTAAATTCGTAGCATTTGCCCCCTACTTGAAATCTGAGAAATTTCCTACAGGTTTTGTGGATTGAGATGTGAAAATATGCGTCCTTTAAATCCAGGACCGCAAACCACATGCCAGTATCCAATAGAGGAAGAATTTCTTGTATAGAAATCATGCGAAACTTGCGGACATGTAAGAACTTATTCAACTCTCTAAGGTCCAATATCGGTCTCTTTCCTCCATCCTTCTTATCAATTAAGAAGTATCTGGAGAAAAAACCTGGTAGGTCAGCATCTGAGGGAAGCTCGGAAATAGCACCCTTGAGTAACAGCTCATGTACCTCCTGTAATAGAAGGTGCTGAGATGTTAAGGGAACATTGACAGGAGAGACGCATGGAGGCCAATGTTTAAACTCCAGGAAATACCCACACTTTATTATCGACAAAACCCATGGGTCAGAGATTTCATGCCAACGTGGCCAAAAGGGAAACAATCTTTCACCAAAACATAATGTGACTCCTAGTCAATTAGACTTCCCTTTGTTCCTAGCCGGGGAACCATGCTTACCCCTTCTGGGCTTGGATCTGGGTTGGAATCTATCATGTTGTGGAGCCTGATAAGGAGGCCGGAACTGTGTATGGGTCTGTTGTTGTTGACCTTGGTACCGGTACGGCCTCTGAAAAGATTGCCCCTGTTGGGGAAATACCTTGGTTTATAGGAAGACGAAGCCGGAGTGATGCCCAGAGATTTTGAGCTGGATTTGGTCTTCCTTAACCTGTCTAAAAAGACATCCGTCTGGTCACTAAAGAGGTTACCTCCCTCGAAAGGGAGGTCCTCGATGCGGAGTCTAGTGTCATGTGGCAACGCAGAGGCCCTGAGCCAAGAGTGGCGCCTGAGGGCTACCGAAGTAGCCATTGCTTTACTGGAGACATCAGCTAAATGTCTAGACACCGTTAACTGATGGCGACCAAGACTAAGGCCCTCCGCTTGGATAATCCTGGCCAAGGTTCTTTTGTCAGATTCCAAAAGCTCTACATATGGAGACATCTTTTCCCACAAGTAGAACTGATACCGTCCCATGACAGCAAGAAAATTGCAAATTTTGAGAGCTAAGGACATAGCAGAGTAGAGTTTGCGCCCCACCAGGTCCAATTTCCGACCTTCCTTATCCTGTGGGGAAGAGTGGCTGGTAGATCTAAACCGCCCTGGCAGGGCCTCGACAATCATTGAATTTGCCACTGGGTGCTGAGCCAAAAATTCACAACCCTCACACTTAATTCTATAGAGGGAGTCTGACTTGCGTTTAGACGCTGGATTAGAAGCTGGTTTCAGCCAATTAGACTGAATTATATCAAGTATACTTTGTACCATAGATAGGGCTACTGGACCCCCATTAGATTTACTTAAATATCAGACACTGCATCAACAGGTTCTGAGTCATTCACCCCATAGTCAAGATTCAATGCTTTTGCCATACGGAGAATCTGATCCACAAACGATCTCACACTTTCTGGAGGTGATGATGCTTTAGCCTCCTGTATAATCTCATCAGGCAGAGATGCATCAGAGTCAGCGTCAGAGTCCAGCACTATTTCTTGCTCTGACTCCATGCTGCATGGAGTGGGGGAGCGATGTCTCGCCAATGCCCGATCGTGATCTCGATGTTGAGCAGAGGGCTCCTTAGACGTCGATGGATCGTGACGCCCCTGGGAACTGCTCCTCGATTTCAGGACTTCAGCCCCCGAACTAAGCTCCTTATGGTAATTCTGGGAGTGATGGCAATCCCTGGAGGAGGGCGGGTCCCTCCGGGGGGAAGGAGATCGTCTGCGGTAGCAGCAGGAACAGCCCCGATAATAATGAGCTGCTGGGCTCCTTCCTCTAGGGCTGTAAGAGCGGCAAGCCAATCGCGCAGACTCCCTGTGATGGGAGGGGGGAGTCGGGGGCAGCTTGATGACGTCATCTTCTGAATATCCGGGTGATCTACTCCTCCAGGACAGCGAGGGCGTTCTCGGCCGTCGAGCGATGCTCTGAGAAGGTGATTGGCGCCAGGAGGAACTTCTCGACCTCGCCGCTCCCTGACGTCGAGGTGAATCGATGTCGGAGTCCTCCTACCGGGCGATCTGCCTCGGTCTTGGGACGGAAACCTCAGAGGGGAGGGGTCGCGATGTCGGGGAGAGAACCTAGGGCAGTCTTTTGGCCCTAATTCACGGTGTTTCTACGCAGGAGATCTTGAAGCCCCACCTTATTAGGGTAGGTTGATTTGGGCTCCGTCTGGCGCTGTCTCTGCGCTCCGGTTCTGCGAGGGGGCGTAAGGGAGGGTGATCGTTCCCGTCGTGACTCGGGTGAAGCCCGGGGAGATGATGGCTTTTGCCTCTTTTTTGGCTCGCTTCCCGACTGGGTTTCCGATGACTGGGGCCGCTTAGCCAGTTTTTAAGGAGGGGGCAGGGAAGAAGCTCTCACCCCCGGCTCTGTAGCAGGCTTCGAAGAACACGGCACTGAAACAATGGACGGTGGTCGTTCCATTCGGGTGGAGGTAGAAGGTTGGGGCTCCAGAGCCTTCTTCCATAACGCAGCCTTTAATCTAATTTCTCTGCCCTGACACGCCTTAGGTGTAAAAAGAGCGCAAGCAGAACAAGAGGTCGCTATGTGCCCTTCTCTGAGACACATTAGACATTCTTTATGTTTGTCATTTTTACCCATCTTGGTGTGACAAGTAGCACATTTCTTAATAAGGACCCCAGAGGACTTTGTTTTATTATTATCTTTATCCTTTTTATCATTTTTCTCGCTATCCATATCTCCTCAGGGAATAACTACTGTGAGGAGAAGAAACAGCTGAAGAATTTAGCTCCTCTCTTCATGGCGGCAGAAAGAGAACTGAGGGAGCCCCCTCCCCCTCGATCAGGTGACTGTTTGGGCGGGAAAATGACAGCCCTGAGCCAGAGAGGGGAGGAGTGCACTCCTATAGCTATCCAGCTGAAGCAAAAGCTAGAGAAATCCTCCGTGGCTGGCCTGTGCCCTCGCACAGTCCCATGTGGGACTGCACAGAAGCCACGAAGATGAACTGTTGTTGTTTTAATGATGTTTTAACTTTGTAATACAGGTCAAGGACTGCAATAAATTATACTAATACTAAGCAGTAATTCTTAGATGGGTTCGGTGGGTTTGAGAGAGGCACGCAAGGATCATTTGAGAAGAAAATGGGAAGAGAAACCACAAAACGCACCGTGGCAGTCCCTTGTCTAGGGCTTCATCTTTGTTCTCTCTGAAGAGGCACAAAATATGCATAGAGAAGCACAGAAACATCTGGCACAAGAACGGCAGCAGAGGCTTACAAAAAAAGAGGATTTTGTGCCGGGACAAAGGATCCCAAAGGCCCCACCTGCCAGCGCAGAGACGGCTGACTTGATTTTTCCTGGGCGCGCCAGAGCCGGCATTATTCCGGAAATAATCCTGTCGCGGCTCGCAGTGGTAATTGAGTCCATGACAGACTTAGTCTAGACAGAGCAGACAGGCAGCTGCCTCCCTCCCTCCTCTGCCACTTACTGGACACAGCGCAAACCACTCTGTCCACTACTAAACCTCGGGCCAGAATCCTCACGATGCTCTTTAAAAAATGGATCCACTAGGAATGAATGCCGGGAAATAGAATACTGGCTGCTCTTCTGAACACAGCACAGAACTCAGGTTTCAAATGCAACACCCCATGGCACATGATAAATTCTGAGAATTTCAGGGAGTGGGATTAACCGAAGGCTTCTAGAACTCAAAACTATGGGGCGGAGGGGAAACCTCCTCTAAAAATTCAGAATGGGAAGAGATAGAGAGGAAAGGCATCCCAGTGGTTTGAGCAACTTAAAACACCAGACAGAATAAAAAGGCCTTTGCCTTGTACCTAAAAACCAGCAATCCCATGAAGACCTCCTAGGGAACCATATTCCAGAATGGTGGTGCTACAACCATGGAGGCCCTGCTCTGAAGCTCAGAAGAGAGACGCTGAGGCAGATGTCAGTGAATGGACAGGCCTTCACAGGAACAAACAGCTGTTTACGGGACTATTGGATAAGATTCTAGCAAATAAAGACAGTGTGAATTCAAAGCCAGAAACTGGGTTTCCCTTCAAAGTGACAGCGATCTCTTCTATCAATAAGCAACATAAGCAAATGAAGATATCAGTATTCAAGTGAAACTGGACTTGTGCCATTTTGGCTAAGCTCAGTGAAAGGCAACAGCACATGTATCTAAATGGGATGGCAATGGACATATCTCTACACCTTTCTCAAGGAGTCCTAGGAACTGTATTGTGACAGGAGTTGAGAGCCATTTCCGCACCCTTTTGCACACAGCTTTCCCCCCATTTGTGATTTCTAAGAGAACTCCAAATAAATTTAAAAGAAATTGTCCGTCCCAGATACTCAAGATGACACCCAAAATGAATACATTTATATACTGCAAAGTGTCAAATCAATCAGTTGTCAGTCAGACAGCTGATGGGTTCAAGAAGGCTTGTAAATAACCAATCATCTGACTATAGATAAAAGCTGTCTTCATAGGCCTAGGCAAGGAAGCTTCTGTCAAATGGAACCGTTGGTTCTTTTTCTTCTTCCAAGTGGCTGTTGTGCGATAGATTACTAACAGGTATGTGTGGCTACATAGACTAGTGCACTGCATTTGTCTTTTTTATTTTTTTAACATGTACCCATAAGGCTTTTGTTATTTAATGATATTTCAGAATCATTAAAAACAAGACTGTAGATAACAAACGCGCACCCACCCACACACCAGGGCAAAAAAAAAGTTGCTTTTGGCCTCCATGCATCATTTCTCTTGGGAAGCATTTTTAAAAATTATTTTTAACCTAATCTCTATTCTGGGGAACTGGGCATGTGAATTCTGCTCTCTCCGAGCCAAAACTAACAATTTCCCCACAAACAAAGGTTCATTCAGAGCATCAGATAAGAACGCTGGCTTATTGTGCGCCAGACAAAACGGCCGGCTCGCTAGACAAAAACATTCCTGTATTGAGCCAATAAGGATTGTTATTTCCCTCCTGTATGGGAGCCTTCAGCCAAGTCCAAGCTCTCCCACTGACTAGCACTAACTTCTCAGCTCAGCTCATCCCCGCCCAGGGCTGAAAACTTCAGACAATGCCCCTGGGGTTTCCTGGCCCACCTTGGAAGACACTCTCCAACTAGTCAGTGTGGCACAGTGGCTAAAATGATGGACAGCCAGGTTCAAATCCCCACTGCCCATCTTGTACGTGGTGTAGTGGTTAAGAGCGATGGTTTGGAGCAGTGGACTCTGATCTGGAGAACTGGGTTTGATTCCCCACTCCTCATGAGTGGCGGATGCTAATCTGATGAACTGGGTTGGTTTCCCCACTCCTCCACACGAAGCCAGCTGGGTGACCTTGGGCTAGTCACAGCTCTCTTAGAGCTCTCTCAGCCCCACCTACCTCACAGGGTGTCTGTTGTGGGGAGGGGAAGGGAAGGTGATTGTAAGCTGGTATGATTCTCCCCTAAGTGGTAGAGGAAGTCGGCATAGAAAAACCAACTCTTCTTCTTCTCCTTCTTCTACTACTACTAACACCATCACCCTAACAGAGGAAATCTAAATTGGGGAGAAAATCTATAGTCTGCCTCCCCTTCTAACTTGCTTATTGTTAATTGTAAGTATTTAATGTTGTGCTTCCAACCATTCAAAGCCGTTTGCGGCCACACTGTTTTGGAAAGCCTCACAATAACCCTGTAAGGTGGGGCCAGTGGTATCCTGACACATTCGGAAAGATGGAAGGACAGCGGTTTGCCCAAGACGATCTACTTCATTTTAACCTTCTGAGAGGAGCAGTCCTGAGCTTGCTTGGAAGAGCACGATGGGAATGTTTTAAATAAATAAAACTTCATAGTTGAAGCCCAGATTTGCAAGGGGGAATTCTCAGTTCACAGCTCAGACTCTTAGGAGAAATGTGACACAGTTGCTCAGCCTTTCTGCCTCTGTCAATCTGGCAATGTGGGGAGAGGTGTAGCCAAGAGAGGGGGTGCCCACGAGATTTTTCTTTTCCCCAGACCACAATCGCCACAAACTATTTTTGCCACTCTTCCTGCCTGCTGACTCTAAAAATAGTAATTGTAATCCAGGCTCCCCTTCCATTCTCCTAATCTTGCTTGAGCCACAGTGCAGACGAGAAGGGTTGAAGCGAGGTGAGATAAAACTAGGTGGCTAATAAAAGCGCAGCTGGTTTCCTGGAAGCAGCATCCAGTGCTGGCCTGAAAGGGGGTACGACGGGATACCTGGGGCTGATACATCAGAAGATGGTTCCTGACATCCTTAAAGTTATCAGAAGTTCTTCTGTTCGTTTCAAGGGAGGCAGGGTTGACATTAATACCAGCAACAACACAGCTGCCTCTAGGTTGTCATCTATAGCACACTGCCCTTCAGGAAGATGTGTGTTAAGTGCCGTCAAGTCGCTTCCGACTCATGGCAACCCTATGAATTGTCCTCCAAAAAGTCCTCTCCTTAACATCTCCTCTCCTTGCTCAGGTCTTGCAAAGTGAGGGCCGTGGCTTCCTTTACAGAGTCAATCCATCTCTTGTTGGGTCTTCCTCTTTTCCTGCTGCCTTCAACTTTCCCTAGCATGACTGTCTTTTCCAGTGACTCTTGTCTTTATGAGAAAAGACTACCAGGTCAAGGTTGACTCAACCTTCCATCCTTCCGAGGTCGGTAAAATGAATACCCAGCTTGCTGGGGGTAAAGTGTGGATGACTGGGGAAGGTAATGGCAAACCACCCTGTAAAAATAGTCTGCCTAGTAAATGTTGGGATGTGACGTCACTCCATGAGTCAGGAATGGAACCCCATAGGCAGGACTGCTGCTGCAGTCGTCTTGTTTGTGGCTTCCTAGAGGCACTTGGTTGGCCACTGTGTGAACAGGTTGCTGGACTTGATGGGCCTTGGTCTGATCCAGTAGGGCCTTTCTTATGTACTTAATGAGCCAGTGCTTGCACAGGGGACTACCTTTACCAGTAAATCCACCCAGTGTTTTCGGCCTCTTTAACAATCCATGTTTCTAATTATCCACACGTGCTGATTGATGAGGCTCGTGCAGAGTTCTTCAAAGTCACCTTATTCTAAAGATCACCTTATTCTAAAGCTCTGGATTAAAAAAACTCGGGAGAGATTCACTGACCCGACAGAACAGTTAGCTGTTTACTGTGGGCAACAGAAAAAGAAACCCGACGCCAGTTCTTCTGTCACAGAGGATAATGTAACATTCCCCACACAACGAGGCAAGCCTATAAATACACTGGAGACTACAAGGGTCTCAGTTAGTGTTCCAAAAAAAAAAAAAAAAAAAAAGCTCTTTGGAAGACCTGCTCACTTCTCCCACACTGAGCATGTACACAATGCAAACTCTCTTGAGGCATGGAGAAAAAAACCAACTTCAGTTCCAACCCAAACCAGCTAAGGGCTCAAGAATTTATCAACCAAGCACGCCTGTTTAACTGCAACTTTCAAAGCATCGAACAGAAACCAGACTAGATGTTCACCACAGAAAAAGGGGAAGTCCAGAATAACACTGGAGAGCTTTGTGGAAGCTGGAATGCCTTTTCAAGAACTAAAACAGGATGGCAATAAATTATGTTGTAAAGCAAACAGTATCACAACCACTATCAGAGTAAAACAAAATAAAACATGCCTTTCCTTAAGAATAGTTTTGCCTGAACTTTACAAGATGCTCAGAAAGCATAACTCAAGGGTAAATATTTCTCTTCCTCACTCACATCAACAGCTCCAGAAAGTAACAGTATTGATAAAGAACCGGGGGGGGGGGAGTCATTTGGGTTTGCCATTAAAGTGTCTTGAGGACTGCATTCAGCCTGCAGTAATTTTTATCTGTGGAAAACATTCCATTGGAACTGAAAAATGTTTGTCCTGTGAAGAGTGGAAGCAGCAGAAAAACAGAGCAAACCAGTATGCCTGTCATCTCAACGTATGGATGTTCGATTCTGCTGTGCCCCCACCCCAAAAACTTAAAACTGTAAACTTGCACAGGAATCTTTCCTGTGGAGGAAAATGTTACCCCAGAACAGCCTCTCCTCTGCACAAGAGACACAATGCAGGTCTTTTGCTGGGCCAGATTCTGCGGTGTCTACTCTACTCATACAAGCCTTTGAGTTACCTGAAACTGACCATCAGAAGACACATCAAAACTGGGGGAAATTTTTTTTGTACTGTTGACCATTTCAACACCAGAAGAGCTAGCCTGGCTCTCCGTTAGACTATATCCTGCCTAATCCTCCGGCACACGCTTGACCGGCCACAGCACACAAGGAAGTAACACAGAAACGGATCATATCAAGACCTGTCGAGAAAGGGGCAAAGGCTGCAGGTATATAAACACGGGAAACAACACCCCGTTCAACCCCTTCCTTAGCAATCCTTAACACACAGCTCTCTTCTAGGCACCGGCCTACTTCTTGCCCTTCTTGAACACTCTCTGCATAGGGGACAGCTCATTCTCCACAGCAGAAAGGCAGGCTTGTACGGCTGGAGGAGCAGAAGTCCATCTACAGCATGTAAGGAGTCAACACAAACAAAGTCAACACAAACAAAGCAGGCTGCCGCCATCTTAACTTTCCACTTGGAATGGCTGTACACAGCCTAGGCATCTAATCTAAACATTCATCCATATTCTGTATGCTGGGGCCGGAGAAGAGAAAATAAAAGGACAGAAACAAGACCAGGCGCCACAGCCCCTGATTCGGGCCTTTCTCTCACTATTTTATTTTATTCCTCTTTACCAATCACAAGGCTGCAGAATCGTGCCCCACCTCGCCAGCCCCACCCTCCTGTCACGTTTACTGTACCAGGTCCACTGTCAACCTTAGGTGTGTGAGGTAAACTAGATTTGCAGTACGTTAGTCTGTTTTCTTTCACTTGAACACATAAAAGCTGCCTTCCACTTAATCAGACCCTTGGTCCATCAAGGTCAGTATTGTCTGCTCAGACTGGCAGCGGCTCTCCAGGGTCTCACGCTGAGATCTTTCACATCTCCTACTTGCCTAGTCCCTTTAACTGGAGATGCCGGGGACTGAACCTGGGACCTTCAGCATGCCAAGCAGATGCTCTACCACAGAGCCACAGCTCCTCCCCAAGAGTAGCCAGGATGCTTACAGGGTGGCATTTGGTTGGTTACCCTTTCACAGCCTAACCAACCTCACAGGGAAATTGCAAAGACAAAAATGGGGGTGGGGCGGAAGGAGAAGCCTGCACACCACCCTGAACTCCCTGGAGGAAGGGCAGGATAATATGTATAGACAGAAAGGAGCCCCACCTACCTCACAAGGTGTCTGTTGTGGGGAGGGGAAGGGAAGGTGATTGTAAGCCAGTTTGATTCATCCTTAAGTGGTAGAGAAAGTCGGCATATAAAAACCAACTCTTCTTCTTAACCCCAAGACACCTCTGCCCTCATCTCTCGACAGATGCGCCAGGCGGAAAGTCAAAGGTGGTCCCCGGGAAATCAAAGTCTGAGACTTGGAAGTCATTTTCTCAGCCAGTGGGACGGACAAGAGTGATGAGAAGTCAAGTGATCCCACTCAACATTGTCAACAACTGGGCAGGAGAGGGAGCTCAGCACACCAGAGCAGTCGGCCTTATCTATGGGCACTTAATTATCCTCTAAGCGTAGCGAGTGTTGAGGAAAGGAGTGCCGTTGCTCCTGTTGTACCAGCCCTTCTTGATGCCAGCAATTTGCTCAGCGGCAGCCAGCAAAGCAGTCGTGGGATCGGGTGGTAAACATCCACACCTCTGACCAGCTCGACGAAAAGTGCTAAACCACTCGCTTGCAGAATGAAGAGCATGTAAGTGGATTATGAGTAAGAGTTTCCCCCTCACTGGGAATGTATATTGGCACAGAGTGTTGGCTTTGGCCAGTTATGCACGGGAGGTTTTGCCTTGGATTTACCACTCTCTAGATGCATTTTTCGCATCCCAATTTCTCAAAACTCAACTATGAGCCCCCATGCAGAGTTTTGAGAATTCAGATGGGGGAAATGTGCATCAAGAGGGTGGCAAATCCAAGGCAAAACCTCCCGTGTATAAATGGCCTTTATAAGCCTCCTAGCCAGCAGCAACCTTCTGGCACAAAAGGGAGACGATACTGGTGCTTTTGAAAACATTCTCATGCTAGAGAACAAGTGGGCAAATTATGGCGCTGGGGCCATAATCAATCCAGACCTTGACCTGATTAATTTTGCTCCCCGGCCTACCAGACTGAAGCATCATCTAGCAGGTCAGTGCTTCTGGAAAACTGTTTTAACAACTTGAGTTGAGACCAAGAACCTCTAAGAAAAGCAAGGGGGGAGTTATCACTCTCCCTGCTTTTGAGCGCTGCAAACTGGAGGCTGAATCTTCATGTTTCTACATCATTATACCCTGCCTTTCTCCCCAATGGGGACCCAAAGCAGATAGCATTGTTCTCCTCTCCTCCATTTTATTCTCACAACAACCCTGTGAAGTAGGTTAAGCTGCCTCTTTGTGTAAACAAGCACAGGAACAACAACTACAATTCACCGGCTCTCCTCTTTGGCTGCCATTTTCCCTGTTCCACTAGTTTTTTTTCAGGCTGGATTTCAGATCATGGCAATAGATGGTTATAATGGTTATTGATACTGCAAAAGCCAGTATAGGATCTTAAGAGGCACAGGTTCGAATCCCCACTCTGCCATGGAAGCTTGCTGGGTGACCTTGGGCCAGTCAAGCTCTCTCAGCCTATCCTAAAATGGCAGAGGGGAGCATGTTGTAGGCCACTTGAGTGTCCATAGGGGAGAAAGGCGGGGCATAAATGAAGGGAAAAATTTTTCAAAATGTATTTACAGACAAGTGCCTGTCATTAGTTTGTCTTATTATAACGGTGGCGGTACAATGTGGAAAAGTCTGAGAAGTCCTTGATTACACAATGCTCTGGGGACCCTTCAGCTTTTTGAAGGCTTGTGGCTGGAGAACTCAGCAGATTTTTGACTTCTTGGCTTTTCTAGTTTTGGAGCAGCAAAAGAACCTGAAAGTGCCATATCAGGAGCAATGCTTTTCTCACAGTGCAATGGAGAACAAGGGCCTCTGGCTGCACAGGCAGTCCCTTTCAAGAAGAGAACAGAAGCAAACAGATTTCAAACATACCACTTTGTACAATTGCTACATCTTAAGCACACTGTAATGTGACACTCCCTGTACTCTCAGTTACGACCATGAAACTGCACGTCAGACATGTCTCAAACGAGGCAGGGAACTTCCAGCAAAATACAAGAGCCAACTAATAGTGGTCGGCCCACAAAACCTAGTTGATTATCTAAATAATTAGGCAAAACTATTTTGATTTTAAAAGATACCACAATTAATAATGCAACAGATTAGAAAAAAATCTTAGTTCTTTTTAATACTTGCAAAAGCCATGAGTTGAAAGCACTATCTCAGAAGCGGCAGAAAAAAATACCCCTCCACCCCAACTGTTGTTTTATTCAGACACAGGTTTAACGGAACCATTAATGAAATAAAAACCAACACAGCTGATCAGCTTTCTGTAAACCACCATAAAAATCAGTTTTGCTCACGACCTGAGTTCGATCCCGACAGGTAGCCGGCTCAAGGTTGACTCAGCCTTCCATCCTTCTGAGGTTGGTAAAATGAGCACCCAGCTTGCTGGGGGTAAAGTGCAGACGACTGGAGAAAGTAATGGCAAACCACCCCGTAAACATAGTCTGCCTAGTAAACGTCGGGATGTGACATCACCCCACGGGTCAGTAATGACTCGGTGCTTGCACAGGGGACTACCTTTACCTTTTAAATTTTAGTCTAAAATGATGTCTGCAGTAATATGCAGTTTGTCTCTAAGACAACCCTGTACGGTGTGTTGGCGCTTTACGAACAGCAAGGCGTGTGACGGTGCTTTGCATCAGGCTAAGCTCTTAACAGAGGTAAAAAAATATCAAACCAGGAACTTCCTAACAGTTTTAGCTACTGCGCTGCACCAGCAAGATAAGTGACTCTTGCTCCCAAAACAAGTGGAGGGAGGGCGTCTAAACAGACCACTCCCCACCCCAACCCTCAGTAGTACAGGGAGAAGGAAACAGCTTGGCTACATTCTTGGCCAGCACCTGTCTTGACTGAAAACAGCTCCAGCTCCGTTGCAGTAGTCTCCAAGGGATAACTAATGATTTTATTATCCTTTTGCTTTGTGAACCATCCTGAGCAGGTTCTCCAGAGAGGCAACATCTACATTTTCCAAATAATAAATAACTTTGCAACTAGGGCAGGCAATGCTAAGGGATCCAACTGGGCTACAGCGTCTCACAAGTTCAGAGCCAAAGTGCAGAGACAGCCCCCCCGCCCACAAGATCTTTCATCAGCACTTGCCAGGATAAGACCCAGCAGCTGGGAAACGGGAGTTGGGATACCTTTGTTTGGCAGAGGTTCACAAATTCACTCACTCCCCGCTCTGGGGAGCCAGCTGGATCCCAACCCAGGCCCCTTCCAAACCCATCTCCAAAGGTATCCACAGGGGTAAGGCCCTCTCCCTAGCTCCTAGAAGGTTCGTCTGCAAAGTTGTCCCTCCCCTACATCAGGGTGAGAAGAAATCCGGGCTGGTTACCAAGTCCCCTAGCATTTGCCAAGCATTTACCAAGACCCCTGCACTTGCTGCTAGAAACAAATTCCTGGAAGTAGAGGACTTCGTAGAACTCAGGAAATTCCTGCCGCAAGTTTCCAGTTTAAAATGCTCCAGGGATCCATTTGCCTCGGGACAAGGGCATCTCTGAAGGACACCTTTCAAAGTAAATCTGGGCAGCTGCTGTTACAGCAAATACCTTCTTAATCATAATTTTAAAAAATGCCTAGGAGGGTGGGATGATAAAAACAATATTTGGGAAAATATTCGATATGCAAAGAAAACCAATTTAAGGAATCCACCAAAATTCCTTTAAAGCCACACCACATTGTGTGCAAAGTACAGCCAATGGCTCACCCCCCAAGTCTGTCCTGGAAGCTGCATGGCTCTATATGCCAAAAACAAGGCAGCTCCTCCCTTCTCCATTTTCACAGATTTTCCCAAACACTGGAGGTTATGAAATGCATAAGTCATAAAATGAACTCTGTTTACAGCCTGAAAAAGGACGTGCTCCCACATGATATTAACGTCACACAGCAAACCAGAAGCAAACACGTCCTTCACAGCTGATATTAAGGTTTGGGTTTTTTTTTTTTTAAGTTGCAATTCTTATGTTAGGGGAACTCTCCTTTTTCAAATAGCCACTGAATCCTGCTAGAGGGGGAATGCTCAACAATGCAATCCTAAGCACATTTACTAGGGAGCACATCCTGGTGAACTCAGTGGGACTTTCTGCTGTGTAAACATGCACGGGAACAGCAACTGCAATCCACCAGCTCTCATCGTGCATTGGGACTGGGTTGTGGAGGGGGTGGCATTGCTCCACCCTAGAATCAACTTACTAATCAGTAGGTGGGACTGAGAGTGCTCGGAGAGAACTGTGACTAGCCCAAGGTCACCCAGCTGGCTTCATATGGAGGAGTGGGGAAACAAACCCGTTTCACCAGATTAGCGTTTGCCACTCATATGGAGGAGTGGGGAATCAAACCTGGTTCTCCAGATCAATGTCCACCGCTCCACACCACTGCTCTTAACCACTACACCACGCTGGGTCTCCTAGATGCCTGCCGGAGGCACGAGTTCCCACTGGTAATGTCCTTGGCCCACTGGCAAACGGCACTTTGGCCAGAGCCTTGGTTCAGCAGTGAAGCACATATTTGGCAAGCAGAAGATTCCTAATTGCATTCCTGACATCTCTAGTTAAATGTAGCAGATGGTGGGAGAGACTCCTCTGTGCTCAAGACCCTGGTGAGCCGATGCCTGTCAGAGTAGACAGAGGAGCCGAAAGGTCTGATTATAACATTGTTGGTGCTTATAAGAAATCAGTCTTTCTGAAGTTTACAATTCTTGCTCATAAGAACATAAGAAAGGCCCTGCTGGATCAGAACAAGGCCCATCAAGTCCAGCAGTCTGTTCACACAGTGGCCAACCAGGTGCCTCTAGGAACCCCCAAACAAGATGACTGCAGCAGCATTGTCCTGCCTGTGTTCCACAGCACCTAATATAATAGGCATGCCCCTCTGATCCTGGAGAGAATAGGTATGCATCATGACTAGAATCCATTTTGACTAATAGCCATGGATAGCCCTTTCCTCCATGAACATGTCTTCAAGCCTTCCAAGTTGGCAGCCATCACCATATCCTGGGGCAGGGAGTTCCACAGTTTAACTATGAATTGTGTGAAGAAATACTTCCATTTATCTGTTTTGAATCTCTCACCAGCTTCAGCAGATGACCCCTCGTTCTGGTATTATGAGAGTGGGAGAAAAGCTTCTCCCTGTCCACTCTCTCCATACCATGCATAATTGTATAGACCTCTATCATGTCTCCCCTTAACCACTTTCTTTCCAAGCTTAACAGCCCTAATCGTTTTAACTGCTCCTCATAGGGCAGTTGCTCTAGCCCCCTGATCATTTTGATGGCTCTTTTCTGCACCTTCTCAAGCTCTGCAATATCCTTTTAGGTGTGGTGACCAGAACAGTGTTCCAAGTGTGGCCTCACCACTGTACAAGGGCACTATGATAGCAGCAGCTTTAACCTCTATAATTTGCTATGCTGTATTTTGCTCCACAGAAATGTCTTCATTTCACTTTATCCTCACGTATTTTATTATATTTAGCACATTTTATCCCACACTCAGGGCAGCATACGTCATTCCATTTTATCCTCTCAACAACCCTGAGAGGTAGGTTAAGCTGAGAGTGTGTGGCTGGCCGGAGGATGCCCAGAAACTTCCATGGAAGAGTGGGGATTTCAACCTGGGTCTCCCAGATCCCAGTATGATGCACTAGAACAAAGTACACCGGGATTAACGACCCGTTACCTTTTTCATTGGTTCACACTTGCTTTCCCGTGCTCCCTGCAGCCACGCAGCAGCTGTGGAGAACTGCTTGTGCAAAAAAAGGGAGAGTCCAAAAAAGGCTGGAGTTGCCACTTAGTTTGTCTATCATAAAAGACAAGACAGCTGATCAGTTAAGGAAACCGCTGACGGCCTTGGCCAAAGGGACAGAATAAGCAGTTCAGAACTGTGGCCCATTTCACAGTGGCCATTGTCCCTGCCACGACAACTTGTCTCCTCCACAAAATTCCCATGTGGGGGGGGGAGGAGAGCAAATATAACCTTCCAAAGCCAGCATTGCTCCTAAACCGCACGTGGAAAAGGGAATACATGGGAACATGAGAGAACGCTGTCCTTCCTTATTAGCCTTAGAAGACTTGCAAGTAAGTACCCCAAAATTACTAGCCCGCAGAATATTTACACTGGCCCTACCAGCCCTGATATGCCTAATAAGCCATTCATAACTCAGGAGGAGGAAGGGAAGAAGCAAGAAGCAGTATTTGCACTGCACGGTCATAGGGAGACCGTTGTTATCTGACTCCAGGCAGGAAGCAAGTGACTGGCTAACATGCCTCTCCTTCAGGGCCTTCATGCCGAAAGCCTATCTCTGAAGTCCACACTCCGGACTAACAAGTTCCCAGCGCAAACGTGTCGAAACAGCTAGGGCAAAGGCCCTTAGCACTGGACTTACCCCTAAAATAGAACGGTGTAATGGCCGGGGAGGGGAGGATGACTTTTTTTCTGCACACCTCAAATCTGTCATTTGACAGATAAACAACAGTGAACTTTACTGTACCAAGGTAAGTTGATAAACGGAGTGTGCAAAAATATTAGTAACTGGAAAAGCCTGCGTATTCCTCTAACCAACAACATGCTAGTCTTGTTGCTTGCAGTCTTGTTTACCAAGCAGTCTGAATTCAGCCAGTCACTGAAATGGAGACTGCAGATACCTCTGGTGGCACTAAAGCCCCAGCTACAGAGGGGGACTTTCCGTAAAACACTATTTTCCCTGGGACTATAATTCTGCACATCATTTTGACTTTGAGGTTGTTTCATTTTCCACTTTAGGCCGCACAGCCCCACACAAGATTCAGAGGATATATAGGCTGATTAATGCTAGTGTTAACACCCCTGCCTAACATATAACAACCTGCCATTAATCTACGTTTAGACAAGCCTCCTAAACAGGTAAAACAGACTCTCAGTGGGGAACAGAGCACACGACCAGGTCAACAAAGCAAACCCTGCTCACATTGCTCCCCTTACTATGCCAGTGCATTAATCTGTCTCAGGAGAGGTTTCAGTTCGGCAAATTCTAATTTTTTTTAAAAAAAATCTGTTTGAAATCACAAGTCGTATTTATACCATTATTTCCACCATTGTGGAAAACATGAAAACTCAATTTTTAAATCCTCCTTTTCTCTACTGCTCCAGCAGAAGTCGTCCCCTACTTGGGTCTATGACAAGGTGAAAGTCAGTTCTTACATGATTCAAGATCCGGGGGAATCTAAGGTTGATAGCATTCTTCCTGGAAAAAATTTGCCAGTTTTCACCAATTGCAGGAGAACCATTCCTGACACTCTGCATCTCAAAGAAACATAAGTTGGAAGGGACCACCAGGGTCATCTAGTCCAACCCCCTGCACAAAAGGAAATTCACAACTACCTCTCCCCCACACACACCCAGTGACCCATGCCCAGAAGATGGCCAAGGTGCCCTCCCTCTCATGATCTGCAAATGGTCATAGAACCAGCATTGCTGACAGATGGCCATCTAGCCTCTGCTTAAAAACCTCCAGGGAAGGAGCGCTTACCACTTCCCGAGGAAGCCTGTTCCACTGAGGAACCGCTCTGTTAGAAAATTCTTCCTAATCTCATGAAGAGGGTTCTAGTCCACAAGTTGTTAATGCCATAATAAAAATGTGTTTGTCGTTCAGGTGCCACAGACTACTGTTTATTTTCACAAACAAACGGAGTGTACATCTCCAAGCATTACCTTATCTGGTCACAGCTAAAACTGATCCCTGACCTCATTGTTTTAGTTTCACCTTTACACAGCCAAGAGAGAATAGTCCTATAATCCTTTTCTGCATTGTCAAAAGAAGATAACACCATCTATAATCTTATTACTGCAGCAAGTGAAACTTAGCAAAGGGATCGTACACGTGGCACAGAACTCCAGCAATTGCTTCACAGCTCAGTCTACACACGATGCCTTTGATAGAGGAGAAAAGACCTTGGCTGTGCAATTCATTCCCTACAAACTACATATACACACCTTGCATTCCAGATGGCTAGTTAATGTCCCAGGCTAAACTTCTGAAACAAGTGACAACATTGGCGTGTTGATGGACCTTGTTTGTTATCACAACTAATGAGCTTAGCTGACATCTGTGCAAAGCACGCTCCCAAGGCAAAACCATGAAACCACAGAGCTACACGTTCTGCGATTTCTGGGCCACCGTGGATCTTCCCAAATGAGGTGGGTGCTGGCAATTTCATGCTGAATCTTGATTATTAGGCATGTGGGGACTGGGTTTGTATTGGGACCACACAGCGTGGGGAGAAAGGACCGTAGCAGGACCCTCACCAAAACTGCCCAAGTGCCTACAGCTCGGAAATGAACCCCATAGCTGGATTCTTGGGAGTTCTCTTACCAAAAACCAAGTTCCAAACAAAGAATAATGGTTGCATTAAAGAAAAAAAGGGAGATTCTGATGGTGCAAGCGCTCTCGCACAATTGCTCCCACGTAACAAGCCTGCCTCCAGGAGTAGCTGCCCATTTTATGCTAACCTGACAGCTACGCATACTTTTATGTATGTACATCTACATACATTCTCCCCACGCTGTGTGGTCCCAATGTGTGTACACTCTCCCCACGCTGTGTGGTCCCAATACATACTGCTTTTGTAGCAAACACGTAAAATGTCAACACCAGCCATGTATCGAGACACATGCATGAGGTCCCTACTACATGTATACTATGGGTAAGTGCTCCAGTTTACATAGAGTAACAGGGCTTGCTGTGTAAGGAATGCAGTTGTCCTAGTTTCATGCGTCTTGGAACTACACCAAGACAGCAATCCTAAGCAGATCTATTCAAGATCTATTCAATGGAGCTCATTCCCAGGAAAGCGTTCTTAGGATTGCCCTGAAACAAACAAATCTATCAATTTAATTTAACATTCTCTCTCTCTCTTACTTAAAAGAAATCAACTTTGCTTTCTCACCATTATTCAAACAAAGGCACTAGGAAAAGGTGAGGTGTAACTTCTTTCAGTGCTTGGGAAAACCATAAAAAGCCAAGCGAACTGCTAACCTGAAAGAACTTACTATATCAAAACCAGGCACTCTGTGTCATATTTTTGCACATCGTTCCACAGAGAAGCTTTGCTAATCTGTTGCTCGGAAGGGGTCAAACGCCAGCACGTGTCGAGCACTTACAGCTCTTCCTCACCAAGAGGCGGCAGGAGCTCAGAATCTTTTTTTAAAAAACTGTTTATTTACCAATATATAGTTAAACAAAGGGCATGCAGGCTTAATTTCAAAATACTATAAAACAGTAAACAAAATCAAATAACAATGGAAGTTGCAGCAAAAACACACAAAACTAAGCCTACAGCAAGCCCTTTTAGTTTTTTCTTTTTCTTTTCCAGGAGCTCAGAATCTTTGCAGCACTGATCAAGTACATTTATTTTTAAATCTCCTCCTCCATTCATCTCGCAAACCTGCAGAGAAGGTAAACATCTGCCTGGTCAACAACTGGCCACAGGGCCTGAATGAGCTCTGCCCTCTTTCCCTATTTTATCCCTTCAGAGATGGGATGAGCACAAAGAACAGAAGAAAAGAGACCCTGAAACTAAGAGCAGAAAATAACAGAGTCGGCATGTTTCACTTCCTGCTTAGGGATGAATATTCAACACTCACATACTTGACTTTGCTAGAGGGTTTTGTTTTGCAACGTCTGGTGGCAGGTGGACACGAATCTCACCACCCTCCAGGGTGCCTTAAACTGCAATCCTAGAAGTGCTTTTCTGAGAAGGAGTGAATGATGGAAAATGCCGTCAAGTCACAGCTGCATGTGGTTTTAAGGCAAGAGATAAACAGAGGTGTTTTGCCATCGCCTGCCTCTGCACAGCAACCCTGGACTTCCTTGGTGGTCTCCTATCCAAGTACTAAACCAGGGCTAACCCAGCCTAGTTTCCAAGATCTGACAAGATCCGGCTTGCCTGGGCCATCCAGGTCAGGGCATAGACAAACAGAGGTGTTTTGCCATCACCTGCCTCTGCATAGCAACCCTGGACTTCCTTGCTGGTCTCCCATCCAAGTACTAAACCAAAGCTGACCCAGCTCAGTTTCTGGCTACCCTGGCCCATCCAGGTCAGGGCAAAGACAAACAGAGGTGGTTTGCCATTGCCTGCCTCTGCGCAGAGACCCTGGACTTCCTTGGTGGTCTTCCATCCAAGTACTAAATCCAAGTACTAAACTTAGCTTCCGAGATCAGAGGAGATTGGGCTAGCCCAGGCCATCCAGGTCAAGGTTTAAGAGATGAACGGAGGTGGTTTGCCATTTGCCTGCCTCTGCATAGCAACCCTGCCTCTGCATAGCAGACCCTGCTTAGCTTCATAGATCGAATTAGACCCGGCTAGCCTGGGGTCTCCAGGTCAGGGGAATGCACCCTGTGGAATAACATGAGACTTTAATTCTGAGTAAACCGTTTTAGGATTACGCCCCTCCGGGCCAGACTCAAGCACCTCATGGGAAAGGAAGCCACTTCCAAAGACCACCCTGCCTGAAGCCTCCCCCCACACCCCACTGTCCCACAGCCCCCCTCCATTGTCACCCATGTCATAAGAACATAAGAAAAGCCCTGCTGGATCAGACCCAGGCCCATCAAGTCCAGCAGTCTGTTCCCACAGTGGCCAACCAGGGGCCTCCAGGAAGCCCCCAAACAAGACGAGCGCAGCAGCACCATCCTGCCTGTGTTCCCAAGCACCTAATATATTCGGCTTGCTCCTCTGATCCTGGAGAGAACAGATATGCATCACGACTAGTATCCATGGATAGCTCTCTCCTCCAAGTAAATGTCCACCCCCCTCTTAAAGCCTTCCAAGTTGGCAGCCATCCCCACATCCTGGGGCAGGGAGTTCCACGGTTTAACTATGCCTTGTGAGAAGAAAAGACTTCCTTTTATCAGTTTTGAACCTCTCCCCCTCCAGATTCAGCCGATGACCCCGCGTTCTGGCATGATGGGAGAGGGGAAGAAAAGCTCCTCCCGACCCTGCCCGCTCTCTCCACAGCAGGCATAACTTCACGGGCCTCCATCGTGTCTCCCCTCAGCCGCCTTCTTCCCGAGATAAGACAGCCCCAAGCCTTGTCACCGCTCCTCAGAGGGGCAGTTGCTCCAGCCCCCTCCTCAGAGAGAGGGGGGGCTACGGGCGACCCCCATATCCCCCAGCCCCCACTCCTTGCTCACAGAGACCCCCCCCCGTGCCAAGCCCCCCCCCCCTCACCTATAGGCCAGGGTCATGCACTCGAAGAGCTTGGTGAGGGAGGCGTCGATGCTGAGGCGGCCCCCTCCTCTTCCTCCGCCGCCGCCTCCTCCTCCGCCGCCGCCGCCCCCCTCGCCCCGGCCCGCCCCTCCGGCCCGCTCGGCCGCCGCCGCCCCGAAGCGGTAGGTCTGGCAGGTCTGCTCGTTGACGGTGTCGAAGTCGTAGCCCTTCTTGGGCGGGTGCTCGCTGTGAGGCGACGACACCATGAAGTGGCCCGAGTGGATGATCTGCGCCGCCCGCCGCGCCGGGCGCCCGCCCGACCCGCCGCCGTGTAGCCGCCCGCCGCCAGCGGCCCCGCGGCCCTCGGGCCCGGCCCGCCCGCGCCCTCCCGCCGCCGCCGGGCAGCTGGCCTCGTCCCCCTCCTCCTCCTCCTCCTCGGTGTCGTCCGACGAAGAGTCCTCGTCAGGCCCGGCCCGGGGGGAGATGGGCGGCACGGGCAGCGCCCGGGACCCCGCCAACCGGCCGGGCCGCATGAAGACGTCGGCCGCCATGGGGGAAGCCAGACGCGCCCCGCCGCCGCCGCCGCTTCCCGCGACTCTGCGGCCCGCGCCACGCCCCGCGCTGCTGAGGGGGAGGGGGAGGGGGCCGGGCCGCGCCTGCGCAGAGGAGGCCTCGTGGAGGAGGAGGCGGCGGCAGGCCCCGGAGGGAGGGCGAGCGCGGGGCCGGCCCTCTTTACGGGTCGGTGGGAGGCTCAAAACGCGGCCTTGCCTGGGAGCCCGCGCGGCCTAGGCTATTTGCTGCGCGGGGTCGATTCAGAGCCTGCGTGGCGGAGTCTGACCTGGAGGACCGGGCTCGATTCCCCGCTCCTCCACACGCAGCCAGCCGGGTGACCTTGGGCTAGTCACGGTTCTCTCAGCCCCGCCTGCCTCACAGGGGGTCTGTGGTGGGGAAGGGGATTGTAAGCCGGTTTGGCTCTTCCATAAGTGGCAGAGAAAGCCGGCACAGAAAAACCAACTCCTCTTCTGGTTCTATCTCAAGAGGGCATCTTTGGGGTAAATGAAGCAATCTGAATATTGGTAGTCC
Source organism: Euleptes europaea (assembly GCF_029931775.1). Classification (NCBI taxonomy): domain Eukaryota; kingdom Metazoa; phylum Chordata; class Lepidosauria; order Squamata; family Sphaerodactylidae; genus Euleptes; species Euleptes europaea. The sequence continues at coordinate 61,439,653 of NC_079324.1, read as the reverse complement.
AAAAGGGCAAGAGTCCAGTAGCACCTTAAAGACTAACAAAAATATTTTCTGGTAGGGTATGAGCTTTCGTGAGCCTGTGGCTCACGAAAGCTCATACCCTACCAGAAAATATTTTTGTTAGTCTTTAAGGTGCTACTGGACTCTTGCCCTTTTGGACTACTGCAAACAGACTAACACGGCTACCCGCTGTGAATATTGGTAGTAGTTTACTAAAGTGTATTTAAGGCTTCCTTACTACCACCACCCTAACGGTCAAACTGGGTATTCATGGCCAGTTGTCCAGCCCACTTGTAACTTCAAAAGGAGTGTGCCAGGGTTGTATCTTGGCCCCTCTGCTTGTCAGTCTATATATAAACAATATTGTCGAACATCTGTCAGGGTCACAATTTTTCCCAGTCGGGATTGGTGGGAAGGCCATTTCAGTACTCCTTTATGCTGACAATACTCTACTTGTACTCCATATGCAAGTTGGTCACGTATGTGTGAAGTGCTGTCAAGTCGCTTCCGACTCATGGCGACCCTATGAATGAAAGTTCTCTTAACCTTGGCTTATGATGAGATGAAATCTAATTCATGGCAAAGTCATATACTGAACATAGTGGCCAAACCTGGACTCTCAGGAATATTTAAGGATGTGCTTGGTTTCTCTGCAGTTAAAAATTTATAAAGCAAAAGTTTTTGATAGAAATGCCTGAGTGGATACTGAATTACCAGGTACTCCGAGAACTGCCTCACCCGTGGGTCCATCAAAGTCAGTATTATCTACTCAGACCAGTAGTGGCTCTCCAGGGTCTCAGTCAGAGGTCTTTCTCATCACCTACCTGCCTGGTCCCTTTAACTGGAGAGGCTGGGGATTGAACATGGGACCTTCTGCATGCCAAGCAGATGCTCTACCACTAAACCACAGCCCCTCCCCAAAGCAGACCCCCCCTTTAACCTTTGTGTCCTATTTTACTGATTTATCCAATTTTGAGCATAGAAAGTCCTTTACTAAGGCACGTCTGGATACTTTACAATTAGCACTGTTAAGAGGTCATTATGAGACCCCATATAATTAACTAGTCTGCTCATGCAACCATAGATCCATTGAGGACCTGGCTAATGTGATTCTTTGGTGCCTGAGATTTGCAGTAGACTGAAAGATATCTTAGAAATATTTTATCCTGATGCTCAGGGAGGTTGGACCAGAGCAAACTGGAGATATTACTTGCAGACAGAGATAAATGTGTAACGCTACAATTGGCAACGTCTGTGGCCCTGGTTATAAAGATACGGTCAAAACCCTCTGATGCAAGTTTGGCTGATGAATAATAGTTCACTAACTTTACGCCAGATCACTTCTTATTACTATAGGAATAGTAAGTTATTGTTAATTCTGTTTCCTTTAGCTATCAAGGTTTATGCTTTAAACACTTCTCATGTATTTTAATTACTGAATATTTTATGGATTTTATGTGATATTGTGATTGCCTTGTTGTGGCCATGGCTTTGAGCTAATGCAATAAAACGAGAGATGAGATTGAATACTCATACTGGAATAAATGTTTACTGTTTTAAGGTGAATGGCTGTCCTGACTCAGCCGGGCTCTTATGTTCTACTAGGTATCTTGTAAGATTCTTCCATTTCTACAAGTTTTATAGTCACACACACTTTGATTAATTAAATGAAAAAATATTATTCACACAGTATTTGTGTTGTGATTTTTAATTTTTATAAATGAAACCATTGTACATTGTACAAACCATAGCTACTGATGGAATAAATAAATGAAAAAAATTATACTGCTGTACAACACACACAAAATCATTAAGATGGAAAACGATTAGGTTTTTTTTTTTAAACCCACAAAATTCTTTACACCTTCTAGCAGGCCTTTAGATAGAAAGAACATTCCAAAATATGACGACCTTTCTGTATGAAGCGACTCAAAGCCAATAATTTTATGCTGCCTCACTGACTGGTGGATGCTATTTTGTTAAGTGCCAGCACTTTTTGGAATGTTTAATAACTACTTTCCCCAAGCAAAAAAGAAAAACACCTTCAATTAACAATTCTACTTTAAGTGTTTGGCTGAGTAAATAGCTCATTTGGAAGGCTTCCTCCCTCGCCGCCCCCCCACAAAGATCTGTTACCTTGCTAGCTTATGTCTAGGTTTTAGTATTTGAGAGGTCCAAACGCTCAGCTTGTAGATAAGGAAGCACTTATTGACATCTGCACTATTTCTAAAAACACGGGTGCTATGCACCAAGCACGGCTGCTCCATGATGTCTCGTGACATGAGCAGAAGTGCTTCGTGGCCTGCATCCATTATCAGCATGACCACTGACAGTCACCTGGATGCAAGATTTCAGCAACCCCTCCCCTCCGCATTTCAATAACCCCCCTGCCCCGACAAAAAGTTCATAAAACCGATTATTCTAAGTAAAGATGGCTCTATACCAAGAAGCTGGATCCGGTGCCAAGCCTCAAGTATTGTAGATCCTTTCCTCGCTGGATCTCACCTACGATAATTTCCAAGCTTTAAAAATCATTATCTAACTGCACATCCAAATGGCCTATCAGTGTTGTCAGGCACTTCAAAGAAAGACTAGTAACAGTCTTGTACACAATTTTGAATTTCTGCATACTAGATAATGTTAAGATTCTCTCCCCTCATGTCAAAAGGGTACAGGCTGACGCTAAGGGGTTAAAGGAATCTAACTATCCACTTTTTCTCAACTGCCTGTTGTAGAGAGATGATCTCAATAGCTATAACTCTGAACGAGCTACAAATTAAGTGTTGCTACTTACAAAGTGAAGCCACTAAATGCTGTGATTCTGCTAGGGTGGTTTGTTTGTTTTTGTTGAGCTACAGAATAGCAAGAAGATGGTGCCATCCATTAAAACCCACTGCTCTGCAACTTTCATTTATTTTAGGAGCTCAGTTGTAGGGCTCAGTCCACACATCAGTAAGGAAGCCCTCCTGGGGAAAAAAGGTTGATCCAGCAGCACCAAGTCTTTGTGAACGACACCATACTTCTGAGGAAAAGTCACAGAGGAATTAAGCCAGTTTCACTAAGCGTGTCAGTAAATGCCAATACATGTTTCTAACTAATGAAAAATTTGAGGTATTTTAGTGCTATTTATATATATTTTTTATTTATTAAGTACAGGATTCAGCTTTGAAATCAAAACACGTGTCTACTTCCTTGAAAATCTGTAAAAAACACAAAACAGAACCACAAGCTGCATCTACGGACAGGAGCTACCAGGGCACGACGACTTTTCAACAGTGGCTTCCGAGTGATGGACTGCGCTGATCAATTAAAACTACATAATTACAATGTTTTTAAATTTCAAAAATATATTTGTCTATTTCATAGATCAGCCAACACATTTTCGTAAAAAAAATCTAATTAAACATGGGTGTTAGTGTCCACACTGACTGCCATTTAATCAGTCGTCACCCACATTTTTCAAGCAGATACACAATTCAAGAGGAAAAAAATCAGTTATGTATATTGTGCAAACCTGTATTTATAGAGGAATCTTTAAGAGGTTCAGAAACCGCTATTAAGAGCTAGCTCTTAAAATTCATAATTTGCTTCAATACTTACCCAAATCAGTGCTAATTTAAACAGCAAAACACATTCATTTGAATAAACCGGTTTGTTTCAAGAGACTATTAATACAGCTAGAGGATGGAAACCACCAGGAATGTCTTCTACGCAAGCTGTATTTATGCACAGCTCTCACATGTGTCCACAGTGACTGTGTAGGAGAAATTTTACAGCAGCTCAAAAGCTGTACTTAAAAAAACCTTTGCTGTGCGAACCACATGGTTTTGTCTCTAGACTCCCAACAGTGAAAATAGCCTCCTGATTTCTCTCACAATATCTCCATGTTAGAACAGTAAGCACCAGGGTATAAAATTGAAGGGGGGGGGGGGAAACACACCTAAAGCTTCATATATGGCATTGTAGAAACATAGGCCACTTTGCAAGAGATGGGGGTAGGGGGGGTGAGAAAACTCACGTTAAAAAAATTAGCACTGGCTCGTTTTGGAACACAAGGCACAAAAAAAAGAAAAAGAAGAGCAGACATCAAACCAGAACAATGAACTTCACATGAATAGATAATACCTGACCTGTACCATCCTTAAATATCTTAAAATGTTAAATAGAAAAATGGAAAAAATACAGCAGCAACTTAATTGTAATTCTGACGTTAGAAACAGTGCGTAGACCCCTCCTGAGTTGTTCACTCCAACCATTTCAGAGACAGTAACTTAAAATTCTCAACATTTCATTTCACAGGAAAGAAAGTTCAGTGTCTGAAGCCTTTGCTTGGTTTTCTTGGATTTTTGCTTGGTAACTTGAAAAGTTTGTAGGAGTTCTGTCTTCCTCTGAGACAAGATACTTAAGTATGGTTGTTCTATAATTTAGCCCACTGATGTACCTTATGTAAAAACTGGCCAGGGGAAAAAAAATCTAGCGTCTATATTTCATCCACATTTTGTTGAGAGGGAGCCTCTACTTTCATCTTTTTAGAAGGTGGCACTCCTTCAGAGTCCTTCACAGAGGGAACAAAAAAAGGAGAATTAGCATCACCACTGAATAAAAACAACAAGGAAGTCTTATTTGTACAGAGGCACAAAATATCCCCAGATGGCAAATGTTATTTCAATCATCATTTATTTCCTGCTATTTTCAATCATCATTTATTTCCCTTCATAGATCTCCCATTCACACAAGGAGAACACCATTTCTAGATATGAAACGTATTGGCTCCCCAAGCAAAAGCTGCATTTATCACACGCCCCTACAAAAGTCACACATACCAAAGGTAAGCCAAAATACCTTTCCCCCACTATACGCATTAAGACAGGTGTCAGAAAGCGACTGGAAGACATCTTTTGAAATGTGTAGACTAGTCAGACCTTTATGCAATTTGCTTTCACTTTGCTGCCAAAGGATGCTTGTCAGGAGGAACAAATATGGTTTCCACTAGAAACAGCAGCAATATCTTTGAACCAACAGGCAAGAGGCCTGGAACAAGGGCTTCTGCTCTCATGACCATCCTTAATCTAGAAAAGAACCAGGAGATTGACTACCTTTCGATCTTGTGACCAGGGTTTTAAGTGGAAAGAATGCCCAAGCCCCTAACTCAAGTCATGTGGCGGTCTCTACCAGTCGCTGGCTCTGCTTCTTTCCTACTTCTTAACACCTGTGCACATCAGTCCAAGCACAAATTAAAGGGACATCTAGGCTTTTACAACAACAGCCAGATAAAATGCAAGTTTCCATGTATGAACAAAAGGACTGTTTGCTGTACAGATAAGTCAAAAAGTTCAGTGGCTGACTGTCAATGCCAAGACAGAAAGAAATGTCAATACAAACAGCAAAGGTGAGAAAATTTAACACCAAGGGCTTGGCTGGAAGTTGGTAAACTTAGATTCTGATTTCTGACAATGCCCCTTCCTCGTTTTTGTTTGACATTACCATTAAGAGGTCCGTATAGCAATATTTCTAAATTACCTGAGAGTTTTTAGATGCCTCTGTGGCAGTGTCATTTTCTGTCAGCGGCTGAGTTTCGACTTTCTCTGAACTATTCATGGAATTCTCCAATGAAGATTGTGAATTTTGTTCATCGGATGCATCTGAAAAAGTTTACAGCAAAATTGCAGGGAATGCAACCACAATGCTTTTTATCCAACGATAACTGCACAAGAATCTTAGATAGAAGAGAACCTGAAACATTCAGCAAGAGGGATATCTGGCACTGGGGCCTCAGTAAGTTAGAAACAGGCTGGAAGCTGGACAGCCTGTTGTGCCAGCCACTAGAGGGAGGCATGGCAACGTGGATATGCCGGAGGGGGGTGTTACCAATCCTCTGCAAGCATTTGGGTAACGTTTATGCAGAGCGGGCAGCCTACAGACAACTTATGGGAGAGAAGGAATGCAAGAGAGCAATGACCCCCCACCACCACAATTAATTATAAGTCTGAAAAACATGAATTTGAATTCACACAAATGGCTAGTTTGTTCTGGGATCTATGGAATGGCTTCTGGAATAATTACAATGGTATTTCACACAGGACAGACCTTCATAAGAATGTGTCATTCATACAACTTCACCAAATACATTCTCGTTAAGCGGATCCATTCAAAAATCCAATCTCGGTTTACAATTGCTTAATTCCAAATATAGGACTCTAAATCTACAGTCTGAAATGCAGTAAAGACGAGATGAAAACCTGGAAGTGGCTAGGCAGAAGCTAAAGGGGGCCTTATACGGATTTCTGTACTGAAACCCCAATTATCTTTTTATGATCTGAGAAAGCAACGTGACCTGGATGGCCCAGGCTAGCCTGATCTCATCAGATCTCAGAAGCTAAGCAGGGTCAGCCCTGGTTAGTATTTGGATGGGAGACCACCAAGGAAAACCAGGGTTGCTGTGCAGAGGAAGGCACTGGCAAACCACCTCTGTTAGTCACTTGCCATGAAACCACCCCAAAAAGGGGTCACCATAAGTCGGCACTTTAAAGTGCCATAAGAAGGCACTTTACACACACACACAGATTTCTGTACTGAAACCCCAATTATCTTTTTATGATCTGAGAAAGCAAGGTTAAGGCCTCTCCCTGGCCATAGGGTCTGTATTCCACATACATTCTCTTTTCACTCATGAGTGTAAAGCCAAGAAAACTAAAGCATTAGATTTTACATTCCTTCAGACTATCTTTGAAAATGCATCCTAAAAGTGAACATGTGTAAGAGGAGCTTCCAATAGTGCCCTTAGAGCTCAATCTAACCTTAAAGCCAGGAGCCACTGGAGCAGCCTCAGGATAGCAAACTATCTTTTGATCTGCTTGATTACAAAGGAGCTAATTAAGCAACCTGGATAAACCAGAGGAGCTCAAACCCAGCACCTCAGATCGTAGCCACTCAAGGCTGAGCAGAGGTGTCTCAATAAGAAAAGGTTGGGAAAGTTTGCACACTTCCCAGGCCAAGGAACTGTGCTTTGTGCTGTGACCTAACCAGCTCAGCAAAAATTCACCTTTGACAATAACTATTCACAAAGTCATAGTAAAAGCAAAAGCTAACTAGAAATAAAAGGGAAATTGGAAGTTTGGCATCCAAAGCAGAAGAAAAGCGGAACCGGACTTTAAAAATAGGTTCCTTTGCTCCAAGGAGGTATTTTGTTTGATCTGTTGCATATAAAGAAATGGACGACTGCTAACCGCTCGCATCCAAGAAATGTGGAGGTCCGCTAGCCCTGAAAAGACAAAGCAAGGCAGCAATATATCAATTACCTTCTGAACCAGGTTCCTCTTTCGCATCTGTTTGCGCATCATCAGACTTCGTTTCAGGACCATCTGCCTGTCCCGTTGAATTCTGCTCTGGCGTGGGACTCGAATTGCTGCTGTTCTCTTGTTTTATCGGAGAAGCATCAGCTATCGAACTCTGGTTGCTGTTATCATCTACAAACAACAGAATGGCTTGGTGAAAAAACTGAACATTCCAAAACTTTTTTTGGGTAGGGATTGTGGGTATCATGTATAGAATTCTCTTGCATTCATAGCATGTTCAAACTTCCTTCTCAAATCCTCAGGTGTTCTATGTGCCTGAGATGTGAGCCAGGCCAAAACTACATAAAAATTATTTACTTACTTATTCATTTGTTTCATTTATACCCTGCCTTTCTTCCTGCTGGGGACCCAAAGTGGCTTCTACTCTCCTCCTTTTTATCCTCACAACAATCCTGTGAGCTAGGTTAGGCTGAGAGTGTGTGATTGGCCCAAGGTCACCCAGCAAGCTTCCGTAGCCGAGTGGGGATTCGAACCTGGGTCTCTCTGATCCTAGTATGATACTCTAACTACCACACCACACTGACTCTCCTTCTAGTATTATAATAATTATTTTTTGCTGCACTTAAATACATAAGACCTGAATTAGATATGAGGCTGACTTCCATGTGATACTGTCTTCCATGTTTGTATTCAAGTGTCTAGCCCGTTCACAAAGAGTGCATCTAATTTCATCAAAAGAGACACAGAGGTTGAGGGAACCCTCCTTACTTTCCCCACTGATCCTCTCCCAAACTCTAATAGTGGGAACAGCCCTGGTGAGGCAGAAGGCATCTGGAATAATGGGGCAAGAGATCAACTCTAATGTTAAAAGGAATGTATAGGTGAGTACACCTCCCCAGAAACCTGCTCAAGGTGGCTCAAAACTAACAGTACAAACCAACAAGCCATTTAAAAAGAAGTCAATTAGAAACAGTATTATTATTAGATTTATTAGATTTCCACAGCGCCTGCAAGACGGAGTTACTCCACCGGGCCTATGGTTGTGGGCAGCCACAGGTTGTCATCTATCCCTAGCCTCCATACCTCCCCTCCCCTATTTTATTATATAGAACTGCTCTGACAGCGCGTTCCTGACTTCTGAGGACAAAAGTCCTCAGGAGTCCAGGAAGGGGCTGAGCCTGGCCTTGGTTGGAGACTGACAGACAGAACACGGAGCAGCCTAGCATGATGTTCATAAAACAGCAAAGAAAATCTGGAACCCCTCAGCTAAAAGCATGGGTAACAAGAAATTTTTGGCCAGGCACCAAAAGGAAAGGTAGGCAGGCACCAGGTGAGCCTCAAGGGGGAAGACATTAAAAGAGTAAGGTGCCTCCACTGAAAAAGCCCTGTCTTTGGTCACCACTTGCCTGACCTCTGTAGGCAGTGGCACAGAACAGGGCTTGACAAGACATCTTAACTGGCTGGCTGGGCAATATGGGATCCTTCAAGTATTCTTGTCCCAAGCTGATTAAGGCCTCTAAGGTAAGAAGCAGCACTCTGAATTATGCCCCGAAACAATGAGAAGGGTGACAGAGATCCTAAAACTTGCTAAGGATCAGAAATCAAACCTAGAGCATCTGGGACCCTTGATTACATTACAATACAGATATTCAGGTCCATTCCACATTGGACCATCCTGGCAGACTTTTTGGGACTGAGCCGGTTTAACCAGACCAGGTAATTGTCATGAAAGTTCAGTCATTTCCAGGTGCTTGATGGAGGTGGAATATGGCTCCGATTGGTAAAAGTACCCTCTGACATCAGAGATGGGAGTGTGTGTGTGTGTGTGTGTGTGTGTGTGTGTGTGTGAGTGAAGTGCCGTCGAGTTGCTTCCGACTCATGGCGACCCTATGAATGAAAGTCCTCCAACATGTCCTATCTTTGACAGCCTTGCTCAGATCTTGCAAATTGAAGGCTGTGGGTTCCTTTATTGAGTCAATCGATCTCTTGTTGGGTCTTCCTCTTTTCCTGCTGCCCTCAACTTTTCCTAGCATGACTGTCTTTTCCAGTGACTCTTGTCGTCTCATGACGTGACCAAAATACGACAGCCTCAGTTTAGTCATTTTAGCTTCTAGGGTCAGTTCAGGCTTGATTTGATCTATAACCCATTGATTTGTTTTTTTGGCAGTCCATGGAATCCGTAACACTCTCCTCCAACACCACATTTCAAAGGAATCTATTTTCTTCCTATCAGCTTTCTTCACTGTCCAGCTTTCACACCCATACATAGTAATAGGGAATACGATGGCATGAATTAATCTAGTCTTGGTGGCCAGTGACACATCCTTACACTTCAAAATCTTTTCTAGCTCCTTCATGGCTGCCCTTCCCAGTCTCAATCTCTTTCTGATTTCTTGGCTGCAGTCTCCCTTTTGGTTGATGGTGGAGCCAAGGAATAGAAAGTTTTCCAACAATTTCAATTTCCTCATTGTCAACCTTAAAGTTGTGTAATTCTCCTGTAGTCATTACTTTTGTCGTCTTGATGTTCAGCTGCAGTCCTGCTTTGGCACTTTCTCTTTTAACTTTCAGCAGTAGTCATTTCAAAACTTCACTATTTTCTGCCAATAATGTAGTGTCATCAGCATATCTCAAATTATTAATGTTCCTCCCTCCAATTTTCACTCCACCTTCATCTAAATCTAATCCAGCTTTCCTAATTATATGTTCTGCATATAGATTGAAGAGATAGGGAGACAAAATACATCCTTGTCTGACACCTTTGCCAATTGGAAACCATTCCGTTTCTCCATATTCTGTTCTAACTGTGGCCTCTTGTCCAGAGTACAGGTTGTGCATCAAAACGATCAGATGTAGTGGCACACCCATTTCCTTTAACACCAGCCATAGCTTTTCATGATCTACACAGTCAAAAGCTTTGCTGTAATCTATGAAACACAAGCTGATTTTCTTCTGAAATTCTCTCGTATGCTCCAGTAACCAGCGTATATTTGCAATATGATCTCTAGTGCCTCTTCCTTTTCTGAAACCAGCTTGAACATCAGGCATTTCTCGTTCCATATATGGTAACAGCCTTTGCTGTAAGATTTTGAGCATCACTTTACTTGCATGAGAAATTAATGCGATGGTCCGATAGTTGCTGCATTTGTATGGGATTGGAGAAATCCGGTTGTCAGTCTTAGAAAGGAGGCCGGCTTAGGCCCAACTCCATTTAGCATTATCTATACTGGCAGCTAAACTGGCAGCAAGTGAAGACACCAAGAGTAATGATATTTCAAGCTGAACTCACTGCTAACCAACCATTTGGCCAAAATTAATACCTGGTATAGAACGATGTGGGTTGGCATTACACAGATTACACAGTTGCACCAAGAATTTATAGATTAAGAGCCAACCCAGAAGGCTGAACTGGTTTACAGTGTGAAGGATCAGCTATCAATTCTGCCCTGGTTCTGTTGACCCATTTCTGGATGTAGGTCTCTTGGGTTCCAATGCAAAAATTCAACTACCTGGAAGTTTTCATATTCATGAGATTGAACATGATCTCCACATACAAAGAATAGGTACTCTGCATCAAAGACTAAAAAGCATACTACTTTATCTTCTTCTGAACACAGAAGTTTACACCTTTACACCTTTGTAAAGCCCCGTGGAGCAGAGTGGTAAGCTGCAGTACTGCAGTCCAAAGCTCTGCTCACGACCTCCCAATGGAAGTTGGTTTCAGGTAGCCGGCTCAAGGATGACTCAGCCTTCTATCCTTCAGAGGTCGGTAAAATGAGTACCCAGCTTGCTGGGGGTAAAGGGAAGATGACTGGGGAAGGCACTGGCAAACCACCCCGTAAACAAAGTCTGCCTAGAAAATGTCGGGATGTGACATCACCCCATGGGTCAAGAATGACCCGGTGCTTGCACAGGGGACCTTTACCTTTATCTTTTTAAGGTGGCTGAAATTCATTCAGGCAGACGAAAGGGGAGATCAGTCCAAACAAAGTGACCTTGACCCACTGCCCAAAAAACGCTTCCAGAGTTTCACACCCTTGCATATAGATGTTCGTTAATAAAAGCTATCGCCTTACCTACTTTGCCTCTCACCGAGACATCCAGAATTGGAAAATTACAGATTCCACTGATGGTAGCCATGGTAACATTTAATGACTCACTCCAAGTGTTAATCTGTCAAGCACATGCTTCTGGAGAGAAAACCTTAATTTCCCCAATTCACTTTCATCAGGCTGGAGACTTTACAGAGATGTATAACAGGGGAGGGGAGAAATCCCCATGTCCTGGAAATCTACTCTGACAACAAAGGAGAATCTGCACTATCACCATTAAGTTAATGAAATCATTGTGAACTAGAGCGGGAGACAGGAAATATCGGAGGTTTCCATTTCTTATAGCATCATTGCGGTGTGCTTGTTGGCATTTCAGGTTCCAGTAGCTTAAAAACACAGGGAGTCAGATTTAAGGGAATCATTAGAAAAAGGCTCCCAACAATTGCAGTCTAGCAACAGAAGTTGCCATTGGAGGTTGTATAACCCCCTTCTTGGGTGGTCTTGAATGCGAAGTTGACCAAGTTCTGCACTAGAGAGATTTTAAGATGCAAGTATTCTGCTGCCTAAGGGGCACATGAACTCAGGATACTGGCACCGAAAAAGCTTTGCAAAACATGATCTAAGTCTCCATACACCTTTTGCAGTAATGTCAAGATCTACAGCCATTCTGACTTTCTTATTATACAAAATCGCAACCACAACATTGTTTCCTCATTTTCAGCACCAAACAATATTCACCCACCATCATTTCCACCTGTACCCCAACTGCACAAAGCTGCAGCCCACAAAGTGCTCTCCCTCAAATGGTCCCACTGAAGTCTTCCGCTTTAAAAGCTGTGGTTGCTATTCAATGTTCACATGAACCTGCCTTATACTATATTCAGATAAAAATATTTCATACGGTTTATTTCTGGGTGTGACTTTTATAATTTTATGTATTTATGACCACTGAGGAAGGCCTACTCAGGCCGAAACGCATCTGGTCAAGCATTGGCCATTTTATAACTGATTTTTATATGTAGCCTGTATTCCAGGCCCTGTGTTTTTAACAATTTTACTGTGTACACTTTGCAATAAATGCAATTATTTTGTTATACTGTATAGTTTGTAGCTCAATTTTTGAAGCTCTGTCTACATATTTGGTTGAGTTTTTTTCCCTTTTTTGTTGTTCTATTATACTATGACCACGGCTCTATCACTCTTGGTATTGTCCACTCTGATTGGCAGCTGCTTTCCAGGGCATCAGGAAAAAGTCTTTTACAACACCTACTACATGATCCATCTGACCAGAGATGCTGGGAATTAAACATGGGAACCTCTGCATGCAAAGCAGGTGCTCTCCCACTGAGCCACAGCCCCTCCCCTTAGTCTGTCAGATTGCTCAAAGACTTCTGAAAGTGAGATAGAACTGCCTGACCCTGGGGAGCCACTGTTTTCTCAGTGCTAATTTTTGTTTCTTACTTTAGCTGAGGGACCCAACCAGGAATGCAAGTCACATTATCAATCAATTTGGAAATCAAATTCACATATCTGGGGACTCCTTCCTCTCTCAACCATTGCCACTATTAGTGGCAGAGTATTCCTGCCCCACACTCACCATGCATATCCATCATGCCAGGAGAGGAGCTGTTCTCTGGAGTCGTGACCTCAGAACCACACTTTTCATCTTTGCCCTTTTTCTTATTCTTGGTTTTCTGGAATAGGAAGAGAGATTTAAGACCATGACCTCATACAACCTTGACTAATGGCCAGGATTTGGTGCTTCTGCCCCTCAACTGAGGCTCAATTCTCAGAAAACTGTTTTTAAATTTTTATTTTCTGGTGAAGCGTGACATCACTAGAGGGGAGTCTTCTTATCATTATATCGTCTTGAGTAGCTCTCCTGTAATAAGGCTACAACAGCACAATCAAAAACACGTGAATGATACCAATATCCATCACTGTAACCAAAAAAGAACAGATCCAAATCACTGTGACTAATCATACCAGTTGAACAGGGCAGCACGTTTTTGAGCTGCAGATTCCTTGAGTCAGGAAGGCAGTGACACCAGAAAAAGAATTCCTCTCTATGTCCTGCTGTATACAGATCCTCCAACTGGCTCAAAGAAGACTGGGCGTTTAAGTCAAGGAAATTCATACGGTGATTTAAAATCAGTATCAGAGGAGGAAGGAGGTGTCTAGACCAAGAGTGTCGAACTCAAATGTTAGGAGGGCCGGATATGACATAAATATCACGTGGTCAGGCCAGACCATGCCTCACCAGCCCAGATTGAGAGTGTGGGGGTGGCTGCCTCTCCTGGCTTGCAGGCCGGATAAGAGCTCTTAAGGGGCCGGATCTGGCCTTCAGGCCTTATGTTTGACACCCCTGCTCTAGGCTGATCCTGCACTGAGCAGGGTGTTGGACTAGATGGCCTATATGACACTTTCCAACTCTATAGTTCTACTCAGCAGAACAGTGTTTTCACACAAAATGGGATATAAGTTCATAGCTGATGGGTAAACAAGCACTTGCCTGTTGTTCATGCTGATATTCATAGCTGGAATTAAGCAAATTACAGAGCTCACATACTCAGAGGGGATATTACTATTTACGTTTTTATCTCGTTCTGCCTCTGATGAGCACAGCCCCAGTAACTTCACAACCACATGTTGGAAATAAATCTGAAAAATTAGGAGCCGGACCAAAGTGACCCAAGGAACTTAGCAGCTGAGCAGAATTTTATACCAGGGACTACTCCATCTAAATTCCGCTCTCTATCCACCACATCACACTGGCATCAGACAAGAACAAAAGATCAGCCAGGTGAGCTCAAGAACCACCAGGATAGCATCATCAGGAGTCAAACGTTTGGCCTCAACGTCCACGGCAACCTACTAGTTAGTTCCTGTTCCCAAGCCCGTCATACGTACTGTACAGCATTTATAACGATTGGCCTCAGAAGATGAGCATTTATCCTACAGCTTCTTCTTTACATGGAAAGCAGACTGTGTGTTGGATACTAGGGTCATGCATTCTATGTCAAGAGATTATAAAATTACAGCCTTTGCTTCAATGGATTTCACTTAGCAGGCTATTTTTAAAAAAGGAAGGCGTTGCATAATTGAAGCACTTTGCTTTCAAATAAATCAAGTATTTGCACGTCAGATCAATATGGAGCAGCAACACTTGCTGAATGTCATATGGAGCACTCCCCCAAAGTGCTACAGTCATTACAGAAGGCAAAGGGAAGGGCAAGAGCATCTATTGCATCAAAAGCCCATGCAGGAAAAAAGATGCGGCATTTTCAATTAGGAGGCGACGTAATTGGTCTCCAAGGAGAAAGTGCCAGCTGCACCACGCTTGGCATACCCAGTGCCTGCTGAGAGAATGAAGAAACAGATGCTGGGGGGGGGAGGGGACCTGGCTCGGAAATTAGAGCACTCCGGTCAGGCAACGCTCTGGAAATCGGGAGCAGATGGCCACATGACAGCCTCAGGATGCAGCGGGCATTGACAAGTATTGGGGATTTTCTCGGTCAACCAGCGTGTGTGTCAGCCGATTAAAACAGGTGAAAAACATTAAAACTGCGCAAACACAGGCATACAATAACTATGCCTTCCTATCTGGCATGGACAGGGCACTGGGCCTTTTCCATCATAGCTCCGGCTCTGTGGAATGGGCTCTCTGAAGAGGTGAGAGGGGCCCCCACCTTGGAGGTGCCACAAGGCTTATCTGTTTGCCAGGGCTTTTAAGGGGGTTTGAACAGCAGGAATCTTTTAAGTGGGGAGAGATTTGGGACTCATTTTATCTTTGGTTTTAGCTGAGGATGCTTTAACTATGATTGTAAGCCGCTTTGAACCAAGCAGAAAGGCAGGATATAAATGTTTAAAGAAATAAACTGTAAAGACAGGTGGCCATAAAGATGACTATATGACGCAATCTTCATTGTCACAATCTCCAGCTGGTTTCAGCATGGACCAAAAATAGCACCAACACTTCTGTCTGAAAAAGGAACAGGGTCTTTCAGAAAGACTTCCCTCCCCACCATAAAAATCAATTTTCCATTTAGCTAACATACTGTTAATTTTCAAACTGCATACTAGGTACTGGCTCTGGAAAAGGACTCAACTTTTTTATACATTAAACAAGGAAGCTATAAACGCAGCCTCATTTTCATCACAAGCATCCTAATTGATTGCCAATACTAAGTAATATTGTGTGTGATTTTTTTCCAATAGAAGGATTTGAAATTTGGAAGACTGTGCCAAACTGTGTTTTCTACCAATAACTCCTTCAGTCTCAGACCCCTTTCCTAGCTTTTGTCTACAACCGCAACACAAAACAACTTGCGTTTTTCTGAAGATTGCCATGCAGTTTCACCAGATATTAAAGAAATACCCTGAAACACTTACATCATCTCCTTTTGGCTCCGTTACTGGTACCCATTTGTAAATCCTCAGGGAGGTGTCTCCAACCGTTACCCATTTCTTTTCCCTACAAAGCAGAAATATTCATTCAAAACACACTGAAAAGTGAAATGACCTAGTAATGCATGTCACAGAAGGATCTCAACAAGTTTTTTTAACTGGTAGGATATTCTCGACCGAACTTAGAACTATGCGGAGACCAGCCACTCAGTACTGAGACATATATAATTATCTACGTTTATAATAAAGACCCATTATCTCAGCAACCAGCAGGCATCTTCACAGTTCCTGGATGGACAGAATTCTATATTCCACAATATGCACAAGCAAATACAAGTATTTGTTCAACAACGTTTAATGTTTCACAACAGTACATGATTTCTCTTTTGGCAAAGACACTTGACAATTGTACTTGGGGCTCACAAAAAGAGGTTTACAACTAAGAGCTATCTGCGTTCAACAGAGGAGGTGTGAGTACAATCTGTGCAACCCAGATTTCCAGAGACAGGAATACTACAGGACAACACGTGCGCCCCCGTCTTCCAGCACTCAAGACTCCATGCAAAAGCCCAGGCAGCCAAACCACCCTTACATTAGAATAGGTATCTGAGAAGGCATGGTGCCCGGAATGCGTGCCTGCAAAAAGAAGCTTCACACTGCAAAATAAAATATTGGAAATGACGGCTGAGTTTAAAGGCCTAACAAAAGGAGATTAAGAATTGCGACAACGTCCAAAAATAAGGCCTCTGGTTCATGAATTCGGGGAGGGGGGATCCTGAAAATGGGATAAAGTATTTCCCCCCCCTCCCAACAAAAGCTAACGCCCAAGGAAAGGAAAGAATATCTTATTTTAAGAATATTACGCAATTAAACTGCTTGGGCCTTCACAGCCTGAACCTAAAAGATCAGGTTGACTAAAGGGAACCTCCATGTTCAGAGGCAGTCAAACTCTGAATACCAGCGCCAGGAGGCAACATAAGGGGAAGGCCTCAGCCTCTGTGTCCGAATGAGAGGAACTAGTTTCAGGAAAGGGAGGGAAGAAATAGTAGGGGAGGGGAAATGAGATCCCCTCCAGAAGTCTGTGCCAATCTCCCCTCTTGTATTGGTATATTATAGTGCACCCATACAAAGAACGCCAAGAACAGAACACTCAAATGGCATCTACTCTGGTGTTCAAATAAACCCAATTCCAACCTATTCATTTAAACTACAAACATAAAAGACAATTTTAGAGCCTAAAATGCCAAATTACAGAGGGGGCTCCATCAAGTGAACAGAAGTCTCCACGATACAATACAAAACACCTATCTCCTCCACTCAGCTTTCAATTGACACACCCAAACCCATGTCTCAAAAGGGGAAACCTTGTTCAAGCTTCACACAATCAACACTATCAGGCCACATAAAGACAGCACAAAAAAACCTCCACGTCTGAAGCAGATGTTTGACTGGAGGCTGAAGAAACTAGTTTTGCAGAAGTTCTCCTCAATTCGCAGATTAGCAGAATCAGCAGCAACATGGGGAAGGACACGTCTGTTCTCGGCAATTAGACTCCAACAAAGGCTGAATGTGATCCGAGCAACTGAACCCTCAAAGGAAGCCTCCGACAAAGCTTCCCACGTCCTCCCAAATCTGCTAGCAGTTGTTAAGAACACTTGGTGGCACGAAGGCTTTCTTTTTTTGTGCATAAAGCATTAGCCCATTTGGTCATCTTTAGGGGATTCCAACAAGCTCGCGAAGTGCAAATGATATCTGAGAACAGGGATTAAAATAGAACAGGCACAAACCAGTGTATCTGTACCATCTACCTCTAAAAGAAGCCAAAATAATTTTTATGCGGTCAAGAAGGTTCCCACACTCCTGTTGGTCTGCAGGATGTAAGGCAGAGCTGTTCAGGAGCGCACTTGCAAAAGGTGAATAGAGTTACAATGAATGTAGTTAATTGGTCCTTGTAGGTTATCCGGGCTGTGTAATCGTGGTTTATTTTCTTTACTGACGTTTCACCAGCAGCTGTGGCAGGCATCTTCAGAGGAGTAACACTGAAGGACAGTGTCTCTCAGTGTCAAGTGTGTAGGAAGAGTAATATATAGTACGATATATACTACACACTTGACACTGAGAGACACTGTCCTTCAGTGTTACTCCTCTGAAGATGCCTGCCACAGCTGCTGGCGAAACATCAGGAAAGAAAATACCAAGACCACGGTTACACAGCCCGGATAACCTACAAGAACCAATGAACTCTGACTGTGAAAGCCTTCGCCAATGTAGTTAATGTTTGTGAGATTTCAAATAGTTCGTTAGGTAGATTATGCTATTCTTTTTAATACTCTCTTCTAATTTTGTCATCCAGCTTTAACCCAGCGGTGTGAAAAATGACGTTTCACTGCATTGTTCCCCAATCTTGTAATGATGCTGTACTGTCGGTTTTATGAAGTTCCCTAATGTTGTGGGTTCTATGTATTGTGATTTACATATTACATTCTCTTTAGTTGTAACTAGGGTTGCCAGCTCTGGGTTGGGAAATACCTGGAGATTTTGGGGGTGGAGCTTGGGGAGAGGAAGGACCTCAGCAGGGTATAATGCTCAGCAGGGCATAATATATACAGAGTCCACCCTACAAAGCAGCCACTTTCTCCATCAGAGCTGATCTTGGTTGTATGGAGATCCACTGTAATAGCGGGAGATCTCCAGGGACCACCTGGAGGTTGGAAACAGAACCCTGGATACTTACCGTGAGGGTTCTTTCTGCTCTGAGGTATGGAGGGCATCCTGAATTATGGGTGACTCCTAGCAGCTGGTCAGGAAGGCAGGACTTATTTTGTCACTTCCTGTCTCCCACATGGGAGTCTGCTAGCTCAGTTTAAATATTTCCCAAGCTAAGATGAAGGACATTCCTTTAGGTCGAGATTTTCTCCTTTTATTTCCTCTCCAGAATTAGGATCCTCTAAGAGGTCTAGAGCTGTGATTGTTTTTGCCAATAAGGACTGATAGTCCTCCCCATTAAACAGGGGTGTTGGTTGTTCTGCCTCTATGGGTTCTTCCTCGGTTAAAAATTCTCCTTGCTCCTTTTCATTAGCTGATAAGGAGGAAGCACCCACCTTTCCTGGGGAAGGACAATTGTGTGCATAAGAGGCCTTTCTGGCTGCTTCAGTGGGCCACTGACAGAAATCCCCCTTGTAAGGGGCGTCCTCTCCCTCCCCAAGTCTGTATCTTGCGATGGGAACCTGTGGGGGGGATTGGGGGGAGTGGTATGAGCCCCTGGGAGAGGATGAAGCAGGATGGCTCTGGATATTATGTAACTCTTCCCTAAGGGCTCTTCTGACTATCTCCATACTCTTGAGCAAGATGGCTGTGCTCCCACAACCTCAACCGAGGAGGGGGTACATTACCACCTGGATGTTCCATCTCCGCCATCTGCTACAAGGTGAGGGGTGGTCCTCCTGGGGGCCTGGCCTATTATCATAGTCACTCAGGGCCAAACTGGTAGCCATTAGGGCCGATGGATCCAAGGAGGCCCGTTCCGTGCCAGTTTTACTCGGCACGGTTTGCCATTTCCGTTTTGGCACAAATATCTCCAATGCTTGGTCTCCTTCTCCTCTAATGCATCTGTTGCTGGACATATTGTCTCCTCATGGCAGAGAGGAAATTAGGCCCGTGTCTGCGTCCTCCTCAGATAGAAAACCATCTCCGTTGGGCTCCTCCCGAGTCTCAAACTCCGCTATAGTGGAGGAAAGGGGAGGACAAGGAGAAGGAGACATGTGCAGTGAAAGAATGTGATCTTTCTCTCTCTCTCCTTCCAACGACAGATAACCGGCTGAGATTAGTAATAATTAGTACAAGACAGAAAAAGGGTAGCTGCTGTGGAGAGCTACTTCTCAGCTACTCTCCCTATGCAAGGCAGGAAATAAACTGGGTTAGCAGACTCCTGCGAGAGACAGGAAGTGACAAAATAAGTCCTGCCTCCCTGAGCAGTCGGTAGGAATCCCCCATAATTCAAGAAGCCCTCCCCTCAGAGCGGGAACCCTGGCTGTAACCTGCCTTGAGTCTCAGCAAGAAAGTTGGACTATAAATGAATGAATAAATAAATTCACACCACAGTGACTAGGGTACAAAGAGCACTACTACGTTTAAAACGACTTTGCAGATCAAATATTCTGGTAAACTAATCTTAAACCTACATACAGGACATATCACATATGGTAAGGTGGAAAGATGTCCATCTTCTCAGCAAACAGCACACACTATTTTAAGACTGATCTATGCCAGCCACAGACCTGCCTTATTTTGTACAAAAGCACACCCCATGGAGTACAGCAATACATATATGGTGCAGCCCACATATAGAGGAGCTAGTGTCCTTTGAACCAAGCCCAGATGGTTACCAGGTTTCTCTCTCCTAAAGAGCTCTATGTATGTAGCATGCTCCATATCTGAACCTCATACAGGATTACAAGATACAAATCCTTTATTTCTTTTGGGCAAATTATACAATGACATGAATTGCTGCCATGGCTAGAAGAGGCCGTTCATGTCCAGCTAAAAGAGCCAAATTTTCTACTTAAGCTTGTCTTGAAAGTATCGTGGTGAATTTAACAGGCATAGCTTGCTTCTTGCATTGACCTGGATAGCCCCAGGCTAGCCTCATCTCATCATATCTCAGAAGCTAAGCAGGGTCGGCCCTGGCAGGTATTTGGATGGGAGACTTCCAAGGAATACCCAGGTCAGACTTGGAGGCAGGCAATGGCAAACCACCACTGAACATTTCATGCCTTGAAAACCCTACGCAATCACAAGTCAGCTGTGTCTTGATGGCAAAAAAACAAGCTAGCTTCTTCTCCCCAAACATTCTTAGCAACTTTTCCATTTTGAGTAATATGCACATATAGGCTCATTTAAGAAAAACACTTTAAAAAAAAAAACGGAGTTCTGCCCATTGCTGGAGAACATTTTAAAGCTTACCTTGACAAAAGGCTTCCAGAGGATATAAACGGTCCTGACACATTGTCATTGACCACAGAACACAATGAGCCTAGCCTTTACTAGGCCAAAGGAAAACCAAAAAGGAGTATTGCGGCACCTCAGGGTCTATGCATCTTGGGAGCAGAATGTTTATGAAAATATTTATACCCCCGTTCCCTGTGACTCAAGGTGGCTTACAAATCAAAACTTAAAATATACAAAATACAATCAAACAGGTCTTGACAAGTTTTTACTGGGACTAGAATCCAGCCCCCTAATTTAAGAGACAGACTCGTTTTTCAGCCGCCAGGGTTTTTTTAAATGACCAGATTTTATAATTATTTCAACCACAAAACCTAATACTAACCTCTTCAGAGTTGTTTGTAATTTTATTAGCACAAAAAAGTGTTCTAGTATATAAATCAATATGGGTTAACCGTAGTTGTTGTCACCACAACAAGCTAACCTCTAACCCTAACCTAGCTTCTTCCCCAATTTCTCATAATTTAATTATTGTTTTAAAAAGCACCACTTAAGTAGGTATTGGAGCCAGGATAAAAAGCAACTGATTAAGAAATGAATTCATTCATCACCAGTGAATGGTGTAAAGTTAAGTTTAAACAAGCAATCACAAGGACTTCATGCACATGTATTTTTTATGTCACGCTGATGCCAAATGCTAAGCTTTCTGTTAGAACCAGACACAGCCCCCATTCAATATGGCTTTGGTCCATGTAGGTCTCGTGACACCAAACCCGGCCTTTTTGTTGGTCAAACCCTGCCCCTTTTTCACCAGTGGAAAAATGGGTTGGATCTAACCCTTTGTAATTCCACTGCACGCTGCTGAGACACGCTACATTAAACTCATGAAGTTTCTAGGTGCCAGGGGGACCTGGGAATCAACAAGTCCTGCAACAGAACCCCAAATAACCCACATCCCCCCTAAGAAAATGCCTGCACGAAAATGCCTATACAATGGTAAAAGCCCTAACACCTCCAACGAACTTTGAGACACAGCACCCTCCTTCACTTCTTAAGGGAGGCCCCAGCCCACAGGGTGGGAGAGCTAATAAAAGAAAAGGCACAGGGCAGGCTCTAACTGATGCCAGGTTGGCTACCTTACACAAAGGAACAGCCAATAGATGGTACACAGGGATATGTGAAAAAAAGACTGTTTTAGATGTGTGAGTCCTAACGCATGAAGAGCTCCACAGGTCATAACCAGCACCCTGAATTGATTTCAGAAACAGCTATTTTAAAATAGGCAAGTTATGCTTGTTTTGGATAGCTGTTAACAATAATTGACCTGCCACATTCTGAACCAGTTGGAGGATAAAGGACCACCTTGTCTTACAAAGCATTTCACTTATTACAAATGCACAGCATGAAAAAGTCTGAACACTCAATTTTTCCAAGAGAAAGAATTTTTTATACTGTAGATACATACAACGATTTTATTTGAATGTGAACAGTTTTGACAACAATTTATAAGTTATGTGTTTAATGATAATACATTATTAAGAAGTTCAGTGTTTTCTACATTTTTATTTTAGCTTAATATACACTCATACTGGTAGTTCTACCTATTGTGACTATGAAAGTTTGTCCAAATAACATTCTTTCTTTGATTTACTCCAGAGTTCATTTTGCCTTCAACTTTTATTTTTTCCTACCTCTCAGATGGCAAAAATTAAAGGTACATGTTCTACAGTAGTATAGGGTGCAGCAGTTTGCAATTCTCTCAAGTACTTGGGTGTATCTGCAATTTTTCCTTAAAGAACATGAAGATATTTATTTACTTTATTTATACTCAAACCTTTTCCTCACTCCATTTTATCCTTACAATACCCCTGTGAGTACTCTGTCCAGTACTTGAGTATATTTGCATTCTTTTCCCTTAAACATGAAGATATTTATACTTTTAAATTCCATAAATATGCCAAATAGGACAATTTTACATGCTTACTAAGCTATAAATTACACATTTTATGTTGTTAAATCATGAAAAGCAGTTTAGATTTGATAGGAAAATATTGCATTGATTTCAATTCTGCTCCCAATTTTTTTTCCTGAAAAAAGGGAGAAAGAACCAGTCCCCACCCCCCACCCCCCGTGGCTAAATTTCCATAAGTTTTACCATCTCTAGCACACCCAAATTTCCAACTTTCTGTTGGAAAAATTTAAAAAGGCAAAGGTTTTTTTCCAGCTTTTCATATGTGAAATGCTTGCCACTTGGTCACTTGTCTGGCACTGGTTTGTTGAGTCTCTGGTGCCAACCCAACGTGTTTTTATTTGGAGAGCCCTTTTGTTGAATTGCTGTTTATTAGCTGTCTAGTTTGTTTTGGTTGCTTGCCTTGTGGTTTAACAATTGCTTATTTTTCCCCTTGCTCCTGAGGTTCTGCTGATTTATAAAAGGTATTTTAGAACTGGGTTGATATTAATGGGTTGCTTTCTTATTTGCTTTTACCTTGCTTTTTAATGTTGCATATCAGAGAGTATTTTAAGCAATATATATTTTGATTTGTTCACACGGGATGGGTTTTAGCTTGCATAATACTGTTGCTATATTGGCTTATGTTGTAAGCTGCTCAAAAGCCTTAGGGCTGAGGCACAGGATAGAGGTTTCTCTAAATAATGATTAACATTGACGCGCGAGGAAGAAACAGTAGATCAAAATCATGTTTAATGCCATGGTCCTCAGACCTTAGACCACTCAGCTGCTGTCAACTCTAAACATTTCCCACGAACTGCAGCCTATAACCCATCTGACAAATTCAGTGCCTCTGAGGCCCAATCAATTTAACTCCCTCCAGCACCACCACATCTTAGAATTATGACAATAACACAACATTGCCTCAGTTTGGATCTCTGAAGTCCAGGCCTCAGAGCTACTGAACCCTGAAGGCTGCCTCAGTCGAGTAAGCAAGTACATGCAACCCAATCCTAAGCATGTTTAATCAGGAGTAGAGCCCAGGGGGGTTGTGGGACACCCTCCAAGAAAACATGCACAGAATTGAAACCCTATGTGAATTATGAGACAGCCAGGTAAGAAATGGGTGATTAGAGGTTTAAGCTTTTTATACTGCAGCAAACGAAATACATCTTTAAGAGCATTCTGGGTGGGTAGCCATATTATTTTGCTGCTACTGACTACGTACAAACAGGACCAACAAGCACTTTACAACTGTAAAAAATATTTTATCACAGATTCTGACCCAGAGTGATTCTAAGATCCAGAACCAGAGGATTAAACATGAGGTTCTCCAGACTGGAAAGCATCTGTCTGTGTATCTCTCAGCTGCAACATCAAAGCCCCACTGAAATCGATTGGACATGACAGAAACATCTTTAAGTCATAGGTGTCAACAGGAAACTTAGGAGAACCAACATATTTATGTATTGACTGTTGGAAGCTGCCTTGAGCCTGACTAGACTGAGAAAGGCCGGGTATAAATAAAATAAAGTTTACGGCTGCTACCGTAGACCAAAAGCAACTGTACTCCATTAAACAACTAAAGATTGAAATACAACTGAAAACCAACCTCCTAGAAGATAGAATACTCTGTTTTCCACCCATAAGAAACCCAGTGTTCAAACAGAACTATCGGTTTTTCAAATATGCACAGCAAAAGAAACCCAAAAAAAGAAGAGCTGAAAAGTGCTTTAAGTGGCATCCATACCAAATATTTTAGTTGTCTGGGCATCCAAGTGGCTTGGATTTTCACAGTTCTGACTTGAGCATAGCTGAGCTGACTTTCTCCAGATTTCACCCAACAGGTATTGGGATCCACTGGTGTGTCATGCATTGTGTTTACGCCAACAGCAATTCTTCTATAGCAAGTTTTGTCTTTGCGGTCTTCAGAGCAATCATGTAACACATGGAAATATGGCAAGACATTAACTTTATGTTAGCCATCTTTAACCTCAAAAATATTGAATCATAATACAAAAAAATCTAGCATACATTACGAAATGCTTCCTTCTTTATTTGTTGACTTATTAAATGTATTTTCTTTAATTTTCTTATTCTAATTATCCCTCTTTGTATAGGTTAAACTGAAGAATGAATTAGTGTCACAGACAATCCTTTCAAAGATCGGACAGAGTATTTGCATTAAGTGGAAGGTTGCCCTTTAAGAGCTGCTCATTGCGTCAGGATTGAAGTCTACAAAATTCCAGCGGAATCCCCCATCACTCTCCTCTTGGAGGAATGAACCACTGTGATCACCTGTGCACAGTTGCCATGACAACAGAAAACGCTTGGCAAAAAAGTTTAGCCTGGTTTATTTGTTGAGCAAGAAAAAGGTTTCCTCTTCTTCCCCAAGCCTCTGCCAAAGCATGACAAAAGGAAACAAGGAGCACGCTTTCCTTCAATAAGAATAGCAAATAGAGCATCAAACACGCAGCTACAATGGTACTGATAAGGAGCACTGGTCATCTCTCAGCATTATGCTTGACTCCTAGATGCTAGCAAGTCGGTCAGCCAGCCAGCAAATAGCATTTGCTTAGCCACACAGTAGAACCATTATCCCTAGGAACTTTGAACTACAACGCTGTCAGTGTCTGGACTTTTCAACACAATGGAGGATTTTTATTTTAAAAGCCCTTCTGCATTAGAACAGAGATTCTTGTCCTTTGTACAATGCAAGTTAATTGGACTGTTGTCAAACCTCACAGCTTTAGTTTAAAGTCACCCACTCCGAAGGAGGAGAAAGGGATACATGTATTTTTTTTCTGTATTCTGCTTGTTTACCAAACATCTAAATACATTTGCTGCACAAGAAACAGATCCTTAGTTTCATCCAACATAAAGCTTCTGAATTCTATAAATTAAGACAAAACCTGAGAATTCCAGCTTGCTGAACAAAATTTAGGTTAAAATTACAAGACTCAATCATGCTGTTTAAACAAAATAAGGCACTCTTGAATTACATTCACACCATGTTATCCTTCCAAAAATACCAAACTGTACGCTGATTGTCTATTGTGCTTCAATAACCATTTTGCTGCATTGTTAACTATGCCACACTGGTTTCCACAATAAACAACACTAGACAAAAAACCCCACAAAAATGCAAAATACCAAAATGTTGTAAAGATTTAACAAAAGGGGATGATTTTACCAAGGTTATAACCTTTAATTATGATTTCAAACAAATTCAAGTAGCAATTACATCCTTTCAAGCTCAACAGAATTTAAACCAACTTAATTAAACAATACAGCTAGCATGGATCTGATTTTGCAGTAAGGAATCTTTAAAAGAAATCCAATGGTTCCCATTAAAATATGAGTCTACCCACACTTTAAAAACTGCACCTCATTTCAAGAGACAAATATCCTAAGGTTTTCTTCTGGGATGTGAAAGAAAACATTTACCCCAAGCCCTGACGCTTGCTAATGGCGTGCAAGGAAACAGAAAGACTGCTCTTCAGCAACTGATCTAAAACCATAATACACTCCCCCATTCCCTAGACCCACACACCTATTTAGTCATTCTGAATGAGGGGAAACAATTCTGGGAGTCAGAGACATCATAAAGCACAGTACACAGCACTTGGGTCCTCTCAACATCCTAGCCAGGGGCAGGGAAGCTAAATGGAAGTTATGTTCACAAGGAAGATATGCAAGGAGAAAAGCAGTAACAAAAGGTTATAGGGTAGTGCGGAACAAGGACAAAACACATCCAAGAGAATGAGGCAGCACAACAAAGAGGTATTGTTGAAGGGCTGTGAGATACTAGGCTAGCAGGCAAGTCATGTGCCATCTGGGCAAAATGGTGGGGGAGACTGACTGAGGAGTTGTGGCTGGAGGGGCCACCACTCACAAGGTCTCGGCTCCAGTCCTGAACCTCAAGTAGCAGGGTGAGACCAGGATGCGGAGTGGTCAGTTAGCGAGATGAGGCAATCTAGCGGTTATGGACCGGAGCAAGAACAGATAACAAAGGACCGCAGCACCTAAAACCAGTACGTGAGGTTGAGCTGACCATGAGAGAAGAAAGACCACCTTGACCCTGGGCAAAAACAGGGAGGGACAGAAGAAGAGGCACCTGTAACAAAGCCTGCTGAGATGGAGAATGAATGGGGAAACCAGAGAAGACACCTGAAACAAGAAACCAGGGTGGTGTTTGGCAAATGGGGGGTGGGAGAGAAGCAGCAAGAGGAACTGACACACCGGAGGGAAATTTAACAAGGATGCCAGACTATGTAACCACCGAGTAGAGAGGGGGCTGGGGGGGGGGGAGTCTCTAGCCAAATGGGAAGGGGGGGCAAAGACAGGCTCTGACAGAGGACCAAATGAAAAGTACAAAGGAACTGAGAGAGGAAAAAAGACCAGAGGTGTAGACCAGGAATGGGGAGACAAAGAGAGGAGAAGCTCCTCGAAAGAGCTTTTTTTTTGGGGGGGGGGAGGAAAAACTCTAAAGGGGGATTTGCAAGGAATTGGGGGGGGGAGAAACTCTCAAGGGACTGGAGAGGCTCAAAGCACATGGGCGAGAGGCTGGAGGAGCCCAACAAGGGGCAAGCCCCGAGCCATGGGGGAAGGGGAACTTATATGAGGGGCCAATAAGAATAAAGGGTCGGGGGTGGGGACTGGGGTACATGCCAAGGACGGGTGGGGGGGGTGGAGACCCCCCCAAGGGGAGAACCTGTGTATGGGGCACCCCCCTCAGGGGGCTCCTGAGTGTGCCGCGGGGGGGGGGCGCGCGCGAGAGCCCCCCCCCTGCCCTGCCCTGCCCTGCCCTGCCCTCTCTTCCTCCTCCTCCAGCACCTCACCATTTGCGCACTTTCTCGATGGCCGCCATCACTCGCTTGATATCATCCTTGGCGCGGCTGCGGGTCTCGGCCCGCACCGACCGGCCCGACATGCTGTGGCGGCTGAGGGGAGCGCGGTGGGGGAAGGGGGTGGGGGGGTGGGGGGGGCGGCGGCGCTCGGCCCGGCCCGGCCGGCCGGGGAAGGAAGGGAGGGAGGTTGGGGCGAGGAGGCAGGTCCGGCCTCGCTGGGCTCGCGGCGCCCCCGCGCGCACAATGAAGCCCGGCTCGTCGCCTCAGCCCGCCCGGGAAGGAGCGGCGGAGGCGGAGGGCGCCACTGGCTGGGACTCGAGCGCCGGCCCCCGCCAGGACCGCGCGGTGCGCATGCGCCGCCCCGCGCACGCGCACTCCCCGCCTCGCGCTCCCTTTCTCCTTCCTCCGGCCTTCCCGTGGGCGGGGGCGAGAAGCCGGAGAGAAAGGGGCGGGGCCTGGGAAGGGAGGCGGGTGGGCGGGGCCGCGCCGCGCCGCGCCTGGGCCGAGGGGAGGAGGGCTGTGAGGAGGAGCGCGGTGGGCGGGGTTTGGCGCCGTGGGAGGAATTCGGGGCGCGGCCCTCCTGCGCGCGCGCTTGCTCGAGAGGAGGCGCGGCCGACCGCGGTGCCTCGCGCAAATTACGCTTGGCGTTAAGCAAAACAAGAAAGGCCCTGCTGGATCAGGCCCAGGCCCATCAAGTCCAGCCCTCGGTTTGCAAGACCTGAGCAGAGCTGTTAAGGATAGGACGTTTTTTGGAGGACGCTGACTCACTTTCACACAGCCCAAGTGGATTGAAAGTGCACTATTTGGCCTGTGTGAAAGTGCCATCAGAAGCGACTTGACAGTACTTCACACACACACTAGAAGCTAAAATGATCGTATTTTGGTCACATTATGAGAAGGCAAGAGTCGCTAGAAAAGACAGTCATGCTGGGAAAAGTTGAGGGCAGCAGGAAAAAACGGAATGGTTTCCAATTGGCAAAGGTGTCAGACAAGGATGTATTTTATCTCCCTATCTCTTCAATCTATTTGCAGAACATATAATTAGGAAAGCTGGATTAGATTTAGATGAAGATGGAGTGAAAATTGGAGGGAGGAACATTAATAATTTGAGATATGCTGATGACACTACATTATTGGCAGAAAATAGTGAAGTTTTGAAACAACTATTGCTGAAAGTTAAAAGAGAAAGTGCCAAAGCAGGACTACAGCTGAACATCAAGAAAACAAAAGTAATGACTATAGGAGAATTACCCAACTTTAAGGTTGACAACGAGGAAATTTAAATTGTTCAAGACTTTCTATTCCTTGGCTCCACCATCAACCAAAAGGGAGACTGCAGCCAAGAAATTAGAAGGAGATTGAGACTGGGAAGGGCAGCTATGAAGGAGCTAGAACAGATTTTGAAGTGTAAGGATGTGACTCTGGCCACCAAGACTAGATTAATTCATGCCATCATATTCCCTATTACTATGTATGGGTGTGAAAGCTGGACAGTGAAGAAAGCTGATAGGAAGAAAATAGATTCCTTTGAAATGTGGTGTTGGAGGAGAGCGTTACGGATACCGTGGACGGCCAAAAAAACAAATCAGTGGGTTATAGATGAAATCAAGCCTGAACTGACCCTAGAAGCTAAAATGACTAAACTGAGGCTGTCGTATTTTGGTCACGTCATGAGACGACAAGAGTCACTGGAAAAGACCGTCATGATAGGAAAAGTTGAGGGCAGCAGGAAAAGAGGAAGACCCAACAAGAGATGGATTGACTCAATAAAGGAAGCCACAGCCTTCAATTTGCAAGATCTGAGCAAGGCTGTCAAAGATAGGACATTTTGGAGGACTTTCATTCATAGGGTCCCCATGAGTCGGAAGCGACTTGACGGCACTTAACACACACACACAACAAGAGATGGGTTGACTCTTAAAGAAGCCTGCAAGATCTGAGCAAGGCTGTCAAAGATAGGACGTTTTGGAGGGCATTGATTCACCAGGTCACCATGAGTCGGAAGCGACTTGACAGCACTTAACACACACACAACACATACAAACAGGACTAGAAAAGAGTAGGAGTCCAGTAGCACCTTAAAGACTAACACAATTTCTGGCAGGGCATGAGCTTTCATGAGTGACGGATCACTTCTTCAGATAACTCATGAAAGCTCCTACCCTGCCAGAAATTGTGTTAGTCTTTAAGGTGCTACTGGACTCCTACTCTTTTCTACTGCTACAGACAGACTAACACGGCTACCCATTGTGACAAATAGGACTGTCCATCATGAAATGATCCAGAGAGTTGCATTGGTAAGAGGATAGGGACTGTGGCCTACGCTACTGTATCCTCCGGACTTTGTAGTTTCTACACCATTTTACTTATCCTGTTTATATGCTTGGGTTCAGGTTTGTTGCACCTCGCTTTTAGATTTGTTTTCAGATTTCTGTAGTCTAGGGTTGCCAACCTCCAGGTACTAGCTGGAGATCTGCTATTACAACTGATATCCGGCCAACAGAGATCAGTTCACCTGGAGAAAATGGCTGCTTTGGCTATTGGACTCTATGGTATTGAAGCCCCTCCCCAAACCCCACCCTCCTCAGGCTCTGCCCCAAAAACCTCCTGCAGGTGGCGAAGAGAGCCCTAGCAACCCTAGTCCCTCTCCAAACGCCGTCCTGCTCAGGCTCCGCCCCAAAAATCTCCAGGTGTTTCCCAACCCAGAGCTGGCAACCCTACCCCTCTTGGATAGGGTTGCCAATCTCCAGGTAGTAGCTGGAGATCTCCTGCTGTTACAACTGATCTCCAGCCTGGAGAAAATGGCCGCTTTGGCTATTGGACTCTATGGCATTGAAGTCCCTCCCCAAACCCCACCCTCCTCAGGCTCTGCCCCAAAAACCTCCTGCCGGTGGCGAAGAGGTTCACTTTGTGTATCCCTTGTGGAACTGTTACATTTGCAATGACTTCTGTTTATTCCAACTATATCCTCTATAGATTTTAAGTCATATGGACTATTACATTTGCCAATGGATATAGTTATAAGATTTATCCCTAAGGGGAAGAAATGAATTTTTGAACCTTGTGTATACCTTTTGAACTGCATGAATTGAATGGAACTGATGAAGAATGAAACAATCGTCTTCCTTTCATAATAGTCTTTTACACATCTGCTGAGTTCTTGTGACCAGCTATTGGAATCTTATTGGATCTATGTACCCTTATGGACTATTGAAAAAAACACATTTATACATACCTTTGTGGACTATTGAAATACCATTGTATATGTTTGTCCCTTTCCACTATTGTATGCATTGATTACACTTTGATGTTTCACTCATTTGTGTTGTAGTAATTATAGCCTAAGATTCCTGCACTACTTTCCTTATCCTTGATATTAGTGCAGAGGTGTTGATTTTGGTTTGCTCAATCTCCAGGTAGTAGCTGGAGATCTCCTGCTGTTACAACTGATCTCCAGCCTGGAGAAAATGGCCGCTTTGGCTATTGGACTCTATGGCATTGAAGTCCCTCCCCAAACCCCACCCTCCTCAGGCTCTGCCCCAAAAACCTCCTGCCGGTGGCGAAGAGGGACCTGGCAACCTTATTGTAGTCCTAGCCCTGTTATTTGGATGTTCCATCCTGTTGATGGTATTTGGCTTACACCATGTAATCCGTCTTGAGTCTTAGCAAGAAAGGCAGAATATAAATAACCTAAACAACTAAATAAACACAAGGTTCTATGCTTGGGCTTTTGCAAGCAGTTTCCCCTATGATCAGGCTTCGTGAAGAGGTCGGGGATGTCTGTTTTCCCGACTTTCTGGAGTTATGCCAGAGAGCTTTGGGGGAGCCTGGGCCAGGGCAGAGGGGGGATATATGCTAGTGAGGCATAAGGAGTTTATAGATTGGTTTTTAACATGCTTTTATTGCATTTCATATCACTTTTAATGTTTGTTATCATCTGGTTGTTTTATACTTTTTTCTTCTTTTTATCACCTGTCTTGGGTTCTGAGACATTCAGGAGAAAGGGAGGTATGCAAATATTTTAAGCGAACAAGTACATATCCAGAATTCCTCATGGCTTCTTGAAATACACTAAAGCAAGTCCTAGAAACTCCAAATGCCCATTCCAGCCCCTTCCATTAGGAGAACTGTGTTCTTTCTGAGAACTGGAGTTTGTGGGAGTGCATACCAGAAATAGCCCCACTGGTCTGAACAAGAACCCAAATCCTCATCCAGAAGCAAGTTGCCTAACTGTTTAAATATCTGAAAGTATTCTGCATCTTGTGCCAACTGCCCTCGGGCTTCATGAGCAAAGACAGACAATGCAACCCAAAACAGACCCCCAGGGGTTCTTGGGTTGGACTAATCCACGAATCCTTTCTTGAGCATTAAGTACCATTAAGAGCTCATTATGGCTAAAGCATCACCTTTAATAAGACAATATAAGTTCTGAAGATGCTTCAGAGAAAATAGGTCATTAGAGCAAATATAAAGGCACGAGATGAGTCAGGAGCCATTAAGACTCGGATGTCAGGTCAGAGCTGCCGGTTTCGGATGTCTTTTCCACCCCTGCTAATGCTGATTCAGGAACGGGTAAGCCCAGAATTTCTGCCACAAAATGCATTGCCGTAATTTCCTCGGGAATTTCTTCCTCAATAAAGGCTTCTGCACCTGGAGCGGAAGGGAGGAGAAAAGCCAAAAGTAATTTATCTTAGAATTTGGTACAGCTTGGAAACAGTGGGGTGTGGAATGGAACGTCCACAAAGCAAAGTAGTTCCTTCAGTAGGAAGTTGGGTGGGTGTTCTTGACCCCTTCAGAACGGGCTGGGTCAGTGATGCAACACCTGCTTTGCATGCGGAAGGTCCCAGGTTCAGTTCCTGGTATCTTCAGTTCAATTATCTCATATAGCAGGTGCTGGGAAAGATCTTTCTCTGCCTGAAACTCAGTGAGACAACATGGTGTCTCTGGGCTCCAAGGTGCCCTCCAACACCTTTCCTGCTACCTGCCAAATGTTTTTACAAAGTATGTGTGGCCAGGTGGGGCTTTTGCCCATCAAGGCTTCTGATTAGCTGTGCAGATTTTTTAAAACATTACTTTGGCAACAGCTGCCACCACAGCAGAAGGATCTTCACTGTGTGACTGGAGGTAAGCTGTAGGGTTGCCAACATCCAGGTACTAGCTGGACATCTCCTGCTATTACAGCTGATCTCCAGCCAAGAGAGATCAGTTCACCTGGAGAAAATGGCTGCTTTGGCAACTGGACTCTATAGTACTGAAGTCCATCCCCTTCGTAAACCCTGCCCTCCTCAGGCTCCACCCCCAAAATCTCCCACCAGTGACAAAGAGGGACCTGGCAACCCTAGTAAGCTGAGGTAATAATTTTGTAGCTGGCTCCACCTCCTGCAGCAGCCATTTTATGTAGGGTTGCCAACCTCCAGGTACTAGCTGGAGATCTCCTGCTATTACAACTGGTCTCCAGCCTATAGAGATCAGTTGACCTGGAGAAAACAGCCGCTTTGTCAATTGGACTCTATGGCATTGAAGTCCCTCCCCTCCCCAAACCCTGCCCTCCTCAGGCTCCACCCAAAACCTCCGGCTGGTGGCAAAGAGGGTCCTGGAAACCCTATTTTTTTATGGCAGCCATTTTGTGGCTGTGCCCACCCCGCTATGCCAGAATTCCAAAGGTGCCTGCAGGCTTAAAAAGGTTTGGGACCTCTGGAGTGACCCCTGGAGTTTTCTGTACATGCTGGTTCCCTCTTTTCCTTTTTGTAAAACACTGCCAAGGTACCTGTGGAGTCGTAGGTGCCCACCTCCGAGCGCCCTCCCTCGGGGTTCATGCCCAGCAGCGTGGTGAGGCACTCTGCCATCTCCTCTTCTGTGAAATGCTCTCCTGTGACGAGGAAGATGGAGAGATGTTGGAGACTGGCTGTGTTGCCCTGCCCCCACCCTCCACCTGTTCTCAGGGCTCACCCACCTTTGTGCTGCAGCAAGAGCAGCAGGTCGCTCCTGTTCAAGCTGGCCTCTTGGTTCTCATTCTCATAACCCAGCACTTGGAAGGCAGCCTCGATTTCTTTGATGGACAGCCCAAAGGCTGGGCGGTGATTGATGTAGAGTTTGATGAAGTCCCCCAAGTTGATCTCAGTCGTTTGCTTTCCGGTCTCGAGATAGTCACCGAACTTGACTTCATTGAGCATGTTTTCAATCTGAAGGAATGAAGACGCAGCATCATAAACACAGCGGCCGAGACAACGGAACGCCCAGCAGTTCTGTTCTGTGCCAAGGCAATTCAGCAGCCACTCCGTGGCCATCAAAGGACACTTGATCAACAGAGATCGGAAAAAAATCTGGGGTAAAAGCTGGGTCAGAAGCTCTCTTAAAGAAAGAAGCAGGCTGAACATAGATTATTTCAACTCTCCAGGGCAGGGAAAAAATACAGTTATTTCACAAACCTAAAAAAAAGCAAGTGGGAGGGGCCTTCCACACATGGGTGGTTGCCAAACTCCATGTGGGGCCTGGAGATCTCCCAGACTTACAACACATCTCCAGAGATCCCCTGGAGAAAACGGCTGTTTGGAGGGTGAACCCTCTGGCATAATGCCCCACTGACTTTCCCCCCTCCCCCAGCTCCACCCATCCCAGGTTCTACCTCCTAAATCTCCAGGGATTTCCCAACCCAGAGTTGGCAACCCTACACACATGGGAGTTTTCTGTGCGAAGTGCATCTTTTTTCCTGACTTTTCCTTTCCACACTGACTCTTCATTTGCTCTCATGCGTCCGGGCATCAGGGTTGCCGTCATAACATCCCACCCGCTTTATTTTTTTGTACTTCATGCATGCATACAACAGTTTAACAATTCTATTGGCATTTGAAATAGATAAGTGGCAATCAGTGTTTACAGCACTGTAGCACTATAACACTATAGCAGTTATCTTCTTTTTTTTAATCCAAAAGCCATGCAACAGTATAACAATTCTGTTGGCATTTGAAATAGATAAGTGGCAATCAGTGTTTATAGGACTGTAGCACTATAACACTATAGCAGTTATCTTCTTTTCTTTTCTTTTTAATCCAAAAGCCATCTGGTGGCACAGCAGGAAAATGGTGCCGAGATCAGTGGGACCTTGGCAGGGCAGGAATATCATGCCTCAAAACTTTCAAGATGGCAGCTTGGACTGAGTTCTTCCCAAACAGCTTGGAGTGAAGCAGTTTCAGGGGGGAAATGTTCAGAAGAAGGGAAAACTGAACCAGGATAATTGCAGCATAATGTATGTGGGAGCTCCCCCCCCAAAAAAAGTGCTCCAGTTAGGAATCCAAGGTGAAGAGAAACATGCTGGTAGTAGGGTTGCCAACTTCCAGGTGGTAACTGAAGATCTCATGCTATTACAACTGATCTCCAGCTGATAGAGATCAGTTCACCTGGAGAAAATGGCCGCTTTGGCAATTGGATTCTATGGCATTGAAGTCCCTCCCCTCCTCAGGCTCCGCCCCCAAAACCTCCCGCCAGTGGCAAAGAGGGACCTGGCAACCCTAGCAGAGAAGTTATGTGGCTGGCTCGCCCAACATAGCCCACGAGGCTGTCGTCTTTTGCTGGTTTAACACATTTAGGGTGCGAATACAAAGCCAGGCCTATCTGGTTCCTTTCCTCCTGCTGGAGATGGATGGATGGCAAACAAGGAGATGAAGAGGGCACAGATCTCCCTCTCTCTCCCTCCTCGGTCCTCTTCTCACCCCCTCTGGCTCTTTCCTGCAAGGGGAACTGCGCTGACCCCCTGCTCCCCACTGTGTCTGCGCATCTCTGCTCAGTGGAGGAAACTAGGCCACGAATCTGCCCCGCTGCACAAGACTGAGCAGGGAACTGGGCTGCATATTCAGTCATCCTTGAAGAGCGGCTGGTGTTCTTCACACCAACCAGCACCTCCTCTCTAGTCTTTCTCTCACTCACTCACTCACACGCACACACAAACAAACACACACAGACAAACCCCTTAGGAGAAGGAAGGGGTTGTTTTAGCTGAGCTCTTGCAGTAACTCTCCATGACTCCCAAGTGCAAAGCCAAATGCTGCTAGTTTCTAGGCCCCGCACGCTCTTCCTCCACCCTCCCCACTGTGTGCCTGCCTTTCCCTCTCATTCCTTGGGTCATCGTTGGGTGTAGGATTGCCAACCTCCAGGTAGTAGCTGGAGATCTCCTGCTATTAAAACTGATCTCCAGCTGATAGAGATCAGTACAGCTGGAGAAAATGGCCGCTTTGGCAATTGGACTCTATGGCATTGAAGTCCCTCCCTTCCCCAAGCCCCGCCGTCCTCAGGCTCCGCCCCAAAAACCTCCTGCCGGTGGCAAAGAGGGACCTGGCAACCCTAACTGGGTGCCCTTGGGTGGCCAGTGCAGGCCAAACACGGCTGTCCCAGGGTAGCAGAATGCACGGACTTTAGAGGAAGTCAACGAGGGAACTTTGGGGACTCCCTTTACACTTTCTATCATAAACGTGATAATACCTGGCCCTATTTTACTGGCATTTTTGCTTCAGCTGCTTTCTAAGCGAAGAACCTAAACCAGCAAATTGTGCATTTCCAAACGCCGGCACAAGGTGAGACTGCATTCGCATAGGTCTTAATTGAAACCAGGATTTTCTCACCTATTACAGGCACTAAAATTAGCTTAGCGAAGCTAGGCAAATTGTGCTGTTAGCAATTACTGCTATTGGGAACAGCCACTGTGCTAATTTACAGAGAAATGTCACGGTCTGTGCACCTTTTGCATTTCATAGCTTGCATTCGGACATCACAAACAAACTTTGGCTTCTTCGTGATGAGAACGACTTGTTCCTTGGTTGAGAATCTTGTTTTGTGGGTAAGGGGGAAAAAGCAGTTTGTTAAAGTGGCAATTAGTTTTGAACCAGGAGATCTTTGTGCACCGGCACAAAAGGGAGAGATAGAAGATAGAGCGTGCAAACACGAGAATAAACCAAAATTGTTTTCTGAATGCAGCAATTGCTGTCCGACCACAACTTTCCCCCATTTCGCTATCTGCAGACACACACACATACATTTTATATGGGTATATATGGGCATGCCAACTGAGGATACACTTTATGAATCTGAGCAAACGGGCTCCACAAAAACTCACGCTGCAGCAAGCCTGCTAGGTCATTTATGCATGGGAGTTTTACCTGGGGTTCATTGCTCGCTGGACCCACACTTCCTGTTGGGAATCTATGCACCAGCAGTCTCCAAGTTCAAATCAAGACCCGCCCCTTTAAATGCTGCTTTGTGATAGGCTTACTTGTAGCGCTTACTGTGAGAGAAAAGTCCCCCCCAACCCAACTGCCCCATAAAAAAATTTTTTAAGAACAACAGTAACAAAAACGGAGCAATCTGATGGGAAAGGAGGTGGGGGAGAAATCCAAGCCTTGGTTTTAAAAACTTTTCTTTTGCTCAGAAAGATCTCTGAGGAAGCAGGAAGTATTTGAATCCCCGCCTCTGTCCATGCTGCTTTGTGACTGGCTGTGTGTAAAACTAAGCTTGTGTGCCCCGCACTTTGCCTTATGCATGGGGATTTCACCCGGGGTTTGCTCAGGGGAGAGGGAAGAGTCGGGTTAACAGAGGAATGGGAAGACCCGGACATTGCGAGGGCTGGCAGCAAGGTCATCTTTAATGGATGGAAAACTCATGCATAACTCCAAGGAACAACCGAGACAGACTGGGGGCGAACATGAGTGAAAGTACCCATGCATAAATGACGTTAGTCTCCTCTTCTTTGTTTTTTCCAGACTTAAATCAGCGTGGTTGCTCTACTTCGGTCATAGTGTGAGCGAGATCAGAATGTGTGAGCTTTGAACACATGCCGTTCGTGCTTTTTCTGCCT
Source organism: Euleptes europaea (assembly GCF_029931775.1). Taxonomy (NCBI): domain Eukaryota; kingdom Metazoa; phylum Chordata; class Lepidosauria; order Squamata; family Sphaerodactylidae; genus Euleptes; species Euleptes europaea. The sequence goes on along the minus strand of NC_079324.1, from coordinate 61,402,319 downwards.
CTGACCTGCTCTTCCGATGGGTAGAATCCCATCGCTCGCATGACAAAAGGAATCTGCTCCAGGGGAATATGTGTCGACACCTTTCGTGGCTCCATAGTATCGATGCCTTGATGACGCAGCTGTGCATAGTAAAAATAGTCTTCCAATTCCTGGAAATACAATATACGGTAATACAAAACAGAAGTTTTGGGTTGAGAATGCAAACCTTTTGATGTGGAAAATCAGATTATTAGATACATTAGACAATTGATAGTAATTTCTTCAGCAGTTTGCATTCTGGCCCTAAAAACTTATTTATTTACGTCATTTGGTAGTCTGCCTTTTTCACTAAGACTCAGGTAGGGTTGCCAGCTCTTGACTGGGAAATACCTGGAGATTTTAGAGGTGGAGCCCAGAAACAACAGGGTTTAGGGAGGAGAGGGACGTCAGCAGGATATAATGCCAGAGTCCACCTTCCAAAGCGGCCATTTTCTCCAGGGGAACTGATCTTGGTCATCTGGAGATCGAGTATAATAAAGGGAGATCTCCAGGTGCCACCTAGGGGTTGGCAACCATAGACTCAAGGCAGATTTCACTTCCACTTCAGAGGTGAAATCCAATCCTGAGATCCAGCTTGCACCTTAGCTTTTAAATCTGGGAGACAAAAATTGCCCGAGTGTAAACAGTAAAATGTACAAGCAATGCAATCCCTTGTGCAGATTTAGTTGGTTGGGATTCCTATGGTGTCAGCTCCAGGATTTTAGGGACCTTAAAGGACCCAGTGGGACCTTTGACTCCCGAAAAAGTGAGATGTGGCAACCGAGAGTGCTTTTCTCTTTCTGACTTTGTACAGTGTAAGAATGACAAGTTGGGAGGAGGCAGAAAATGACTGACCTCACCACTCTGCACCTTCCTCCACAACTGAAGGTGAGGTATACATATTTCAATCAATAAATTCCCTGGCTTACAAACTGCCACTTGTCTCTGATGAGTCCAGTTCTCTTTGGGGCAAGTCAGGCAAGAAAATCTCCGTAAGCTGAAAGTCCATTTAGTATCTTCTTGTGGACGGATTTCATAAGCTGACAGAGCGCGGTCTGAACATACCCTGAAGAATTCGCCCTCTCTGCCACCATCCAGCAGGTTGTAGAATGGGACCAATTCCTTCCCTCCCAGGGAAACGGCCGCTTCCAAAACGCTAGAAGAAGTGGCAACACAAACAACACTCTTGTAAGGTGGGGTTACAGAGGTCCCTGAAATTCATTTCCTCATCATTGAAATTCTGAACCTCTGTACAAAGGCAGAGGGGTAGAATTCTAAACACTAAGATCGGAGATAAAAACAAGGGGAGGAGAAGATGTAAGAACACACATCCTGAATTCTTGATGCCACCAGCAGTACCTTCAGATCAACTTAATTTAAAATTAAGTGAATTAAATCCTTCAGCCTCCAACCCTGCCCCCGCATGAGCTGAGAGACACTTGCTTGGCTTGGCTTTGTTTCAGAGAGCAGCCGTGTTGGTCTACAGTAGAAAGCTAGATTTGTGTCCAGTAGCGCCTCAGAGACCAACAAGATTTTTGGGGTATGAGCTTTCGAGAATCAATGAGTGCTTTGACTCTTGAAAGCTTGTACACTTAAAATCTTGTTGGTCTCTAAGGCGCTACTGGACTCAAATCTAACTTGTTTGGCTTTGTTTCAGTTCCAGAGTTCACCCAATGAGTGAAAAGGTCATAAGCGGTCATTAGAGGCGCAGCCTGTGAAGTCTGAAAAGTGATTCTCACCTGACAAGGGCATCTGTGTAATTGGAAAGCTGGCATTCTTAACCTGGACGAAAGGGGATTGAATAAAAGATACTGGGAGTGTTACAAAGGTTTGACTACTAGAGCCTTCCATGGACGCACAAAGCTCCGTATATGCAGAGGCTTCTGTTCACAGGCTCCGGAATCTGCATATGAAGATCTGGGTGCACACTGGGTGGATTCTCTTCATGTGCACCAAAGTCGCAGAATAACAGTTCTACCTATTTCAGTATCAAATCAATTCTCAGGTGAGACAGCACCATTCTTGGGCTACCAATGTCACATGCTGAGAAGCCATTTTCTTTAGGAATTGTATTTATTTCCTTTTTACTCTGCCCTTCCTCCAAGGAGTCTGGGCACTCCACACGGTTCATCCTTCCTCTACTTTGTCCTTAAAACAACCCTGTGAAGTAGGGCTAAGCTGAGAGAGCACAAGTGGTCCAAGATCACCCCATGAGCTTCAAGGCAGGGGTCAGACATCTAGTCCATTACAGCCAAATGGCTCTCCGGTGCATATCAAGGGAAAGCAGGCGTCAAAGGACTCCTGTGGTTTCAAAAGGGAATTATCTCTGCAATCTGAAAGGCTACACGGTTTAAACTCTTTCAAGCCTCATTAACAGTGTGTGGGGGGGTTGTGCCTCAAGGGATCTTGGGAACTGCGTTTCTGTCAAACAGCTAAGGAGTCCTGAGCAACCTAGGGTACTTTTGAGGGAATATGCTGCAGCTGAATAGGGAGGGGGTAGAGGCTCAGTGATAAAGTGTCTAGTTTGCACCTCCAGTTATGATGATCAGGTAGGAGGAGATGTGAAAGATTCTCTGCTGGAGACCCCGGAGAACTGCTGTCAGTCAGAGTAGACAATACTGACCTTGCTAGACCAAGGGTCAGAATTGGCAGAAGCAAGCTTCATGCATGTTCATCTGCCTGTGTGTGTAAACGGATTTCAAACCAAACTAAATGTGTAGTGGAGATGCAGGATGTCACAGTGGCACTAGCCAATGGTAAGACATGGGTTATCCTACTCCCTCAAAAGACTACTGAAGCATGGTCAGTTAAAGGGATTTTATCGCTTCAAGCAAAGTCACCCATTCCTTCCTGAGGCCGCAGCACCACTGGGCTGATCTAAGCCAAGCCTATTGCTGCAAAGGGTTGCCAGCTCCAGGTTGGGAAATACTTGGAGATTTTGGGGGTGGAGCCTGAAGAGGGTGGGGTTTGGGGAGGGGAGGGACTTCAATGCCATAGAGTCCAATTGCCAAAGCGGCTGTTCTCTCCAGGGAAACTGATCTCTATTGGCTGGAGATCAGTTTTAATAGCGGGAGATCTCCAGCTACCACCTGGAGGTTGGAAACTCTACGTGACAATGCTGCAGGAACTTAGCTTTGGCCCCACCGGTGCAGACCCAGGAGGGGATGCCGGACCCCTTCCATGCCAGCGATGGCTGGGAGCAAGCCAGACTCTTGTGGTGCGTCAGCAGTGCCCTCCTCATTGTGCGACCCCCAACGGCCACTTCTGTGGCAAACCAGCCCTGCACAGGTCTGGGCACATGAGATTCTGTCCCCTCCCCAAACACTACATGCTTTTGTATATAATTAAGTTAGTCTTGGATGTTAAATATTGTGGAGACGCAGAGGCCACGGTGAAGTGCTAATTAGCTCATAAGGAGTCTTCCTTCATAAACAAATTACAGAGGCATTCGGTGCTGCCTGGACCCTGGCCAACAATTATGAAGAAAGGATTGTTTATATTCTACTGCTTTCATTTAAAGCTTGTGCAAACCAGACCTCCGACTGATTAAGCTGCATAAATCAAGGTGTGTGTCTGCGTGTGCATGAGAGAGAGACAGAGACAAAGAATTAACAAAATCAGGACTCTCCCACCGCACTCTCTTTTCCTCTGGAGGCATGGGGCTAGTTAGCTGGCGCCCTCACCGATACCCCACAAGTGGCAGGCCTTGTTAGGAAAACCCCAGGGAATGAGTGTGCCCATTTCAAACAGTGTCTGAAGCATCACAAAGTAGCCACCAAGGACACTACGGGGGGGGGGAGCAGACACCCCCCCCCCGCCATAAAATACGCAGTTCTGACAACCTTATTGGCCGCAGACGTCAGTAAGCCAGCAAAAGATTTCTTCTCTCCTAGGAAATGCAGAAAATCTGGTATGTTCCTTTTAACAGCAGAACACAAATATTTCAGCTTCTCCAAAATGCCGCAGCCAGCATTTCGCAAAAACAACAAGGGCACATTGTGCAATTTCTGTTCGACAACAAAAGAACTTCGAAGGGAGCTTTCTCTTCCCTTTCCGCACAATTAGAACCAAAGAGGCCAGCCCAGAGGATATAGGTTTCAGTCCTCAAAGACTGGCTGGGCAATTTTCCCTACCAGCAAAGAGAAGATGTTCAGGACTGATCCTCACGTTACAGAGTCACCGCATAAGAATATAAGAAAAGCCCTGCTGGATCAGACCAAGGTCCATCAAGTCCAGCAGTCTGTTCATGCAGTGGCCAACCAGGTGCCTCTAGGAAGCCCACAAACAAGACGACTGCAGCAGCACCATCCTGCCTGTGTTCCACACCACCTGATATAATGGGCATGCTCCTCTAATACTGGAGAGAATAAGTATGCATCATGACTAGTATCCACTTTAACTAGTAGCCATGGATAGCTCTCTCCTCCATGAACATGTCCACTCCCCTCTTAAAGCCTTCCAAGTTGGCAGCCATCACCACATCCTGGGGCAGCGAGTTCCATTATTTAACTACGGTATGCGATGTGTGAAGAAATACTTCCTTTTATCAGTTTTGAGTCTCTCACCCTCCAGCTTCAGCAGATGACCCTGTGTTCTAGTATTATGAGAGAGGGAGAAAAACTCTCTCCACACCATGCATAGTTTTATAGACCTCTATCATGTCTCCCCTTAGCCGCCTTCTTTCCAAGCTAAACAGCCCTAAGCGTCCTAACCGCTCCTCATAGGGCAGTTGCTCTAGTCCCCTGTCCATTTTGGTTGGGGTGGGGACACAAGGACAAGGAGTTTTGTGGCCCCCCTCAGATGCATAGCCCAGGGCTGACAGGGAGCAGCAGCTTCAGCCTTTCCCTCTGTGCTATCTTTGTGCCCATAATCAGTCCAGGGCAGCTGCTGTTTGTTCTGGCGCAACGATTACATTCCTTATATGGCTGCATGTAATTCTCATAATAATTTTACTCCGGCGTGCTAGCCAAGCTATCACCCCACACTAAAGAGGCTCTGCACCCACAAGAACCTGAGCCGTCGGGGTCTGGCTTTCTCTGCAGACCGGGATGGTGTCAGGCGAGGCTTGGCTTGGCAAGACGCCCTCAGCTGGCACGCCACCATTGCGGAGAAAGCTCTGCCATCACTTACTTTAAATTAACGTCCCATTTCATTACGCTGAAGTCGTCGCCCCCTGATGTGAAGATGTGGCAGCCGTCGCAGGAACAGACGAAGTCAGAGACGCCCGCTGGGTGGCAAATGAAGGCGGAGGATTTGTGAGGGTTCCCATCAATAGGCAAAATCTGCAGCCCGACCTAGGGAGAAAGATGGGGAGGGTGTCTCAGTCCACAGAGAGATTAATCTAAACCTGCTCCACAACCTGCAACGAGCCGGTCTCATCTCTGGAAGGCAAATCTCAGCTCCCGTTTCCTCTTGAAGATAAGACGAAGGAGAAATCACACAAGGCCTCTCTGAATAGGGTTGCCAGGTCCCTCTTCGCCACTGTCGGGAGGTTTTTTGGGGCGGAGCTTGAGGAGGGAGGGGTTTGGGGAGGGAAGGGACTTCAATGCCATAGAGTCCAATTGCCAAAGCGGCCACCTTCTCCAGGGCAACTGATCTCTAGCGGCTGGAGATCAGTAGTAATAACAGGAGATCTCCAGCTAGTACCTGGCAGTTGGCAACCCTATCTCTGAAGGATGTAACTGAGGCTAGTTCAGAGGCTTAGTGAGGGCAGTAGGCCAGGCAGAGTGACTCCCTTGCAGCTTCTCACGGCCCGATGTCTGTAGCCACCAAAGGCTAGTACCTGGAGGTTGGCAACTCTACCTTCCTCTCGGTCTTTGGGCCACGTGGCAGAAATTACTCCTCATGTCACCTTGGAGGGTCACCACCTACCTTGTCTGTGGTGATGTAGGCCAGATACCATTTCTCGGGATCACAGCCCTCTGCATGTGGAAGGACTTGAATCTTCTCCAGGGGGGAGCCGTACGTAGGTCCTAGAACAGTCTTTCTGAAAAGAGAGAGGGAGGAACAGACTGGCAGAGGAACTATATTAACACTGTCTTAGGATATAGAGATGGCCAGGGCTTCGATGACTTTAAACGGGGATTAGGCAAACCCCTGGAAGAGGACAGATCCATCAGTGGTTCTTAGCCACACTAGCTAAATAAACTTCCAGGTTCAGAGGCAGTATACCTTAGGCAGTTCATGAGAGAGAGGGCATCTTGGCATGGAGGGCATGGAGTAGCGGTCACAAGTTGTTAAGACTAGGATCAAAGTTTAAATCATTTTTATATGGGAAATGTATGGATTGAGGATTCTTGTGTACCATCTATGCTATATTTCTAAGAATATGCCGATAAAGGTCGATTGATTGATTGACTGACTGACTGATTGATTTAGCAGGGGTCACTAGGGGTGTAGGGGGGGAAATAGTTGTGAATTTCCTACATTGTGCAGGGGGTTGGACTTAGATGACCCTGGTGGTCCCTTCCAACTCTATGATTCTATACCTCAGAAAATGAGAAGCTGGGAGCAACACCAGGAGAGGCCTTGGCCTTCGTGCCCGGGGTTTTAAGCCTTTCAGGCACATCTGGTTGGCCACCGTGGGAAAACAGGATGCAGGACAAGATGCACGTTTGGCCCAGTTCCTCCAGTACCAAGGCAATGACAGCACTAGATAGGGTGGCCAACCTCCAGGTAGCAGCTGGAGATCTCCCGCTATTACAACTGATCTCCAGGCGACAGAGATCAGTCCTCCTGAAGAAAATGGCCGCTTTGGGCATTGGACTCTATGGCATTGAAGTCCCTCCCCTCCCCAAATTCCGCCCTCCTCAGGCTCCGCCCCAGAAAACTCCCACCGGTGGCGAAGAGGGACCTGGCAACCCTACCACTAGAGAGTGAGAAGCTGGGCTGCGATTGTTGCTCGTGCAAAGAAGAAGAGTTGGTTTTTATATGCCAACTTTCTCTACCACTTAAGGGAGACTCAAACAGGCTTACAATCGCCTTCCCTTCCCTTCCCCTCCCAGCAAAAGACACCCTGTGAGGGAACTAGGGCTGAGAGACCTGTGACTAGCCCAAGGTCACCCAGCTGGCTTTGTGTGGAGGAGTGGGGAAACAAATCCAGTTAACCAGATTAGCCTCTGCCACTCATGTGGAGGAGTGGGGGAATCAAACCCGGTTCTCCAGATCAGACTCCACTGCTCCACACCACCGCTGCTAACCACCACACCACGCTGGCACCTCCAACCCAAGGCCGCAGGGCCTCAGCCGCTGCCCAACAATGCCTGCTGCTCAAGCCTGCCCTGTTACCTGCACATCTTTGTGGTCACATTATAAAGCTTCATTTTGTATTGATCGTTGGCAGTCAGGAAAAAATATTCTGTCGTGACAGGAGGGTACTGGGTGATATATTTGGGGACCGCGCTCTGCTCAATGCGGTCCCTGCGGATAACCACCAGTTCATCTGTGACACTATTTTCCAAGTCATATTCCACCTGCAAAAAGACCAGCATTAACCCGACCACTGAACCATTTCACACAGGCTCGCAGCTCACCTGATTTCACTCCAGCTGAATGTGTGAATTGATTCCATTGCAAATAAACTGCATTACAGGTGATATGAAAGTTTTGTGTGTGGCTCTAGCTCCCCAGTGGCCCATTCACACAAGCAAATCATTCCTGTGTTTTGAATTCATCAGGTCATGATGAGCTTGGCTGGGTGACCCAGCCTGGTAACCACCAAAACACCAGCAAAGACCAGTTGATTTCTCCCCATTTACCTCTAACTGGCAATCTTCAACACAAAAATCTCCCTCTCCTTATGCCAAGAGCCATTGGTGTTACTAGAAACTTTCTTTGTTGGCCCTCCAGGAGAACTGGTTGGCCACTGCATGAAACATGATGGTGAATCATATGTTCCCCCTGGACTGACTTCCACATACTTTACTTTAACCAGTAAGTGCTCCAGTCCTTTGCATTTTGGACAAGTGACCTACCAAAAGCCGATCTTCTCCCAGAGTTAACAGCCGGGGCTTATCGCTGTCTATGTGCACTGCAAAGAGGATGGTGCGGATGGCCTTGTAGTGGGAGTGGAGCGCTGCTAGGCGCCCCCAGACTTCCTTCTCATCTTCAATTATTTTTTTATAAAGGGCTACTGACATGTTGTCATCCTGAAAGGGGAAAAAAATAAAAGTAACTTGGGCCATTTATGCAGGGTCAATTTTGAAACTCGCTTAAAGCTCTTTTTTAAAATGAGATCTTTAAAATGACTATTCACGGTCCTGACGCAAAAGGAGAAATTCCACACACACGCACCACTCGCCTGCTCCTTGTTTGCATAGCCAGCAATTGCCAGTTGCATAGCTAACGTGCAGCTGTGATTTTGCATGTTTCCTTGAGGGGATTCTTCGCCGCCACAGCCACAGAACAAACACAAAAGGTCGCATTAAAGGGGCTCTTAAGTAATGTGAAGCAGTATGCGCCAGCTTCGCAGTCGCTTCCCGAACGATAGTTAACCGTGAAAAACTCAAAAAAATATGTGGGGCAATTCAGCCTGGAATGCATTGCTAATTACCAAGTATAAATGGCCTTGGGGTCAATTAATTTGAGCCTTACTTCCAAACAAGTCCAGGGTATTCGTAATAGAAAAGAGCAAGAGTCCACTGGCACCTTAAAGACTTACAAAATTTCTGGCAGGAAATTTTGTGAGTCTTGCAAGGAAATCTGTGGGAAAATAGGATTTGAACATTGCCATCCTTCAGCCTCACCTCTGTTCATCTCTTGCCTTGAGAATAATGGGTTTAAATTGCGGGAGGAGAGGTACCGGCTGGATATCTGGAAACAGTTTTTTACAGTAAGAGTTGTTTGACAGAGGAATCAGCTACCTAGGGAGGCGTTGAGCTCCCCTTCACTGGTGGTCTTTAAGCAGAGGCTGGACAAGCACTTGTCAGGGATGCTCTAGGCTGATCCTGCATTGAGCAGGAGGTTGGACTAGACGGCCTGCGTGGCCACTTCCAGCTCTATGATTCTATGATTCTAGAAACCTACAGGATTGCCATAACTCAGCTGTAACCTCGCGTCGCTTTCCACCACTACACAATACCCACTGTCCTGCAGCAACAAAGAGCAGTGATTTACGTAGAATGGAAGGGACAGAAAAACAACAGCCACAAAAAACAGCCACTTACTGCAGTTGCAAGGTACTGGGAATCATGGGAGAAGCACATATGAATGACTTGGCCTTTTGAGTATCTGTAAGGTTCCAGAGTGTCGTCTTCCAAGGATATTGAATCCAGGATATAAACAGTTCCATCGGTAAACCCAACGGCCAGCAAGGATCCTAAAACGCACATAGGACGATAGTAGTTTTTCAAGCCTCCCTTCTTTGCAAGTTTTCATCATGCCATGTGTAGAAGCTGGAACAAACAAAATGACTGAAGGGGGGGGGGTCTTTTCTAGAATTATGCTGCTTTGGAACCCATGCCTCTTATGAACACGAGTCAGCAGTGTGATGCAGTAGCTAAAAAGGCAAATGCGGTCTTGGCCTGCATCAACAGAAGTATAGTGTCCAGATCACGTGAAGTGATGGTATTGCTTTACTCTGCTCGTTAGACCTCACCTAGGGTATTGTGTTCAGTTTTGGGCACTGCAATTTAAGAAGGATATAGACAAGCTGGAACGTGTCCAGAGGAGGGCAACAAAGATGGTGAGGGGTCTGGAGACCAAGTCCTATGAGGAAAGGTTGAAGGAGCTGGGTATGTTTAGCCTGGAGAGGAGAAGACTTCAGAGGTGATATGACAACAACCATCTTCAAGTACTTGAAGGGCTGTCATAGAGAGGATTGTGCCAAATTGTTTTCTGTTGCCCCAGAAGGTCGGACCAGAACCAATGGGTTGAAATTAAATCAAAACACTTTCTGTCTAGACATTAGGAAGAACTTTCTAACAGTTAGAGCGGTTCCTCAGTGGAACAGGCTTCCTTGGGAGGTGGCGAGAGCTCCTTCCCTGGGGTTTTTTAAGCGGTGGCTAGATGGCCATCTGTCAGCAATGCTGATTCTGTTACCTTAGGCAATTCATGAGAGGGGGGCATCTTGGCCATCTTCTGGGCATGGAGTGGGGGTCACTGGGGGTGTGAGGGGGAGGTAGTTGTGAATTTCCTGCATTACGCAGGGGGTTGGACTAGATGACCCTGGTGGTCCCTTCCAACTCTGATTCTATGTGTTTGCTGCTGCCCCCAAATTATGTCTGCTGGACCTGCACATGGCTACTGCAATGGAGCCAGTCAACCCCAGTGCTCTCTTTGCTCCAGTTGTTGCAGAAGAACCCCCTGAACTCCCCACAGTGAGGAGCAGTACGAGTCCATACCATCGTGGTTGTAGCAGATGCTCCGGATACTCTGTCCCTTAAAGATCCGGCTAACGAGGTACTTATCGATCTTGTAGTCCCACACTTTCAGGAGTCCGCAGATACTCCCCTTGGCCAGGAGAGGCTTGGTCGGGTGGCAGGCGATGGCGTGGACTGCACCATTGGGCTCCTCTAAGCACTTGGTCACTTTCATCCCCTCTGTCATGACGTGGACCACCACCCCGTCGGATGTAGAGAGGATAAAGTTCCTGCACCGTGGGGAGGAATCAGAATAGTCATGGTTCCGTGCAGAACTGGGCCTCTGCAAGCATGATAAATGCGTTTTCTAAAAAGTCTCATCTGGTTCAACCCATACCTGGAGATAGGGTTGCCAGCTCCAGGTTGGGAAATACCTGGAGATTTGGGGGTGGAGCCTGAGGAGGGCGGAGTTTGGAAAAGGGCAGGACTTCAATGCCATAGAGGCCAATTGCCAAAGCGGCCATTTTTCTCCAGGTGAACTGATTGCTATCGGCTGGAGATCAGTTGTAATAGTGGGAGATCTCCAGCCACCACCTGGAGGTTGGCAACCCTACCTGGAGATCTTATAGGGGGATCTTATATGAACCAATTTATCAGGTTGATACCAGCATGCACACTGTGTATGGGAGACTAATATAGCCCAACGTAGAACAACTAGCAGGTATTCCACCTTAGCGGGCTTTCAAATTTAAAAATTGATATACACCCCTACACACATACCTGGGCTTTTATAATTCTGTTTATATGTTGTGATACATTTGTATATTGTTTGTGTGTGCATTATATGGGGTTTTATCTGACCACTGATGAAGGCCAGTTGGCCGAAATGCATATGGTGTGTGGTTTAGGTTTATCGACCTTAATAGTTGCTATTGTGCTTTGTTTTATAATTTTTAATGGTTTTTACCCTGATATAAACACCTTACAATAAATATATTTCTACATAACATTATTTTACCTACCCTTTCTCCTCCCAACCTTTGGGTACCCAGCCAGTATTAGGTGTGCCAAATACCTGTCAAAAATACACCTTTGCATTTTGAAAACTATTTTTGGAAAGGCAAGAGTTACCCGCAATACTGGTGTTTTCATCAATTCTCACCTGACAATTAATGGCTGGCCTGTTAAGGTGGAAGAACTGGGGAACTGGGAGGCATTCAAAGGACACACTGGTTTCTTGGAGAAGGAAATGGACTGAATGGGCCCCAGTTTAAACTGGCTGTACCAATGCAGAAGCTGAAGGGATCCATCGTAGAATTTGATGTGGCCTTTGACGTCACACGTTACAATCTTTCTGGAAAAGAAGAACAAGCTCTTGTGGAGATCTAGTACAACGCTGGGCCCAAAGAATACTAATACCAAGTAACACAATGTTAGCATTGGGCCAAATTTCACCATGGAAAGTGTTTGCAAGCCTTTGGCTCCAACAGAGCTCTTCATCAAACAGATCAGAAAAATAGCTAAATAACTCCTCAGTATATATTAAGGTTGATGCAGATTCTTCAGGATGTTCCTGCCCTCTCTGTCTCTCTCTGACACTAGAGCGAGTAGCCCTTGCAGGAGGCTTCCTCTGGAAAGGGCATGCTACACACGTCTCCACATCAGAACAAAATTTTGGTCTTACAAATGTAAAAAGCCGCCTTACTGAGTCACATGACTGGTCCATCCAGCTCAGTATTGTCTACTCTGTCCAGCAACAGCTCTCCAGGGCCTCAGGCAGAGGGTTTTCCAGCACCTGCAGTCACAAAGCAGGGGCTCCATCTTTTCTCCCCCCCCTTCTTAGGCCGAGGTCTTGAACAATAAAACCATAAAACTTAAATAAGACCCATCTCTAAAAACACCTCCCTTCGTCTCTCCTCTGCAGCCTCCATAAAACGAGCAATAAAATAAGTACGCTGAGGGTTCAGAGTCCTCTAAGTAAGAGGAACTGAACCTTTTACTCCAAAGTTGCTCGAGAAGATGTTGTCCATTTGTTAAAACATGGTATAATCCATTTTAGCCTGAGTTGATATACGTAAGGACAGTGCAAAAGGATATGTACCAAGGAGTCCACTGACTGAAGAGGGCAGGGACACAGCCAGTCTGAAAAAGGGATCTTTAGCATACGGCTCAGCAAAACCATTGAAAAGGGGCAATTAAATCTTGAACGCATAAAGATTCTACATAACTTTGGACTAACCAGAGAATCCATATAGGACAGGGGCTCCATCACTGAACCATGCAAGGTAGGGATCTTGGCCAAGGAAATCCCATCCCTTTAAACACACACACACACACAATTCCCAGGGTAGAGGGTCTTATAGTACTTCCAAGCTAAATTTGTACTATAATCTCTATGAGAAGCACATTCAGTGGCTATTTTCCTGGCCCTGGAGGTGGGGGCCCAGTTCTGTGACACAGGATTTGCACAAGAGCAGTGCAACACTGGGGCACCCCGCTGCGATACCATCACCAGCAGTGTTGCCCCAACTTTACATTGAAAATGCAGCATGGGCCTGCTGCAATGCAAGATTAACCTTGTTACGGGATGCAAGCCATCAGATAGCGGTGCTCCCTTAATCCGTACAGTGGTGCCCTCTGCTGGTTTAAATGGGGAGAAATTATCTCAACATTTGCAAGGCGACAGCATGATTGATGGGGCTGACATGGGAGACCCTAGCATGACTCCCTGTGGTTCTTATTTTTGCTTTAATGACACCATGGGAGAGGGGAGGATTGGGAGAATACAGGTAGCCGTACCGGCTCACAGAAAAATTCCAAAAATGAAAATCACGTAGTACCTTTTATGGGGACCAACCAAAATATCCTAAAAGAGTGAGGGGGAGTGATCTCACCAAATGTAATCAGAGCAGCAGCACAGAGGGAGACGTGACTGAATCCTTTTCCCACAGGCTGGATTCCCAGTCAAAACTGAACATGACACATATCTGTGGGCACCACATTGGGGACCCCTGCATTAAGGTATTCAGTCACATCTCTTGCGTGGAACGTGTCATTTCATCCTCAAAATCCCCAGGTGACCTTAAAGCTGGTCACTCTCTCTCCTGCCATATTGAGATGTCATGACAAGTTGCAGCTGAAGTCTGATTGGCAAAAATTCAGCTTGTTTCATTTAATTAATTACTTGTTCACTTGCTTATTTTACAAACCGCATTTCTTGCTGAGTCTCAAAGCGGATAACAAAATTAGAAAACAAGGCAATAAGGGTTTAAGACACACTGTGATCCAATTGTTTATAAGAGTTATAAGACAACGCAGTAAAATCAAGACAACACATACAATAAACTACAACCCTATTAGACTTATAAAAAATGTCCTCCCAGACAATTTTATTTTACTCATTCTGCATCATGAAAAAGGCATGGAAGCCTTCCTAGCTCAGGCAGACCATTCCACCAGGTGGGAGCCACAACCCAACATGCTCATGCCCACCCTTCATTTGTCTCACCTCTTTTCAGGTACAAAGCCTGATGCAAAACATACAGGTTGGATCAAGCGCCCATACACCAAGACGTCTGAACGCAAATGCCCTGGTGACTTGGAGTTCATTTATTCCACACAAAGTGGGACTCTAGATTAGGATTAAGCCCAGGTGTAGAAGCAGGCCTCCAAGTTACCCTTCCAGGGCAGGAAACTACCCGCTCCTTAACCCCAAGGAATCCAGAAGTGGGAAAAGGGATGGTTCGGTAGGACCAACATCTTACTTGTCTATGACAGCCAGAGCCGTGATCCCGTCTTTCTGCAGGTGCACAAGTTTGATGGCTTTCATGTTGTAGGGCTTGACGTATGAGACAGCAGACTTGGAGGATGGGTTTATGGCATCCCAAACTACCAGTTTCCCTTCCAGTGTTCCTGTGACAGCTTGTTCAGTGCTAAAGTGGAAAAGGGATTGGCTAAAGAGTCCCACAACCTTGTTGAATGTCTGGAGAAGAACATAAAACAAAAGAACACAGCACGTTGTGATATCTAACGGTCAAGTGCCAGTCAGAAGCAGCAACACCAGGCCTTTAAGGCTTTAAGAGGGGAGTGGACATGTTTGTGGAGAAGAGGGGTAGTCATGGCTACTAGTCAAAATGGATACCAGTCATGATGCATACATATTATCTCCAGGATCAGAGGAGCATGCCGAATATATTAGGTGCTGTGAAACACAGGCAGGATGGTGCTGCTGCAGTCGCCTTGTTTGTGGGCTTCCTAGAGGCACCTGGTTGGCCACTGTGTGAACAGACTGCTGGACTTGATGGACTTTGGTCTGATCCAGCATGGCCTTTACGTTCTTATGTTCTCCTGCAGAGGATTTTGTATGCACAGGGATTTCCTCCGGCAGTCAGAAAAACATGGCCTTGTAACAGGGTTGCCAACTCAGGTTGGGAAATTCCTGGAGATTTGGAGGTGGGGCCGGGGAGAGCAAGCTGTGGGGAGAGAAGGGACCTCAGCAGGGTATAATGCCATACAGCCCACCCTCCACAGCAGCCGTTTTCTCCAGAGGACCTGATCTCTGTCGCCTGGGGATCGGCTGTAATACCAGAAGATCGGCAACCCAACTAAGCTGGTCAAAATAAATCCAAAGCGGCCTACTGAGGGCTGACTGTGCTCCAAGAGGTGTGGGATGCTGAAAGGAGCTGAGAGTCACTTAAAGAGAGAGAAATATACAGAGGGAGGTGGGGAAATCTGGCACTCTGCATTCTGGAGGAAGAGTTTGGGGTCTGGAACCACCACTCTGTTCTTCGCAGGCTCCCAGCTAAAGTTGACAACTGACCAGGGGGAAAAAAGTGTCCTCTTGAGCTTTTAATAGAGGTTGGATATGTGGAAATGAGCAGTTGCAGGCAGCCAGCATGGAGTAGTGGTTAAGAGCGGTGGTTTGGAGCGGTGGACTCTAATCTGGAGAACCGGGTTTGATTCCCCCACTCCTCCATGTGAGTGGCAGACTCTAATCTGGTGAACTGGGTTGGTTTCTCCACTCCTACACGTGAAGCCAGCTGGGTGACCTTGAGCTAGTCACAGCTCTCTTAGAGCTCTCTCAGCCCACCTACCTCACAAGGTGTCTGTTGTGGGGAGGGGAAGGGAAGGTGACTGTCAGCTGGTTTGAATCTCCCTTAAGGGGTAGAGAAAGTCGGCATATAAAAACCAACTCTTCTTCTTCTCATGGCATGGAGATCAAATTATTTAATTCCTGCAGATCAAACTGATGCTAGAGGGACAGCTATAGGGATTAGATTAAAAGTTGGCGACATTACTTCCAGCTGAAGAACGCTGGAGGGAAAACAACACAGAGAGGGGCATTAACCTGCCGGAGTAGAAGCTGCATCATTTTATGCATTTATTATTTATTGCTTCACTTACAGTCTGCCGTTCACACAAAGACTCGGGGGCTGGGATGAGGTGTGTCGCTACATCTAACTGTAAAGTGGCTGTCCCCAAAACAGCACAACCTGGCCAGCTGCACAGAAGCCAGGGGTCTGCACATGCTTGGGGGCCTCCCCACATACAGAAAGAAACCAGCTTTGTAAATTAACCATCTGCCATCCCCCTCCCCATCCGAAAATGGCCTGACGAGAACAGAATGTGCTCCAGGAAGTGTGGAATATTAAGAGCTGCCGACAGTTGATCAAGGGATACAAAGTGAGGGAGGGCAACTTCCACACAGAATCTTGAAGGAGGTTGGGGGGCAATGGGGTGGGATTTCCCAATTGCCCCCCCCTTTCCTGCGATTCCTTGTGTGCCCCCCAGCTTGTTTATATAACACAGAAATGAAAAAAAGAAAGAAAATGTTTCTTTCATGAGTCAGGAGATTTATGCATGGGGCAGGAGCATGGACGGGACGTCAGGTTACAAGTGTGAACTGGGCTCAGAAAAGTGGCGTCGGAGCTCCGGAGGGCGGCTGGCAGTGGGTGTGCCTCACCTGGGCCAGCAAAACTCCTCGATCCACCAGCTCTGCCTGCATGAGAAGTCTTTGCTAGCTCATGTCAGGGTTTTTTTTAATCAAGCACCACAGATTCCTGCTAGGGTTGCGAACCTCCAGGTACTAGCTGGAGATCTTCAGCTATTACAACTGATCTCCAGCCGACAGAGATCAGTTCCCCTGGAGAAAATGGCCGCTTTGGCCATTGGACTCTATGGCATTGAAGCCCCTCCTCTCCCCAAACCCCTCCCTCCTCAGGCTTCGCCCCAAAAACCTCCCCGCCGGTGGCAAAGAGGGTCCTGGCAACCCTAATTCCCGCACGGCAGAATCTCAGTACAAGGGAAGGATGTGCGATTCGGCCAGTCCCTACCCATGTTCCATGTTCATACTCACTCTGTCCGTCAGGAGGGGAGCGTGGCACTGCAAACTGCCGCCTTCCTAAGGAGCAATGGAGAAAAAGGTGTGACCGAAAGAGACACGGCCCCGAACACCTGTGCATGGTGCCACTCCCTCTTTTGGTAAGGGAGCAGAGAGAGAATTTGTGAACAATTATGAAAACGAATGATGAACAGAACTGAGGAAGAACAAGGATTACCATTGAACAGGGGTCCCCATCGTGGTGCCTGCGGGCTCCGTGGTGCCTGCTGACACAAGTATTTTTTAGAAAGGGGGCAGGTGGGGCTCTTGCCCACAGGGCTTCTGATTTGCCACTGGATATCTGATTGGCTCTGCAGGTTAAAATAACACTGTTTCAGTAGCAGCCGCCACCACAGTGTCAGTTATAATCTCATACCTCTTCCCGGTGAATTTTCAATTGTCCCTCTTCTCCCCTACACTTGGGCTTCCCCTGTGTGGTTGGCTCTGCCTCCTGCAATGGCCATTTTGAAGTTGCAGCCACCAACCCGTGTCAGAGTTTCAAAGGTCCCCACAGGCTCAAAACGCTCGGGGACCCTTGCCACAGAAGCATTTTGTTCCAGAGCAAAACCTAGCCCCCCTCCTGCTCTTTACTTTGCTGCGTCCTCTTGCTTGAAAGGAGTTTTCTCCCTGCCAGGCTCCAATGCCGGAAGCCATCCAGGGCTGGAAGGAAACACTGGACGCCCCAGAGCACAGGGAGGCACGCAAGGCAAGAAGCAGGACGGAGCCTCCCCTCACCTGCATCTTCCTACACAAAGAAACCCCCCCCCCCCGCCACTGTCCGGCCCTGCCTGCCTCTCTTCTGGATACACTATTGCGTAAAATTACCCTGCCAAATATCCCGGAGGTCATTCGTCTCAACTTACCCACATGTAGAATATGACTTGCGTGGTGCTGTTGCTGACCAACTCACAGTGGTTTCGGCAATTAAATGCAATGTAGTCCTGGAAGAACAACAAACAAAATGGTAGACACCATTAGCAATATACAAGCTTCATAGTCAGCTAAGATTTGCAATGGAGGCCCTGTTCTGTGGCAGTAAGGTGGGTAGAAACCACAGACGGGGACTTGCCTGTGGTGGTGCCCCAGCGGTTGGGCAAAACCCAACAGATCAGGTCTGCTAAAAGTGGCAGCTTCCCCCAGTGCAGGGAACTCTTTGAGCCCCAGGATGTGGTGATGGCTGCCAACTTGGAAGGCTTTAAGAGGGGAGTGGACATGTTCATGGAGGAGAGGGCTATCCATGGCTACTAGTCAAAATGGATACTGGTCATGATGCATACTTATTCTCTTCAGTATCAGAGGAGCATGCCTATTATCTTAGGTGCTATGGAACACAGGCAGGATAATGCTGCTGATGTGGTCTTGCTTGTGGGCTTCCTAGAGGCACCTGGTTGGCCACCATGTGAACAGACTGCTGGTCTTGATGGGCCTTGGTCTGATCCAGCATGGCTTTTCTTATGTTCTTATGTTGTGCAGGAGGAAAGGATCAACAGGAATGCCCTCCATTCAGTGATTTAACCTGGCAACATTGGCTTCATGGCAAAAATCATGTCATTTATGTGACCACACGCAAGTTTCCCAATGGAACCAAAAGCATCTCCATGGAGCAATCTGAGCATGTGAAAAGAGCAGGGGAATGGAGGCTACAGCCACTTCTCCCTGTGTGCTGTGGTTGCAAATGCAAAAACACTGGATTGTGCATGGGAGGCATAAAAATCCATTGTGTGCGTGATACAAAGTCCTTGTGTTGTTCCCCAACAGACTTTGTAATGTGTAATGTGTACAGGGACCCTGAGAGGCTGATCCCAGACAGAAAATAGGGAATCTCGTGACAATGTGAGGAGTGAGCTTTCACAGCGCAGGGCCCTCTGCCTTATCCCCAGCAGGGAGGTACACAATTGTCTCCCGTATAAATGATCGGAACGGCTCACCTGAAAACCATACTGAGGCAGGAGTTCTATGCTGCAAACAGGCTTTGTTTCAGATGAGGTCCACTTCCAAATGCCAACTTTCTGGTGTGAAGGAAAAACACTATTAAGGCTGTAAAATCGCACTCCCTTTTAAGCCTCCCAGACTTCCCACCTGCACTGCGCCCTGACATTTTATTAGGTGATTCCCCAGGGGTGTTTATCCCTGGTTCACAGATATCCCCGCATAAATGTACCTTCAGTCTCTCCCCGTCTCTTGCATCTCTGTGGCCATTTATGCATGGGAGTTTTACCTGAGGTTCGTTGCTGGCTGGACCCACACTTTCCTGTTGGGAATCTCTGCACCAGCAGTCTCCAAACTCAAATCAAGTCCCGCCCCTTTAAATGTTGCTTTGCAATTGGTTTTCTTTGTCATGCTCACTGTGAGAGAAAATTCCTCGCTCCCCCAAACCCAATTGCTGCATAAAATAGCATTTTAAGAACAAAAAAACAAAATTAGAGCAATCTAAGCCTTGGTTTTAAAAAGCTTAATGTCTGTTCTGGGTAAATTAGTGGAAAGCATTATTAAAGATAGAATTGTCAAGCATATAGAAGGGCAAGGTCTGCTGGGCAAAACCCAACATGGCTTCTGTAAAGGTAGGTCCTGTCTCACTAACCTATTAAAGTTTTTTGAAAGCGTCAATAAGCATGTGGACAGGAATGAGCCTGTGGATATTGTGTATTTGGATTTCCAAAAAGCTTTTGACAAAGTCCCCCACCAAAGACTGCTAAGCAAACTTCATAGTCATGGGATAAGAGGACAAGTCCTCTTATTGATTGAGAGCTGGCTGAAAAATAGGAAGCAGTGAGTAGGAATCAATGGTCAGTTCTCACAATGGCAGGATGTGAGCAGTGGGGTGCCTCAGGGATCTGTGTTGGGACCGGTGCTTTTCCACCTGTTCATCAATGACCTGGAGTTGGGGTTAAACAGTGAAGTAGCCAAGTTTGCAGATGACACCAAATTATTTAGGGTGGTTAAAACAAAATCGGACTGTGAAGAGCTCTAGAAGGATCTCTGCATACTGGAAGAATGGGCATTAAAATGGCAAATGAGATTCAATGTGAGTAAGTGTAAAGTGATGCATATTGGGACAAAAAATCCCAACTTCACATATACACTGATGGGATCTGTGCTGGCAGCAACAGACCAAGAAAGGGATCTTGGGGTGGTAGTGAATAGCTCAATGAAGATGTCAACCCAGTGTGCGGCTGCTGTAAAAAAGCCAAATTCCATGCTGGCCATAATTAGACGAGGAATAGAAAATAAAACTGCTGATATCATACTGCCCTTGTACAAATCTATGGTGAGACCACACTTGGAATACTGTGTACAGTTCTGGTCACCACACCTAAAATAGGATATTACAGAGCTTGAGAAGGTGCAGAAAAGAGCGACCAAAATTATTAGGGGACTAGAGCAACTGTCCTATGGAGAGCAGTTAAGACGCTTAGGGCTGTTTAGCTTGGAAAGAAGGCGGCTGAGGGGAGATATGATAGAGGTCTATAAAATTATGCATGGTTTGGAGAGAGTGGACAGGGAGAAGTTTTTCTCCCTGTCCCATAATACTAGAACATGGGGTCATCTGCTAAAGCTGGAGGATGAGAGATTCAAAACAGATAAAAGGAAGTATTTTTTCATACAACGCATAGTTACATTGTGGAACTCCCTGCCCCAGGATGTTGTGATGGCTGCCAGCTTGGAGGGCTTTAAGAGGGGAGTGGACATATTCATGGAGGAGAGGGGTATTCATGGCTGTTAGTTAGAATGGATACTAGTCATGTTGCATACCTATTCTCTCTAGTATCAGAGGAGCATGCACCGCATTTTGGGTGCGGTGGAACACAGGCAGGATGGTGCTGCTGCACTCGTCTTGTTAGTGGGCTTCCTAGAGGCACCTGGTTGGCCACTGTGTGAACAGACTGCTGGACTTGATGGGCCTTTGTCTGATCCAGCAGGGCCTTTCTTATGTTCTTAAGAGTCGGGTTAACAGAGGAATGGGAAGACCCAGAGATGGCGAGGGCTGGCGAGGTCATTTCTAATGGACGAAAAACTCATGCAGAACTCCAAGAAACAACCGAGTCAGATGGGGCGAGCATGAGTCCAAGCACCCATGCATAAATGACCAGTGTGTTTTTCTTGCACCCCTACTTTTGCAATGCACACTCTTCTGGTGTTACTTCACCTCCAGCCTGAGCCATCATTGTTTAGCCTGGAAGATGGCTTCCTACCTTGACTCAGCTGATCTGGCCACACTCATGTGCCCCTCCCCTAACTGAGAAACACTGATGTAGAATAAAAGATTCCTCTACCTGGACTTCCCCAGCACCAACGGTAGCCAAAAACCTGGAATCGTGGGAAAACGCAACGGCACAGACTCCACCTTCTGGGTGACTGTCAAATATTGTGTGCACGGGAACACTGAAGAAACAAGCCAATGAGAGTAGAAGTTATCCATTTAAGCACGTCTCCCGATGCGTCCCTGCAGAGAATGAACAGCAGTTACAGGTAAGTGCAACCCTGTTTTCTACTTAGGGCAAAGAGAAAAGTCTGGGACCCTCTCTGGCTTGGCAGATACCAAACATCCAGTTAACCAAAATAAAGGAGGGAATTCTACAGAACCAACCTAGAACAATTTATTCAGAGAGATGGAAGCAGAAACATTTGCAAATTAATTGTTCGGCTGTGTGCTATCTTTGTAGAAAATGTAACGATGACACAATATATTGAAGGAACTGGCACTAATCAAAATGGAACAAAAGAACATCGGAGAAGCTCCTTTAGAACTAGTCTTCCTAGTCTACCATTCTGTTTTAAACAGTGGCCAACCCGGTGCTTCTGGAAGGCCATGAGCAAGGCTTGTTGCTCCTCCCCTAGCAGGTAGCATTCCGAGATACAGTGCCTCTGGACAGGGAGGCTTCATGGCGCTAGTAGTACTAATTTATCTAATATAGAGTGTACTAATATATATATATAATTATAGTGCTAATGTATAATATATAGAGCCAGCCTGGTAAAATGGTTAAGAGTGTCAGACGAGGGTCTGGAAGAAAGAACTGGGTTCAAATCCCCAATCTGCCGTGGAAGTGTGATGAGTGCTCTTGGGCCAGTTATTATCTCTCAGCCTAATCTATCTCACAGGGTTGATGTGAAGATAAAACGGAGAAGGGGGGGAATGTTGTAAGCTATTTTGGTGCCCCACTGGGGAGAAAAGTGCAGTATAAATGAACAAATTAATTAAATAAATATTTAGTAGTAAACTGGCTGGCCCCACTGTAGATGACAAAATGGATTGCCAACCTCCAGGTGGTAGCTGGAGATCTCCCGCTATTACAACTGATCTCCAGGCAACAGAGATCAGTTCACCTGGAGAAAACAACCACTTTGGAAGGTGGACTCTATGGCTTTATACCACATTGAAATCCCTCCCCAAACCCTGCCCTCCTCAGGCTCCACTAGGGTTGCCAGGTCCCTCTTCGCCATAGGTGGGAGGTTTTTGGGGCGGAGCCTGAGGAGGGTGGGGTTTGGGGAGGGGAGGGACTTCAATGCCATAGAGTCCAATTGGCAAATTGGCCATTTTCTCCAGGTGAACTGATCTCTATTGGCTGGAGATCAGTTGTAATAGCAGGAGATCTTCTGCTATTACCTAGAGGTCGGCAACCCTAGGCTCCACCCCCAAAATCTCCAGGTATTTCCCAACTCGGAGCCAGCAGCCCTAACGGCAAAAGCAGCAAAACTAGGTAGGGGTCTCTGCCTACTTGGGAAACTTCACAGGTATGTAAAAAAAAAAATGACTTAACAAATTGACAACAACAACAAAAATAAATAGCCTAAGATGGACTGAGCATCCTCCAGGAGGGGAGGGGATATTGAGAGCGGGTGAATATCAATTCGAGGGGGAAAGGTAGATGGGGGGAAATGCCTGTTTCAGCCCCTGAGAGCTTAGAGAACACCAGAGGGAGATGTTTTAGAGAGTGGACGGGTGGGTTTTCTGGTGGTTTCTGCCCTCCCGGTGCCTCTTTGTGGGCCGCAGCTTACCCTTAAACGGGCAGACCTGTATTGCGTGAGCATTCCTGAATGAAAACAGCAGTGGCCCAAGTGCTTACGCAGAGTAGCCGTCCCAGACAATCACCAAGCTCTCGGGACCTCGGTCAGCTGTCGCTATCCATCTTCGGTCTTCACTCACACAGACACAAGATATGCAACTTGAGTGTCCCTAAGGAAAGAGGCCTTGCTGTGAATATCTGGGGTCATTTGATCAGAAATCGTCAGCAGGCCTCTGAGTCACACACTCTGCCAAGCATGGTCCCTCCTCCACCCCACCTTCAGGGGCAATCTGGTTGTATATTCTGTGCCAGACACTCCAGGGAAAGCTCACGAGCAGGGCCATCCCCAGTTCCTTGTCTCTGGGTTCAGGTACTTTGGGGTAAGGTTACCAACTTCCAGGTAGGGTCAGGAATCGTCCTAGAATTAGAAAAGAGCAAGAGTCCAGTAGCACCTTAAAGAGAACAAAATTTCTGGCCGGGTATGAGCTTTCGTGAGTCACAGCTCACTTCTTCAGATACCGCTAGAAGCACATTCTAGCTGTATCTGAAGAAGTGAGCTGTAGCTCACGGAAGCTCAAACCCTGCCAGAAATTTTGTTAGACTTTAAGGTGCTACTGGACTCTTGCTTGTTTCTACTGCTACAGACAGACTAATACGGCTACCCATCATGATATATGTCCTAGAATTACCATTGATCTCCATACTACAGAGTTTCATTCCCCAGGAGGGAATGATGATTTCAGAAGTTAGGCTGCATGGTATACCGGGGAGTCTAGGAGAAATGGTGACCTAGGGTGACATCAAATTCCCACTGCGCGACCTCCTATCCAGGCACCACCCCCAAATCTCCAGGAATTTCTCAATCCATCATTGGTGGCTGCCCTAGTACTGACTCTAAAAATTTGGCCTTCAGGTCTACCAACAGATTGATCCACCATAACTGTCTTGTCAAAGCTGTCTTGTCAAAGCTACCACCAAGATCTTGAAGCACTGAATCCCACAGGTTAACAATGCAGTGGGTGAAGAAGTATCTCCAGTGGGCTGTGGAGTCGGCACCTCCTTTTCCCAGGCTCTACTTAGTGTTGGAAGGCCAGTTTGGCTCAATGGCCATGGGCTATGAAAATGGAGCAGGTGTCTCGCCTCTTTATCTCTTCCTTCCCTTCAGGATCTCCTCTCCTTTAGGTTTTAGACTGTGAATTTCTAATGGCAGAGACCTGATCCTGTTGTTACTCTACAAAACACAGAAGATTCTGATGGTACCGTGCATTGGTCAGGATTCGCACTCTCCTTTGGGGTGTCTTCCCATATTACATTTTTAGGTTTACACCAGAGACCAGGAACGAAGAGGTCTCTGATTGGACCTCTGGAACATTTTGCAAATTGGCAATTCGTCGCTAGATGGGGTGCGGAGGGCTGTGATCAGGACCCCAGCAGAGGGAGCTCTTCACACCATTTTCCTGACCTCATATAGCTCCCCACAACCTTCTATTTATCGCACTGCATACCTGGAGGTGATACTGCTTATTCCTTTGGAGGTCATGGATCACAGCCGTGTGAGAGGAGACGTACAAAATAACCCTACATTCTTCATCCATTAGGTTGAAAACTGGGAGTCTGCTGTTATAGCCAAAGACCCACGATAAATTCTAAAAGGAGAACATTATTTTCAGAGTTGTGTATGCCCAGTGGTATTTTAAAAATAACCAAAACAGAAATTCTGTACTATGGCAAACTTTATGACTTGTAAAAATTATACTTTTTGAGCCAAACTGCATTATTTCTCTCATTCTGGATCATTTATCCTGCTTCTCTAGCAAGAGTGCCCCTATTTATGGCTCACCCCCTCTCCAAATTTATCCTTGCACCGGCAGCCTCTCTCTATTATTTAGAGATAAACAAATATAGGAGGGCTTTTACCTTGGCTAGGTGTGCAGCCTTCCCCTCTGCTATGTTAGAGGGGAAATTCAAGAAGATACCCAGGGCAGAGAGAATATGCTCCTGCAAATCCAGGAATTTAGAAATCACTGAACATGTTCTCCTGAACTGTAACTATTACACTATACCCCGTTCTAAGTTTATTGAGCCCCTCATACTGAGAATGGGACCTGTCAGGGAAAGAGAAAAGATAGAAAAGCTCCTACAAGGAGATAATCCCTCAATCACCTCTCAGGTAGCAAAATTTTGTATGGCTGCAATAACAATTCGTTGCCACAGAGTAGTCTCTTAGTCCAAATGGCAGATGTAACTTGGATGTTATTTATTTTATTATTTTTATTTTTTAAGTGACTTAAGACTCGGACTGTAAACCTTTGTCGGTAAAACCATTTTAGTCCATGTATCTTGTTTTATCTGGCCAAGGGCCACAAATAAACTATCTGAATCTAAATCTTATCCTGCTTCTACTAGTCATAGGAGGGGAGAAATTACAGGCTTTTCCTCGCAGCTGCGGGCGAAACGTCAGGAAAGAAAATACCAAGACCACGGTTACACAGCCCGGATAACCTACAAGAACCAGTATAAGGTATGTTTGTGTGTTTCTGGAGAGAGGTCCTTTTTTTCACCCTCTACCCCTTCGTTTGTTTTCAGCGTCTTGCAGTGTTTTGTTGTCCTTCTTGTGGCACCCAGATTGCCATTTTGCAGTATTTTAATTCCGATTTGGATAACAGGTTTGTTTGGTTCTTTTTTTTCCTGGATTGATTGAATTTTACTTGTGTGTTGGGTTTTATTGCTTTTTACATTCTGCCTTGGAAATGCAAGATGTGGCAAAAAATATTTTAAATAAATAAGGTGTGTGCATGCATTTTAAACAAAATCCTACTTTCCCTGACTTGTTTCTCTGCCCAGGGTTCCCATTTCTATGGGCACATGTTCTTTCTGAGTCAGGTTGCCAACCTCCAGGTGGACCCTGGAGATCTCCTAGAATTACAACTGATCTCCAGGTAAAGGAGATCAGTACACCTGGAAAAAAACCAGTCGCTTTGGAGGGTAGACTCTATGGCATTTTATCTGACTGAGGTCCTTCCCTTCTCCACACCCCACCCTCTGCAGACCCCACCCCCAAATCTCCAGGAATTTCCAAATCTTGAGCTGGCAACCCTAATTTCTGAGTCACAACAATCTACGCAATACTCACAAGTGGGTGTGTACAGACCTCCTTGCCCTTCTCTTCAAACATCATGCCTGGGAGGGCAGAAAACAGGACAGACCCTTTCTCATCAATTGGAGAGAGACCCTGGACAGGGGTGAGTGAGCTGGAGGGTTCTCCCTCCTGGGGGGACATTTCCACAATCATTGGCTTACTGAGGCTTTCTTCCTTGGCTGAGACAGCAAGGTCAGCTGCCCTGGCAGCATCTTCCGGATCAGTTCTGCTAATGGTGCCGTCTTTATGCGGAGAAGCCACCACTTCTTGTCTCGTTCCAGCAGGTTCCTGGCTTGCCTCACTCTCTAAAGGCTGCTCTAAAAGCCAATGGACCGTGGCTTCTGCTGGTCTCTCATCTTGGCTTAGTCCAGTGCCTGGTTTTTCAGTGAGGCCTCGCTCTTCATCAGGCCTTCTGTCCTCCACACTCTCTTCCTTAAGTTCTCTGGCTTCCTTTCCAGAGGTTTCTACTTTCACCACTTTTTCGTGGGAGTACCGCTGGTCTTTCACCCTTGAAGGTTTGCTTGTAACATCCTTTGACGTTTGACCCTCTTGCTTAACTTTCTGAGCTCTGCTGGTGGATTTTGACATTTTAACTGAGGACCTCTTTTTGGCCTGCAAGCCTGAGGAGACCCTCTGCTGCTTTCCTTCTTGTACTGGTCCTTCACCGACTGCAGTTTCCTTAGAGACAAACAAAGCCGTCAGGGGAGGGGCCATGGTAGAGCATCTGCTTGCATGCAGAAGGTTCCAAATTCAATCTGCAGCACCTCCAGTTAAAGGGACTAGGCAAGTAGGTGATGTGAAAGACCCCTGCCTGAGACCCTGGACAGCTGCTGCTGGTCTGAGTACACAATATGGATTTTGATGGACCAAGGGGCTGAGTCAGTATAAGGCAGAGTCATGCGTTCATATGTTCGGGTTCTCTAACAAGTTTCAACTTCTGGCCAATAGGGTTGGGGTGGGGGCAAATTTTGGGTGTTAATTGCCGGGGATGGGAATCACCACCCTACAACCTGTAGATCTGGGACAGGAGGAAATAAGTGTCACTCTGCCATGACTTTTCTGATTGTACCCCCTTCTCTTATTCCGCATACCGTATGTCAAAGGAGTAAATGCAGACAAGAGAAAAGACCAGGGTCTGTGGTAAGGCTGAGATGTCCTCTAAGGGAGGATGAAATATGCCTTAGAATAACACAGGCTTGTTTGAAAGATTGGGGGGGGGGGGAAATGAAATCCCAAAACTCATCCACGAAGGGGAAGAGGGACATGATGACAGATAGGCTAGGAATGGAACAGATTGTTGGGCTCATATTCCCACCATTTGGCTCACCGGCCAAAGGAGCCAACATGGACAAGTGTTAATTTCCCAACATGGTGCCCTAAAATCCTTATCCAAATTTTTTAGGTGGTTGGCCAAGAGCAGACTTGAGCAAAACTTTCAGCCTGCCCATCCCAAATCGGGTTGAGTTAATAAAGATCCTCCTAGGATGCAAGACAATTGATAAAACTTGTCAGACTGGAATTAGAGTCTGCATAGAGAGGGGATGGGGTGGGGGGGAGAGCGTGTCCACGCTTGGAGCTAGAAAGATTGTCTGCGTCCAGATTCTAACTCTTGTACCCATTCCTGGGAGAGGAATAATGAGGTTTCTTTTCGTAAGTATAGAATTCACTAGTAATACATCTTTTAGTTATTTTGCCTAGTGTTCTGTCTTCTGATTGTTCCGAGTTAACTGTGTTTTGCTAGGATTTATGCTTACCTATTAAAGATCTGTTCACCTTTGGAATACCTTTAATTAAGGCTCACCTGGCACCTACCTTACTCTCCTTTAGGTCAAAATGTTTCTTTTGACTTAGGCTTTTAACAGAAGGGCTCCACCTTTTTTAGCTTTTATGGTCTACTTCTAGCCCAAGGACTATTCGAATAAAATTTATTCTGCTCATTGTTTATTTTATGCTATTTTTATATTAAAAACCTTGTATTGAGACCCCTGGCTAGTTTTTAATAGCTTGTTGGACTCAAGCTGTAACTAAAGAGCTGGTTACTAAAGAGACGGAGATGGAATGCAAGTTTTCAAAACAAGATAGATGTTGGATTCTGTGGCTGGTTACAGAGAACCGAGCCATGGCTCTGATTTTGGGCTACTGGGACACTTTTATTGACCTCTGAGCACAGTTTTGTGCTAATACTTACAGTGGGTAAGCTGGTGTCTTTAGGAGGGCTCGTTGGCATCAGGGTATCTTTTGCTGGAAAGCGTTTATCTTCAGTTGCTTGTGTGAGCTCAGAAGTTCCCTGACTCGGTTCACTTGGCTCCTCGCCAGCCTGGCTGGGCAATTCTGTCTCATCGGGCACAATTTCTACACCCAGCACCTCTTCACTAGGCATTTCAGCATCACCTTCTGATAACGTCACCTCCTGAGAGGTTTCCATGGGAATATCACTGGGTTCATCTGACATCTTCTCTGTGAGTTTTTATAAATATATATCTGTAATCTGAGAAATAGAGTTTCCATAATATTGGTCAGAGGGCTGTCACGACATTTCCATGATGTGAGGAGAGGCCACAAGCCCCGTTTGCAGAGAGACCCGTATGCATGAGAGCTCAGCCTCAGTCCGTGGCATCTCAAAGAATCTCAGGAGGCTGAGCAAGGGAAAGACCTTGACTTAACAGGATCCTTTTTGCCAAAAAAAAGTCTGAAGTCCTAAGCAAGTTACTGGTGGTGGTGAAAAGTAGAACAATATACTTCATGAAAGATCTGTGACTGGATATAATTTAAAGTTAAAATATAGTTGGGGGGGGGCTTGAAACAGAGCCTTGGTGGCAGGGCAGGGGTAGGGTGTAGCTCTTTCCCCTTATACCATTTCTCCGTAATATAATAACCCGTCTGCCTTAGCTGCCATTGGCTCTAGTAGAGATCAAAGGTGAGTGTGTGATTTTTTGCTGTCAAGCAGCATCCAACTTAATGGCAACCCTGTAGAGTTGTAAAGGCAAGAGACAAACAGGTGGTTTGCATTGCCTGCCTCTGCAGTAGCAACCCAGGACTTCCTTGGCTGTCTTCATCTAAGTACTAACCAGGGGCAGCCCTGCTTAGCTTCCTCAGTTTGATGAGATCAGTCTGGCCAGTGGCATTCAGCTGCAAGCATGTTTGCTAGGGAGAAATAAATTGGTGGGACTTATTTCTGAGTAAAGGTCCTTATCAGGGTGTGAATGTAATCTCACCTTTTGATACTACTGCTCTCTCTACAACAAAGCCAGAAATAAGACCACCATCTGAACATCAAAATATTGGAAGAGTGACCATGCTAGCAAGGTCAAGGTCCATGTTTGCCTATGACCCTTCTCAAGTGTCTCAAAAATTTGTAAATGAAAGCTTCAAATCTAGAAGAGGTTAGGCATCATTCTCAAAAAACTAGGTCACCTTCTGGACTTTGCAGCTTGGTACCTCCATTCTAATCAGAAAATAAACTGATTATGTTCTGGTGAGATTGTTGTATCTTAAAAAAAAGGCAGACTTACAATTTCCCAAATGTCTTGGTTTCAACAGCAGTCTGCTATGCAGCATGGTGTGGGGGGGGTGAGAAACACATCCAGAACCCCACTGATGGCATGAAAATTATTCTTTGGACCTGGGGAGGCTTGCCAGCTTATCAGCCCCCCACTCCTTTGCCTTTAACATCAGACGTCAAGAGGTGATTGTGCTCATCTTTATGCTATGAAAACTTCACCTTCTGGTTTTGCTACTGTCGCTGCACTTAGGCACAGAAGTAGAGCAAGCCATTTCCCCGTCAGTTGGCGACCCAATACCTTAGCCTGACAGGCTAGCCAGTTACGTAGAAGACGCGACACATTAAAACAAAATAAAACCTCCCTGCCTGAAAAAAATTCAGGACTGAGTTGATTACTTTTTGGCTGTGCGTGATTTGCAGAGTTTGCTTCCGCAGAAATTAAGCCAGAACACTTTTATAATTTGGCAATGATGAAAATAGCCCCTTCCTGACTTTATTATTCTTGGTATGTTTTAATGAGTTAGATATTGCCTTTAGCAAAGAATTTTAATTTCGGTATTTGAAAAGGGGGCCATGCAGGCCTTGGTACCACATGTACTGTGGCAAACAATGGTGGCAGTGGGATGGGCAGCCACGCAGGAACTGGCCACGTAGACCCCTTTCCTCAGGCCTTGCCTCACTCCGTTCAACCTCTGGTATTTCTAAGGCCTGGCTGGGTTGCCAGCCTCCAGGTGGGGCCTAGCGATCGCCCAGAATTACAACAAATCTCCAGACTACAGAGGTTGGTCCCTGTGGAGAAAATGGCTGCTTTGGGGGGCAGACTCAATGGCATTATACCCTGCTGAGGTCTCTTTCCTCCCCAGACTCCACCCCCAGATATCCAGGAATTTCCCAACCTGGCGTTGGCAACCCTAGCTGCCCTCCGAGCCTCTTCCCGACCGGCCTTTTCCTTTTCCGTCTCCCCAAACTCACCTGGCCGGCTGCAGCCGAACCGCCCGGGAAGCCCTGGAGACTGTTTGCATCCCGACTCCCGTTCCCATAGCAACCTGCAGCTGCTAGAGAAGGCTGCAAAGAAACCGTGGCGGAGCGTCTAGACAGGACAGGCCTTTTCCTCCTAGGGATGACTTGGCTGCCCTGGCTGGTTTCCAGACAGCCCGTTTTCTTCCGTGGGTCTCTGGTGCCGTACTTGTATGGGCAATGCCCCACAACTGGGTGAAGAACAGCCAACTCCCACCCTCGCGTCTGTGCCCCGTGAAGTGCCCTTGCGCACTCGGTCCTGAAGACATGGACCCCTTCGCTCTTCTGCCCGTCATGCCCCTTCTCAGGACTCCCCCCCTTAAATGCCCTTTTCACTGTTTGGCAGCTCCTCGGTCGACAGGCCTGTGATGCCTGAGGTAGGGGGTCCCTGCTTTTCTGGCCCCTCCTCACATTGAGGTTCATTTTGCCTCCCCTGCGGTAAACGCAAATCCTCCCTCAGGTGCCCTTTTTATTCCCTGCATCACTTTTCATCACAGACAGGCCCAGTAATGACTTCTTTTTGGAAACGTGGACATGTTTAAACACCAGTTCCAGATTTCTTGACGTTGAACACATGAACACACGAAGCTGCCTTATACTGAATCAGACCCTTGGTCCATCCAAGTCAGTATTGCCTATTCAGACCGGCAGCTGCTCTCCAGGGTCTCAGGCTGAGGTATTTCACATCACCTACTTGCCTGGTCACTTTAACTGGAGATGCCAGGGATTGAACCGGGGACCTTCTGCATGCCAAGCGAAAACTTTACAAACTGAGCCACAGCCTGTTACTATTTACTATTACAAAGCATTGCTCATGAGACTGCCTTATGGTATGAAATGAAGCTCAGAAGTACCTCTTTGCTTGGTTGAAAGGAGTCATGGTGACTATACTTCTCTCCATTCCCCCTTCCCCAAGTGAAAATTCCTTTTTTTTTAAACTGTGAGGGCAGCAGGGCTCACGCCCTTTTCATAACTAAATACAGGAAGGAATTTCAGCCTCTACAGCTGTATACAAAGGTTGCTTCTGCCCAGGGTTGTCAAAAGCCTACAGAAAACACAACATGCCCCTTTAATAGAGGTTTAATGGGATGTTATTTACCAAGTGATATTATTTTCTCAGTGCCATGAAAAGCTTCAGCTGCCCACTTCTACCACATTAAGCCTTTATTGAAAAGACAGGGCATTTTTCTCCAGGTCTGTTGGCAACCCAACTTTTTACCTCCCCTGTGGCCCTCAGTCACTTAGGCCAAGGCATAGACAATGACCTTCCTTCTCTCTCCCCAAAACAGATGTCAGATGCCTGCCTACACACACAGCAGAATGGGCTAAAATGTGGCTGCTAATGGCAATATCCCATTTTTTCTATAAAACCTCCCTGCATATAGAAAAGTAGCACAGCAAGGACTTTTCTTCCTGAGGTGCTAGTTCTTTACTTGTGGGGAGTTTTTCATGGGAATATGGATCAAAGCACCATCTGCCACCCACATCCTAAAGCAATACAGGCTACCCAACCCCTTCAGGCTTCTATCACTTCCTTCTGCAGGCCAGAGTTAATTCCTTACATAGCTTAGCTCAAGGGTCTCTAACCTTTTTGAGCTTGTGGGCACCATTGGAATTCTGACATAATTATGGTGGGCACAGCACAAACTGGCTGCCGCGGCTAACCTTCAGTAGCACAGAGAACATCCTTGTGTTGTGGTGGCAGCTGCCGTCAAAGCAACATTTTTAGAAAACTGCACAACCAATCAAATCTCCAATGGCTAATCAGAAGCCTTGCTGGAAAAACCCAACCTGGCCGCACCCACTTTCTAAAAGCACTTGGACCATTTATGCATGGGACGTTTTGCCTTGGATTTGCCGCTCTCTAGATGCACATTTCCCCCATCCATGGACAAACGAAGGTTCCTTCTACTGAATCAGACCACTGGTCCATCACAGTCAGTATTGTCTATTCAGACCAACAGCAGCTCTCCAGGGTCTCAGGCAGAGGTCTTTCACATCACCTACTTGCCTAGTCCCTTCAACTGGAGATGCCGGGGATTGAATCTGGGACCTTCTGCATTCCAAGCAGATGCTCTACCACTGAGCCACAGCCCCTCCCTGAATGATCAGAACTCTGCATGGGGGCTTATTGTTGAATTTTGAGAATTTGGATGGGGAAAACGTGCATCTAGAGAGAGGCAAATCCAAGACAAAACCTCCCATGCATAAATTGCTTTTGTGTGCACCAGGAAAGTTATTGGTGGGTGTCACGGTGCCCACAGGCACGGCATTGGGGACCCCTGGCTTAGCGGGTCACTCCAATTTGCCTGGGGTCTTGGGGAGGCCTCTGAGGCTGTGCTGCAATTCATGTAAAGGTGGACATAGTTCTAGAGTTCTTGGCCCTGCCTTTGTGTGAGAGGACAGTAGATAAGGTACACCCTGAGAAATATGGGGCAAATTAGGGTCACATTGAGCCGCTGGATCAATAGTCACTATTCCAAATGGATAGCAGATTTGACAGTGTCCCTGATCCCATTTATTCATTTACAGTCCACCTATCTTTCTGGGACTCGAGGAGAGTTACACAGAAAAGGTCGACACTATCAGTAGGATGGCAACAGGATTTGACTCGCAGAAATCTGGAACCAACCAGATATCAAAAACAATGGTGAAGCAAAGCATGAGTATTCACATGACACATTAAACAATGCAAAAAAATTACACCGTAGGAAGCTATTGGTATATTCTATATATGGTGGAGTCCCCGTCTTTGGAGGTCTTTAAGCAGAGGCTTGATGGCCATCTGTCGGGAGTGCTTTGATTGTGGGATCCTGCATGGTGGGGGGAGGGTTGGGGTCACTGGGGATGTGGGGGGGAGGTAGTTGTTAATTTCCTGCTGATAGCATACGAGCCTGCCTACATCTCCAGGACTGGACCTGGCAACCCGGTATGCAAGCGCACAGACTGCTTTCTAGCCGCACGCCTGCCTCAAACGCTACTGGGCAGTCGCAGCGCGGCTCATTTGAAACTGACACAGCCGCTCTTGCCAGCCCGGGCAACCAGCTACTAGGAACCAGATGCAAAGGGCTGTCTCTTGTGAACCTGAGAGGAGCCATGTTCCTGTACATCTCTGTTTTAGAAGCAGCCATTTCGCAGAGAGCTGACAGCCACGTACCCACTGCGAGCTGCTCCCCCTCCCAACTTCCTCCGTTGCTCAATGAGTCGTTAGCAGTAATCCTGATATCCAGATGAGTCATCCCTCCTGTCCAGCTGCAGAGACCCCAGGACATTTGCACAGATCGCACCTATTGTTCCGGAATGTAAATCCCATCAGCAGAAAGATTCTTGACCATCTCGGGTTGTGAAAGCCATTGGAATTATAATAGATTTCCAAATTCTCACTACCCTGCCCCGGTAGACACAGCTTAATCCTTTTGTCCACCTTTTTGCCACCTGGGAACCTGGGAGGGGTCAAACCCCCTCTTCCCGCCCCCAGAAAACAGTATAAGTAGGATACCCCTGGCCCATTCAGGTCACCTTAGGTCTTTCCTGGCACCTTTGCCGTTACTCTGTTGGTTTGGTTTCGCGAGCCTTACCACGCTCCCTCCCGCCTTGCTGGTCAAGCCCACGGGAACCCCTACCCCCATCTCGGTTTTCCTTTTCAATCTGTTCATAGTCTGCGTGAGTTGGACAACACCTCATCTAGATAAGGTAAATATATTGAATCTACGATATCCTGCCAAATTGGCAACTGTCCCTGTACTACTGCCTTTAATTTACTAGCTTCTTGTATGCTTGTGATGCACCATTTGAATGCCTGAATACATAAACACTGTTTAATTTGGAACTCCTAGTCTCTGTCCTTATTCAAACGTCTCATTAAACGGATTCTGGTATAGTTGAGTGCGAGATCGCTATAAAAATACATAGTTACCGATTGCTCAGCTAATTTCCCCATATAAAGGAGCAATTCGGCTAACAGATTACTGGTGGAGAAGGCGGGCACTCCTGCACGTCTGAATACATGCGAGTCGACACGTGTGTATTTAGCGTGTTGACGTAGGAAAAAGTTTTTGAGACGCTTTGAATTTTGACCAGTTTTTCACAAAAAAATCAATTGTCACGTAAAACGACAGTGTGTGTGTGCCTGAGTGTGTGGCTCTAGTGAGCGCTATCTTGTGGGTTGGCTTCTCCCCCCTTCATTCTTTCAGCCCTAAGTCTAGCCGCCAGCTGAGCTATCTTCTCAGCAAAGCAAGGAGACTGAAAGGCTTTGCCCTGGGAACCACCTCTCTTCGGAGACTCCCCATTTGAACGGCTGTCTGGGTTGGGTGTTGCAGAGTAGGGTTGCACGTAGACATCTGCACCTACACGTAGGCCAATATAATATTCCCCCCCCCCTCGAGAAATCCCTCGAGAGGAAACGATCTCTCCTCTCCTCTCCCACATCACCATTACCAGGCTTTGCCTGCTGAATATTATTTCACTCACCCCGGACGCGGAGTGAGGTTATTGGGCGAGTAGAAGCGCCCCAGCATAGGGTTGAAATCACCCAGAAAGACCTAGGACGGAGGAGTGGCCACTCCCGCTAGGCTGGGATACGCAGTTTTCCCTTAGGAGTTCTGCCAGGAGTATCCCCAAGTGGAACGCGCACCAGTCCCTTAGGAGCGTGCCAGGAGCGTTGCCACTAATACAGGGTCCCCAAGTGGAACGTGCACCCGTCCTTTAGGAGTGTGCCAAGAGCGTTCCCACGACAGAAGGGTTCCCGAGTGGAGCGTGCACTCGTCCCTTAGGAGAGTGCCAGGAGCGCTGCCGCGACTGAAGGACATTCCTCTGATAAAGGTTGTCCCCATGTGCTGAGACGAGCCCGTTTCCCTTAGGAGCGAGCCTGAACCGTCTCCCGCAAGCACCAAGCAAATGTGCTGAGGCGAGCCCGCTTCCCTTGTGAAGCGAGCCGGAACCGTCTCCTGTAAGCACAGAAACGTGCTCTCCTTCCTTAAAGGAGCAGCCAAGAGCGTTTCCCGGTTCTAAAACAAGCAGGTTCCCTTAGGATACCTGCCAAGAGGTTAGGGTTAGGCCCACTATGACCACATTAGAAACAAGGTACAAGAAGCAGTCCGACCTTCCCAAACTTGAGAAGTGGCTGGCGAAGAAAGGGGAGTGTCCTTGGGAGGACGGAGCCTTTCAGGGAACCTCTGACCCCCTAACAATGCTCAGAGAATCAATCGAGGAGCATTGCCAGAAAAAGAAACCGTCATCCAAGCAAAAAGACCGCCACATAGCCTGGGGTCTATACTCCGCCATTAAAGATAGCCTTTCCCTTCAGAAAAAGGCACTAGAAAAGGTAGAAGACCTCAATAATAAATTAGCAGCCACCGAGGAAGCATATCTAGGCAGGATAAGGGAAGCAGAGGAAGACGTGCATTTCCTGGAGACGAGAACAACCGAACTCGCTCTGGAAAAAACGGATCTGACTCTGGAAAAGCGAGGTTTAGCCTCCTCCCTAGAAGAAGTAACAAGAAAAAATGAAGCCCTAGTGCTTCAAATAAAACATTTGGAAAAACAATTAGAGGCGGCAGTGGCACAATCCTCTAAGGCAACCCAAGCTGCACAGTACCTAGCTGAAAAGACTAAGAAAGAAATGGAAGCTGCATCCCATGATGCATGTCAGGCAGAAATTAACTCTTTAAAGCAACAGTTGGGGCTGCAACACGCACTCATCTCTACAGTCCACCCAGAGGCTGCAATTGAGTTGCCAGCTACCCCCGCCCCACTGTACCCAATATTAACCCAAGGGACCACTAAATGCCAAGAGACTGTAAATCAACCAGTTAACCCAGTCCTGGCTAAGGTTATAAACACCAGTGCTCGAGAAGGCACCGCCGACCCGGTGCTCACTCGGAAGGTGGTCAGTGAAAGCAGGAGCTGGCACCCAGATGAACTTAAAGCTATAGCGTCCCAAGTAGGTCCTTTTACAAGGGACACCGCTGTGTCCTGGATGGCCACTGTAGCTTTAACCCATCCCACGGCCACCGGAGCCGACCTAACAGCACTAGCCCTCCGCTGCGCTCCCCCAAGCGAGCAACTCAGTTTGAATGCCATTATGGCTTCAAGGAGACTTGCATATAAAACATGCAAGGATTGGATGGTGGAAATGCTGCAATACTTATGGGGAGGCCAGAGCGTCCAGACACTTTTTGTGCTGGAACAGCAAGGTCCAGGGGACGACCCCGACACCTATGTATCAAGGAAACAACTCCTAGCCCTGCTAGCAGGCATTGTCCAAGCAGGTGCTGTGACTCCCGAGGGAGTAGACCAGACCGACTATAATATCAGGGACTTTAAGGAACCTTTAGTGCGGGGACTCAACTCCCAAACAAAACTCGCTGCAGGGTTGATGGCTGCAGGCGACACCGAATGGGAAGACATTGAGCGGCGTATAAGAGAGGCGGCTAATGTCATGAGAGAAACCTTAGATGCAGGGCGAAACTCAAAGATGGGTAACAGAAAGGAGAGGGTCACACGGGAGCCAATTCAGCCGGTGACTTACTCTAACAATGGACCCCATTCCAAGCATGCACCTTACCAGGAGGGCACGCACTCCTCTAAGCAGGGGAATGGAAATGACTATCAACCCCGAGGCCATGACCGAGGTGGATTCCGAGGCTCGTTTAGGGGGCGAGGAGGGAGAGACACCATGCAAAGAAGTGGTTCCTTCTCTCAGCGACCTCTGAACGACCGACTGGAACACCACACGGCCCCCTCTGCCCCCCCCTTCTCCGAGATGGGACTCTCAGGCTCGAAAAACCACACGCCTCCCCCTCCACCAGGACAAGATCCTTTGAGATGGTACACCTGGGGAAAACTCAAGGAACTGGGAGCCAATATGGAGGAATTCCATAGGCAACCCACAAAGTTCCTAATGCAAGCCCTGGCAAACTGGGAAGCCCCGCAAGGGAAAGACCCACAGCCAAACTCCGCAAGCGCCATTTCCAAGGTGCAGCCCAAAGAAAGCCCAGCGGGCACCGGTGATCCGTCACCAGACCTGTGTTAGAGGTGCCCGGAGTCCATAGCACCCCCAGGGCAGATCATAGCCAAGTTGACTCCTGACTCATGGGGGAGGCCCACTGTAAAGGCGGACATTGGGACTCCGGGACACACAGAATCCGCCAAACTCCTTATAGACACGGGAGCAGCCCTTAACGTGCTGCATCCCAAGCTCGCCAGACAGGGACATAGCACTCCCCACGAGGTCTGCCTTGCAGGCTTTGCAGGAGGCAATCAGACTGCAAAAACTTGGACAGACATCCCCTGCCAAGTAGGATCCACTCGCTCTCTCCTCACTGCATGTGAGAACAGGGGGGAAGACGACGGGATCCTGGGGGTGCCTTTTCTGAAGGGGCTACAGATCACCATTGACCTCGCCAATGGCTTCCTGTGGCGTATCCCAGGAGGACCCGATTTTGTGAACGCAGTACACAGATGCGCTGCGCTGAAGGCTCCCTTGCCTCTGGCCCCTCTTAAGGAAGATTCCTGGGTTCAGGAGTTTCCCGAGGTGTGGGTCACAGACAAGGCAGAATGCGGCTTGGTCCATGGAGCCTGTGTGCTCATAGAAGGAAAAGACCCCCCACCCCAGAGACAATACAAATACCCCGCGGATGCGGAGGAAGGTATAGGGAAAACCATTAAGGGACTTTTGGAGTGGGATGTCATTCTCCCAATGCAGTCCATCTGCAATGCCCCCTTGTGGCCAGTCTTAAAAGCAGATGGAGTCACATGGAGAATGACGGTCGACTTCAGAGCCCTTAATGCAGTCACTCCCCCGGTAGCCCCAGTAGTGGCCAAATATAATGAGATCCTTGCCGCCATCGCGGCTGGATCAAAGTTCTACTCTGTTATTGACTTGGCCAATGCTTTTCACAGCATTGAGCTCCACCCGTCCTGTTGGTACAAGTTCGCTTTTACCTTCAGGGGCCAACAGTATGCGTTTAAACGCACGCCCCAAGGATTTCATTCTTCCCCGAGCATCTGCCATGCACACGTGGTTCAGATGTGGGAAAGACTCCAGCCTGACTCGCGTCCACACGTGCTGAGTTACGTGGACGACATCCTCGTACATTCTGAGTCAGCAGAAAAGACTGCCGACATCACAAAAGAAGTTCTGAGACTTATCGGAGAAACCGGCTTCAAGGCGAGCCGCGAGAAAGCTCAGCTAGTCAAAACCAGCGTCAAATACCTAGGACTAGCACTAGGACCTGACGGGAGAACACCAGACGGTCAGCGGGTGGAAGCAATTTCAAAACTCCCCGCTCCCACTGATGTTCCCTCCCTCAGAGCCTTGCTAGGGACCTTTAATTTCTCGCGCGACTTTATTGAGTCGTTCTCCGATAAGGCCAGACCCCTGTATGCCTTACTGAAAAAGAACGCCCCTTGGAAGTGGGACTCGGAACAACAGGAAGCCTTTGCTGCCCTGAAAACCAGTCTCATGCAAGCCCCTGCGCTGGCTCACCCAGACCCAGCAAAGCCTTTTCAAATTCAGCTTGCCACCTCAGAACGTAGCTTAGGTGCCACGCTGTCCCAAGAACATGCGGGTGCTCCCCGAGTAGTGGCTTATGCCTCCAGAAACCTGACCCCCGTAGAGATGCGCTTCAGCCCATGTGAAAAGATATGCCTGGCGCTGATTTGGAGCCTGACCCACTGGGAGTTTATAATCGGAGGATCCCGAGTGGTAGTTCACACCACCCATACTCCGCTTAAATACATCCTCTCTGGAAAGATCCAAGATGGACAAGTGTCCAACGCTCGGATCGCTCAATGGACCCTAGCCCTGGTAAACAAGGGAGTGGAGTTTCAGAGAGCATCCAGTGAGCCATCTTCCCCTTACGGCCTCATAGTTACAGGAGAGGAACATGAGTGCCCCCTCCCAGTAATTGATCACGATCCCTGGCCAGCAAGAGAGGGAGTCCCCCTAGCAGAAGCAGAAGCACTTGGCTTCGAGTGCTGGTTCTGCGACGGGTCCTCCTTCTACGTTGATGGCTCTCCTCGCACCGGTTTTGCGGCCGTCAGAGTTAGGGATCACCATGTCCTGAAAGGAATAACTCGCCCCCACTCCAGCCAAGCGGCGGAAATAGATGCGCTCCTAGCCGTATTAGACTGGGAAGACCCCAGGACCCCAATTGCCATATATTCAGACTCAGATTGGGCAGTCAGAGCTGCCACCATCTGGCTCCCAGTGTGGCAAAAGAACGACTGGAAAACGCAGGATGGCAAGGCAGTCACATACCAGCAACGCTGGATGGATGCTGCAGCCTTAATTCAGAGGCGCATAGCCATAACCCAGATAACACACGTAAAAGGGCATCAAAAAGATGACTCTGCCACTGCCTACTGGAATAATGCAGCAGACCAGGAAGCAAAAGCAGCAGCCGCTTATGACAAACCCTCCCCACCCCACTACATCAATGAGATCAGATCAGTAACTACCCGAAGGGCTGCTGCCCAAATGAAAACCTCAGAAGTCTTAGACTTGGCCACAATGCAAAGTTCAGACCAGACTATTCAAGAGCTGGCCCGAGCAGGCAAAGATGCCACAGGCAGATTCTCCATCCAAGAGAAAGACTCGATAATCTGGGCAGTAGACTCAGAGGGCGAGTTCCATTGGATTGTGCCCACTGATGTCAGAGGGGATCTTATTCAGTTTGTCCATGAACAGGGGCACCGGGGCAAAGAGCACACGCTCTCCCGGGTCCAGGAAGTTGGGTGGTGGCCACACATGCGCCAGGAAGTAGCTCAGTGGGTAGACAACTGTCTCTCCTGCGCTATGGTGAATGCGGACTCATCCGGCCCCAAAGCCCCCCTCCAGCACCAAAGAGTTAAAGGTCCCTGGGCACAAATCCAAATCGATTTTATCGGTCCTCTCCCAACCACTACCAGAGGAAATAAGCACTGCCTGACTGTCATAGACCCGTTCAGCAAGTGGGTCGAGGCTTTTCCATGTAAAAGGAACGATGCAGCCACCACAGCCCGCCTTTTATTTAATAATATTTTTAGCCGCTTTGGAATATGCGCAGTAGACAGCGACCTCGGGACACATTTCACTGGGCAGATCACCCAGGAGCTGTGCAAGGCGCTGGGCATAAAACAGAGATTCCACATCGCTGGCCACCCCCAGTCAGCGGGGACCATTGAAAGGACAAACCGAACCCTCAAGGAAGCACTTCGCAAAATGGTGAAGTCCTCAGGGAGAGATTGGGACGAGAAACTTCCTATCATACTAATGGCCCTCAGAGGCACCGTTGCCACCCACGGCTATACTCCCCATATGGTCATGACAGGCAGGAAAATGCGCCTCCCTGAATCCCTCTGGATTGACTCACAGCTACCCAATGACATGGAGACTGTAGTTATTAACGAGGAATGGGTCCGCAGCCTGGTCAAAACCATCTCAGAAGTACACCTTCAAGTGGCACGGAACCTAGGAGTCACCCAGCAAAAGATAGACAAAAAGCTAGGCTGGGTCAAAAACCCCCAACAGTGGGAAGAAGGACAGTTGGTCCTTTACAGAAAATTTTCCAAAGACGGACATCCCCTGTCCGTTAAATGGCAGGGACCTGTGTCCATCACTAAAAGAGTGAGCCCTGCCGTCTATCAGGTCGCCATCCCCCGACAGAAGGGAGACACCTGGTACAAATTCTTCCACTGCTCCCAGCTAAAGGAGTGGAAAGGCAAGCCGCCAGAAGTCCAGCCACAAATTCAACCAGCCGCGAGACCCCCCTCGCTGCCCCCAATCTCAGAAGTCAGAACTAAGCAGATCTCAGTCATGAGTATATCACACCTTCCAACAGTCTCTCTGGAAGGCACCTTCATGGAGATCTGAAACAGACTGTATATAGTTTCTATTAGTTTGCTTCTTCTGGGTTAAAAGCCCCAGAATAAGCAAGGGGAGGAAAGAGAAAGACAACCTCCTCACAAATTTTTTCTGTTGAAAACCCCCCCGCATATCCTGAATCCGATCCCTCTCTGTACTTGCAGGGTCCCCAAAATGGAATGGAAAATATGGATCAGGACCTTGTGCTTCCTCGTTACCCTGCAACTTAACAATGGCCAATCTTTGCACAATGCAATTCGCAGCATATCGGGAAAACCGCACTGGACATGTAAGGGCACAAGAGCAGAACATGAGCCCATGGTCTGTGACATTCTTAAGAGTGGTTATACACGCACAGAATATCCCTACTTTTCCCCAAGTAACAGATTTAGAAGTTGCGAAGAACAATGGGATGAAACCCCAAACTTGATTCTCATGTGTATAGAAGTTAAGACCAGCGCTCAGGTCCTCATGTGCTATTCCCATGAAGACAGACAAATTCCACTGGTTGAAGCTACTTGCATTTGGAAACAAGAGGGAGACCCCAATCTCAAAGACTGGTCCCAAGTAACTCTACCACAACCTAAGCTCAAAACCCAGTGTAAAAAGAAAACTACCCCAAAGCCAGTGACCACCTCTGTCCGTACCCCCACTCCTCCTCCTGTTACCGAGGATTGGGCTCCAGCTTGCGCAGTTTGCATGTTGTCGGCCGCAAGTTGGAAGGCAGGGGAACCCCTAAAAATTATTATCCTAATAGGCACCAGGACCAAAATGGAAGTGTCCACTAAATTAACCACCCCTACCGGGGAGGTCATCACAAACCAAGTGGGAAACTGGACAAATACCCCTTGGACAGTTAGCAACGAGGACTTGGCAAAGCAAGGACCTCCAGACTGGCTCATAAGGTCCACGGACCCCAAATGCCCCAGTCAAGCCCACTCTATCAGGTTTCACCACCTGGGAGTGATAGAAATCCGTTTGACTCATTCAGTGGGTCAATATCACTTAGAAGTGGAAGCAGGGGATTCCTTTAATTTAACATTTGACCCCCTAATTTCGGACCCACAAAAACTCATGGACAATTTTACTAAAGTCGCTGGCTCCCATGTGATCAAAACAGATATAAGGGAAACCGTTCTGATCCAGCCCCAAATGTCTCTAAAGGAAATCCGAGTTCAGCTCTCGGGTCTCAACACCACGAATAGATTACCCCAATGCGCCCCCTATCTAAAACCGGGCCAGGAAGGATGGAAAGCTTGGCTCAGGTTGTGGACAGACGCCTCTCCCTCTCCCAACAGAAGGAAAAGAGCAGCAGCCGATTGGATTGCCCCCGCAGCGGGAGGAGCAGCCCTTATAGATGCGGCAAATATAGAGGTCCTGGCTAATAAGTTTGCTTATGCCACTGCCACGATCTCAGACCTAGGCAAGCCCATCTCCAACTCCATGCAGTCCATGTCTGAAGTACAGCACTCCATCAGTGAAATCTTAGTGAATTGGGAAAGCCAAATTGAAAGAGACTTTGCTCTCCTCTTAAAAGGGACCCAGTCTCTACAAGCCAATCTGTCCATTGCCATAGCTTGTACCCAAGCCCATAGTTTAAACACAGCCGTGGCCATGGGAATAATTAAAGAAGCTTCAGCGGGGCACCTCCCCCTGGAAATCAGACACCTCATAGCCCCAAAATTAACAGCCACCGAGCTGCAGTTAGAATCATGGTGGACCTTAATGAATTCCACCTTCCACCCCCAATCTCAGGAACTTTTACTGTATTTACTAACGGCTAGCAGCCGAGAATCTTTTCCCATTTTTCCTATCGTTCCCCTAGGCTTGCAAGCAGGAGAGTCAGACGTGCTCTACGCTAACAACCCCTCCCACTGGGCACGACTCTCCTCTCAAGGCATAATTTTTCTGAATACCAAGGGTTGTGTTCACAGAGACCGCCTCGGTTTCATTTGTGAGGACTATGCGTTAGAACCTCACCACCCCTGTTTAACCCCCCAAATAGATCAGGTCAGCATCTGTAAATATGACCTGAAGCAGGAGAATGGATCTGCGCTGGTATATCTGGGGAAAGGATGTGCCTGTGTAAGATCCCCCTGCCCTTTTCTCATCCTGAATTCCTTTTTATTACAACCAATGCTCCCGTTTATGAACAGATGCTTTTGCAACCTCACATCTGTACAGGGGTGTGATTTCCAATACACCATCCCTGTATGGACCCGAGAAGAAATGATTTTGTCCCCAGAACTCTTCACCTACATTCAACCCCTCTTTTTAGGGATGGGCTTAGAAGCCATAAGTCAGCTGTTTAAACATCCCAAACTCCATTCAACCCTCCAGAAAATAAAGCAGTCCGGAGACACCAGCTCTCTAGTCGTCTCCCATAATAACAAGGAGATTGCAGATATCTCTGCCAAAATAAAGAAAGCAGGAGAGCACTCATGGTGGGAAACCCTTTTGGGATGGAGCCCCTCCGCCACCGGATTTTTGAATTTGATTCTCCACCCCATAGTTGTGATCCTGGCAGCACAAGCCTGCTTAACTGTGCTGATTATTTTTCTTGGGTGCTGGGTAAAACGGCAGCTCAGCAAGCTGGAGATTGTCAATCGCACCACCCAACTAGCCTATAAGCCCCTCTAAAAGAAAGGGAGGAGATGGAACCCTCCATTTCTCCACTCCCTCTCTCTCTCTCTCTCTCTCTCTCTCTCTCTCTCTCTTCTCTCTCTCTCTGGCTTGTCTAGCAATTTTATTATTATTATTGTGGCAAGTAAAAGTGTGTAACACAGATAAGCCACTCAAATGGAAAAAGGGATGAACTAGTTGTAGAGATTTTATTGTGGAAAGGCATAAATATGAATGACCATAATGCCTAGTGCCAAGTGCAGAGGCCTCTCCACCCCCAGCGGCATGCCACGATCAATGCAGGCTGCGCGCGCACACCTAAATGAATTTCATATTGTTGTATGCATTATGTGTATTTTTATGAATTGTTCTTAAGGTCAGAAAACCCCCCCAGCATTCCATAGCCCCCTCTAGTTGGGAAGGAGGGAACACTCCCCCTTCCATGAATTCAATATTTTTTTTTCTTTAACATCCAAAGTGGGGTTGTTATTGACCAAACCCCGGGCACAAAAATTAGAAGGTTTTTTTTTTCCTTCTCTCCGGAATTGAGTCCGCTGGTGGCGCGTCCTCACACCCACCGTAAAGGCGGGAGCCTCGGTGCAACGACCGATTTCAAGCTAATGAAGGACGCCCGTGCAAAGCGGACATATTGATTGCCGGAGAAGAAGGCCTTGCGGCGGTGGGGTGTGCAAACACTCGGGCCATCCTGGTTTTGGACGGCCCACCCACCAATGCAGGAGGGCCTCCACTGCCGCCGCATGGTCTCCTAAAGACACCCGCCTTGAAATCACAGGGGCCCCCTCCCACCGAAAAACAAACATTCCCCTGGAAAGCCAGCACCCTTCTCTGTGTCAAAAATCTGCAGCTGTCTCTTTAACGGACAGCACCTAGGCTGAATACCTGTCTGAACACCAGGAGCAGTCAGTTACCCATCAAGCCCCTGGTCTCAAAAATTTGCATAAGCCGGACCCTTTGGTGCAGACCGAGTCTGCGCAGTTTTAGCATGAAGTCCCCTCGCCCCCTCCCCTTGGAGCATACCAAGTCAAGTATAGGAAATGTTGTTGTATATGCTGCTTTGTTTAGTTGGAATTC
The DNA here is from genome assembly GCF_029931775.1 of Euleptes europaea. Classification (NCBI taxonomy): domain Eukaryota; kingdom Metazoa; phylum Chordata; class Lepidosauria; order Squamata; family Sphaerodactylidae; genus Euleptes; species Euleptes europaea. The sequence goes on along the minus strand of NC_079324.1, from coordinate 61,357,398 downwards.
TATCTTTTACCAGTATAGGAGAGGTCTCCCCCCGAGAAGGCGATTCCGGCTCCTGTAGAATCGCCCTGTTAGGAAGAAACCCCAAGGTCCTGGTTACATAGTTAGCCCGCTCAGTGGGCTGACTATCCAAAACCAGAATGATCCGCGTGCAATCCAGAAGGCCCACCTGGGCCTAGTGGGGTAGGACCGCATTTACTGGTGGGTGTGGGGACATGCCACCAGGGAAAATTAGCTTAGAGCTAATGGATTGCGCCTCGGTCTAACTTGGTCCCCTAGCCCCGGTTACCTTCTGCAGACTGTGTCCAACTAAACCTCTCATCTAGTATTTTTCCCATATGTATAAGAATAGGAAACCAGGAAAGGCCTTACAGACACCTGGATATAGAAATGTTATTGCAAAGGTTTTATTAGGAAATGTGTAAATGTATTGTGTACCATAATACCCTGCGCCTTATGCAAAATGCCTCTCCTCCCCCAAAATCGCCTCCAACGTGATATCAGTAAAGCGAAGGTCCGCAGCTCGAAAGGCCGCGAGACTAGGAATGATTGACACCTTTCCCTTACGGAGAAATCCGAGAAAGGCCGGCCTTTGCCGATAGGACCGCATCCGGGCTCTTTCCCCCATCTGTTAAGTCTGTTCTTTGACCTTCATAGGCGGGGCTACCCCTTTTCGGCTTGCCCCTTTGGAAAAATTGACTGGGAACAGTCAGGAATTTGATGGCAGTTTCGCTGTGGTACTCGCGGGAATGGAGCTGTCTGACCTGGCCTGTGCCTTGGAGGCCAATGCCAGTTGTTGTCGGGCCGGTTTTGGACCGCCAGCCCACGGCCAGCACTAGGCCGGCTCGATAAAGAGTAGAGGCTAGAAAGTCCTCCGGGTCCACGACAGCTGTAGACGCACCTAGCATGGCGACCGACTCAAAATTGCAAAAAGCCCATACTAGGAAGGTCAAAGACAGACCTAATCCCCCACAGGTGCCCCTACCCAACATGCCAGTATGCCCGCCATTTGCATACGACCGCCCCTCCAACCCTAAGGCTCTAGTTATGCATATATGTTTTAATGCGTGTGTTGTGTATATATTTTGTTTGATCTATCTTTTACCAAGAGTATTGAGGCCCTTCCCGAGGAAGCGATTCCAGCCTGACCAAATGGAATCGCTTCATTAGTCAGAGCCTCGACGGTTCGCCCGGCGGGATCATCCGGCCGAAACCAGAATGGCGCGAGTGTAAGCCAACGAGGTCACCTTTGGTGACCCGCAAGATAGGCGCCACCCCCGAGAGGTACCATAGTGAAGACCGCGCAAGCGCGAGTCTTCATGATTGATGGATGGCTATGGAAGGCGAGGGCATCCACTACAATAGATCAACCCTAAAAGGATATAGTGGGCACAAAACCAGTGCGCAGGAAGGGTCCCAGACCACTTGACCCCTTGATGACAGGCAGAGGTGCCAGAGTGAAATGGTATAGTAATCTTATTGTGCCCCTAGCATGGCCCTAGATCTAACCAGAATGCCTTGCAAGGCTGTATGTAAATCACCCCACGCCCCCTTAGTCAGGCCATCCCATACCAACCCCCGAGACAGGCGAGGCCCCGAAGAGTGCTACCGAAGAAGCACGAAGATAGCCGAGCCCAGCCGATTGCCAACGGAAGAGGCAAAGAAGATTTTTTTTTTTAATTAGCTCCCCCCCCTCTCTTTACCATGGGGAGGAGCGAACTGGAAACCATTGTGTTTACGTGTACCTTCACCCTTCTACTAGGAGGGGAACGAGATTTTCCAGATCCTAAAACGAATGCTTGTAAACCAGCGGTATGTCTTTCTATCTTTGTCTATCTGTAACTTTAAAAAGGGTACAAAGTTTTTCCTTTTTACATCCGGCAGTTTTGCCTAAGGTTTTTTCTTTGTATCCTATGTATACTGTTATGACTCAATGTATATGTTTTCAGTTTGTTAGTTTAGCAATGTAAGCTTGAGTTTAGAAAACAATGTTTTATTTTGTACTGTAAGATGAACCGGATGCTTTGATACATGCAATGCATCCGCCCTGAAATATGCTTGCAAATTTAACAATGCACACTTCTTGAGAGGTTGTCCAACTTCACTAGGCGGCCCCGTTTTTAATCTAAGGTTTTAGTATAGGACAAATGGTTCCCAAACCTCCATTGGCCAATGCAACCCGACCCCGGTGTCTCCAATCAAGACTTCAATCAACACGTGTTAGGTGTGCCGCCATTTCAGACGTTGTCTTCAGGCGGCAAGGAGGGGAATTGATAGCATACGAGCCTGCCTACATCTCCAGGACTGGACCTGGCAACCCGGTATGCAAGCGCACAGACTGCTTTCTAGCCGCACGCCTGCCTCAAACGCTACTGGGCAGTCGCAGCGCGGCTCATTTGAAACTGACACAGCCGCTCTTGCCAGCCCGGGCAACCAGCTACTAGGAACCAGATGCAAAGGGCTGTCTCTTGTGAACCTGAGAGGAGCCATGTTCCTGTACATCTCTGTTTTAGAAGCAGCCATTTCGCAGAGAGCTGACAGCCACGTACCCACTGCGAGCTGCTCCCCCTCCCAACTTCCTCCGTTGCTCAATGAGTCGTTAGCAGTAATCCTGATATCCAGATGAGTCATCCCTCCTGTCCAGCTGCAGAGACCCCAGGACATTTGCACAGATCGCACCTATTGTTCCGGAATGTAAATCCCATCAGCAGAAAGATTCTTGACCATCTCGGGTTGTGAAAGCCATTGGAATTATAATAGATTTCCAAATTCTCACTACCCTGCCCCGGTAGACACAGCTTAATCCTTTTGTCCACCTTTTTGCCACCTGGGAACCTGGGAGGGGTCAAACCCCCTCTTCCCGCCCCCAGAAAACAGTATAAGTAGGATACCCCTGGCCCATTCAGGTCACCTTAGGTCTTTCCTGGCACCTTTGCCGTTACTCTGTTGGTTTGGTTTCGCGAGCCTTACCACGCTCCCTCCCGCCTTGCTGGTCAAGCCCACGGGAACCCCTACCCCCATCTCGGTTTTCCTTTTCAATCTGTTCATAGTCTGCGTGAGTTGGACAACACCTCATCTAGATAAGGTAAATATATTGAATCTACGATATCCTGCCAAATTGGCAACTGTCCCTGTACTACTGCCTTTAATTTACTAGCTTCTTGTATGCTTGTGATGCACCATTTGAATGCCTGAATACATAAACACTGTTTAATTTGGAACTCCTAGTCTCTGTCCTTATTCAAACGTCTCATTAAACGGATTCTGGTATAGTTGAGTGCGAGATCGCTATAAAAATACATAGTTACCGATTGCTCAGCTAATTTCCCCATATAAAGGAGCAATTCGGCTAACACTGCATTGGCATGGGTTTGGACTAGATGACCCTGGTGGTCCCTTCCAACTCTATGATTCTATAGTCCCTAACCCTTTACCCCAACTTTCTTTCTGAATCATTTTGTTTCAGTATAGCCCTATTTTCTGTGAAAAAAATCCCTCTTGAATAATTCAGTTTTGCATAGTTTGCAGAAAGCCAGGAGGTTGGGAGCCTTGCTGGCCTCAGCAGGCAGACAGTTCCATAAGGTGGGGGCCACAACAGAGAATGCACATGCATAGGCAGTTGTCGGTTTTGCCCATTTGCAGGGTGGCACCCACAGATGATTCCTTACAGGCAGAAGAACTGTAGGGTACACACAGAAGGCATTTCCATTCGCTTCAATAGCTCTGCATTTACAGAGAACTTTACAAAATCTGCACTCTAATCTGCCAATTGCAAAGGAAAGAATCATAAATTGTACAGCACATACTTCAGGTAGCTAGTGCTGGGGAAAACCTTGCTTGGACTGAGACCCAACCAAGAAGATATGACCCTGGATTCAAGGCAACAAGAGTTTGACTTGTATATGGCAGCATCTGATGTTTAAGGTAAAGGTCCCCTGTGCAAGAACCAGGTCATTCCTGACCCACAGGGTGATGTCACATCACAATGTTTACTAAGCAGACTATGTTTACGGGGTTGGTTTGCCATTGCCTTCCCCAGTCATCTTCCCTTTACCCCCAACAAGCTGGGTACCGACCATGGAAGGATGGAAGGCTGAGTCAACCTTGAGCCGGCTACTTGAAACCGACTTTCGTCAGGATCGAACTCAGGTCATGAGCAGAGCTTTTGACTGCAGTACTGCAGCTTACCACTCTGTGCCACGGGGCTTCTTGTGTGTGTGTGTAAAGTGCCGTCAAGTCGCAGCCGACTTATGGCGACCCCTTTTTGGGGTTTTCATGGCAAGAGACTAACAGAGGTGGTTTGCCAGTGCCTTCCTCTGCACAGCAACCCTGATATTCCTTGGTGGTCTCCCATCCAAATACTAACCAGGGCTGACCCTGCTTAGCTTCTGAGATCTGATGAGATCAGGCTAGCCTGGGCCATCCAGGTCACGGCACTTCTGATGTTTAATACCAGAAAAAAGCAAGAATAAGCCATCTGTCCAAAGCATGTAAAATGTAACATAGTTAAATATTTTTAATTCATATTTAATAAGTTGCACAAATGCATGGTTCTAAGTTTTGAATTTTATTCAGATCACTTATACTAGTGGAAATACAAAATACAATTCTGCTTTGGCAACTTCAGAAATCTGAAAATTAATCCAACCCAACTGCCAAAACTGAAGAAAGAAAAGCAGAGGGAAAAAACCATGGGCGCTAGCATTGCCTTACTGAATAAATAGGAAAGGACAATGAAGATGCCCAATGAGTTGCCTAAAATAAAACCCACAAGATCTAATTTTCTCATGTGATTTACACCTGAGGGGTAAAACACTCAAGGCCAACGCAAACTCATCCTGTGGATCAGCAAACCACATCTGTGCGAAAATTCCTCAGCAGTCGACACCAGCATCTCAGGATTCGTTTCCAATATTCCAGCTTCTTTGTAAAGATGTACGGTTGCCGCGTTGAAATATGAAATTCCAACAGACTTGAGAGCTTTGCCCTTGGAAATCATCTTTGCAAAGGAACTATGTTGCAACTTGAGAAGAAGAGAAAAGAGAATGAGGGGGGTTGTTTTAAATTTACTGTCCACCTTTCATTCTTGAGGAAAACCAAAAGTATTAAGAACCAGTAAAATAGAAATGCTACACAACATGCATGGGGCGGGGGGGGGGGGGAAGGGACTTCCAAGAATGTCAGGCCCCTCCAGATTAATTTGTTGTTTACTTAACAATATAATTTCTTTCTGCCACACTCAATCCTATTTTACATTTTGATCCTATCCTTCCTTCGAGGAACCCAGACTAGTATACCTCTTTCTACTCCATTTTCTCCTCACAGCAGTCCTGTGTGGTAGGCTAGACTGGTAGAGAGTGACTATCCCAAGATAAACCAGAGAATTTCAAGGCAGAGTGAAAATTTGTGCTTAGAAGAAGAAGAGTTAGTTTTTATATGCCAACTTTCTCTACCACTTAAGGAAGAATCAAACTGGCTTACAATAACCTTCCCTTCCCCTCCCCACAACAGACACCCTGTGAGGTAGGTGGGGCTGAGAGAGCTCTAAGAGAGCTGTGACTAGCCCAAGGTCATCCAGCTGGCTTCATGTGGAGGAGAGGGGAAACCAACCCGATTCACCAGATCAGAGTCCACCGCTCCAAACCACCGCTCTTAACCACTACACCACGCTGGCTTTCTTAGGTCCTCATCTGACCCTCTAAATTTCCCAGTCCTCATCTGACCCTCTAAATGCTTTACCACACTGGGTTTTACAATGGCCCCAGGTTCAAATCCCCAACTCTGCCTTGAAGTTCACTGGGTGATCCTGGGCCAGTCACGGTTACTCAGCCTAGCCTACCTCGCAGGGATGCTGTTAGGATAAAATGAAGAGAATTGGGTTGTGAGAGGCTTTTGGTCCACACTGGGGAGAAAAGCAGGGTGTAAATATCTAAAAAAAAAAAACAACTCATAACTAATAGTTATCCCAGCACACTTCACGTTTTATCCTACACAGAGTAGCCAATGCACGCAGCTGCCTGTCTTGTGGCCGGGAAGCCAGTACTATTAGTTGCTGGTCTCACCAAAGAGCCCTTGGTAAGAAACAGGAGAAGGACAGCCAAGTGTAACTGTATGTGGAGCCCCGTACGTGGTACTTAAGAAGTGCTGCATATTTCCCACTTGTTCCTGCTTACGACATACAGCATTCAGTGCATATTGAAGGGCGTTATGTGGATCCCAAGCCCAGAAATTCAGGATTGTTCACTTATGTGGTGTACAATATCGTCAGCCCGTGTAAGAGTAGAGCTAGATTGGAGTCCAGCAGCACCTTAGAGACCAACAAGATTTTCAGGGGATAAGCTTTCCAGAGTCAAAGCTCCCTTCATCAGGTACCTGACGTATTTGAACAATTAAAAACAACGCAAGACCAACTCTTGTTGGTGTCTAACCTGCTACTGGATTCTAATCTAGCTCTTCAACTGCAGACCAACACATCTACCCCCTGACACTGGTTAGGAGAGAACATTTTTGGAACACTTACCCCAAAAGCCCTTTGCCAGTCCAGCGTTTAGGTGTGAGCCCCAGGTGCATTCTTTCCCCTCCACGGAGCACCGTCACACTTAATGCTTTCTGGTGGGGGGAAAGTTATAAATGTACAGAAAGACCTTATTTTTTTGCCAGGTTTTATTCGGTTGCTCAGTATTTGGAGAATTGATATCTTGTCTTTCTGTTATTAAAGAACACCTAAAGAGTCTTAGAAGGGAATTTTTACAAAGAAAATCCAAGACAATAGGTAGCCAACACCAGCAAACAAGCACCATAGGACTGTTACCCAACCCCCTCCCCCATTAAGCCTTCTCCCACCCATCTGGATTGGGTCCAGAACACAAAATGGGGAGGAAAGGAAAATTGCGTCCAGTATCCCAAATGGCCATGCCATCTAGCTCTGTCAATTGCTTTCCCACCCCCTGCCATCAGCTTCAATCTATGTATATTTTATCGACAAAATGGGATAAACCGAATTTGCAAACAAAACACACACACAAAACATCAGCAAACACGCACAAAGCACTAATAGGAAAAATTAAAATCAGCAATCAATAAGAAATCATAGCATCAGAAAGCCACTAGAACAGATCAATACAGCAAGTCAGGGCATAAAACCAGCCTCTGGAACAAAATAGTTTGAGCCAGGCTCCAGAAGGCAAACTATGAGGGTAGGGAAAACGTTCCAGGGGAGGAATTCTAGAGGCCACAACTGGATTTTGTCCTGCAGACTCGCCAACCTCAACTATGTCAATCACACGAGGCTCACACAGGTAGAGCTGGTACCCGGTCTCAAAACAGTGAGAGTTTTAGAATTCTATCAGTACTTTGAATTGGGGAGCAGAAACTAACTGGCAACCAGCAGACTGAATATAGCATTGGTGCATCTCCGCAGGTTCTACCTACAACTGTTGTAGCCACATTTTGGGCTAGATGAAGTTTCTGGGCATTCTTCCATGGCAGCCCCAAGTACAGCATTTTAAAATAATCCAGCTGGGACATACCCAAGGCAGGTTTGACCGTAGCCAGATCACGTGAAGCAACCAAGATGCCTTCAGATGCCAAGGGCCATCAGCTTCTTGCTCTGCTTGCGAGCATTCTAGGAGACCTGGTTGGTCACTTCTGAAAGCGGAACATCACACTAGATTTACCCTTGGTCTGAGCCAGCAGGATAAAGTTCACACTATTCGTGTAAGTACGTGATTGGCCAGGGGACTGCTACACATGCCAGGTGGGCCTCGTGTATTTCCAACAGCAGGCTTATTCCTTTTCCAAGAGAACTGCAGCCAAACCACACAACAAACAAACCAATGGTCACCAGGAAGATGCTCACCCCTTCGCTGTGCTGCACAACGGTGGCGATATTCTGGAGGGACTGGAAGTTGCGTGAATTCACAGAGCCAAACTCAACTACCTCATCGTCCACTTGCAACCCCTTGAAGAGAGAAGGAGAAACGGCATTTGTTTTGGTTGGCTCTAGGACAGCGAGACAATCATTGGGGCTTCGGTAGCAAAAGGAGAGACACATCCCAGGACCTGCCAAGCACACAAGGGGAAGAACTTGCCGACATGCTCGCTGGAGAGCCTGGGGTGACGGCGTTCACTCTGGCAAAAGGAAGAGGTAGGGCCTCACTCTGGCTCCAGCTCCTGGCCTCAGTGTGAGCTTCCGCCTCATCTTTCTCACGCTTCTCCTTCTCACGGCCGTGCAGCTGGTGGAGGGCCTGTTCGACCTCCCGCATCAAGGCCTTGTGATCATTCTGCAAACCTGCGGGCAAAAAGGCATCTGTAGCCTTAAAAGCTCCCATGCCAGCAGAACCCAACTGAAGACAATGGCACAGCAGGTACAACTCTGCAGGCCTTTCCTGTACCCGAACCCTTCCTGGTCACTCCACCAAAGCCATCTCTGGTGGATACTTCCTGCCGGGTACCCAAAGGTTGGGTGGAGAAAGGTAAAATAATGTTATGTAGAAATATATTTATTTTAAGGCGCTTATATCAGAGTTAAAAACATTAAAAATGATAAAAGCTAAGCACAATAGCAACTATTAAGGTTGATAAACTTAAACCACACACCATATGCGTTTCGGCCAATGGCCTTCATCAGTGGTCAGATAAAATCTCAAATAATGCACACACAAACAATATACAAATTATCACAATATATAAATAGAATTATAAAAGTCCAGGTATGTATGTAGGGGTGTATATCAATTTTCAAATCTGAAATCCCACTGAGGTGGAATACCAGCAAGTTCTTCTACTCTGGCCTGTATTAGTCTCCCATTGAGAGCGCCCAGGCCAGTCTCCTAACTACTTTAATTCCTCCTCCCCCGGTTCAATTTTAACCCCCTCCCCTCGGGTCAACCTGAGGACTGTCTGCTCACAGATGATGTTGTGTCTTGCTGTCCGGACTTGGTAGACGTCGATATCGGCACGTGGATACCCTTCAACGTCCACTAGCGGTTCGTTCATCCCAACTCCTCTTTGCTGCAGAAAAAATATCTACATAACCATTTGGAGACCTTTTCAAAGAGAAGAAGCATTTTGTTTTAAAAGGAGATGGACTGGAAAAGAGCAGTGGAGGGGCTGTGGCTCAGTTTGTAGAGCATCTGCTAGGCATGCAGAAGGTCCCAGATTCAATCCCCGGCATCTCCAGTTAAAGGGACTAGGCGAGTAGGTGATGTGAAAGACCTTCGCCTGAGACCCTGGAGATCCGCTGCCAGTGCGAATAGACAATACTGACTTTGATGGACCAAGGGTCTGATTCAGTATAGGGCAGCTTCCTGTGTTCATGAAGGAAAGGGTTACAAGAACACTGCCCCCACAACCTTTTGATAATGAAGTTCAGTAGCTTTCCGCTGTGTCTCAACCCTAAAAGTTCAGAAGCAGCCTTCTACTGAATCAGGCAATCGGTCCTCTGGCCTACCATTGCCTGCCCTGAGCGGTAGGGCTTTTTCTCAGTTCCTATACTTGAGATTCTTTAACCGGCGACGCTGACAATTAAGCATGGGACCTTCCGTGTGCACACCACTAAATTATGGCACCTCCCCAACCCCCCTCATTGAAACACACATGGGGTTCACAGACTGCGCACCAAGTTTTCTGCAGGGGCCTGACTAGCAACTGCACACTCAACATCACAATCCCATTCCATGCATGCAATCTCACGAGTCATGAAAGAAAAGACCCTGTTATATTTTCTATATTTGTGTCATTACATCATGGCCCACACTGGAGTTTCTCTGCCATGTGCATCCTCCCCCCCCCCCCGCCCCCAATTCTGTTGTCGCTGAGCTTAATATCTGGCCTCTACAAAACTTGCTGGCTGTTTTGTAACAGCCTTGCATTCAACAGTCATCTCAACCAACCGACCAAGGAACCTTGTGCGAAACCACAGGTCAAAGACTGCACATCCCACCCTGCAATCCCACGCCCGCCAACAACCCGGGAGTAAGTCTAATTTAATTCAATGGCACTTCCTTGCCAGTAAAAGTGCTCAGGATTGCACTGCAAGTCAGGCCCTTTCCCACAGCGTAACACAGAGAAGAAAATACTGTAAGAGGAAAACCCCCCCCCCAAAAAAACTCTTCAAATAAGGTGACAGGAAAATAAGCTGACAGGAGACACACGTAGGAGGAATTTAGTCGCATTTTTGCTTTGCTTCTGCAAAGGCAACGCTACAGTATTGTCTTTCCTTCCTAGCTCCCATGACCCCACTGGTCTTGAGCAGTTAATGGGGACTGCAAAGGAAACAACAAACTGTGCAGCCAGCTACAGTCATTTATAGTTCTGCAAATGCGGAAAGCCTTTGATTCTTGTTTGGGTCCTCCCTCCCCCACCCCCCCGCCATCTCGAGACACTTACATCTTCCAGCACGTCATAATAAGCTTTAATCTGAGCTTCAATTTCATCTTTTTTCTTCAGCAGCAGCTGCACGTCGCTAACAGCCACCGTTTTAGGGACCGCCGGATCTTGCTGGGACATTTGAAGAACAATAGATTTAATTTAAAAAAAAAAGAAATGGAGAAATAATTGTTATTTTGCAAAAGAAATTATAAAGGGGGAGAGGAAGCCTAGCAAACAACCGTCACTACGGATAGCTGGAGAAGCCAAAACTGCTCCGTCATCCGGGGAGACGCGCGCTCCGCCTACCAAGCCTTGGACCAGGAAGCGGAGCCAAGGGGGCGGGGCTTGCACCCGCCTCTCGTTGCCGCCCAGCAAGGGGGCGGGGCCAAAACCGGAAGCGCAGCCCTGTGGCAAGGGGGGGTGGGGCGTGATGGGTTGGTTTGTGCGCCTGCGTGGTTGGTGCTGGCAGTCGCTAGTGGTGGTTTCTATGTGTGAATGGCCTTAACACGTTTGCTTCGTCTATAAAGCGTGTTGTATCCATTTGTAACATGTGGATGTTCTGCAGGAAAACACCAGATGCAGGTACCTGTTGAAGGAAGGAAGAAGTCGGTTTTGGTTTGGTTTTTTTATATGCCGACTTTCTCCACCACTGGAGAATCAAGCTGGTTTACAATCACCTTCCCTTCCCTTCCCCACAACAGACACCCTGAGAGGTAGGTGGGGCTGAGAGAGCTGTGACTAGCCCAAGGTCACCCAGCTGGCTTCGTGTGGAGGAGGGGGGAAACAAATCCAGTTCACCAGATTAGCCTCCGCCGCTCATGTGGAGGAGGAGTGGGGAATCAAACCCAGTTCTCCAGGTAAGAGTCCACCTCTCCAAACCACCACTCTTAATAGGGTTGCCAACCTCCAGGTACTAGCTGGAGATCTGCTATTACAACTGATCTGAGCCGATAGATATCAGTTCACCTGGAGAAAATGGCCACTTTGGCCATTGGAGTCTATGGCATTGAAGCCCCTCCCCTAACCGCACCCTCCTCAGGCTCCACCCCAAAAACCTCCCGCCAGTGGCGAAGAGGGATCTGGCAACCCTAGCTCTTAACCACTACTCCACTCTGGCTCTCAAGAAGTGCCAGAGATAATGTAAAATTATAATTATTTTGTTTATTCAGATGGGTGGCTGTGGACGTCACTCCACAGTGTACCCTACCTGGCACTGGAATCGGTTCTGGGGCACTGTCCCTGACTCAGCCACGCCCCTGGTGTTCCCAGAACTGACGCTGCTGTGATCCCCCAGGACTGTTTGCTGATAAACTCTGAAGCCAGTGAAACTTCCCCTGGCCTGGTTTCAATCAATAGCAGAGGCAGAAATCTGGAGATCTGTTTTTACTTTTAAGTCTTCCCATAGTTGTTGGCTGGCAGATGTAAAGATCTCCTGTTGGCCTGCTTATTCTACTTATTCGTACTTCCCTGCTACAGTAAGGAATATTGATTTAACATTTGTCCAAAAATTCTTCTGGCCCTGAAAAGCAAAATTATGTCAGCTTTAGTTCTACTCTGTTTAATTGCAAAGATACGTGGAGCTGAAATAATTAATGGGAAATAAAACAAAAAGCACAGATTAACTGCCCTTGAAAAAAACTCAAATCTATTTTTCTTTTCTCTAAAGTAAAATATGCAAATAAAATGAACGATGCAACATAAAATCCAAAACGTAATCTGATTAGAATAGGGAATTTAAGCATGTTCCTCAGCCTCTTCCCTTGACATACATGGGAATGTAAAAGAAATGTAGCTTGCTAATAGAACTGAAATTCAATTAAACATGGGAGAGGAGAGCGGAGGATACAGGAAACTCTACAGCATTAGTCAAATTGGATGAGACTGTCCCTGGTTTTTCAACCGTATAGTACGTCACTAAGATATATTCATACGTCAGGGAAATTAACGTCTCTGGGGCAGAGAAATGCATTTTAAACATTAGTGCACCAATCCAGGAATGATTCCAGTGCGTGTGCAGAATTCCCCTGCCTTCAAAGACTTCCTCATTCATTAAAATGAAGCTGTTGTGCATTTCTGCACATCCCTTTTAAGATCCTCACCTGCACACTGAAATCACACCTTCAGCTGCCAGCCAGCCAGTGTACAGTAACCAGAAGTAATCCACTGATACACATGCCTGTATGCACTATGTGCTTTCTTAGGCAGCAATGGTACAAAAATGAGAACGGTACAGAGAAGGTTAGCCAGGTTCCTGTTCAAGGATGACATGCAAACTGATAAAATAGCTATTTTTGAGGGCGAGGGGTAGATGACCTGCTTTTGATGCAGGAGATCCCTGGCCTCTCCAGTGAAAAGAATCTCAGGTCAGTGTTGTCTTCTCATATTCTTATCCCAGCGAAGTTGATGGTCAGTGGATTCTGGACAGATTCACACAATACATAGTTAACTTGTGGAACTCTCCGCCACAGGATATTGTGATGGCTTGGGCACATTGATAGAGGTCACCATGAAAACGAGCTCCAATTTTGGAGGCAGACTGACTCTCAATTGCTGTTAGTGGGGTCAACTACCATAGGTATTATAATAATTTGTGGTTCTTAATCTTCCTTCAATAGGTACCTGCATCTGGTGCTTTCCTACAGAACAAATACATAGGAAGCTTTGGCTATGCCCTGCTTGTAGGTCTTCCAGGTATCTTTGGTCTGATCCCGCAGAGATCTTTAGACCTTTCTTTACCAGAGATCTGGGAGAGCCACTGCCATTCAGAGTAGGCAATACTGAGAGCAAGAGGGACCGGTGGTCTGTCTTGGATTCAGGCAGCTTCACATATTCAGAACTGTGTTCAACCATCTCTTTCCTGGTTGTTGCCGCCAACTGATGCTCAACTTAAATTCCAGCAAATGCGCTTCCTCTCTGGCCTCTCCCGTCTGCTCCTCCCCTCTGTGGTCTTCTCTGATGAAATCTCTGTCGAGATTGTTGGCAGCCTTCCTCCGAATTGCCACATACACCAAAGGCAACCTGAGAGCGAACTGCAAATTACAGGGATCCAAATATTAATCCACAGGATTGGGCAACTCTGTATATTTAGCTAACCATTTGGGGCAACGCCTGCCTACCTGACTCAGAAATGCAGTTTAGATCCTGAATCAGACCACTGGTCCATCAAAGTCAGTATTGTCTACTCAGACTGGCAGCAGCTGTCCAGGGTCTCGAGCAGGGGTCTTTCACATCACCTCCTGCCTGGTCCTTACTGGAGATGCTGGGGATTGAACCTGGGACCTTCTGCATGCCAAGCAGATGCTCTACCACTGAGCCACAGCCCCTCCCCTGTTCTGCCTTGACTCTGAAATACAAACCTGGCAGAAGTGACGTTGCCACATCAAATTTATATTGCCTTTCAAGCATTTGCTTCACACACATTATCTCCATAATTCTTATGACAGCCCTGCAAGGTATGCCCCTATTATCCCCATAATGCAAATATTGGGGGGAGGGTCTGAAGGAGAACATGGCCATGTAAATGTATGGCTGAGGCAAGATCCGAATTCAGGCCCGTGTACGCTACACTAGTTAGTCCCTCTTCTGCACCCCTCTTCATTCATGGCCAACAGCTGAGAGTCGGCAAATATCTCTTTTGGGTTAATGTGTTTCAAATTCCCATCTGGAGAAGGTGGAGCCAGGGGAAGCTTCTATAGCTAAAGGGCTCCAAAGCTGTTCCTCTCTCTTTTTATCCAGCTCTGTCTCTCTGTGCTGTTTTTTGGCTGCTACAAACAGGAAAAAATGGTGAGGGGGCTGCACTTTCTTAACTGTTATTTTCAAAGTCATTGTCATCACCAGGCACAATAAAATAGAACTCAATTTCTCTGTAAAATTTGCACATTGTTTTGGGACTGAAATCTGGACCTACTGATGGGCCTGAAAATCTACTTTCTGGTCAGCAATTGTGGGGGAGGGTATTATAATATTTTGTGGTTCTTAATCTTTGCTCTTTACACTTTGGTGAATACATATTCAGAAGATGATTTTATTTCCTATGCTTTAATCTTTCTAGTACTGCCTGTAGTGTTTTGTAACACATGTTTAAGATGCTTTTTATGTGAACGGTGTTCATTGTGGGGTAAATTTTTCTTCTTAATTAATTAAAACAAATGCTTGTCTCTGTTCTGTTCTATCCTCATACTTTTTTTCTAGACATCTTACACAGACAAAGGCGAGAAGGTAAGACCAAAACGTTAATAAGCATATCCTTCCTTGAGTATTCTTCCTACGAAGCAATGCTGATTCTATGAACTTGGGCAGTTCATGGGAGGGGGGGCATCTTGGCCATCTTCTGGGTGTGTGTGGGGGAGGTAGTTGTGAGTTTCCTGCATTGTGCAGGGGGTTGGACTAGATGGCCCTGGTGGTCCCTTCCAACTCTATATGATTCTATGAATGCATCAGATCTGGTATTAATGTCTTATAACATGATCCAGTTTTATTACTTACACGAAACAGGCAAAATCCAGTATGGAAATTAGCTTTGTTTTTTGAGCCATAAGATGCTTCTGTAGTTACGTGTAGTTATTAAATAGGAGCAAGTTCAATCACACATCTTGGTTGTTTCTCACATTACTCAAGGTATGCTTGGATTCTGGGAACAATGGCTAATTCCGGATCCTTTGTGCGCATTGATGTAGTGCTTCGCTTTTTTCAAACTCACATTCACACTTCACAATCTTAGGGGAACTTTTAAAACTTACTATGTTTACTCTTCAAAACACAGGGATGGATCCAGACGTCCTTGCATTTAGTGGGGGAATCCTTTCATGAGTGGGAAACTTCTTCCAAATGCGGAAGATTCTGCTGTAAGAGGAAAAACCCTTCCGTGGAGAGCAGGTCGCTCTTGATCCAACCCATAATGTGTGTGAACAGGCCCTAAAATTCTGCAATACAGTTTGTAGCTTGCTTCCCTAACCTTCTCTGAATCTTACGGTACATTCCCAGACTGTTACACCTGCCTGTGTCCATTAAAATCTAGATGGAGGGTAACTCTGCACTGTAAATATTCTAATATTTGACAGGTTTGTGTACAAAAGGAATTTTTAACAATGCTTGAATTCAGTACAAAGTATATTATTTCTCTCCAAGGCTAATTAATATCTGAAAGAAACTTTGAAGTGTGACTGAAATTTACCATGTTTATCTTTGAAGAGAGTGTCCGAAATTTGCAATCTTATTATGATGACTTTTGAAAACAGTGTTGTTGCCACACATTGTACTGTGTACATGCCTTTCATCTGACGAGCACCTGCAATAAGTAACCATATCAAGGTGGTGATCTGCAGCCATTTGTCTGAGAGAATGTCCCACTGGGAAAAAGAGGAAATTTCCAAGAAAATTTCATTTTGTCTGGGATCAGAGAGGCAATAGGCATCACATCCTGTACAGAAAGAGGAAAAAACTATTTTTTTGAAAAATATTGCCTTGGGAAGAGAGCAAACACGCATCTCTCCAGCTTGCTAATCTTATTTCACTTTGTAGCTTCTCCCCTTCATAGAGATTGGTAAACATTTTCAAAGAGAATTAATATTTAACATAGCAAGGTTATCAAAATACTTGGGAGTTCAAGTTTTGCTGAGGAGTGGAAAGTCCCTTTAAAAAAGTCAGGGAGCATGGCTGGCCTGCTCCTGATCGACATGTTAGAGACAGTCGTCCTCTTTGGTTAGTCTTTATCCTGCTGGGAACCCACTGATAATTTTGCAGTTTTTGTTCCGAACGAATCCAGTTTATGAATGATGAAGAAGGAGAACAGTTGGTTTTTATATGCTGACTTTCTCTGCCACTTAAGGGAGAATCAAACCAGTTTACCATCACCTTCCCTTCCCCTCCCCACAACAGACACCATGTGAGGTAGGTGAGGCTAAGAGAGCTCTAAAAGACTAGCTGGCTTCATGTGCAGGAGTGGGGAAACAAATCCAGTTCACCAGATTAGTGTCCGCCACTCATGTGGTGGAGTGGGGAATCAAACCCGGTTCTTGCCTAGTCCCTTTAACTGGAGAAGCCAGGGATTGAACTCTGGGACCTTCTGCATGTCAATGAGATGCTCTACCACGGAGCCACAGCTCCTCCCCAGCCCCTACTGGAGAGGTTCCCAGGTAGCTGAGGCCATCCTCAGTCAAGAGAGACCCCTGGAGCACATGCCCCAGCTGTCCAGGACCAGTGGGGGAATAAGGCTACCAACCTCCAGCTGCGGCCAAGTGTTCTCCTGGAATTACAGCTGATCTCCAGACTACAGAGAACAGTTCCCCTGGAGGAAATGGCATCTTCCTTTTTGGAGTCACACCCCCACTGAGCTCCCCACTCCCAAAACGCCACCTTCTCCAGTCACCGCCTCCAAATCTCCAGGAATTCCCCAAGCCAGAGTTGGCAACTCTACGTGACTGGGGAGCCAGAGTGCGTTTGCCGCAGGAGGCACCCAGAGGCCCTGCCATGGTGTAGAGAGCCAGCGTGGTATAGTGGTTAAGAGCGGCGGTTTGGAGCGGAGGACTCTGATCTGAAGAACCGGGTTTGATTCCCCACTCCTCCACATGAAGCCAGCTGGGTGACCTTGGGCCAGTCACATTCTCTCAGCCCCAGCTCCCTCACAGGGTGTCTGTTGTGGGGAGGGGAAGGGAAGGAGATTGTAAGTTGGTTTGAGTCTCCCTTAAGTGGTAGAGAAAGTCGGCATATAAAAACCAACTCTTCTTCTCTTGGATATGCTCCAATTTCTGATCCTGGTGGGTGTGAACCGTCAGGCAGATAGTGGCTGGAAATGACCCACTGCCCGTTTCTCCCCTTCAGCCTGAAAAAGGACAGTTCCTCAACTTCCATTCGCTGACATTCTGGGTGGGAAATGCCAAGCAGGTAGGTGAGCCAATCCGCTCTCGCTGGGGTGCCTGGGCTGTGGCGGAGGTGGGGGTGGGGGGTTGAGTCCCACGTCATCATTTTTGTTTGAAGTAAGGGGGGCGGGTGACTGGGCTATGCTGCCCTGGCAGTTTTCTGATTGGAGCCAGAAAGAAGGAGGCAGCATTCCTGGCAGGGGGAATTTCCTGAGCAACCTGCAATCAATTTAGGGCCTGTGTCTCGTTAGCGCATGGCTGCATGCAGAGCATCGATCTGGTGCGGTCTTTGGACTAGTGATGCAGCATGACAGACACTGGACTGCTCAGATCTGCATTGCTAAGATGGTTGATTGATAAGGTTGCCAGTTCCAGGCTGGGAAACACCTGGAGGTTTTGGGGGTGGACCCTGGCGAGGGTGGGGTATGGGGAAGGAAGGGAGCGGTATACCCGGCAGGGTATAATGCCGTAGAGTCCATTTTATTTATTTTTCAAATTTATAGCCCGCCTTCATTCCCAGCGAACCAGGCTCAGGGCGGGTAGCGACTATTAACATACATAAAACTATCAACATCGATAAAGCATCAGCAACTTCTCTAAAAAATATCGTAATACAACCATAAACGGGTGGCCTTAGAAAATGCCCAGATGCCACCGTGTGACATGAATTCAGGAGGTCTGCCCCCCACAGATGTGAGGGGGAAGGATGGAGCAGTCAGTAATGATGGATCCTCTTGCGGCTGCCCTCCATTATACGCCTGGCGGAATAGCTCCATTTTACAAGCCCTGCGGAACTCCTTAAGGTCCCACAGGGCCCTGATGTCACCAGGAAGACTATTCCACCAGGCCGGGGCCAGGGCCGAGAAAGCCCTGGCCCTTGATGAGGACAGCCGCACACTCTTTGGGCCGGGTCTACCTTCCAAAGCATCCATTTTATCCAGGGGAACATCTCTGTAATCCTGGGAAATTTATTGGGAGATCAACTGTAATCCTGGGAAAGTTCCAAGCCCCATCGGAGGTTGGCAACCCTATTTATTGAGAGGCTGATTGGTGGGGAGGGGACAAGCGTGCATGTGTATATACACACATACCCATGGGCAGCTACCTAGCCTCATTCATGTGCAAGAAGATCCCAGGAGATCTCCAGGCCCCACTGGGGGATGAGTCCAAAGACCACTCCGGTGCAGTGTTCCACAGAGAGTAAATGTAAATGTTCCTTGACATCCAGAAATTAAATGGGTTGAGTCTTTTTCCATCCCTCCCACCCTCTGTCCACTTCTGTGTGTCAGGCTGCTGTTAAAAATAAAGAGCAGAGCCCAGGAGAGAAGTTGGCAACCTGGGAGGGGTAGTTCTGTAGTCACGGATCCCTGAAGCCCAGTGAAATATTCACCTGTGGGAGTGGACTGTGCTTTCCAAGAGTTTCCCTCCCCTCCCACAGAGGGAAGGGAGCTGCCCTGTTGACCGAGCCCTCCCTCAATCTCTGCTTGTGTGGGTTTCAAGGCGGCGTCATTTTACTGCAACAAAATGGGCTTTGAAGAATTGGCCTACAGAGGCCTGGAAACCGGCAGCCGTGAAGTGGCGTCCCACGTCGTCAAGCAGGACAAGGTAACTGGCACCCCCCTGGCAATGCTCCTGGGCCCCGCCTTCTTAAAATACCTGGAGATTTTGGAGGTGGAGTTTGAGGAGGGTGGGGTTTGGGGAGGGACTTCAATGCCATAAAGTCCAATTGCCAAAGCGGCCATTTTCTCCAGGGGAACTGGTCCCTGTCGCCTGGAGATCAGTTCTAATGGCGGGAGATCTCCAGCCACCACCTGGAGGTTGGCAACCCACCCACTGACTGCCTGACAGTCCCCCACCGACTGCCTGACAGCTGATGATTGCTAGGCCCTGCTGGAAGCTGCCCACCCCTGCGCTGTGATAGGGGGAGCCTGGGAGGCAAAAATGGCCCCAGAACAACCCTGTTAGGCTGCAAGAGAGACTGATCCAAGGTCACCCAGCTTCAGAACAGGGATTTGAACTCGGGTCTCCCATATCCAAGTCCAACACTCTAACTGCTGCACCTCACTGACTGAGTTAGAGAAAATGACAATATTGTTATTATATTTCCAGATTATTTTTGTCTTCTCCTCGGCTCTCAACCCAGGAAATCAAGGTAAACTCCTTAGTCCAGCCATACTTTCATGAAGATGTTAAAATCCTTTGGTGTTTCAGTGGATGGATGTGGGGGAGGAGAGACTTTAAACTGGAACATGGCTTATTTGATTGGTTTTTAATTGTCTTCCGTGCTGCTAATTTATATATGTATGTTTCTGATTTTATAATGTGACATCTGATTGCCCTCGGGAGTCAGGTTTTGCAGGGGATAAAAATAATCAACAGATGCTGACCGACTTAATAAGTACGGGCAGGAATGTCTGTATTCCATGCAAACCAGAACAGGAAAACACAGATACTGTTGACTGGAACAAAATAAGCAAATTGAGTAGACTTTGCATCTAATTGCTTGTTTAGTAGAGTTTATTTGGCTTCTAAGTATCAGATGGGAAAAGTTGTTTTTAAACAAAATTCAAGGGTTAGTTCACCAGAAAGAGGGGGAAGGCTTGCAGAGCGGGGACTTACACTTGTGAGGGTGGCAACTACTAAATCTCAGCCACAAACCCCTTCTTGCAAAATTCATGCAGAGGCTCTGTGATGCTTTAAGAACATATAAGCTTAGGGTTGCTATGTCCCTCTTTGCCACCGGCGGGAGGTTTTTTGGGCAGAGCCTGAGGAGGGCGGGCTTTGGGAGTGGAGGGACTTCAATGCCATAGAATCCAATTGCCAAAGCAGCCGGTTTCTCCAGGGGAACTGAACTCTATCAGCTGGAGATCAGTTGTAATAGCAGGAGATCTCCAACTAGTGTCTGGAGGTTGACAACCCTATATAAGCTGTCCTAGAGGGCCTGGCCTGGCCCTCCATTTTTAGCCGAGGCGACCCTCTGCAAAGTCACAAGCGAGGCGTGAAGGCAGTGCCCTTCCCCTGGTGTTTCTCTTCCATGGTATACTGTCTCTGAACATGGAGGTTTCATCTGTCATGACTAATAGCTTTTGATAGATTTATCCTCCCCGAAATTACCTCCCATGCCTTCTCCTCTCTCTCTTGTTGTACAGAAATGGGCGCGCATTTAGTGAAGCATGGAGACGGGGTCCGAGACATTGCCTTTGAGGTGCAGGACTGCAATTTCATTGTGCAGGTAAACCGCCGGTGAGAATTTTCCTCTGTTCCGCCGAGCTTTGCTACCAACATGCTTGGCCTAGTCACCATCCTTTCTTCCTTTATTTCCCCTTCAGAAAGCGAGAGAACGGGGAGCCATAATAGTAAAAGAGCCGTGGATAGAGGAAGACAAGTTTGGGAAGGTGAAATTTGCAGTCATTCAGACGGTAAGAAGGGGAGGGAGGCTGTCCATCAAAACTGCCCTTTTAAAAACCCAGCTAGGAAATTGCGTTTCTGCAGGAAAAGCCCTGCATACATTGTTTCAGAAATCCTTACAACAAGCCTACCAGGGAGCCAGCATGGTGTAGTGGTTAAGAGCAGTGGACTCTAATCTGGAGGACTGGGTTCGATTCCCCCTCCTCCACATGAGCGGCGGAGGCTAATCTGGTGAACTGGGTTGGTTTCCCCACTCCTCCACATGAAGCCTGCTGGGTGACCTTGGGCTAGTCACAGCTCTCTTAGAGCTGTCTTAGAGCTCTTTCAGCCCCACCTACCTCACAGGGTATCTGTTGTGGGGAGGGGAAGGGAAAGGGATTGTAAGCCGGTTTGATTCTTCCTTAAGTGGTAGAGGAAGTCGGCATATAGAAATCAACTCTTCTTCCTCTTCCTCCTCCCATTCGCCAGAATCCCTCCCATTCAACATAATATTCTTAAGCCTGTGTCATGTGGAACTTCCTGCCCCAGGATGTGGTGATGGCTGCCAATTTGGAAGGCTTTAAGAGGGGAGTGGACATGTTCATGGAGGAGAGGGCTATCCATGGCTACTAGAAAAATGGATAGTAGTCATGATGCACACCTATTCTCTCCAGGATCAGAGGAGCATGCCTATTATATTAGATGCTGTGGAACACAGGCAGGATGCAGTCGTCTGTGGGCTTCCTGGAGGCTCCTGGTTGGCCACTGTGTGAACAGATTGCTGGACTTGATGGGCCTTGGTCTGATCCAGCAGGGTCTTTCTTATGCTCTTATGTTTCTCCCTCTCCCTAGTACGGGGACACCACCCATACCCTGATTGAGAAGCTGGACTACAAAGGACTTTTCCTGCCTGGTTTTGAGCTTCCTCTCTTCAAGGACCCACTGCTGAAAAGCCTGTAAGTACCAAGAGAAAATGTCCATTTTTGAGCGGGGCAATCTGAGGCTTATTCCACACACCTGATGTGGCAGCAAGGCTGGATTTGCCCTGTGGTGCCTGCTCTTCAGTGTACTGCAGCAGGTCTTGCCCTGGCCTGGATGGCTCAGACTGGCCTGATCTCATCGGACCTCGGAGGCTAAGAAGGGTCAGCCCTGGTTAGTACTTGGACGGGAGACCACCAAAGAAGTCCAGGGCTGCTGCGTAGAGGAAGGCAATGGCAAACAACCTCTGCTCATGTCTTGCCTTAACCCCAAGTCCTGGGGTCAGCATAATTTGGTTGTGACTTGATGGGAGTCCACCAAAGAAGTCCAAGGTTGCTACGCAGAGCCAGGCAATGGCAAACCACTCTGTATGTCTTTTGCACTGGCCTGGATGGACCAGGCTAGCTTGAGTTTGTTGGGTCTTGGAAGCTAAGCAAGGTTAGTCCAGAGTTTTCCATGCTAGGAAAAGTTGAGGGCAGCAGGAAAAGAGGAAGACCCAACAAGAGACGGATTGACTCAATAAAGGAAGCCACAGCCCTCAGTTTGCAAGACCTGAGCAAGGCTGTCAAAGATAGGACATTTTGGAGGACATTGATGACATTTTGGTTGCCATGAGTCGGAAGCGACTTGACGGCACTTAACACACACACACACAAGCAGGGTTGGCCTAGGTTAGTACTTGGACGAGAGACCACCAAGGAAGTCCAAGGTTGCTATGCAGAGGCAGGCAATGGCAAACCATTGTTGTTCATCTCTTGCCATGGAAACGCTATGGGGTCGCCATAAATCAGCTAAGGGCACTTCCCACCACCGATCTCATAAAACACCGACAGTCACGACTCCTTTGGAATAACAATGGTTGCCTCTCTGAACAGAAACTCCCACCGTTGTCGTTTTTTCTTGTCAGGCCGCCCGGAGGGCTGAACTTCATTGACCACGTAGTGGGGAACCAACCTGACCATGAGATGGTCCCAGTGGCAGAATGGTGAGAAATGCCGTCGAACGTCCATGCAAAAATCTAAATGCTTTTTGTCCCATGAGATGGTCTCAATCAGCCTTTTGGAGGAGTTTTGACTAAAAGCCTACCAGAAACATTTCTTGTGGGTCTCCTGGAAACTTAGGAGACCTTAAGAGGTTGGCTCATTCACCTGCAGTTTACCCAGCCCTTGTGGACTCAGCAGTTCTGCCGGGGGGGGTGGGGGTAGGGGGGAAGAGAGGGGTGTTCTCCAACTTGGTTGATGAGCAGAGATTGGGGTCTTGGAGGGCTTTAAGAGGGGAGTGGACATATTCATGGAGGAAAGGGGTATTCCTGGCTATTAGTTAGAATGGATACTAGTCATGATGCATTCCTATTCTCTCCAGGATCAGATGAGCATGCCTATTACATCAGATGCTGTGGATCACAGGCAGGATGGTGCTGCTGCAGTCGTCTTGTTTGTGGCTTCCTAGAGGCCCCTGGTTGGCCACTGTGTGAACAGACTGCTGGACTTGATGGGCCTGGGTCTGATCCAGCAGGGCCTTTCTTATGTCTTCCTCTCACTCTGCATCCCTTCCCCCACCTGAGCCTGTGAATGGCTCCCCAGCAAGGGAAACCAAAGGGGTTGAGCTAAACACTATCTAATATAACAACCAATAAATCTATTTTTATTATATATTGTGCACAAATGTATTTAAAAACACAGGGCCTAAAATACAGGCTTCTTTAAAAGCACAAACATAGTTACAAATATTACCAACACATAGCAGTTGGTACAATGACCAAAATCTGACCATACACATTTTGGCCTTTTATTGGTCTTCCTCAGAGGCCAGACATACACAATTTTACAATACACATCCTGACATACACACAAACATTGTACAAGGTAAAAAATATATATATAAACCTTTTGAAAGAAGAAAAAAGAGGGGCGAAAAATCCAATTATTATATTAATAAATAATATAAACAAAAATTTAAAATAATTGAAATTACATATTTACTTTTTATTCTGTGTGGCTTTATGTTAGAATAGTTAGTCCATGTGCCTTAAAACATGGCTCACGGCTTACACCTGGGTCAAAATATGTGTTGGTGATAATTGTAACTAATAATAGATTTATCGGTTGTTATATTAGATAGTGTTTCACTCAACCCCTTTGGTTTCCCTTGGCTTTTTGGTTGAGTTTCTTTGTTCCCCTTTTTGTTCAGTTGGCTCCCCAACAGGGGCAATTTACCTGGCTTCCACTGTGCTGACAGCTGGCCCAGAGACCCATGAACAAGGCAAATGGCAGGATAAACATCACGAGACAAATGATCCTGCCTGGTTTGATCTTCCAAATGTCCTGGCCTCTAGCTTGGCCCAAAGCAGCATGGCCAACCCTCACAGGGAGCTGCAGTTAAC
Organism: Euleptes europaea; assembly: GCF_029931775.1. Classification (NCBI taxonomy): domain Eukaryota; kingdom Metazoa; phylum Chordata; class Lepidosauria; order Squamata; family Sphaerodactylidae; genus Euleptes; species Euleptes europaea. The sequence continues at coordinate 61,333,425 of NC_079324.1, read as the reverse complement.
TGAAAAAGGAACAGACTGAGCAAGAACTGGAAAAACCACAGTGAGGGGTGGGTTTTGCACTATTACCGGTACCTCTTTGCAGTTTTTTTAGATGCTTCAACAACTTGTTCTGCAGATGGTTCCAGATCTTTGGCATCTGGATTCTGGCCAGAGAGTTCTTCTGGAAGAAGATGACTGTTCCTGGAGGGGATCCCATTAATGTTGGCCATCCTCTGTCTGCTTGATCTGGAACTCAGTTTGCATTTTCTGCATCTCCACAGGTACCAAAGAAATCTCCTGTTCCACCGCTTCTGGTCTGTGGACGATAAACAATTGCACACTGCGTTCAGTGCTCTGCGGTCAATCGTGGTGGCCAACTATGAAGAAACCATTAAAATGCCCATTAATGAGCCTGCTATGGGGAAGAAGAAGTCTCAAATCCAGGTAAAAACATAGACTTGCTGGGCCCATAGCTACACATATGGCTACTTCATTAAAATGTCTGCCCATCCCAAACTGATTTCTACACTACCTTTCCATGAAGGAAATCAAAGGTATGCAGTAGATGGACTTAAACCAGGGAGAGCTTGGTCCAAATCCTCTCTCAACCATGAAGCAAGGAGGATGAACCTGGGTTTATTCTCTCTTTTAATCTAACCTACCTCACAGGCATGTTGTGAGGCCAAAGTGGTTTAACCCTTGTGTTTGTTGCTCCTAAGGGGAGATTTGGCGGGGGGGGGAATACTTGAGTTAAAATGTGTCTGTGTGCACTTTGCCCATGTTTTCTGGTCTGCAGGAATACGTTGACTATTATGGAGGCTCCGGAGTCCAGCACATCGCTCTGAATACCTCGGACATTATTTCTTCGGTAAGTCTTCTTGGCACTCCCCTCCACTCAAAGCTGGGTACCCAAGGTTGGGTGGAGACACTGTCCTTCAGTGTTACTCCTCTGAAGATGCCTGCCACAGCTGCTGGCGAAATGTCAGGAAAGAAAATACCAAGACCACGGTCACACAGCCCAGATAACCTATAAGAACTGGGTACCCAAGGTTGGGTGAAGGTAAAATGATATAATAGAGAAATATTTTTTATTTTAAGGCACTTATATCAGGGTTAAAAGCATTAAAAATTATAAAACAAGGCACAATGGCAACTCATAAAGTTGATAAACACCACACCATATGCGTTTCGGCCTACAGGCCTTCATCAGTGGTCAAATAAAAACCCATACAATGCACACTCAAGTAATGTACAAATGTATCACCATATATAGAGTACAAGTCCAGGCATACATGTAGGGTGTATAATAAATTTCAAATTAGAAAGCCCTCTAGGTGGGATACCTGCAAGTTGTTTTACTCTAGGCTGAATTAGTATCTCATGCAAGTTGTGCATGCTAGTATCAACCTGGTAAAACAGCTCCCCTCCACCCAAACGTTGTCCGTATTTTGGACGGTTGTGTTAACAGGCATGCTTGGTTGCAGATTGTGAACCTGAAGAAGCGGGGCATGGAGTTTATGTCCGTCCCCTCCTCCTACTACCAGCAATTGCGGAAGAAGCTGGTATCTGCCAAGATTAAGGTGAAAGAGAACATGGACAAACTGGAGGTAAGTTGGATGACTATTATGTTTTATACTTTTAGCACCGTTCGTCTTGAGAGGAGGCTGGAGGCTTTCCCCAACATTGGCAGCTCTCTCTGCTCAGTTATTTGGACTCGCAGGTGGGAATGCAACTGCCAGGCTTCCATCTTACCATCCAGGGTCCCAGGTGCTGGAGGAAGGGACCAGGCTTTGTCTGCTTGCCAGAGATTTCAATAGCCGCCTCAATAAAAGACGCACAGATTTGTTTCTCCCAAGTGAAAAATACAATCAAAATGGAGATACTAAACTCTTCTGAGTCTCTTGTGTGTCTTTTCCAAGGCTTCCTTGCAAGAAATTCTTACTCATCAGATAGGCAAGTGGCTATTGGAAACCTGTTGTAAATAAATACATGAGTGACATATAAGCTGGAGAGCCAGCAAAGTGTAGTTGTTAAGAGCGGTGGTTTGGAGTGGTGGACTCAATCTGGAGAACCAGGTTTCATTCCCTACTCCACCACCTGAGCAGCAGAGGCTAATCTGGTGAACTGGATTTGTTTCCCCACTCTTCCACGTGAAGCCAGCTGGGTGACCTTGGGCTAGTCACAGCTCTCTTAGAGCTCTTTCAGCCCCACCTACCTCACAGTGTGTCTTTCTGGGGAGGGGGAAGGTGATTATAAGACTGTTTGATTCTCCCTTAAGTGGTAGAGAAAGCCGACATATAAAAACCAACTCCTCCTCTTCTTCTTCTTCTAATTGAGGAGGGGGTGGCAGTAGCTATTTCTTAGCAGCAAATGACTTTGCCCGTTTCCCAGGCAACATTTTTAATGAGCCTTATTTTTTTCTCTTTGAAGGAACTCAAAATCCTAGTGGACTTTGATGAGAAAGGATATCTGCTCCAGATCTTTACTAAGCCTGTTCAGGACAGGCCAACTGTCTTTCTCGAAGTCATACAGCGTCACAACCACCAGGTTTGTTGGGCATTGTAGGTTCCATCCAATTTGACTTTCTCAGATGGCCAAACTCATGTGAGCGCTTGTGAAAGTAAAGAATATGGTTAGCATATTACCTCAAGCGAGAAACCACCATCTTTACCCAACTGATGCTTACAAATCTATGTGAGTAATGTGACTTGCGTGCATTTTCCTGCTCCTGTGATTATATATTCTGTGTAACTGGCCATAACCACCATTTTGAATATAACATTTGGATGGGATAGAAATCCCAAGACTAAATGCAGGAAGGAGCAGGTCGGAGAGAATCCCGTTCCAGCTCCAATGGACTATGATTGAAGTTTCCCCGTCAGGAAAGGACAAGGGTAAAAAGCAAATAAATAATCATGCCCACTCTTATGCTAATTGTCCTTTGTATTTCTCCTTTGGTTTTAGGGGTTTGGTGCTGGAAACTTCAAATCTTTGTTTGAAGCTATTGAAGCAGACCAGGACGCCCGGGGAAACCTCACTATCTTGACGCCCAATGGAGAATCAGAACTCATGTAATGCTCAGCGGTGAAAGGCGTAGTGACAAAAAGATAATAATTTTTTTTAAAGGATTGTTGTAGGAAAGGATTGTAGGAAAGGTTGTAGGAAAGGATTTTTTTAAAGGATTGTTGTAGAATTTCTCCCAACAGCCATTATAGTAATCAGAAGAGATTCCTTCCTCTGCACCATCTTCCAAAATATAAGAGTACAGTCAGGCTGGGTTAGTTGGTAGGCATCTATAGTTGATTCTGGACCCACCTTAGAGCAGTTTTGCATCTGGAAATGCACAATCTTCCCCCACACACATCTCTTCCCATTACTGCAGAAACATGGATAGAGAAAACGGAGCTTTGCCTCCCAAACTGCGTGAATTTTATTATAGAGTCATAGTTGGAAGGGACCACCAGGGTCATCTAGTCCAACCCCTTGCACAATGCAGGAAATTCACAACTACCTCCCCACACACGCACTCAGTGACCCCTACTCCATGCCCAGAAAATGGCCAAGATGCCCTCCCTCTCATGATCAGTCTAAGGTCACAGAATCAGCATTGCTGACAGATGGCCATCTAGCCTCAGTGTAAAAACCTCAGGGGAAGGAGAGCTTACCACCTCCCGAGGAAGCCTGTTCCACTGAGGAACTGCTGTAACTGTTAGAAATTACATTGTAGTTATTTTTAAATACAGTTGAGGCAAACCTGTATGAGAGCCAGGAGCTGACAACCTATAGGGGGCACTTACCCAGTGTGTCCCAGATGATCAGGGAGTCCCAGTTTTTAGCTCTGCACGCAGGCCCTGACCCTGCCGTCAAATGGTGATCTTCATGCAACAGGTTCCAATTAGGGAAGTGAGTTCAGAGCAAACACGACAGTCTTACAAAGTTATGGAACTCAGAATGAATCTTCCTTTCTTTGTTGAATAAAAAGGATTCAAAGCGTGGGGGCCGCTGCTTGTTGCTTCTTTGCTTGGTCAGGGGGGCTGAAAACAATAAACCCATCAATTCCCATCCCCAGGGTTTTGGAAAGCCACAAGAGAACATTCTCTCTCTCATGCATTGTATCCAGAGATCAACAAGAAATGAAATAGCAGTCTCTTGATAAACACTTGTGACCTCTGGAGTTATTTCTAGTTTATTTTACTTTGTTTATAACCCACCTTCCTCGCCTGTAGAGACCAAAAGCATCTTACAGTATTCTCAGTCTCGTCTACTTTATGCTCACAACAACCCTGTGAGGAAGGTTAGGCTGAGAATGTGTGACTGGTCAACAGCAAGCATGGTGTAGTGGTTAAGAGCGGTGGTTTGGAGCAGTGGACTCTAACCTGGAGAACCAGGTTTGATTCCCCACTCCTCCATATGAGCGGCGGAGGCTAATCTGGTGAACTGGGTTGGTTTCCCCACTCCTACACTTGAAGCCAGCTGGGTGACCTTGGGCCAGTCACACCTCTCTCCAAACTCTCTCAGCCTCACCTACTTCACAGGGTGTCTGTTGTGGGGAGGGGAAGGTAATTGTAAGCCGGTTTGATTCTCCCTTAAGTGGTAGAGAAAGTCGGCATATAAAAACAAACTCTTCTTCCATGGCAAAGTGGGGATTCGAACTAGAATCTCCCAGATCCTAGGCTGACATACTAACCACGATACGACGTTTGCCTCACAGGCATCTTTTTCCTTAACACATATTCAGATCTTACATCCCTTGTTAATGATTTAAAATAGTACCCATTGTGTATTCCTGTGTGCATCTCCAACAGAGGCTTTTATAATTAATGAGAAACTAATGAACCAAAGCACAGGTTTTCTGTAAGAAAAGTCAGTATATTTATGGTTTGCTTTATAAAAGTTACTATAATACAATGGTACATAGTATTCAATTCACAAAAAAATATGAACAAATATATACAGCATGACACACCCACAAAAAAAACCACGTTCTTCAAAACAAGGTACATACCGATGACAGAGCCTAGATGCACAGAACAATCTTAAATTTATACAGTTGTTTAAACAAAAGGGAACAAAAACTTTAAAAATTCTAAATCTTGAAAGTAGAGATTTTAATCCCCCCCAAAGGAACATAAAAAGCAGATGTTTATTGCAAACCATTTTCCTTCCCCCTTTTAAAGGAGGTCCTTATCTGTCACACTGTGGATTAAAAACCACTCTTTCCAGAGATTCCAGGAGACAGGAACTATCAGGATTGGGGGTGGGGGGTGTCTCCACAAGTTTTCCTTTTCAAGAACTACCTCTTGATTTTAGAGTATCTTTTGTTCCCCTCCCTAACCCCCCCCCCAACAACTGTCCTGATCCAGCAACTCGGGTGTGAAGGCAAGGGCTCTGAGAATACACAGAGAGCTTTGCATGAGCAGGGGCCTGTGGTGTGGACAGTGAAGCGTCTGCTCCCACGGAGCTCTCCATGCGCAATGGAGCACTCTGGAGCTCCAGATCGCTTCGCTTCTACAAATACTATGTTGGTAACCAAGGAGGAAAGTTATAAAATAGATTAAATTTGGGTGGGGGGGAATCAAGTTGCAGATCTGCTTAAATACATTTTAGGTTGTCATTAATAGACTATACACATTCTTGTCTGAAATAAATAGATTTGCACGTTAAGGTATCAGAAAAGGCAAATAAAAAAAAAGCCTCAAACTTGGCATTTTTTTTAATCTTCAGCTTAATCTTTCTAGTTTGCTCTACGTATTTGACAAAAAAGTTCTTTTGTACAGAATTTACATTATACATAGCTTGACACAAGCTGTAAAATGCAGCCAGCTTCCCTCCCCTCAGAGCTGCCCCCGCCTCCACCCGCCACTCTTTGCTGGATGTTTAGTGCTGGCACTTTTTTAAAAAAAAGAACTCCAACCTACAATAGTTACTTTAAACAAATTATTTACATGCTTTTGCAATACAAAGGAAACAGCCAAAAACAAAATAAGACAAAAAATCAACATGTTTCTACAAGAAACAGTGCTTGAAGAGAAGAGTCTGAACGGTTTCCTATGTACAGATGATGTATCCAACTTCAAATTTTATTTTCTCTTTAAAAAAAAAAAGGTTTTCATAAAGAAATGCATTGAAATGATCCCTGAAAATAGGTCACAAATGATCGAACTGAAACTACTTTCCATCAGAGTTTGAAAAGTATTTTGCGGGTGTAGAAATAAGCTGCTTTGACAATATAAATACCTGCCAGGCGGAGGTGGTTTCCTCCCAAACTCCCACGCTTTCTGCCTCAATCTGGAAACGGGCAGGGTGGGGAAGAGATTATTGTGAACCCAAGCAAAAGGAACACAGGTGGGGGGTGGGGGTCAAGCCCAGAGGGGGTCTGTGAGGGAATACTAGTGGAAGCCAGGCAGAGGACTGCCTGTGAAGCACAAGGCTTGGGAGTAGATGGACGAGATTTTGGCGCTCAGTTTGTAAACAGGCCAGAAAGGAATCCAATTGATATATCACAACCTAGATAAGGTGGTTCTTCATTTCATGAAGACAAAGTGCTCCCTTCCCTGGGGTGGGCCAGCAATAGCGGGCCATTTTCACCCAAGATTTCTCTCCCTTAAACCCAGAGCCTTCCAAGGATTGGAAGCTGGCCCAGGTCTGAGGGTGTCCAAATGTACTTTAGTTTTACATGTGCGCTCTTCTGTGAACGAAAACACTTTCACAAACCCATCTCCTCAAAGTTCTGCAAGTCTGCAACTACGCTTGTGCATGCTGGACAGAGTGTGACTGTGTTTGTGTGACAACTGCTATGCCATGAAGTTCTGGCAAAGATTAACCAGCAGAATCATGGTGACAAGCTAGTATTGCCGTATTTCCCAAGGAAGTTGTATAGAACTTCTCTTGCACCAGCAGCCACACTCATGTGCAGGAGAAGCACTTGTGCAGGAGAAGCTCCTGATGGACCCGCCTGTGGCATGAAAGAGGACAGAAACATGTCAACAGGCTACTCATTGACAAGGGTATTGGTTCTGAAACCAGCAAAATGTACGTCGCCTTCTCAAGGATTGGAAGTCTCGAAAGCCACCCCATGGGCATGCCACGAGGAGAAGTCTGTAAGGAGGAAGATGTGCCAAATAAACAAGAAGCTGGTTTAATCCAACCAAGACCTTGAAAAATCTCTTCTTCATTCAGACTATCCAAAGGGGTCAAAGGAAACAATCCTTCTAGAAACTGAAGGCAGCTCATATTGATTTCAGAAGGCCTGGTCCTCTCAGCCTTTGGGAATTACAGGGTGGAGCTCTGCCCTGCTTTATCGCTGCAGGAAGCAGGATGAAGCTGTTGCGCCAAATAAGTAGTTTCAAGGAGAACGTGCAAGCGGAATTCTCCCACCTCAATGGGAAGTGGGATAGAAGAGCGATCAAGCCCACACGGGCCGCAAACCACCAATTCGTGTTAGTGGGATGCCTGAGGCAGCATTCAATTAGGCTCTTCTTGTATCATTTTCTCTCAGTCGATTTTAAGTACAGCCACTTTTGAAGACCAGTGAATTCAACTGAATAGCAAAAGACTGAAATAATACCAACGTGTGTAAATAATATCTCAAAATTGCCACATCCGGGCTCATTTTAAAGGGAACCCCTGCGCGTGACATGACAAATCCTGACAGAAATCTCCAGCCTGCCCTGAAACGCAGCCTTGCGCTCCCTTTGCAGCTTGTACTTGTGTGCAAAAACATCCAGTTGGTGGCCTCTTTTTTCAGTCTCCGCTTCACATTTTTTAAAAATCATTTTCTCCCCCCCCCCATCCAACGAACAAAATTAATGAGGAAAAGGTAGCAGCATTGTACAGAAAGAGGAACGTTTTCAAACAATAAAAAGGTACCTTACTCTACCCGTGAGAGCAACACCGTTCTGGACCGAGCAGAGGGGGTGGGAGGGGGGAGAGATAGTGTTTTGATTTCTGATGCCCCTGACTCTTCATCATGGAGGGGGGAGGGAAAGGAGGGGGTCAGAGCTGAAGACGATAAAGCACCAGCGAGTTGAAGAGTCCAAGTGTGCGTGTCTGCTACTTGCACTTCCCCTGCCGCCACGAGACTGCCGAATGGGCTTCCTTCTCTTCCTCGTTTTCTTTTGTCTCCTTCCTCCTTATTTTTGGCAAAGTGCAACCACCCTTGGTTACCACAGTTCGGACAGAACCAATGCGTGGCAAGAAACCTCAGGTTTAATTCAGGGTCCCTCTGCAGTTCTCCGAGCCACAAAGACAGGGAATCTTGACATCCTCAATGGGGAATTTGTAGTCATAGGTGATTTCCTCGTTCACGTTGATATACTGCTTCGAATAGATGACTATCTTCTTTTGAGACTCCACAGTGATGACTTTAGCATAACAATTTGGCTAAAGAGACAGAATTCAAGCGAAATTAAAAAAAAATTAAAAAAAGGTTTTGATTTGCTTTATTTAGATTTGGGCCCAACCATATTAGAAATGGGAGTGGGAGGAAATAAAACGTTTCATTTGAAAATACACTCTTCACACTTCTCAATATATCGGAGAAGCATTGCTGTATACTAGTAGGGTTGCCAACCTCTAGGTATTAGTAGGAGAAAAAGACACCACTGTACTACTATCAGGAGATTAGGAAATCAGTACAGGGGCGACAAAATTGTACAATAACAATTACTGTTAAGTGCAACCAATATTTATCCTATGGTGTCTAAATACAACTATACATATAAACATACAGTGTTATGTACAAGCATACAAAAATAACAAGCACAACCAAACAAGTCCACATGGATGGTGACACAGACACTAACAAAATTCACAAAAATGCAAGGTCTTTAGCAAGGTGCTGCATTCTTCTATAAGTCCCATGCAGGTAAGTGTGCAATTCTAGCAGAAATACCAATTTTAGAGGAGTAACTTGATGGAGGATACGGCCGTTTCAAATTCTTATGGGTAGAATTCTTCATCAGTCCTTCCTATTCCAATATGTAATATTTTAAAATGCAATAAATATAATATGTTTCAAATATAAAGTTATTATATTTATTGCATTATATTATATTTATTGCATTTTAAAATATTACATATTGGAATAGGAAGGACTGATGAAGAATTCTACCCATAAGAATTTGAAATGGCCGTATCCTCCATCAAGTTACTCCTCTAAAATTGGTATTTCTGCTAGAATTGCACACTTACCTGCATGGGACTTATAGAAGAATGCAGCACCTTGCTAAAGACCTTGCATTTTTGTGAATTTTGTTAGTGTCTGTGTCACCATCCATGTGGACTTGTTTGGTTGTGCTTGTTATTTTTGTATGCTTGTACATAACACTGTATGTTTATATGTATAGTTGTATTTAGACACCATAGGATAAATATTGGTTGCACTTAACAGTAATTGTTATTGTACAATTTTGTCGCCCCTGTACTGATTTCCTAACCTCTAGGTATTAGCTGGAGATCTCCTGCTATTACAACTGATCTTCAGCTGATAGAGATCAGTTCACTTGGAGAAAATGGCCGCTTTGGCAATTGGACTCTATGGCATTGAAGTCTCTCCCCTCCCCAAACCCCTCCCTCCTCAGGCTCCACCCCAAAAACCTCCCACCGATGGTGAAGAGGGACTGGCAACCCTAGATACTAAGCATGGGTCCAGAATCTTCAAAATGATTAGACTGCTGACAGAAATGTACGGTGGGGGGACACAAAGGAAAAAACGGCTGCCCTTGCTGTGAGCTGAAGCGTCTGGAGATTGTGGGCAATCAAAGGACATCCATCAGACTCAGCACAGTCTACTGTCTACTGCAGCAGGAGTCTCTGGTCCTGAGGCGCTCAACAGAAAGGAGGGCAACATCAATATTTAAATGTTATACACGCACACTTCAGGTAGCAGTCATGCCTGAAAGTCAGTCTATCATCATGCGGATTGTGTTGTTGTTAGGGGCTTTACAAGACTTATTTATACCTGTTGGTTAGGCCAAGGAATACTTACATTGCAACTGTGGTTAATAAACCGGGCAAAGTTTCCACACTTGGTTGCATCTATAATAGTGTCATGGTCAACTCGGAACATGTAACTACTCCCAATGCCTTCATCCTCATAGCGCTTCTCTCGCATGTCGGCAATTACCTGCAGAGCAAACCAAAAATCACAGTTCGGGGCCGCTATTCAAGGGTAAACACATTCAGTAGAGGAAACCAGTTGGGAGGTTCATTTCTACCAATGCTTCACCATTCCAAAATCCTTCCCTTGATAAAAAGCAGCACAATATCAAAATGTAAACTACAGAGGGAGGGGCTTTCACAAGGGCAGGAGCAGGTCCGCCTACGGCAGGGCAGGGAGAGGAGGAGGAGCCCCAGCTGCTGCAGGCCGGGGAGAAAGAGCAAGTGGCCCCCCTCCCCTTCTAGGTCTAGAGCTGTGCAATATGGGTATTTTGTCCCTCCCCCACAACAATGGGACAGTCAAGTCGAACCGATGCATTTGTGATATTTGTTTACTCAACGTGGCCATTTTTGCCTCATAGCAGCCCTGGAAGGCAGATGAGGCTGACCGCCAGCAGCTTTTCCAAGGATGCCCAATAAGAAAAGATCTGAAGCTGGGTCTTCCACACGTCTAAGCTGAACACTTTAGGCCTGAGAAGCAGTGGGTGGGATTCTGCCCCTGCTAGCAGTACTTCACTACATACGGGCTGAGGCTTTTGGGCTTCCGACAACATCCAGCCAACCTTCCCACTCCCTCCCCCCCCCCCCTGGAGAGCTGTGCGACACTGCCGGATTTACCTGCCGGATGTTCTGGCCCACGTACTCGATCACCATCTCATCCGCAGCGATGGGCTCCATTGCAAACAGTCCCCAGTCATGAATGTGGCTCTTACAGAATTTTAGCTTTTTCTTCCGGAACTATCCAGGGATTTAAAAAAAGAGAGAGAGAGACCACCACCGCTGTGAGTCATTTGCTAGAAAATGAACGCGACATAAGGGTGCCCAGAGCCCAGGGCTTGCGACACAACGTGCTGCAACATTTTAGCACAGTGCCTCACAAGAATCCAAAGCCAAAGGCGACTTTGGGAGTTCTCAGCTAGCTGTTACCGGGATTAAGATACTTCCCTTCCCTCCCTTCAAACCTCTTCCCAGAAGTATTTGCTGCCTGTCCCCATCAGTGGCAGATCTACTATGAAACTAATGAAGCTTAAGCTACAGGGCCCCTAATCAACTTTTTTTTTAATGAGTGAATTTTTCAACAAAATCGATGGGAGTTTTTTTGAAGTGTTTGTTATTAAAATAAGGCTATTTTAGTGATAGAATCATAAGCCAATGGGTTGAAGTACTTAATGTAGGTCTGCCACTGGTCCCCATTTGCCCAGAGGGGAGAGGTACAACTTACCTTGAGCTGGTTGAATTTGAGCAAATCGCTATCGCAACTTCCGGTGAAGGACGACAGGAGCCGGCGTTGCTCTGACCTCCTCTCCGAGCCAGACCGGGTGGAAGCATGTGGCTGGGCAGGTATGCTCATTCCCTGAGGGCAAACATGGAACTGCTCAGGAATGAGCCATCTTTGTCTCAAAGCTTATCTGTCAGCAGCCAAGCAGGTGCTTCGTATGTACAAAGGTCCCTGGTCCAATTCTAAGCATCTCCCTTTCACCAAGGAGGGCTGGGGATCCTGGACAGCTCCTGCCAGTCGATAGCCCACTGGGTCTACCTAACAGCCTGATTAGTAAGGGGTTAAGGCCTCAATATCCTCCTCTTTTTTATATCAATTCTCTTTGGATCTCTGAACTGAATGCTTCCAGCTTGCCAGCTGCACTAGTTAGCTTTGTCACTTTCCCAGCTCTGTTCCTGTTGTACCATTTAGCAAAAGGATAATTAGAAAATCATTTCCCCACCCTATTTGACTTTCTTCCAGCAACAGTTATGTGTCCAAGTAACTATGGGACCTGGACTCAGAATGAGTACATAAGAAAGGCCATGCTGGATCAGACCAAAGCCATCAAGTCCAGCAGTCTGTTCACACAGTGGCCAACCAGGTGCCTCTAGGAAGCCCACAAACAAGACAACTGCAGCAGCATTGTCCTGCCTGTGTTCCACAGCACCTAATATAATAGACATGCTCCTCTGATTCTAGAAAGAATAGGTATGCATCATGACCAGTATTCGTTTTGACTAGTAGCCATGAATAGCCCTCTCCTCCATGAACGTGTCCACTTCCCTCTTAAAGCCTTCCAAGTCGGCAGCCATCACCACATCCTGGGGCAGGGAGTTCCACAATTTCACTATGCATTAAATGATTGTTCTGCCTATGCCTGAAAATCGTACGGAGCACAAAGAATTATGAGTATGGACAAAAAGTGTCCAGGGAGGGTAAATTATCTGTGCAGTCTATTTATTACATTATTTGTATGCTACCTTTCCACACATAGTGAACATGTGGGGAGAGAAATACCAGCATTCACACATCCTGACATTTCATGCTCTTTTCCACACACTGCTGGTGCAAAGCTCCCCCGCCTCAACTATATCCATATTGCCTTCAAGTGGTTATCACAAATTTAACATCCCAAAACTCCAGGTGCAGCATTACAGTTTCTGGTTTCTTCCACCCCAAATGGAAGTAGAATACTGTATGCTCCCAAGCAAACCAAGTTCCCAACAGGCAAACCCTGTTCATGGAAGACAGAGTGGCAGAGGAGGGCCCCCTTACCTGCGTGTCAGCTGGAGGTTCCTCAGCAAACGCACGGTTGTTGTTGAGGTATTTCAGCTTGTCCTTCTTGTCGATTTTATAATAGCCTTCACTTCGAGCACAACCCGTCACATGTTCTCGCATCCCATCATCCCGTTTCTTCTTCTTTGGGGTCAAAAAGCTGGTTGGTGGCTCTATGTTAAGGAGAAACCTAGCAGTGTGTGGGCCATCAAATCCTGTAGCTTACTCACATGAACACATGAAGCTGCCTTCTACTGAATCAGACCCTTGGTCCATCACAGTCCGTATTGTCTACTCAGACCGGCAGCAGCTCTCCAGAGTCTCAGGCAAGGGTCTTTCACATCACCTACCTGCCTAGTCCCTTTAACTGGAGATGCCAGGGATTGAACATGGGACCTTCTGCATGCCAAGCAGATGCTCTACCAGTGAGGCATGGCCCCTCCCCATGAAGCTGCCTTCTACTGAATCAGACCCTTGGTCCATCAAAGTCCGTATTGTCTACTCAGATCGGCAGAAGCTCTGCAGAGTCTCAGGCACGGGTCTTTCACATCACCTGCCTGCTTAGTCCCTTTAACTGGAGATGCCAGGGATTGAACATGGGACCTTCTGTATGCCAAGCAGATGCTCTACCACTGAGCTGCCTTCTACTGAATCAGACTCTTGGTCCATCAAAGTCCGTATTGTCTACTCAGACCGGCAGCAGCTCTCCAGGGTCTCAGGCAGGGGTTTATCACTTCACCTACTTAAAGCCTAGTCCCTTTAACTGGAGATGCCGGGGATTGAACCTGGGACCTTCTGCAAGCCAAGCAGATGCTCTACCACTTAGCCATGGCCCCTCCCTTACTCAGCAAAGCATGTGTGGGTTTTGCCCCAAGACTCACTAAAAGTAAAAACACAAAAAACAGCAAGCAGGGTTAAAAAAACAACAACAGATCGTCTACTGGAACCATTTAGGAGAGTGATACTCAGTGGCTTGAGAGACACATGTGGCTCTTGGACATGACACTCTGTGGCTCTTCTGAGCACCATTCCCCAATGTGGCACCTGCCCCATGTTCCAGGATATTGGGCAAGGCTATGTACCCGGTAAGGCATATTGCTGACAGATGCTTCCCACCTTGAAACATCCACCACCAGAGGGACTGGAGGATGGATGAGCTGCAGGCCCTGTGCTACAACAGAGGCCTGGAACATTATGTACCTGCAGTCATATATCGTTATACATCTAAATGTGGTATATTATATTGTGGAGGTAGTGTTTGGTGGGGTGCTACACAGCATACAGTAATCCTATGGCTCTTTTGGTTTCTGATAGTTGCAAGCCATGGACTAAGCACCACTGATTAAGGGTAACACAGTTGGAATACAAGCTTCTGAGATTCACAGAACTCTTCATTAAGCAAATGAAGAGTGTTATGAAGGATGAAAGCTGACATACTCCCTTGCTAACCCAAACTGGTTTAATATAAGGTTACATTTAGCCCAATCCACATGTCATTTCCTTTGGGACAGTATGGGATTTGCACAATAAGCTGCTCAAGAGATAAAGTGTATGTGGAAGTTTGATCAAACAGCCATTTAAAAAATTACGTGCTGTTTTTAAAAATTAGCCGTATGCAATTTCTAGACTCTCATCATAAGCTACATTAAATCAGTATTGCATACTCCTTTCAAGCAGGAGAATAGGAATACTCAAGAGTATCATGGCAGCAAATGGGAGGTGCTGGGGCTTGCAAACAGGGTCACTTCCTTCACCTGAGCAACCAGCCCTGCACAGAATAGTATCTGGAAACTCTGTGGATGTAAAAAAAACTGGAAGAAGTATGTAGAAAATCAAATCCTGTACCGCCAAGTGCTTAGGTATTTTTAGAAACTATACACTGAGCACAAAGCTCAAGTCAACATGCAAAGCAGGCCCAAATGATATTTGTATTCCCTGACAGCAAAATACTTATTATAGGTCTGCCTAATACATCTACTGAAATTATATATTCCCAAGGTAAGTCCAGTTTGGTGACTCAGCAGAAAAGGATATAAGGATGGTATACCCAAAGGGTGTCGTTGAGCCAGTCCATCCCATTGTCCTGCTGTAACAAGTGGTCGTACGTAACACAGAGGAAATGGATGTCCTCGTCATCTATACCCCCGTTCCAAATGTCATACAAAATCGTCATCTCCTCAAACTCGGAGCGGGGCCTAAAGTGATATCGATGCGGGGAATATTCAGGAGAAGGAACAGTTGGGACATCTTCTGGCCTCTTCTTCTGGCGCCTCCACTGCCTTTTGGATTTCAAGTGAGCTTCTTCCTCATTTAAGTCCTCGTTCCACTGGTTCTCTAGCTCCTTGAAGGGAAGCTTCTCCGCTAAAATGTCTGGCGCTACCTTGTCATGGAAGCCATCATTCCTGAAATCCAGGGTAACAGCTTCTGGGTCTTTTAGAGAATAGAAAGCATCTGGATGGCCGCTTAACAACTCTTTGCTCACAGCACTTTCAGTCAAGGCAACTGGGATTGGAAGAAGAGGCGGTTCAAGGGATTTGCTGGAATAGGCATCCAACATAGGGCCCAGAGGAGACGACCTTTTTGGCCGACCGGGTTTCCTTCTGACAGGCAGGATGGATGGGGAAGGGGGAAGTGTTGGAGGGAGGGGTGGGGATGTAGCAGGCGCTTCTGGGAAGGGCAAAAGAGCCCTTCCGTCTGCGCCGCACTCTTCTAAAGACATCTTTGATTCCATGAACAAACAAGGCCGAACAGCAAGAGGTAACTGCTTGTTGGGAGACAAGTCAATGTGTGTGTGGAAAGCAGGGACAGGAGGGCTGGCAAAGGGAATGGGGGAGGGAACACTGTTAATGCCAACCAGTAAGGAAGCACCAAGAGGCTCTTTAAAGATTTTCTCATCAGGCTCATCCTCGGAAAGTTTCTTGACGGACAAGAGGCAAGGGTGGGTAGCACCAGGCTCCGGGAAGGTGGGAGTGAAAGTGAAATCCCTCCCCGGAGTCCGAGGGATGCCGCTGGTGATCCCAGGGGATTGGGATGGGTAGGAAAAGGGGCTCCCTGGGACCTGGGGGGAGCTTAAAGTCAAGCTGCTTCCTGTGAGAGGAGCATCGCTGCCAGGTGTGGCTGGGACAGTGTCTGTGCTCTGGGACTTGGAGAGACTGTGGGAGCACTTGGCTAAAATGTCCCGCCCGGGAGTCCGAGGGAGCTCTTCCTCCACCGATGGTTTGGTCACAGTTACTTGTTCAGGGAACTTGTCCAGAAGGAGCAACGGTTCCTCTTTCAGGGACATAACGGACGGGAGGGGAAGCGAACAGGGAGGCACCGTGTGAACGGGAAGCACAGAAGAATCCATATGGGCCAGTACGTCTCGTCCAGGGGTTCGAGGGTGCTGCTGTTCTTCCTCCACTGCAGACTGCGGCTTGCTTTTTCCTGGGGCTTCTAAGCTGCTATCCTCAGACTTGGTGAAAAATGAGTTTTTGCTGGACAAGACCTCTCCAAAGAGACCCACTGGTGTTGGTGGACGGAAGTTTTCTTCCTCTTGAGATTCTGGCTTTGGACTATCTAGTACCTCATGTTCCAGCTCAGTATCTTGTTCAGACTCCTCCACTAGGAAACAGAGAGAGCATTAAGTGAGGTTACTAGGTTGCTATAGGTTTCCATTTGTATATACCATGCAGTGGTTACAAAAACAGTTCATGGCTCAGTGTTGGGAAGTCTAAAAGGGCATTTATTTCTCTCACACACACACACACATTGATCAACCCAGAGCAAACACAATTTTATATTTCTCCACTTGTGCAGACAACTTATAATCAAGAATGCTTTACATTTTCAGCGGGCCACTGGCCTGTTTATTGTTTTTACCATGGAACGAAAACCAAATGCAGCTCTAAAAAGTGAGGGCTTTTGCGTGTACTCTGTGCCCTCAAACTTTTTTTGCTTCTAGGAACTTTTAGAAAATTACAGGGACAGAAAACAAACAATGAAAAAACAGCAGGGAATAGAAGGGAATGTTCCTGAGTGCTGCATTGGTGGAGGCCCTGATTCGTGACCTCCCTTCTCGCTCACAGGTGAGCTGAGTGACCACTGACAAGCACTTTTCAGCCAAATTTGGTCACTTTTTGGTGTCAAGGAAAAGTTGGTGGTTGTTCGGTGTTTTTTTAAATTCACCCAGACATTTGCTTAGTTTTAAGTGAGGTTAGCTCTGGATTAAATGGCACATCTTTTATTCTGCTGCTGGTTATTTTGGGGGTTACTGAAGTTATGTGCATTTGTTCTTGTAGGTTATCTGTGCTATGTGACCGTGGTCTTGGTATTTTCTTTCTTTCCTGTAAGTATCTTGATACTTACAGGACAATGATTAGCACATTACCTTTGATACTTTTGCAGGACAATGACTCAGCTCAAACCCAACCCCCTTCTGACTATATATATTACTCTTCCAACACACTTGACACTGAGAGACACTGTCCTTCAGTGTTAATCCTCTGAAGATGCCTGCCACAGCTGCTGGCGAAATGTCAGGAAAGAAAATACCAAGACCACGGTCACACAGCCTGGATAACCTACAAGAACCGATGAACTCTGACCGTGAAAGCCTTCGACAATATTATGTGCATTTATTACGGATCCTAAGACAGCTGAACAACTATTAGGAACGTATGTTTTCTGGCTGTTAGCTAAACATGATGCATGAAAAGTAGCCATTTCTTTCCAAATCTGAGATGAATTTTTAAATCTGCTAATATAAAAAGTAGCCTGATGATAATTTTAAGAAAGGCCTATAAACCAAGCTGCTGCTAAACTATAGAGAATTTGGAAGCCCTTGGAACCAGAACAGACACTTCAAGTCTTCTTCTGAAGTTACAACTGTTCAGACGTAACATTAATCCTGCAAGCTACTCCCACACCTTCACAAACATTTTGTCAGAAAGAGTCTTATGTTTGGCTGTCCTGTGGACAGACATGGCTCTGTAATTCACAGGCCTATCAAGAAAACAGCGGCATGCGTTTGTGTCAGACTTTGCAGTCATGCCTGGTTAACCATTTAAGGGCATCCCGGCTGGATCAGACCAACAATTTAAGGGCAGCAGCATCCTGATTCCCACAGTGACCAGCCAGGTACCTAGGGTTGCCAACCTCCAGGTACTAGTTAGAGATCTTCTGCTATTACAACTGATCTCCAGCCGATAGAGGTCAGTTCACCTGGAGAAAATGGCTGCTTTGGCAATTGGACTCTATGGCATTCAAGTCCCTCTCCTCCCCAAACCCCGCCCTCCTCAGGCTCTGCCCCAAAAACCTCCCACCGGTGGTGAAGAGGGACCTGGTAACCCTACAGGTACCCCAGAGGGTTCACAAGCAGACACACAGAAGCCAAAGCCTCTTCCAATGTGGCTGACCCCCCAAGAACTGGTACTCAGAGACACACTACCTCTGAAATTGGAAACTGCATTTAGCCTTCATGGCTAATAGCCACCGATGAACCTATTGGTAGCCATCAGTTCTACCTTAGAATGGTTTCTTTCCCAAAATAAGCGCTCCTTCCTTGTTGAAATCAAGTACAGAGTACAGACCAGAGCAGACACACTTTTAGAAATCCACAGTCAATATTGGGAAAGAACTAGTTTGGTAGGGAAAGATACCCAGATTGTTGAACAGGAACCCTACCTGGTAGACATGCAGGGGATTGTTGCAGCTTCTCCTCTTCGGTTTGCTCCATCACCATCAGCACTTCTGCAGCGAGAGATTCCTCAGGCACTTCACCACTTTCCTCTTCCGCTTGTCGGGCTTCTTCTTTGAATTCCTCTCTTTCTGGCATAGAAGGTTCCACCTGCGCTAGAGGAACCCCCTGCAGGTACACGTCATCTTCTACTGGAAACAATTCCAGGATGGTCTCCTTCTCATCGTCATCCTCAGGCTCTTGTGTGATAGACTCTACTGTTATTTCCACAGGTACAGCTTCTCTTTCTTGCTCCATAGACACCCCTTCATCGTCTTCCTCCTCTTCCTCCTCTTCTTCATCTTCATCAGAATCAGAACTCGTTCCAAATTCTGAGGATTCATCACTTTCATCAGACGACTCAACCTCTGCCCTGGAGGAGGCGGGGCTTCCGATACCTTCTGCAAGGAAGACAAAAGGTTAATGTTGTTAGCTGTTACCTAAAGTATCCACTGAGCCCAGGCTGGTTGCCATCATGGCTGGGTGAAAACCTGAACTTGGATCTCCACTGGTCTAGTTCAGCATCCCAACTGCTACACAATACTGGCTTATTTATCTTATGCTAGCAGCCATTACGACATCTCAAAGCAATCAATTACACATGGTGTTAAATGCTTCCTTTTATCCTGAACCTACTGCATATCAGCCTCGCTGTATGACCCCTGCTCTTTACAACTAGGGCTCTTACATTTCTTGTCTACGACCAAGGGACACACATAATGTCTTTCTTCATTCTCCCCACACCATTTGGAGTTTGGTCTGCCCTTCAGTCATCTTTCCCCCCTCTTTTAAAAAAGATGCAATTTCTTTAGTCTTTCCTTGTAAGAAGGGTATTTGACTCCTCCTTTTCATTTAGTTGATTCCTCAAGATACCCCCCCCCCCAGTTTTACAACAGCTTTTTTGAGAAGGGGGTAACAAGAACAGTATAAAGTATTCTTAATTTTTGCACACAATGGATTCCATAATGATATGATGCTGGCCAATTTATTTTAACCCCTTCATGAAAAGCAAATTTAATCATAACACAATGTTTGCCATGAAGATTCTACTGCAATTCAAAAATCTCTCTCTAGGAGGTGTTTACAACCCATTTAATTCTTGCCTGTCAGGTGCTTCTTGGCACTTATGTATGCCAAGTTTGTTCAGTCTTATGCTCAAATACGGCTTGTGCTGAGGACTTCAAAGAAAAGGGGGAAGGGGGAAATGTAATACATTTCAAGGTGAAAAAAACTGAACAGGACAGTGAGGTGTACTTCATCTAGGACTTGGTGCATTGCTTTGTCATCTGCTGTGCACAACACAGGGACTTAGGGGTAGCTTTAATCAGCTATGCACCAACTATGCGGCTGATTCACACATGCATGTTCATCACTTGCTGACTAAAGGATTGTTGGCTGGCATGTGAGAATGGGCCCACCAGGCTCCAGAGTTGGAGCTTTCATCTCTCCCAGTGCTTGTGGACTGAATTTCATGGATGAGTTATGATAATCAGCGGCAGACTGATCAAGTGATGCTTATCAACAAGTGAACCCGCCCAGAGAGTTGTGCATACCCATTAAGACAAAAAAGAAGAAATGTCTCCAAAAGCACAACTATTTAGCTACCTGACAGACCTTCTTCAGAATCCTGCTCCTCTTCCTTTTCACTTGTTTCTACTTCAGCATCATCGTCTTCCTCCTCTTCTTCATTAGCATCTTCCTCCTCCTCTTCCTTGGACAACAAGAAATTTTACACATTTAGCAAGAACCCAGGTTTTCAGAGGGGAAAACCTGTGCTTCTAAAGAGCTTCTAAAGAGCTCCAATGACATTTGGCACAACAATCTACTTAGTACATTTTTATCCCGCTGTTTCTCCAAAACGTTCAGGGCAGCGTCCAGAGTTCTCCTCATATTCTTTTCACGAGAACCCTGCCAGCTGAGGTTAAGCTGAGGAAGTGTTGACTGGCTCAGGGTCATCCAGTCAGCTTCATAGCAGAGCAGGGATCCAAACCTGGGTCCCCCAGATCCTACTCTAACCACTATACCACATTGGCAGTTTGGTACAATTTCTGGTAGAAGCATCTTGGTAAAAAGACAAGCACCTGGTTTGTAGCACGCAGCAGGATGCCCTTGGCAGAAAAGAAGTTATAATAGTAGTAAAGGAAAAAACACAACAATACAAACAAAATCATCAGAAAAGTAAAAAATGTGTGAACATATCCAAGCAACTACAGCTAGGCGTAATCACAATAATATGTAGAGACCATAAAAGGACAAAAAAAAATTTTTGTGGGAAGAGAGACAATATTCAGTTCTACTCTGCCACAAATTGCCTTGTTACCATTAGCTTCTCTGCATCTTAGCTCCCCATCTTTGTGAGACAGGCAACAAACCTTCCCTGGTTCACAAAGAGGCTTGTGGAGGAATAAGCCTATTATACTTTGAAAAAGACAGGAAACCGCTATGGCAAAATGTTACTTGTAACTATATCAGTAGAGGTACATGCAACAGTGTGCGCATATCTACAGAGTTGCTTAAAGTTCAATAGTGCTCTTTTACTCCAATTCTATTCTTTCCTCACTGGCAAAGGAAGGGCCAAAGTACAAATGCCTCTTTAAAGACGACGTACCCCACAATGATTAGAAACAACCAGAGCAGGGTCTGCGCCAACAGTAATACTACGCTATTTCTGTTCGCCACTGAGAGGATGACTGCTTTCTCTCTAGAAAGCAGAGCACTCCCAGATTATGTGCTCATGAAATCATGGAACGGAACCCTCTTTACAGGTGGTGGGAAGTGGGCACTGTATTCCTGTGGATAACATCTTCTGTACAGAAGTAATGCAGGCACTCATCAGCAACTCTACAGGCACATCTGAAGGAGCCCATCTTGGAAAGACATACAAATATGGGAGGAGAAAACCATCTTGGAAAGACATACAAATATAGTCGGAGAAAACAACTCCAGTCACCTGTAGGACCTACCTTGTCTGACACCGATTTCATCACTCCTCCCTCTTCCTCCTGCTCTGCCTCCTTTTCCGAAGAGGATTCTTCCTCCTCCTCCTCTTTGCCTGAATCCTCCTCCTCTCCTTCACTGTCTAGCTCCAGTGGCCGCGCGGGTCTTCGTCTGAGGCCAACAGAATCTGCATCCTTCTTGGAGAGGTCAGAGGTTGCGTCTGGCAGGTCTCGATCTCGTTCAGATTCTGAAACATGAAAATAAATGGGAAGGGGGGAGTGTCAGCCACAAGGTTCCAAATGTGAGGAAAGTTGCTCCCACGCCCCCTGTCCCATTTTAGAGATAACTAGTGGGCAACTTGGAAATATATTATGAGCTGGAAGAGAGCAAGCTACCTGACACGGTTATAATGTGAGCAAAATGCTTGTCATTATGATGGGTGATTTGTGTGGAGAAAGGACTTGTTCACTGTAAGGATTAAGAACATAAGAAAAGCCTTGCTGGATCAGACCAAGGCCCATCAAGTCCAGCAGTCTGTTCACACAGTGGCCAACCAGGTGCCTCTAGGAAGCCCCCTAACAAGACAACTGCAGCAGCACCATCCTGCCTGTGTTCCACAGCACCTAAGATAATAGGCATGCTCTGATCCTGGAGAGAATAGGTCCCTCTATGCCAGGTCCCTCTACGCCACCGTTGGGAGGTTTTTGGGGTGGAGCCTGAGGAGGATGGGGTTTGGGAAGGGAAGGGACTTCAATGTCACAGAGTCCAGTTGCCAATGCAGCGATTTTCTCCAGGTGAACTGATCTCTATTGGCTGGAGATTAGTTGTAATAGCGGGAGATCTCCAGCTAGTACCTGGAGGTTAGCAACCCTAGTAAGGATCTCCAGGGCAGGGTATAATTATATTGGACCCTGCTCTGGACCACCCGGTGTCAGAGATGGGAGGCTGGTTTTGCCCTCAGCCCAATGGCAACACATTACCCTTCCCCCATAAGAGTGAATGGCAGCCATCCTATACTCTTTAAAAAGGTTAAAAGGGTAACCCAAGCATTTAAAAATCAGACCTCACGATGTAAACTTTCTGGGAAATTTGAAGCCCTGGAAACACCAGAATTGTTGGGGAAAATGTATATATTCAATGTTTATTTTCCTATCAAACCTAAACTGCTTTTGCTGATTTAACAACACGAAATGCACAATTTTTATCTTAGTGTTTGGATCAAAACATTGGTTTTGCCAACCTTCATCTTCATCATCTACTGAAGGGGAGGGGCGGATTCTTTTCTGGTCTCCAGCTGAGGCTGCTTCAGGCGGCTCCTTTCGCTTCACCTGCCAAAAAAGGACAGAACAAGCCCATTTCAAGAGATGCAATTCGTTCAGATACACACAAATATTCCTTTCAACAACAGGCAACAAAAAACACAGGAAGCTAAAAGAGCCATTTAACCAGTCAAAAACTTTTATGCACATCTTTTAATACTGCTGGCAGTCAATCAAACCTGAGTGGACAGAATTAATTTTAAATCCAGTGTAACAATCTAAAATACATGAAGCTGAATGATAAAAATCAGAGCAAAATAGAACGTTTCTAATAAGACCCCCATTTCTTAAATTTTTGAAAGACTTAATGTATGACAGAATATTCACTTGAAGCTATGTTCAAAGTTATCAAACACAGAAAAGTTAAAATAATTCCCCAGAGATTGCCGACCACTTTGCACATTTGCATTCTTGCCCCAAGCCAAAGCACCTGAAGTGCTCTTCTGTTGAGGCCTGTAGGGTACTGCCTACCTTCACAGAGGGACCCACCCACCAGGCATTTCATATTCTTACACCTGTTGGCATTCGAAAGAGCCACTATCAGATAAAATAACTTCTAAAAATTATCTCATACGGGGGGAAAGAAGGGGTTTGTGTTCCGAAGACTGAAGTTCTGACCTTGAAAGATGGTAGCCGGATGGCCCCTCGTAGGCCAATGCCCAGGCCGATCCCTTCATAGCCCAGACCCTCTCCTTTATTCCAGTTCTCCAGGAGGCAAGATGTGATGCGATCCTTTGGTTTCGGCTTTTCTTCATCTTTATTCTCCCCAGATTTTACCGGAGTAAGGGATGCCTGTGCGTGCAAAAAGGAAGTTCAACAGAACGTAAAACGCGGACAAACACAACTAACACTGGGAGCTTGGGCACAGCATCATTATCTACTCAAGTTCAGCTTTTATTTTTCAGAACAGGTTCTGAGCTACATTGCCAGTGTGATCTCTGGCAAAACCACGGGCAGGATTGTACCTCCTTCCCCTGCTATAGACAGTCTGCTGATTAACTGCAAAATCACAGCTCTGCCTAACAGAAGACAACCTTTCCTTACTGCAGCTGCAAAAAGAATCCAACACAGACTGTAGAATAATCTCTTCTCGAGTTTTGGAAAGCCAGGACCTCCAGGAACACGTGCAAATAGCTGCAGGATGGCTCTGGGGAAGTAATTGTGACCACTGTTGATACAGGACTGTGAAGACAGGAATACACTCCAAGCCACACCCAGGTCCGCAGCTGCATGGAAGTGGCACATGCACACAGATCTCTACACAGCTATCTTACACTGGACCAGTTTACTGGTACACTGACCGGCACTGATTCTTGAGGGCACCAGGTAAAGGGGCTTTCCCAGTTCTACTTTCTAAAATTCCTTTTTTAAAATTTAAGACACAAGATTTAAGCCTGGGACCTTCTATATGTTTGGACTGAGATATGGCTGCTCCCATTCAGACCTGTGAACTCCAAAGCTGCTATTGTGGCTGGCCATGTACTTCTCCTCATTCATTTTACTTTATTTATTTATTTTTCACATTTGTATCCTGCCTTCCCCAGCAGGCCAGCTCAAGGTGGGTAACATCATTAAAAACGTAACATACCCTCAATAATCACAACAATAAAATCCTAAAAAACCTATATCAAAGATAGCGCACAAGATGCTAAACTGTGGGCATGTACAGCTGGCACCCCTTCCAGTCGATATTATTTATCCATGTTAGGAAGGGAAGCGGGGAGGCTAGAAATGATGGTATGGTTTCTGCGGCTGTCCTCAGTTGTAGGCCTGGTGGAAATGTTCTGTGTTACGGGCCCTGCGGAACTCTTTAAGGTCCCACAGGGCCCTGAGATTACTAGGCAGAGCATTCCACCAGGCCGTGACCAGGGCTGAGAAGGCCCAGGCTCTAATCGAGGACAGCCGCGTGCTCTTAGGGTCAGGGACCACCAGCAAATTCTCTTCAGACAATCTCAATGTCATTTGGGGGGGGTATACCAGGAGAGGTGGTCCTGAAGATATGAGGTACCTCCAAGCCCAGGAATCTTGCCTGTAATTTCTCCCATCGCAAAGCCATTCCCTCTTTAGAAACCAGGGTTGTTGTTTGATTCTTACCTTTGCCAGACGTTCCTTCTTATCCCACCAGTCGTCGAATGCCCTGAAGGCCACCACCTCCACCATCTTCCGGTTCAAGTCCCTTTTCATGATTGCTTTTAATTCCTTCACAATCACCAATAGGACACCATCCACAGTGGCCTTGTGCGGATCTTCCTTCTTGGGCTCATAACCCGGCGGGGGAACAGAAGGGTCAAACTTGGGCAAAGGTGGCCAGGGCTGCCCACGGCCAATAGCTGCACCCATGGAGAAGTGTCGGTAGGGAGGAAGGTTCACAAACTGCATCCGGTTCCCCATGAAAGGGTGGTACTGGTACGTGTTGTGCCCTTGCATCATGCGGCTCAACATCTGGGTTTGCATTTGAAAAGACATCGACATGCCACCCCACTGGTTGCTCAAGACGCTGATCATGTCCATTTGCATGACGGGGAACATTGCGGGATGGAACGGAGGGAGGGGAGGCAAGATATGAGGCGGGGGGACCCCAGGTGGGGCAGGAAGGGGTGGAGGCGGGACAGTGACCGTTGTGTGCGTTGGGGGAGGGGGGAGAGGCGGGGGCATCGGGAAGCCTGGCTGGTGTGGAGGTGGCGGAGGCAGGGGAGGATACCCTGGTGGGGGCATGGGGATGGAGGGAGCCATCACCCCAGAGTTGCTGACTGAGGTATTCACCACAATGTTTTTGGCACAATCTGTGCTTGTGATGGGAGATGGGTTCATTTCATCGTCAGAGATCTCCATGTCCTCCCCTGAAGACGGATGACACTGTGAGAAAAAACATATTCTGTTTAGCAAAGTTTGTGTTCTTACGAGTTAAAAAAAGAACCAACAACCCATTTCAAGGACAAAAACAATATCCTAAATCTTGGGGACTCAGATTAAAAACCTGAAGGTTTCTTTAAGACATTTAGTTCAACCAGAGACTTTGAAACTTTCTCTCCTCTTTCTCTCCTCTTTTACTATGGAGCGACCTGTTCTCAATGTAAAACTTTAAGTGCAGTTTAAAAATCTCAGCACAGATGCATCTTTTATTGGACTTCAATCAAGTCTGATCAATATACTGCCACCAGGGGGCAGCTGCTTCAAAAGAGTGACATTGGCAGTGCAGTATTTGCAAACCTGCATCTAAAAGAATAGTTGACAAATCAGCAAAGAATTAACAGATGCAATCTCAACAACCTATTCCAATGGAAAGACTCTGTGTGTGTGTGTGTGTGTGTGCACGCACACGCACGCACACACGTGTGTGAAGTACCATCAAGTCACAGCCGACATATGGCAACCCAGTAAGGCTTTCAAGGCAAGAGACTTAACAGAGGTGGTTTGCCTTTGACTTCCTCTGCATAATGTCAAAATGTGTCCAGAGCGGAAGAGAGTGTTCGTGGCACTGGGACCACTCATAACTCTTACTCTACATACAGTAATAACCCAGCAGTTGTAAAGAAAGTCAAACAACACAACATTCAGTTTGTGGCCAAGAAGAACCAGTGACAGGGAACTGCTCTTGGCTGTTGGTCCTGAGATTAAATCCTAGATGTAGCCTCTCCCACCCTCAGTTCTCCCCCTGTGAAATGGGAAAAGCAGTGGAAAGAGAGGCTCCTTTCACAAAGATGCCCTCATATAACTTCAATGGAAGTTCAATTGTTAAACATAGTTAAACAGAAATGGTTTTGAGCAGGGGTCCCCAACGTGGTGCCCATGGGCATCTGCCAACACTTTTTCTGGCACCTGCCAAATGTTTTTACAAAGAGGTCAGGGCCAGGCGAGGAGTTTGCCCAGCAGGGCTTCTCATTGGCCACTGGAGATCTGATTGGCTGTGCAGATTTTTTAAAAGTTGCTTTGGCAGCAGCTGCCACCTCAACACAAGGATCCTCATGGATCCTCATAGTTAAATTGTGGAACTCCCTGCCCCAGGATGTGGTGATGGCTGCCAACTTGGAAGGCTTTAAGAGGGGAGTGGACATGTTCATGGAGGAGAGGGCTATTCATGGTTACTAATAAAAATGGATACTAGTCATGATGCATACCTATTCTCTCCAGGATCAGAGGAGCATTCCCATTATATCAGGTGCTTTGCAACACAGGCAGGATAATACTGCTGCAGTTGTCTTGTTTGTGGGCTTCCTAGAGGCACCTGGTTGGCCACTGTGTGAACAGACTGTTGAACTTGATGGACTTTGGTCTGATCCAGCATGGCCTTTCTTATGTTCTTATGAAGTGATGCTCTTTGTGGGAAGTGAACAGTCTTCCTGGAGAAGATGCGCAGGAGAGAGTATGGACATCACAACCATCCAGCACCTTGCTGAATGTTAAAAGGTGGATTTTGCTGCCAGAGGGCGTAGTGATGGCCATGAGCATAGACAGCTTTAAAAGGGGATTAGACAGATCCATGGAGGGCAGGTCTATCAGTGGCTGCTAGCCATGGTGACTAAAGGAAACCTCCACGTTCACAGGCAGTCAACCTCTGAATCCCAGTGCCAGAAGGCAACATCAGAGGAAGGCCTTGGCCTCTATACTCTGTTGTTGGACCCCCAGGGTAACTGGTTGGCCACTGTGTGAGATGGGATGCTGGACTAGATGGACCACTGGTCTGATCCAGCAGGGCTCTTTGTATGTTCACTTCAAAAAGGATGTGGACAGAATCGAGTGGCTGCAGAGGAGAGCGAGGAGGATGATCAGGGGCCTGGAGACCAAGCCCTATGAGGAAAGCCTGAGGGATTTGGGAACGTTTAATCTGGAGAAGAGGAGGTTTATGGGAGACATTATTTCTCTCTTGAAGTATTTGAAGGGCTGTCACTTAGAGGAGGGCAGGGAGCGGTTCCTGTTGGCAGCAGAGGATAGGACCCGTAATAAAGGGTTTAAATTGTGGGCGGAAAGGTACTGGCTGGATATTAGGAAAAGATTTTTTACAGTAAGAGTTGTTCGGCAGTGGAATCAGCTACATAGGGAGGCGGTGAGCTCCCCCTCATGGCAGTCTTTAAGCAGAGGCTGGACAAGCACCTGTCAGGGATGCTCTAGGCTGATCCTGCATTAAGCAGGTGGTTGGACTAGATGGCCTGTATGGCCCCTTCCAACTCCATGATTCTGTGATTCTATGTTCTTAACATCTTATTCCATTCTGGACTTCAGGCTTCTCAAATCCAAGACCCCCCTTTCACTCCGACCTGCCACATGGAACCTACTTTTAATTTGATTCTAGCACATTATTTTCTCTCCTTCCCCCCCCCCCCCCGATGATTGTGGGACCTCCGTCCTTGCAATGCAACCACCAGTATGCAAAAACACAAAGCAGCAGTTGGAGATCAGTATTCTATAGGAACACCTAACACAGCTTGCCTTTGCTCATGCGAACGCAACCTTAGCTAGCTGTCTCCCACATCATTCCATCCAATACAACCCCAGCCCACGGACAGCTCCTGCCAGCATGGACTTCCACTGGTTGCCTTTAATTAGTTTCTCCTATCAAGGTCACACTGAATATTTTAGTAAGTATTCAAATATATGGACATAAATTACATTTATATTTTAGTATGGGCTGAAATGTAAGTCACAGGCAAGCAAAGAGCTGGCAGAGTAGGAAAGGCTACAACTGAATTCTTCTGAAGTTTATCTTGAGGAACATTTACAAAAGATTCTTGGGCCTCCAACAGCTTCACAGTTGGTGACTGACCTGTATTCACAGACTGAACAAGTTTTGTGACCCAGGTTTTATCCTAAACGATAGACTAGAAATATAATGGCAGGGAGATGAGAGAGGAAATGGGAATGAGGAAATATACTAAAATCAAAAGAAAGCCAGCTGGAAGAAGGACGCTTTCAATTAAGCATAGTTCAATTAAAATAATTTCAAAAGGATTAATAGCTTATTCAGGATTTAAGAGAAATCATGGATGGTGGCAAAGAACAAAAGCAGACGGCAGGGTGTAGCCAGGGTGGGGAATGTGGACTAGACTACAGGGGAAAGAGGAAAACAAAGTACGTAAAGTCATAGGAAGTTTGTTTTATTCTTTAACGAACTAATATCATGGGGTTTTAAGTACTTTATTTAAAATATCGGAGACTATTCCAGCCATGTAAACCGTTTGAGATGCAGAATCACCACTGGCTGTTTCAGACATACATATACACACAAACATATGTATGTGTATGAATGTATGTCTGAAACAGCCAATGGTGATTCTGGATCTCAGATTCTTTACATCTCAAATTCTTTACATGGCTGGAATAATCGCCGATATTTTAAATAAAGTATTAAAAACGCCATGATATTAGTCCTTTGAAGAATAAAGCAATTGACGGCACTTAACACACACAAGTACATCACTTGGTATCTCATAATTTGGTTCCTCAATATTTATTATTTGTCAGACATCTAAGAACTTAGACAACGTACTAAGTGAAAATAAATGGATATGCCCTGTAGGCTTACAATCTCAAAATTGCACAAATAAGATTTAAGAAAGGGGGGGAGAAAAGACGGGAGAAGAATGCCCTTAATACTTGATAACTCTCAGATTAAGGTATGAAGTCTATTTTGCTTGAACAGACAATGAAGCAATATTTAAGCTTTATCTGTGGCAATCAACCTGCAACGCCAATTTCATACATGCAAGCCATCACTTGATATTACAGTCAATGAGCATGCATGTGTGGATCAGCCCCCTCTCACTGTCCACTCCTGCTCTTTTTCTGATAGTGTAGACCTATTCAGCTTCCATAAGGGAACAAAACAACAGGGTCAGCTGCTTAGAATCTGTACAGTAAGAATTTATTGCCCATGTCTGTTACTTTTATCCCCAGATGAATAGCCCTGTTAATCTGCAGTAGCAAAACAAAATCAGGAATTGCCACTGAGCCCCAGGGCTTCCCCAGATCCATTCGGAATAAACTCTTGGTCATGCACACAAACATGTAAAGAATAATAAACTCTGGACATCTGGACAAGCGAAAAAGATCCCAGACTAAGGGACTATAGATTGTTTGTTAAATGTATTATCCATAACTTGCCAAGGAATGGACAGCCACCCCTTGAGGTAGAATAGCAGGAGACAGCATTACTGGGCTATGGTCATCCAGTAAGTTTCATTGCTGAGCAATCTGAATGCAGGTCTCTCCAGATCAAGACCAAAGTACTACATAATTGGCATGTGACACTTGGAAAGACTCTTAGCATAAGTGTTAGAAGTAATAACTGCTGACAGTACCACATAGAAAAAGAATTTTTTCCACCTGTGGGAGAAACGCAATAGAGCTAAGACATTCTAGAAAATTATAACAAATACATTGGATGAGATCTTCCAGAAGCAGTTATCAGATCCCTTAACGTGTCTTCTTGCTTTTGATAAAATTATCTGATTTGCATCTATATAACAGCTGGCACTATGTTTATTAACATTAGCAAGAACCATATTTGGGGGGGGGGAATAGAGGGTACCAATAAGACTTAAAAACCACAGGAAAGGTTTAATATTGAAAAACCAACCGCATGTCAAAGATTAATACCAGAGCACACAAAAAAGTTGCGAATTCATACAGTCTGTTCATTGAACATATCATGTACAAATATGGAATATGTTATACAGATTAGTGTGTGTGTGTGTGTGTGTGTGTTAAGTGCCGTCAAGTCGCTTCTGACTCATGGCGACCCTATGGATCAATGTTCTCCAAAATGTTCTCTCCTTAACAGCCTTGCTCACGTCTTGCAAACTGAGGGCCATGGCTTCCTTTATAGAGTCAATCCATCTCTTGTTGTGTCTTCCTCTTTTCCTGCTGCCTTCAGGTTATTAGTACTTATTTAAATGATATTGCTTAAACAGCCAAAAGGCCACAAGCAGCATCACACTAATATAATCCCCAAAATTAACCTTTTTTACATTTACATTTGATTAAATGTTCCTCAACAATTTAGCCACTAATAATATAATTCTTTTATCTATGCCAAACAGCAGCCATTGAATTAACCTTTACGAGGAGAGATAAAATTTATGAAGTAAAAGTTGCCCTAAATATTTCCATCTCAAATCATCCCAACGACAGCAGTACAGCAAAATATGCTCCAGGGTCTCTATATGGCCATCCCCACATACGCAGCTTCTATCTGAATACGGAATGCCTGAAAAGCGTCTTTCAGTAACCACAGATGGAAACACATTCAGCCTAGCCAACATAAACACTGTTCTATATTGACATACCGTTAAATAGATGATTAGTATTAATTTATATATTATTATTTTTAATCCTGCCAGGAACTCAGATCAGCTGATATCATACTCTTGCCTCCTTTTTATCCTCACAACCACCTGTGTGAGGTAGGTTGGGTGGAGGGAACATGACTGGTGAAAGGTCACTCAGGCTGCAACCCTA